>NC_141693.1:1676845039-1677445039 GCF_964263255.1 Lissotriton vulgaris | reverse complement strand
AAATCCAAGCCCCTCAAACTGGGCATGTGTTCAGGCACTTCATAGTGTCTGCCAAAGTGTCTCAGCTCATCGTACTGTTTGCCGTACCCCGAAAGACCGTATGTCCATGTGCCTAAGCTCCCCACATCATCTGTTCAGGATGAACCCCAGACCAAAACTTCTCAAACATTCAGTCCATTGGCCCCAGCAACCCAGCAGTATGCACTAACACCAAACTCATCACACTGTCCATAGGCCCCAGCAACCCCTCAGTATGCACTAACATCAAATCCTCACACTGTCCGTAGGCCCCAGCAGGCCCTCCATATGCACTAAAACCAAAGTCATCACACTGTCCTTAGGCCCCAACAACCCCTCTGTATGCCCTAGCTCCAAACTCCTCAACGGTCTGTCTGCCTCAGAAGCTCATCCGTATGCACTAACACCAAACTCCTCACACTGTCTGACCAAAGGCACCGGCAATCCCTATGGATGCACTAGCAACCAAACTCCTCACACTGTCCGTAGGCCTCAGCAGCTTGTCTGTATGCCCTATACCAAACTCCTCAGACTGTCACCGTCTGTAGGTCTCAGCAGCTGCTCCATATGCACTAACACCAAACTCCTAACACTATCTGTCGGTAAGCCTCAGCAGCTGCCCCGTATGCACCAACACCCAACTCCTCACACTGTCCTTTTGCCCAAGTATCTCCTCCGTATGCACCAACACCAAACTCCTCACACTGTCTGACCAAAGGCACCAGCAACCCCTTTGTATGTACTAGCACCACACGCCTCACACATTGAAAATGGTTATATTATCCAAATGTCAGTGAGAATGTGTGAAGGTTTAAGGATTTTCTAAACTTGCAAAGTTATCCTCAAGTCTTGCATGGAGGTCCACCGGGAGCAGCACAAGACACGAAGAGTTCAGCCACAAAATCTCTTGTATTTAGCAGGACAGGTAGTCAAGAGTCAACTGTTGGCAGACATGAGGCTTCTGGTCGGTCAGTAATTGCTGAACCATTTTGTAAGATATTTCAGTGATTGACCTGGGAGCGCCTTACATTCTAGGTAGACCGTTTTGAAAGTCGTTCTTTCTTTTACTGAGAGCCATTGAGATTTCATGGCCAGATTGATATGGGCATAACGTTACAGACCAAATGAGTTGTGGGCTGGCTAATTCTGAGCTCTAATGATATTTTGATTATAATGCATACGAATGGCCATCAATCCAGGCAAGCCATGTCCGTGGAGAGAATTTGCAAGATTTTCTGACAGCAGCAGAGCAACAGTGGAACCCTTTTACCTTAGTGGGAAAGACTACATCCAGATTATGAGCTTGACTCACAAGGACTGGAGGATAGCCACATTTCTTAGGTCAAAATAAAGGGAAGGAGGGTACATTTGATAGGACAGGATTCCAGATTTATTAAAATTGAGCCAGAGCAAGTTTTTCTGTATCCATTGTTGGAAGCATGTAAGACAGCAAGATGCGTTGTGGACGTTGTCAGATACACCCTTAAGCTTGAGGTGAATGAATGAATGATAACATTTGTAAAACACCGGACTTACCCCCTAAGGGGTAGCTCCGCGCTATAGAAGCCGGGATCCAGGACCAAAAGAATCGACTGAAGAAAAGTTCTGTTTTACAAGTTTCCTAAAACAGAGGAGGTCAGAACACTTTCGAAGGTGCAGAGGCAGGAGATTCCAATATGGTGGAGCAAGGAAGGAGAAAGCTTTACCTCCCGCACAGGACTTCCTGAAACGAGGGCTAACCAGAAGATATTTATCCCCGAGCATAAAGATCTGCTCGGCTGATAGCGGATGAGTTTTTCAGTGAGATAGCTAGGACCCTTGCCTTTTAGATCTTCGCGTACAATTCAACAGACCTTGAGCTTAATTCTCTGACGTATAGGAAGCCAGCAAAGTCGTCGCAAAAGAGGAAGAGGGGCAACTCTGGATGGCATTTTGAGAACCAGACGGGCCATAGTATTTTGAACCACCAGAAGTTTATTCAGTGAAGATTCGTTAGCGACTAATCACCAGAGCCTATATTCGAGTTTTTTATACAGATAAAGGGAGGAGATTAAACGGTCTACGCAAGAGACTCAACATATGACATCAAGTACCACTTGTAGCTACTACCTGATCTTTCATAGTGAGAAGATGGTCCAAACGGACACCCAAGTTTTTAACCACCAACTTGGGGACCGGTGGTATGCCTAACTCTGGGGGCCACCATTCCAAAAAACACAATGTTGGTGCATTACCCGAAAGCATAATCTCTGTTTTGTTGGCATTCAGGTGAAGAAAATTTTCGGTCATCCCACCAGAAATTGCTTGAATTCCTTCCGCAAAGAGGGATTTGGTAAAGTCAGTGCTATTGTCCAATGATAAAAGAAGTTGGGTATCATCAGCATATGAAAAGGGGGTAAACTCAAAATCTCTAATAATTCTTGCGAGAAGAGCCACATAAACATTGAAAGGGGTCGGGCTAAAACAGGAGCCCTGTGGTACAGCCTTTGTGAGCTCAATGGTACGAGAGCAGAAGGGACATAGGTTAATGGTTTGTGTGCGCTGACTTAAAAAGCTAGAGAACCATTTTAGAGCAAGTCCACTCATCCCTATCTCCCTCAGTCTTTGGAGTAATTTGTATTGAGACACTGTATCAAAGGCTGCTAACAGATGAAACAACACCAGTACCACCCCTTGATTATTGTCAAGGGAGTGTCTAATGTAGTCCGTAACAGCTATGAGAGTTGATTCAGTGCTATGCATTCGTATAAAACCAGACTGAGGTGGGTCCAGGCAGCCTTGCGACTCAATGTGTTCCATAAGCTTTACATGAATATAACCTTCTAAAAGTTTACTCACAAGCGGGAGAAGGGAGACAGCCCGATAATTAGATAAGTCAGACGCGGAAGATTTGCCTTCTTGCAGATCGGAAGCACCTGTGCAGCCTTCCATTCATGTGGAAGTTGGCCTTCATTGCAAGATAGGTTTAATATCGCACAGATGGAGGGGGCAAGTTGCGTAGCTAGCAAAGCAAAGAGCTTAGCTGGCATAATATCAAGGGGAGAACAAGATTTAGCTGCTTTCAGCTTACATTCTACCTCGTGCACTTGAAGGAGAGAAACGTTTTCTAATCGAGCCACATTCTCCTTGGGAGATGGTGTGTGAAAATGTAGCTTCTGAAGTGTCAGTGACAGTGGAAAATGTCATACATTTTATTAAATTTTTCTTCAAAATGGTTGGCGATATCATCACATAATGTTTGGGAAGGAGGAATATTATGAGTACAGGCGGTCAGGTTAGTGAAAGATTTAAGGACTTTGTATAATTCTTTCGTTGAATTACTTTTACCTGCCTGACTAAGTTGGAAAGCGACGTAAGCTTTCCAAGCGTTTTTTTATATTCTTATGTTAAAGCGCCAATGCATTTTTATAGGATTCCTTCTCCTTCAAATTGTGCGATTGTCGCCAAGACTTCTCCAGGTTTTTTCAATTTGCCTTCTCCTTGCTCTAGTGAATAGCAGGCTGCATGCCATCTCTGGGTGTTTGAGTGTTGTTGTTTGAAAGGGGCAATAATATCCGTAGCTGATTTTAAAACCCCATGAAGTTCATTTAACCATATATTATCACCAGACTCTCCAAATATAGGGGCCGTAAATTGGGTATCTTTATTAATTGTGTGCCATTGTCTCCTAATGTTAAGGATGGTTCCAATAGGGGAGGAGGTGGAGTTACGTGTTGTCACTATGCATGAAACAACCCAACTTGTATGAGACCAAAATGATGAGAGATAGGAAATGATGTAATAATAATCTTTATTGACTAATTAATAAAAATCATTAGAATTTAGAAAAGAATGAGGACATATTCACATTGATATATAGTTTAAAGGGAAATGTTATATAAAATACCGCAAAAATTTCCACTGAGCTCTACACGGTATTGCTACAGATGTTATGAGGCTTTGGGGGTAGCATGCCATACTGGGAACATTGCTACCTTTAAATACAGACCACACAAAGAAATCTTTTTTATAAATAGTAGCATACCATGTAAAGCATCAATATCGCATATCACTTCTTTTGAATCCAGTTCATAAGACTCATAAAACGTTTGAAAGCAAACTATTGTAGTCCTATTCTAATCTAAGAGGTAGCTATTTTTTATGTATATTACCTAGAAAGTAATAGAAGTGACAACGTGCATATCGTACAATGGGGGCTTTAAATCCTGATTCAGCATTTTATCTGTTATGCGAATAAACGTAATATATTGGGTGGTAAGGCCAGGTGATTGCCCTGAAAGACAACATATTATTGCTTGTTGGCAGGTTCTCACCCCCTGGTTAATAAATGCAGGTTTCAGCATGGCTTGCCTCTCTTTTAATAGGCATGGGCATATGCACACCATGTGTAATAAAGTTTCATTTGGGGCACCACAAAGGCGGCAGTTATTTGAAGTCCATTTTTGTACCCATATTGGGGTTCCTTCTTTTGTTGGATATCTGCCAAATCTTAACCTAATGAAATGGCGCCTAATCATTGGTTGGAGATATGACGATAAATATGGTAGGAAATGAAAAGCAATTGGTGGAGGACACACCCTTGGGGGACTACTGCACACTGGAAGTGTGTTTGTTGTATTGGTGTTTCAGAAGTAGTCAGTGCAGATAAGAACGCCTTTTTCCTAGTCGGTCCCTTATGGTCCTTTAATATGACGACAGGAACCTAGCTTCCATTGCTGAAATGGTTGCAGTGGTACCAGGATCCAGAGACTTGAGGCGCCGACTGAACCCTGATTATTTCATTTAAATAGCAGCTATGGGTCCCATTTCTTTCCTTTCACAAGGGGCCATGTCACACTGCCTACGCTACTGGATGGCAATTTAACTTATGGTGCGAAGAGCCATTGAAAAGCCAAGGAGAGCCAAACCTGCTACTCCCCACTGTAACTGGCTTTAGATGGCATGTAGGATGACAAGTAACAAATTCTCCTTACTGTGCAGTGGGTATGGGGCAGTGTTTGTATGGGTGTGGAAACTTGTCCGCTAGTGTAACTTGGAGTCAGATTCTGATACTGTTGCCTATGATTTATCAAAGTAAAGGTACATTAAAGAAAATCCTAAACATTCTGTGTGTGTCTACGCATAACCTAGCTGCTTTATTCTTGGATTTATGCATGTTTTCTATTCTGAAACCACTGGCAAGGATTGCTGTAAAAAGCCCTGGGCGTCTGTCATGTACTCTTCTCCAATATGGTCTAGTCCAGTGGTTCTTAACCTGTGGTCTGGGGATCCAGGAGGGCCCGCAACTGCTTTGGAAATTTAATAATATCAACAGATTAATATAGTGTATATAAAGAAGCAAGATGTAAAACGTTCTGTAAATGTGAAGGAATCTGAAAGTGTGCACAAATGCCTGACTGCTCTGTGCTAAGCTACCAGAGGGTGAGCACAGGTTATCGTTGTCTGTATCTAACTTATCCTGACTAGAGTGGTGGGGTTTGCCTTATGTGCATACCCTAGACAACCAAAAACCCAATTTCTAACATATACAATGAATGTGAACAGGCTCTTTGCATGTTTGCTGGTATTTCTGAAGGTTCAACTGTATACTGTTATTTGGTGGCTCGATGAGCCAAGACCTACAGAAAAAGAGCCGCAGGTTGCTCTTGCTTAGATTCGCACATGCTTTCCTGGCATGGGTGAGGCAGTTCCTTCTTTTCAGATTTCACATCTGATCCTGTTGACACATATGCGACTGATGTGTGAACACAAATTCAAGCACATTGCAAACTTAGTGCATGAGGTTCTGCACTCGGAAGAAAAAGAAGTAGGATAGCAGAACTTCTCTGCCAAAAGCTGCCACCTCTTTTTTCCAAAGTAGAAGTGAAACGGACGAACCCCGGGAGTAACTGTATGTCAATTACTGTGCAGAATTACACATTTATTTATATACCTAGTGTGTCAAACAGACTACTGATTCACACGTACCAGAGGTTCACATATTCATTCTATTTTGAAAATTGTTAATAGTTTCAGTGACACATGTCACATGCCAGGACGGTAGCATATTTTACAGTCAACGCACAGACTGAAAAAAGCACTGGTGTGGAAGGAACCGTCAAGCGGGGAAAGGCACACAGTGAATGTAGATCTTGCAGAAGGAATAAAAAGGTATAAGACTCAGTGTGACACGCAGACCCAGTAGGGGCAAATGAAACACCTGCAGCACATCACTTGAGAGTTTGACCTTGAGGGGCAGATTTAATCCGATAAAAAGACCACAAGTAACCAGGCCAGACTGCGTAGAACTGGAGTGAAGAGATCAACATGAGAATCCTCTAAGCATCCGTGCTTCAGCAGTGTGCAATAACTGAAGCTCCTTGTAGGGAACCAAGAAAGCTTTGCACATGGAGCATAAACCAGGGTCTTCAGATATTAAATCATTCTCTTGGCCACTGCGAACACTTGACTACAAACTGTCAAAATGCGGACTAAGCGGAGACCAATGTTGGACTTCACCATCCAGATGGCACTTTGACCTGACAGTTTGTCAGTGACTCAAAGATTGAGGTGCCGAGGTATCGTTACGCTGGGATTCCACAAATGCCATTGCAGAATAAAGGGTTCTCTACAAATCTCCTTAGGCACTCAGATTTAGGAGTAAGCTACAGCTTTTGAAAGGTTGGATGTTTGGATTTGGAACATTCGTAATGAAATGTGTAGGTGAATCACCCTCCTTTCTTGCTGTAGCCAGTCCTATGTTACACATTATGCGCTATCCTTAAAAATAAGGAGAACAAATCAGATAGCTAAGCACTGTGTGGCCACAGTGTTTTATCGAGCAAGACTCTACAGAAAACGAGATTTTCTTTTAATGAAGGTAGAAAGATAGGAAGAAGAGAAGACCTAATAGATTTGCAAAAGAAGAAATAAGGGAGAGCAATAAGGAAACGATAGCCAAAGGAGCGATGAAGAAGAATTGATTGAGAAAAAAAAGAGGCATGGAAGAGAATAAGACATGAAAACAAAGAATGATTGAAGAATAGTCAGAATGATTGGAAGAGACAAAACAAAAAATGTAAACAAGGGAAGACTGGGGTAATGAGAGAAGGTGCAAGAACTAGTCTAAGGTTATCGCCGCCCGACCTCCGGGATGTGGGCTGAATGGCTGTGTAGAATATGTGGGTACATGGACAAGGGAGGGAGGATCCAGTGCTAATGAAAATTCTCCTGATTGAAATGCTATGCATTTGGTTCTGCAATAAAAACGGTTTAACAAAAAAAAATGAGAGACGGTGCAAGAAGTCCACGATGAAGGTATAGCTTTTTAGACCTCATTTGCCGTCCCTCTATACAACCCCCTCATCCTTCAGAGTTACGATAATTCTCTAACCTCTCTTGTCCTTCTTTGAATAGGTTTAATTTCACCATGTTCATTGAAAGCTTTCTTATTTTCCCTGTGAGGATGCATGGTGCTTGAGTCTCAGGTCACCCCAGACGACCGTACATCCTAAACGGTAAATGACATGGTGATGGTCCAAACCTGATACAGCCTTGAGACACACACAGCCTAAAAAAGGCATAAACTCCAACCTGCAGTCGTCATCAAGCCCCAGCGTGCTGTCTTCTTGCTTCTCAGGCAGTGGCCCACCATGTCACCAAGTCTGGAAAGCTATTGGTTTATCCTTACATACTGACTAAGACGTTTGCAACCGCGAAAAATCAGGACCTCAGTCACAATCATTACCGGATAGTCATTAAATAATGACTAGTGGCCACTAATTAGTGACATTCATGTATTGATGGGTGTGGCAACCAACTTATAAGTTGACATCAAAACTGCTATCTTCTGGACTTCAAGGTGCTTTGGACAGAACGTCCTGCAACACAAGATGGCAAAACCGAAAATGTATAGAGAAGTCATGACGTCTTCTACTTCTTGTCCCTGGAGAAGAGCCTTTGGTTGAATCTGATAATATGGAACAGAAACAGTTGACCCACCAGGAGGCTAAGGGGCAGGCGCGGCCGGTAGTGGAAGTACTGGCCGGGCGGTGACGT
Source organism: Lissotriton vulgaris (assembly GCF_964263255.1). Taxonomy (NCBI): domain Eukaryota; kingdom Metazoa; phylum Chordata; class Amphibia; order Caudata; family Salamandridae; genus Lissotriton; species Lissotriton vulgaris. The sequence goes on along the minus strand of NC_141693.1, from coordinate 1,677,436,984 downwards.
GGGGAGGGGGAGGGGCAGGGTGGGGGGTAGTAATGTATGGATTACCGAGTTTAACAGGTAAGTAAACATATAAATAAATATAACGAATTTTGTTGCGTGCACTGCATCACCAAATGCGATGCTGGGCGCGCAACGAAATTAGTTTTATTTATTTATATATTTACTTACCTGTTAAACTCCGTAATCCATACATTACTACCCCGCACCCTGCCCCTCCCCCTCCCCACGTCACCGCATGGCCGGTACTCCCACTACCGGCCGCGGCTGCTAAGGGGGCAATTGGGCTGAGACGCAGGTGAAAAGAAGCATCACCCGCTAGATATATAATCAATGTCTGTTTCTTTGTCTCGAGTATAGTCCTGACACCACACAAACATCTGAATCTAATGGAGACAAGCTATAGCGAGGCCAAGTACAGCACTGAACAGGTGCCTGGTGCTTAAAGGCACATGTGATTTAAACTTTGTCAGAATGATGTTGATCAACAGCTGTCATGCTGAGATCTGCACTTACAGCCAGGCAAATATGAACAGACTGTGCAAATGCATTTTCGTCTTACTTGGTGTACACCTCTTTGTTGTCAATAATTTGAATGTTACCTAGAGTGAACAGATGTATTTTACATGTGAGCCTTTGGAAAACGCGCGCCCTATTTGGTATGCTTTGGTTTGATATTCAAGACTCACAGAAAGCAGTATGACTCTGTTAGTGATATGCCTGAAGTACAGGTGGTGGATATATGACGTTACCACGCACACTTTCACAACGCGTACCATTACAACGCGGTTGTAACAACGCAAGTCGTTACAACGACTTGCGTTGGGGGGCGAAAATTAAAACATTTAATTTACTATTCTAACACCAGGCCCCGTGGATAGTAGGGAAGGTGTTGGGATAGTAAATTAAATGATTTACTATCCTTGAGCGCCCCCCAGCGCAATTCGTTGTAACAACTTTCGTTGTTATAACCGCGTGGTAATGGTACGGCGTTGTAATGTTTGCGTTGTCAACGTTGCATACCCAGGTGGTAGCTCCATACAGACGGACCTTCAAGGGGCATTTCAGTATCCATTGCCATCGGTCCATCAAAAACCTGTTCTGCACAGTTCTAGAGGCCCTAGAGCACTGCCATGGAATCATCCACATTTCAAGAACTGACCTTGGCAGGACTCTAAAGCATGGAAGTGATCTGAGGCAAAGAAGGTAGACCCACGTAACCAGACCATAATCAGCAACATGAGTTGTGCATGTTCAACCCTTTCTTGCAGTGCTTTATTTCTAAAAGAATTCATGCCGGGCCCTAAGTTTAGCTCTGAAGCCCACGTCTGGAGCTATTGAATGTGTGTGAGCCTAATACTACGGCTGCCTAGACTTGATTCTACCTTATGCCTCTGTAGTCTACCACTAGGCACTTCCTGCCCCCTTTTCGCAAGTCCCTACTTTCTCTCTTTGAATTTTTTTCTGTTCCTCCTTTCCCCTTTCTGTATTTTTCTCTCTGTTGGTCTGCGTCAAATTCTCATGCCGAAAAAATAAGTACAGGTCACCAAAACCGAGTGCCAGTGGGTTCTACCTGCAAACACCAGCTCAAAGTAAGCACGGCTTCCCAGATATTTTTGTCACTTTGCCTGACAGTCAGAAGCAAGTCACACAGCATGCAAGAGCCTCTAACCATAAACTTAAGACACAAAAAATCATCTTCCTTTTCTACTGTAACCTGAGATTATTTTTCTCCGTACACAGGGCCGGCTTTTGGGCAGTGCAACCGGTGCGGCCGCACTGGGTGCTGACCTGGGAAGGAGGGCGCTGACCTCAGGAGGTGCACTATGTTTAGCAATAACCTATGATTAGAGAGATGAGGAGTACTTTTTCCAAGTGGTAGAAAGAGAATCCAAAGAGGTGGTCATGGGGGTGGGGGCGCCAAAAATGATTGGCGCACTGGGCGCCACCACTGCTAAAGCCGGCCCTGCCCGTACACTGTGCGACCAGCAAAGGTGCTACTAACCAATTCAGAATAGGGTTGCATACAGTCTCTTGTTATCTTAAGTCCCTTGGGCTCTACTCACAGATAATGAAATCAATATTTTCAAATATTCCGAAGACAAACTACTCTACTTGAACGTCTCCTCTGCTTCAGATATCCAGCAGCTCACACAGACCTGGATGTCCAGCACCTACCTGAATCGCAGCCTCACCAAGACAGAACCCCTGTTATTTGCCAAGAACAGAAACTAAAAATAGTACAAACCTGGTTCACTGGCATGAACCTCGACGGCTTCAAACCCCAACTTTCACTACATTCCAAATCATTTGAATTTACCTTGGAAATCGGCCTTACTATGAACAAAAACATTCCTCCCTCACCCCCAAATAAAAAAAACCTTGTACCAGCTCAGCTCTCCCTTCTAAAAAAGTGAAACTGTTTCAGGACGGCTATTTAACCCCCTGCACCCTTGCTTCTGGATAGTGGCAACACCCTGTACCATCGCCTCCGATAATCCACACTGCCTCCCCTTTAAGGGCATCCTATATGGGCCTGTCACTCATTGACTGTATACTTGCCTTTGACCCTACACAGCACTCTGTTGCTCTTTGGTTAGGTTTGTGCTGTACAATTAGCACAATCATATGAGCATAGAGATATTCGCTCTGATGAGTCAATTTGCGACACTGAGCCTTGGCCAGAGCAATGCAGTGAGTTGCTACATAAAAGAGTGCCAATTCTCCAGGTTGTACGTTTTCAGTGCTGTCTTTGTAGGGAGGAGATGCTACCTTGTAAATTAATTCATGTGCCTATATTACCAAGAAGAGCCGCCATGTTTAAAAAGAATTCTGTATTTTGCCCCAGTCGGAAATATGCCATACTTGGAGCACCAATGGTATGTGGTTCTTTCTTTTCAAGTTCAGGCATGTTACCTGCAGGGCTTGTATGGAAAGGGTTTTATACCACAGTCCTCCAGATATTGGTAAAAGCCTCAATTTAAATATACTACGATCGTGGTCTTTAGCTACTAAGAAATATTTTGGAGTTGCCTAAAGTTTTTCGCATTCCTGTCTGGCACCATTTAGCCTGTTACCTTTCAGTTTCTTGCAACTTATCCATTTCTTATTTGTTTTTGACCTTACAAACATCTGATAGCCCTTACATTCAACCTTGTTCTCTCCACTTTTGGGAATGTGCTCAGCCCAGCAACTGCAAATCGGCCAGCTTCAAAGATGTAACTACCTACTTGATCCTGACTTTGGGCCCGGAGCCTATCTGCCCTTTCGAGGTTCTGCCTCTTTAGAGTGGCAAGAAATACCTCAAGTATAATACTCACGCGGCACTCACAGTCGAGGCCCCGGATCTGACGCCCATTAGAATATCTACGTGTACACCAAAAAAGGCAAATTCTACTAATGGTATTCTTTCATCTTTTATCCAGAGGATTTGATCAAATAATCACGGGGGGAGGAGCCAAGATGGCCGACGGACAGGACGTCTGAGCTCCCGGCTCCGCAGCCCGTCTGCTGTTTACATGGCATCCTGATCTTTAATCCTGTCTGCGGCGCGAGCAAACGTAACCACGAATGCGCTGACGCTTACCGCATTCCTCCGATGTCCCCGCCGGCTTTTTTGGTCGAGGATTCGCTGTGTTTGCCGACTTTGGACTTCGCCTACTAACTCTGGCCCGACCACCGCCACCGGACACCGTTGATCACGTACGGTGAGACGACCTGGGGCAGGACCGGCGTCTGGGGGAAGTGTTACCGGCTGTGGAGTGGGCGACTTGGCGGAGCCCCCTCAGCGACGGAGAAGATACCTGTATGGTTGGGTCCGGGCTGGCGATATTCCCTTTGTTGTGCTGCCAGCGGTCAGAGCGGTCTCCATTTTGGAGCGCCTACCACCCGCATTGCTATACAGCCGAGGGCTCTCACTTCGTGCGGGCCCCGTATTGCGAGCAGTATCTCTTCTTGCTTTAAATGCTATTTCCCCGCGCTATGGAGTCGCCCTCCCCCCTCCGATGTGGGCTTACTGCAGAGATGGTGACGGCGCCGGTCTCCCTCGCCGGAAAGACGGAAGCCTCCATGCCCCTAACGCAAGCTGCCCGGTCTAATGTCGAGCTGGAGGGTGCCCCGGTGGCGCCTTTGCGCACTGTGGCCATGCTGGAACGGGGAACAGACCTGACCTATGGCGATATCCTTCTGGCCCTGGAAGACTTGAGGGCGACACGGTGGTTAAACACTCGAGAACTGGAGCGGAAGATTGCGGGAGCACTGCCATCCAGGGAAATATTGCGGCTGTCTGACCCCCAAATGCCTCTCATTCCCTTCGAGGCGAATACAATGTTGCGACAGGGGGATACTGTGAAACGTCCTGTCCCTGGCTACAGTGTCGAGTGTTTTTCTTTTAATGACAAAGTTGCAGCTACAAAGTTCCCTTCCACTCTAAAAGCCGAGACTCTGCCTCTGCAAGTGTTGCCACGACTTCCTCAACATCGCCGGAGTGTGTGCCGTTCTGTGAGGAACAATTTGTTGGTCACTTTAGACGGGGTGATGGTCGGTAAATGGGAACTTTCGCTTCCTCTTCCTCTGCTTCATCTATACCGGGAGCGGCCATCTTGCTCCTTTGTTCTGCTTGAATTACACTCTCAGCGGTGGCCATGCTCGGAGGAGATTCGGCGATCAGGCCAGGGCTGATGTTGCTTCCCTTGATGATCCTGCCTGATCGCCTGGCATGACCCGGACTAGAATATTTGTCGATGTGTTTGATGTGCTGCGTGCGCGTACTCTGCTATTGTATATTGCGGGGGTGGATATGTGGGACCACCTAAGATCGGGCCGGGGCTTGGCGATTTTCTTTGTTGTGCTGTACGTATTGGCGGGCGGGGACTAGGATGGGACTGCTTTTTATCTGGTTTATTCGCATATTTGGAACTGACTCTCCCCACCTGCGGCTTTGCTTGCTACTTCAGTTGTGCTGATGATACTTAGGATGGGGGATGCTTATGGGGCTGGTGGTGACCGGGAATATATTAAACTTTCCTCCTCCTGCCTTTTCTGAGAGTTGGAGACTGGGATGTTCTTTCCCACTCTCATACTCTCTTTCCCACTTGGGGTTCTTTCTGGGGCGACAGGCATGCCTATTGGGGGGGGGGGTGGGCCGTGGCCTTCCGTTGGTATGCAGGGTGGGGGGATGGGATGTGTTCTATGTTTTTCCTTTGTCTCTATGGCCCTCTTTCTCTTTCTTTCTCTCCGCTTCTTCGGTTTCTTTCTCTTCTAAGTTTCTTTGTTTCTTTGGGGTCGGGGTTCAGTGTTAGTAGGGAGTTTATTGTGATATATCATTCTGTGACATACCATTTGCTCTTAGTTCCTTGATGGTGGCCACCTGTTTCCTTACAAATGCCTTTCTATAATGCCTCCCTCTGGGTGCTCCGTGAACGATGATGTCTATCCTGGTCACTTATTAGCTTCGACTCTTTTCGTAGTTTCTACATTGTACTCGACAAAACCATAAAATTAAACCTTTTCCTATCCTGACATTATTGTTCTATGTTCTGCACGTAACTTTTTACTCAGAGATTGCTTTAACGGTGTTCTGCCATATTGGTTTTTCTTTTATCCCTTTCTAATATGTCATAGCGGCCGGCCCGAGGGGTTGTAGGCAGACGCTGTGTATTGTGCATTTAACAAAATAAAGGTTTTAAAAAAAAAAAAAAAAAAATAATCACGGACAAGGAAAACAATCCTAAAATAGCACACTTAAATGTCAAATTATACGTAAATAGTGATGACACTACCAAAAGAAACTCCCAATTTGGGTCGGAAACGGCATGTTCAAATATAGATCAGAGTTTACAAGATTCTGGGGGGAATTTGATCCACAGGAAAGGTTTAAAGAACACTTTAAGCGCCTACCAAAATAGAACAAACCCTGCGTTTCTTCCCCCAGATCGTACTTCACTGCTCTCATGTGGGACTGCTCTTTCTGTACATTTTTTCTGCATCTGTAATTAGACTTAGTGGCAGGAACAGATGGTGCGGCCTCCGACGGCCCACGTTTGGGAACGCAAATACCCCATTTGCATAATGCATGCATCCCAGAATGCACTTCAGCAGCCTACCCTTCAAACTGGTTTCCATGGATGTTATTCAGTCTACCTTTGAGCACGTGTCTATGTACAGATGCAAATGAAGCTTTCTGGTGCTAGCGCAGAGCAAGTGATGCAGACCTTGACACAATGAGCCGGGGACCAATGAGAGAACAGTACTGGAGAATAACCCAACAGAAGAAAGCATCCACAAAGACACAGTTTATCAATTTAAGGGATATTTGGTAGGCAGTAGAAAGGAAAAACTGACTAATATACTCTAATCCCCAGAACTCCTTCCATAGAGATGTATAGGGTTCCTACCCCATAGACACACATGGGCTACTTCTTAGTTGGCATACCCTGGTGGTCCTTCCTCATACACCCTCATGCCAAAGATCCTTCCCCATAGACAAACACCCAAGTACCCAGAGTAGTGTATGCACATGCATGTTGGTGTAATATAAGGGTAAGGGTCCCTTAATGTGCCATAAAAGAATCCCAGTTGGTGGTCTACATTTTGAGCCCACCTTATTGGAGGGAAAGGAGGCAGGAAAGGGGTAAGGAAAGGCCTATGGACCAAGGTGACTCTCCCAACAAGGGAGCCCAAACACAAATGGAACCCTCTGATCGGGCCCCGCTCCCGCCTAAAGCTGAATTGGGCTCCGTGCTGCAGAGTGTGAAGCCTGGGAACACTCTAACTGCTAATTGAGAGGAGGTATGAGGGTCCTCAGGATGACCCTTAGCCCCTCTATCCTATTGCTGTCAAGTCTCCTCACCTACACGGTGCCACTGGAGAGTGACGAGTGATCCCTTGAAATTCATTCATTCATTGTTGGGTTCCCTGGTTGATGGGCAGTAGCCGTAGACACAATCCCACTGCGTCCCCACACATCTACGGTTCTGTAATGTCCGCAGTCTAGTCTTTTCCCCACATGCACCCCAACATCCGCAGGCCAGGCGTGGCCTGCGGGGAGTGAATAAAAGGAAGGCGGCCGCTCGGGGACGTCACTTCCGACAGGGCATCTAGTGTCGACCCCGTCATTTACGCGCTGCGCACCTTTGCCCTGTGTAATAGTGTCGGACCGGCCTGCCACGGTCCGACGCCTGGTATGGGCGTTTCATACCAGGCCTTGCCACCTGAAGCGAACCTCTACGAGCCCTCACCAAGGTGGATGCAGCCTGGCACTGGGGTCCGAAGGAAGAAGAAGCGTTCGAGGGAATCAAGGACGCTCTCCTAGGTGAGGCCACGTTGGCATACTTCGACCATACTAGACAGACAGAAGTATTGGTGGACGCGAGCCCCGTCAAGCTCGGAGCTGTACTAGCTGAGGAACGTGGACCAGGTCAGTGGGCCGCCCTAGCATTCGCCAGCAAGGCCCTCACCCCGACAGAAGCCAGGTATGCGCAGATCGAGCGTGAGGCGCTCGCCATCAAGTGGGCCTGCAACCATTTGCACCTCTCCCTTCGAGGGCAACCGTTCACCATGGTGACCGACCATCAACCGCTGGTCCCCCTTTTCAAAGGAACTGTGCCCCATCCGCCGCCACGAATTGAACGATGGGCCGTCCAACTACAACCCTACGATATGGAGGTCATATACCGCCCGGGGTCCAAAAACCCCGCCGACTTTCTCTCAAGGCACCCTGCACACAGGGACTAGCCCGAAGAGGATGTCGACAGCGAAGAATTCGCCCACTGGGTGGCCTTCACAACGTGCCCCCAGAGCATGTCACTGGATGAGGTGAAAGAAGCAGCGATCACCGATGCAGTAAACACCAAGACGCTGAAAGCGGTACAAGAGGGCTCCTGGACTGACTATCTGCGTCAAGCTAACTTGTGGGCCCCAGAAGACCGGGAGCTTCTCACGAAGATGTGGCGAGTCCGCCACGAACTAAGTGCCACTGGAGATGGCGTCCTGATGCGAGGCCCTCGGCTAGTCATTCCTCAGAGCCTCAAGCACCGGGCTGTCCAGCTGGCCCATAGAGGGCACCAAGGCATCACCAAAATGAAGTCGCGGATGAGAGAAAAAGTATGGTTCCCGGAGCTCGAAGACATGGTAGAGGAGTATGTCAGGCGATGCGCGTCATGCCAGCTGACGTGTGACCCGGAGAAGCCTCTCCCGGTTATCACCGAAGACACCTGCACGGTACCGTGGTCCAAGATAAGCGTGGATTTTGAAAGTTTCCCAGGAGGACGACACACATTGGTCATCATGGATGCCTTCTCGAAATACCCTGTGGCCGAGCTGGTTGGGTCGACGGCGTTCAGTCACATAGGACCTGTCCTGGAAAAGGTCTTCGCGATGTTCTGCTTCCCGCAGGAGATTCGCAGCAACAACGGTCCCCCATTCAAAGGTGCTGAGTTTGCCACTTTCCTTCAACAATGCGGGATCACCCATCGTCGCATTACCCCACAGTGGACGCAAGCAAATAGAGACGTAGAACGCTTCATGCGCACGCTGAATAAAGTGTTTTGCATATCCGTTGTAGAGCAGACAGACCCGGAAAACCGGCTCCACGAGTTCGAGAGAATATCGGAGCACCCCGCACTGCATAACCCAGCGGAGCCCATGGGCCCTCATGCTTCAAGGACCCCGGCGAGACCTCCTACCAACTTCCCCAGGATGGTTGTCACCTCCCCTGGAGGTGGAAGAGACGCAAGAGAGAAGAAGGCGACAAAACCAGGAGGCCAGTCTTGGTCGCCGAGCCACCCCCAGGAGGCTCCGACAAGGGGCGACCGTCATCCTGCGAAACCGACGTCAAGGAGGATAATTCCAGACACGGTACGAACCTGGCACATGGACTGTCACAGCAAATCATGGCACGATGGTCACGGCCCGCAAAAGAATGGAAGAAGTGTCCCGGAATGCTTCGTGGTTCAAAGAGTTCCCACCGGAACACCACAGAGAGGCATCAAGTGACCAGCCAAGCCTCTGGGCCACCGCTGTGGCCGAAGACGATGCAGGGGAACCAGCCAGTAGCCAGCTCTGCGAGGCCCCTGAAGTCCTGCCCTCCTCTCGCCGGGAGGTAAGCTCCGGAGGCCTAAGTCCAAACGACAGAGGAGGGCGCCCAGGTTCCCAACGATACAGCCTGCGGCCAAATCCACCCCGAGCCAGAGGCTGAGAGACTACGCCTGACTGTAAGATCTAAGGTACATTTTGTAACTGTGGGGGCGTAGGGACAAGAAAGGACAAAACAAAGGACAAAGTTGGATAGAGATGTAATGTCCGCAGTCTAGTCTTTTCCCCACACACACCCCTACATCCGCAGGCCAGGCGTGGGGGGAGTAAATAAAAGGAAGGCGGCCGCTCGGGGTCGTCACTTCCGACAGGGCATCTAGTGTCGACCCAGTCATTTACGCGCTGCGCACCTTTGCCCTGTGCAATAGTGTCGGACCGGCCTGCCACGGCCTAACCAGCCCCGTCGCGACAGTTTCTAACTCAAATTCCATTGTGGGCCTTTTTTTCTCTCTTGTGGCCTCCAGATCTTCCTCTCTGCCCCTAGGTGAAAAGGATGAGCTGGTTGGCTAATGAGCCTGAAGGGCTGCAATTGATTCTATCCTTCTATAAGATTGCTTTGAATGGAGCATAGTGAGGAATGCAAAATAAAACAGTGAAAAGAAAAACAGCAAACAAAAAAAATAGAGATTAGTAAAGATTTAATTCGTTTTTTTAGATCCAAAAACGATGCACAGCCGAAGGGGAATTGAATTTTAAAAAACTCCTGGCGACCTTGGCTTAATGATTATTAGAGGTGCAAAAAACGTAGGAAGGGAAAAGATAGGGAAGTAGTCATAAAACAGAAAAGAAGAAGGACAGAATGTAAAACAGCCATTAAGGTGGGTTGACGGAGGAACGCTCATGTTTAAAATACTCACCAGGGTAAAAAATAACTTCCCACTGCAAATGTATTCAAATGTTCCCTAAGTCGATATTTTTACCTTGCTGATCTCTCCTGTATCAAATGACTTTATTCTTCCGCTCTTCCACTCTCTTTTGAACTTTGGCCACAAAACCAAGACATCACCTGATATATCTCCAGAGATACAGAATAACCATTGCCATATGACAGACTTTCAATTCTCTCCAAATGTTTTGAGTTCCATGGCCTAGACAGGCGTTTTCTGGACATCTAGGGTTGCAGATAGCCACAGAGACACCCAGGGAAGCTCTTAGGAACCTATCTCCGTGGCAGACGTTACTGTGGCATGACAAGCCCAGAAGTCTCTGATCCAAGAGGGCGACACTTCAGAAGCTGATATTTTGTTTTTTCACTTCTGGGAACCTCGCTAGCCCCGAATGTTAAATAGAGGGCAACAACAAGTCTTGTAATGAAGTGAGTAAACAATAGTGGGTAAGCACACTTGTGCTGGGAAGCAGGGAACTTAATGCCACTACTTGAGCTGATGCAAAGTGAAGATGAGCAGATGCACCCAGGCAAAGGAGCAAAATAGAAATAATAAAGTCATGCTGTGAATAGGAATTTCATTGCTAATTTAGAGTACGTGAATACAGAAAGAGAATAATATCCATGCCAGAGGGGAGCAAATGCAAACTGGAAGAAGACACCATTGATCAAGTAAGGGGCCCCCAGTCATGGTGCAAGTGGAGGAACTTCATACTGAGAAAGGACTAACTTGAGCAAATAATGTCAACAAATGACATATTTTGGATGTTTTATGAAGCACAACCATCACTCACCCTGGTTTCAGAGCACTGTACCAAGGAGGGTGTGAGAACACCATGCAAGAGTGGTTCAATGCTTTCCCTGGTGACATTACAGAGCAAATATTACTTACAGCACACTGTTGGTCAGATATTAATAGGCCATTGTAGTACGAGGGGTGTACAATCTAGGTCATGTGTACTTGCAAACATTCTCCCAAGGGGCCAGAATGTTTGCTCTGGATTATGACCGAAGCCGTATTGATGCCAGCAGGGTTTCAGTGGGACAAGGGTGCAGTGAAGGTGTTCAGGGGTAGGGATGGGAAGGGGGATGTAAGGTGGGCTTAGAAGAGGTGAGGCAAGTACATTTATTAGCTAAATTACACAGTGTGAAACCAGAAACCCTGGGATCAATCCGGCTTTCCCACTTAACCAAATTGTATGGTCCTAGACAAATGTTTTATTTCACCTGGCCTCCATTTTCTTCATTTTCACTTTTAAGAGGACTCAAAAGCCACAATATGTGCTATATAAAACCTTCTCTGGGATTTGATAAAACTGTAATGTTGTCAATTTATAATAGCAACCCAGGCTACTCGGCGGGCACATAACAGCAGTCTTACCTCTTAGTTCACTATTGGCATTATTTTCACAGCAAGGAATCATGAATGTTTCTAAATTCATGTTTCAAAACTATCACTTAAAAATATATATATATTAATGTACTGAAATAATCTTAGGTTGAAACATTTCTGCATGTTAACGAAATACACTTTTTGAATTTTGAAGAGATGATACATTTTACACGTTTGTTGAAAGATGTCTTTTAAAATTAAGGTGTTCCCAAAGTTAAGTGGGACAGGGCTTCCTTACTTTTTTCTCAGTTAACCTGTAAGCAAATGCATGACGGTTTATTTATTACCATGTGTCTGAATATTAGTGCTCAGTCGAGTAACAGCAGCCCAGTGCTGCAGTTGACCAGGGGTGCACATGTAAAGGCCAGGAGGGCCGTTCTCGAGTATCAGTGGTCTAGGTAATAGGGATAAATGAATGTATAAAGGATTTATGTCTACCAACAGAATCCAATTACAGCACCACCAAGAATAAATATAAACAACAGATTTGCAGGTAGGATATACCCCATTCGCTCATGGCGGTGCTATCAAGGCTTTTGGGGTAGGGAAAAAATTCACGTTTAAATCTTAGTTATACCGTATACCGTATTTGGAGGCTGTTATGAAATCGTATGTACTAAAGTTAAACAGGTGTTCAAGAAATAACCTTTTTTCATAATCCGGAAAATCTTCATCATATGTTTACATGATGGTCAGTGCGTGATGTATATATTGCTCACCTGGTGCTCTGGCTCACAGAGCTAAGAAAGCCCCCGTCCCCTCTAAAAATACTGGCTTGCCCACCTCTTCTCCCCGAACGAGTGGGGACCTATAGTTGGAGCTATTAAAAAAACAAATAAAACGTTCTCGTATGTGTGCAGGGGGCAAGGGGAAGTGCTCGGTCCGCTTTGGAGTACACGTGAGCTTCGTGTTCGCATTACAAGATTGTTAAATATATGAAGTGTACACCATTAATGAAGAATGAAAGAAAAAAATAGTTTAAAAGTCATTGGTAGAACCCCGGCGTCCAGATGCGAATCATCATTAAAATACGTGGCTAGTCATGGAAAAAAACAGGAAGGGCTGACAGAGTGAAAAAAAGAAGGTAAAAGAAATGTCCCCACCACATCATATCAGCGCCCCCCCCCTACACTGAGACAGAGACCTCCCTCTTACGGAAAAGGAAATCCGGTCCGCTACCGCCCCACGCATGACAGACCCCCGTTATAATGTGGTGGTAATTGATGCGCTAAATACCCTACCAGTTTATGCTAATCCCTACCAATTCCACATCTCCCCCTCCTCATAACCCCCCCCCCCCCTGTTCTCCAACCACTTCTCCCGCCTCCTCCCATCTCCAACCATGTGTGGGTGCTTTTGTCACAGTCAAAGGGAAGGGGTTCGGGATACAGTGAGACCGTGAAATGTTTCCAGCACCTTGACTCCCCGTGGTCTTCAAGAAAGCGCTTCATTGCATTAAACCAGTGTGCCCATTAACACCCTCCCCCCGTCCAGTGATACAGAGGGGGTTATGGGGCGGGGTAGATGTACAGACAGGAATTCCCTTTAGTGAAGGAAGCAGAAGTCCCCCACCTTCTTTTAATAACAGCCCCACCCCCACCCCCGGGTGGCGGCTCTAGTGACAGGCGCCCGCGCGCTCAGTCCCTACAGAGGTGTGTATCCCTGGCCGGTGTGGGTAAACGGTGCGCAAACCTGTCACAATGGTGGGCATGTGACTCTAGAGATGGACTACCCCGTCAGACTCACTTCCAGACCCCTCTCCCCGCCAGACCCCGCCGACACGCTCCGTCTCGTGGGCTGGCCACGCGGGGCTCACTCACCATTCGTCCAGGCCGGAAGCGCGAGGCTGCACAGGCACCGGGAGGGTCCGCCGAATCTCCCGAGGGTCCTCGGAGAGGAGTGCTGCTTCAGTCCTCCGAGCAGGGGGTGCTGGGAGTCCTCCGAGGTCTGTGCTGCCTGAGGGCACCGGGTCGAGGGGCGAGCTGTGCCGGGTGTTCAGTGAACGCGCTGGGCAGCTGCTCCCTGTTCAGGGGTTCTCTGCAAGAAAGGCGCTATGGTGAAAGCACAGAACAGGAAGGGGCTGTGATGGGGTTTCTGTGGCAGCCGGAGCCCCTGCTGCCTCCTTTCCTGCAAGAAGCAGAGGTGCTGTGCTGGTCGCTATGAGGCAGGAGCTTCCTTTCCTGTGCAGCCGGTTCCGTCTGCTCTCTGTGGGCCTCGGGTTCTGTTCTTCGTGCGCCTTGAATTACTTGCAAGATGCCGAGCTGCCGTGATCTCCCTGAGGCGGCTGTTTTTCTTCTTCTCTGGTCGGTGCAGCTGCTATCCCCGTATTGTGTCGTGGTTCCTTGTGGCTCAGTGGCACTTCGCCGGCTGCGCTCTGCCTGAAGCACCTTCTCGGAACCCCCGGCACAGCGAGTCTGTTTGTAGCGCCTCCTCGGCCGCTTCCTCTGTTCTTTCGGGGCCCGCTCTGCCGGCCCCCTCATCACACGGCACTGGCTTGCGATTGGCCCACAGCTTCCCCTGTTTTACATGCTGGCTTCTCCTTTGTGTACCGTGTAGAAGTGACCTCCCCCACCCCCTGAAGATACCCCACACCCGTCGCCTCCCTGCTGCTCGCTGCTTTTATCGCTGCTTATTCAAGTCTGTCTCCTGTCCCTCGCCTCCTCCCTCTCTCTTCCAACTCTCTCCATCCTACTTGGATAGCGTCCACTTTCTTGCACTCTCCCCTTGACTGTTTCACCTGCCTTCCTTCCTTTACCCTCGCAATTCCCTGCTATTCACTCTCTTTCACATTAATTTTCCTGGTAGACAAAGTTATACAAGTGTTACCAGAGTAAACACCAGAAATCAGCTTATTGGTATGTTTTAATCCTTAAGTGTTGTTTTGTTAGCATACATCCTGCACATGTGAAGTAGCTGTTTCTGCTTGAATTCGTCCCTCACCATCCATGCGAAAATGATACACTCTGCTGTGACTATACCTTCCATCGTACCTGGACGGTACATAGGACAGTTGTTATTCCTTAATTTGGGATTGTGCAATTTTTGATACAGAGGCACATACTTCTTAGTGGCATTTTGTAATTTGGGCCGGTGGCATTGGGGTTATTCTGTTTATATAGTCAAAAAGTACAACATTTTTGACTATATGAGATTATTTTCCTCACTATTGCCACCATGACTAATATGGACAAATATGAATTTTATACATGTTTTTATCCATGAATATTTTATAATGTGCAAGAAGAGTCCCACTGACTAACCATAAAGATGGTTATTGTTAATCTGGTAGTGCCCCAAACCTGTTTTTGAGAATACCAATCTCACAATGGATCAAAACCTCACAAGTTACAGAGACATCCAACTCAATATATGCCAACACTGTAAAGCAACTAATACATATCACATAGAATTACTCATTGTTAATCAAATTTAGGCAAGACAGGCAAAGGTGTTTTCAAAAATACATATTTGCGTTTATTCAAAAGAGAAATATTCTTACATTAATTAAAAAAAATTCAGTTAATTAAAAAACATATAGCATCAAAATATATACACAAAAATACAATTTTGGTTAAAATGTTCACAAGAGCAGGGGTCGACGCACCGTTTCGGTTTGGAGAAACTAATGAAAAACCTTCTTCAGGACCAGTTCTAAAAGAAAACACACAATTACTATTTCATCACAGAGTTACATTCATCTAAAACTCATTTAAAAACATCTCATATTAGCTCTTTAGTTCAGTATTAACCTGTCTACTCATATTGCACTGTTGTCCTATCTACTCATAGTTGGTCATTGGTGGGTTTTCTGTATTGGTATTATCAAAAACAAAAATGTATACTAAAAGCACAATTCCTAAATACCAGATTATGTAATGCTAATAGTATATCTCCATAATGTTGTCACTCAACTTCTTAGTGACATTTACCGATTGCATTTTTACCTTAGATTATATGTTTCCTCCAGATTAATCAAGGAAGAACAGGGGCCCGATTGTATGATTCGGGTTTAGATGTACTGCTTACTTTAAGAATTCTCAATATGATAGAGGGAATTCTGGTATCTGTAGGTCAAATGACAACAACACATTCACATATCATAACTGTTCTTTTGAATCATTCCACTGGGGAAAAAGCTCTGAGGGTATTTACAAAAACTGATAAATGAATAATACCAATACCTTCTGCTTATTGAAAATGGTGCTCACGCTCTGGTAATAGGAGCCACCGATATTGATTAGTAAAATCTGCTGCGAAAAGAATGCAAAATATCACTATAGTATTTTAACAGGAGTGATTCCTAGTGGTTTACACTGATAATTATGAATACACTTACCCAGATTTAATTGACTGGCAAATAGTTGACAAACGCCCTTTTAATTGGCTTTTCTGTCTCGTACATCTGTTAAGCATGGGGGTTTTCCTCACATTGTCTGGTAAAAAGAGAAAGGGTATTGATTATGGTTTCTCTGCCTTCATCAAAAAGCCTACTTCTATTTATTGATATTTTATCAATGGTCTTTAGTTCGGACTGGACTGTTCCCATGAGGCACAGGGTCAGAGCTGATTTGCATATAGCCAGTGTCTAACCCAGGGTGGTGTGGAGTGCAAAAAAACGATGGATTTAGGCCCAGATCCTTGTACTGGTGTGAATGTATGACATTGTTCTACATTCTGTCCATCAACTGTGTTTTTAGGTTTAAGCATTTTTATTAAGACAAAAAAACATGGGGGAGGGGAATAGGAGGTTAAGGTTACATACAGCACAATAAAGGAAGAAAGTGCAACTCAGGAGCGTTGGCGAAAAGCAGTCCGTTGGTCCAGAAGAAAAGCACAGCAAATGAAAGGCAATTAAGCAATCTGTGTAACCCTTGTGTGCACATCAACACCCCACCCAAAGCTGAGCACGGAAAGCCATTAGCGACTCATCAGAGCACAACCCAATCCCCCAGATCCCTCAACCCCCCAATAGAGGAAAAATGAAGAAAACAACACCCCAACTCCCCCGTCCAATGGCCCTGTACTAGGATTACCCGCCCCAAACAGCCCGCACCCCATCCCCCAAGATCCCGCCCCCCATTCAGTCTAATCCGCCGGGGTCATCGGTGGCGTCAGCCTAAGAAGTCTAAGGTACCTCGGGCAGGTGAGCTCCCGGAATTCGGTGGACAGTAGCGCTAGGAAGGGTTGCCACAGCTCCTCAAATTGGTCTACCTCCCCAGCCACCGTAAGCGACATCTTCTCCATTCCCAACACCTGCCAGAGCCTATGCAACCAACCCGTAATGGAGGGGACAGTGGTGGTGCGCCAGTGGATAAGGATGTTCTGGACCGCTGAGCCCAGCGCAATTGCGATCTGCCTACCCCTGCGGGACTTCAACGGGTACATTAGATCATTGGGAAGGCCCAACAAGACATACGCTGGGAAGCGCGGCAGCTCAATCTCAAAGTGCTTATCCACCTCGTCCAAAACCTCCTTCCAATAAGCGGTCAGCACGGGGCAAGCCCAAAGAATGTGTGAGAGGGTACCCTCCTGTCCGCAGCCCCGCCAGCACCCCTTGTCAGTGTGTCTATGCATTTCATACAGTCTCTCCGGGGTGTAGTACCAGTAAGTGGACACCTTAGTAAAGGTCTCCGTAAGGCCCGTGTGATATGCAGAGTGCCGCGCCCGATATGCAATTTTGTCCCACTCCTTGTGGCTGAATGTCCTACCCAATTCCCTGTGCCAGCGCTCCCTCCCTGGGTTATAATAGTGGAACGCCGGGGGCTGTAGGAATTTGTACAAATCGGTAATCAGCTTAGTATCAGAGGTCCGAGTCACCAACCACCTCTCATACGGTGTGATTTGGCGAGCAGCGGTGTCACGCACCTGGGGTTGGAGAGCCCAGTGCCGGACCTGCATATAGCGCATTCTGTCCAGCTCCGTCAGGCCGAATTCCTGCCGAAGTTGCTGAAAAGGAATCGCGCCTTCCGGCCCGTAGATCTGGAAAAGCGCCCTGCAGCCCGCACTCACCCAATGGGAAAAAGCTCCCGGCTCCATCCCTGGGGAGAAGTCCGGGTTACCCACTATGGGTGTGAACGGCGAAGGGAAGGTGGTAAGGTCTCGAACATTGCAGACTGCATCCCACACCCTCAGGGGGACCCGCGTAACAAAGGAGGCGTAAAGGTTAGCAGGGCGATGCGCGCGGCGCAAGAATGGAACCTCCTGTAGGGTGCGGCCCGCCACCGCCTGGTCTTGAAAAAGCCAGTGTTTGTCGGACTCCCACCTGCTCCACTCCACTAAGTATCGCAGTTGCGCCGCCTGAAAGTATTTACGGAGGTCTGGGATACCAAGACCCCCCGCCTCCGGGGCAAGCGTGGAGAGGACCCTCTTCATCCGCGGCTTGCGGCCTTGCCAGACAAAGCGGGAGATGTCCGCCTGCGTTTGTCGTATCCAGCCCACCGGGGGTTGGAGAGGCAGAGCGCGAAAAAGATACAGAATCTGGGGCAGCACCGTCATCTTAACCACCGCGATTCGACCCAGCCAGGACAGAAGGCCCTTGCTCCAGCGGCCAAGTTCCTCCTTGATCTTCCTGCTGAGGGAAGTGTAATTGGCCGTAACCATCTCAGGCAATGTGGGCGCCAGCAGAATCCCCAGGTATGGCACCGTAGACGAGGACCACTGCATGGGGAAAAGGCGCTGAAGGTCCCTCCTGGTATCCGCTGCCAGGGACACATCCAATGCCACCGACTTGCTCATATTCATTTTGAAGCCGGCCACACGCGCAAAAGCGTCCAGTTCCTGGACGCTAGCAGGTAGCGACCTCCTAGGGTCGTCCAGGGTCAGCAGGACATCATCCGCGTAGAGGCTGACCGTGTGGACATATTGGCCCATCTTGACCCCGATAGCGTCCGGGTTGTTGCGAATCCTCTGAGCAAACGGCTCCATGTAGAGGGCAAACAAAAGCGGCGAGAGGGGGCAGCCTTGTCTCGTGCCGCGTTCGATGGCAAAGCCACCGGAGCTACACCCATTGACCCGCACCGACGCTGAAGGACGTTTATAACAGTTGAAGACCATGGTGCGGAACTTCTCACCGATACCCAGTTTCCTGAGAACCAGCTCGAGATACGGCCAATGAACTCTGTCGAAGGCCTTCTCCGCATCAACCGACAGCAGCATCCGCTCCCCTGGGATCCGCGAGGCCTTCTCTAGTACATGCGTCACCCGCTTAGTGTTGTCAACCGTCTGTCTGCCGGGTACAAAGCCAGCCTGGTCCGCCTCCACCAGTCCTGGTAGGTGTAGACCAAGTCTGGACGCTAGAATCCCCGTATACAACTTGAGGTCGACATTTAAAAGCGAAATGGGTCTGTACGAACCACATAAGGCCCGGTCTTTCCCAGGTTTCGGGATGACCGAGACCGTTGCGTTCAGGAGGCCCGGTGGGATGGCTCCCGGCTCGGAGAATGAATTAAATAGTAGAGCCAGGATAGGGGCCACAGCCGTGCAAAAGGTCTTATAAAACAGAGACGTGTATCCATCTGGGCCCGGGGCCTTACCATGCTTCAGTCGCGCTATAGCGGAAATTACCTCCTCAACATGGATGTCCCTCTCCAGATGGTCCGCCTGAGCGGGGTCCAGCACCGAGAGGGCCACTGACTCCAAATAGTCTTCGGCGTCTCGCGGCGAGGAGGGCTCCTCAGCATACAGCGCCTCTTAGAAGCTGCGGAAGGATTCCGCCACCTCTGCGTCACCAGAAACAACCACCCCGTCCATGCCCACCAGTTCCTTCACGACGCTACGCTGCTGCGCGACCCGGAGCCGGTGGGCCAGAAGCTTACCACACTTGTCCCCTCCTGAGTAGAAGGCATGCTTCAGGCGCAAAGCGGCATACTCCGCCCTATCAAGATCCAGTGCCGACAGGAGTTTCCTCGCAGCCTTCAGTTGCCTCCAAACTCTTGGAGCCCCTGTGCGGCGATGGACCTGCTCAAGCTCCCGGACCTGAACGGTCAGCTCGTCCCGTTTCCGTTGCCGTTCCCTATTTTCGGCTGAGGAGATGGAAATAAATTCTCCCCGAAGGACCGCCTTCAAAGCCGCCCACTGCTTCGCTTGGGACATGTCGGAGTTGCCATTGTGAGTCAGATAATCTTGTATTACCTCCCCTATGCGCTTCACCACAGACTTTTTGTGTAAAAGGGTATCGCGAAGACGCCACGTCCCCCGAGAGGGAGAGGCCACCGGCCACCTAAAAACGCCGGCAACTGGTGCATGGTCAGACAGAGTCAGGACCCCAATGTCCGCCGCTGTGGCGGCAGCGTGCATCGGCCCACTCACCAGGAGATAATCCAGTCGCGAGTAGGTGCGGTGCGCATGTGAGAAGTAGGAGTAGTCCCTATCAGTGGGGTGCATAGAGCGCCAGAGGTCGTGCAAGTCCATCTCCGCTATCCGGTCCTTCACCGCGTGGGAAAGTTCCCCCGTCTGCGGTGAGCGTTGCGCCGACCTGTCCATCACAGAGTCGAAGACAATATTAAGGTCTCCCCCCAGGATGACATGGCGGTCGGGAGAGGCAGTGACGTCCACCAACACGGAGTCCAAGAAACGTTCCTGGTGGTCATTTGGGCTATAAACGGAACCAACCGTGAACGCTATTCCCCCTAGGCGCATGCGATATGCAAGGAGCCTCCCCTTCTGTTCAGCATACTTATACAAAACCTCCCCCCTAAAGGAGCTCGCTAGAAGAATGGCTACCCCCGCGGTCTTGTTCGCCGCCGAGGAGAAGAACTGGGTGGGGAACTTAGCAGAGCGCAGCCTATGGCAATCCCGGGACAGTAAGTGGGTCTCCTGCAGGAGGCATATGTCCGCCTGCGTCCCCTCCAGCAAAGATAGGATCGCCCTTCGCTTCACAGGGTTATTCAGACCCTTAACATTAAGGGTCACTACCTTTAAGGACGACATTCCTCCCGGGGATCAGAAACGCTATGCAGCAAGCAAGGGATCAGCGGGTGGGGCGCATGGGTCAGGCGCGTGGGAAAGGCCAGAACAGGCCAAGCGTGGGCATGGACAACATCGGACGGGTCTTCCCCAACAACAAAACAACCCTTACACCCTCCCAAAACACACCCATGGCAACTAGCCAAATGCAAACTTAAACACCCCATTGTCTCAGTCAAGCCTCAAAACGGGCAAGTCCGTAGAAAAAAGCAAAGTGGACGTTCAGCCACTCACCTCCATCCGCTCCCCCCCGACCCCCCCGCCCCAAACCCAGCATCGTAGAAGCTAAGAGCATCTCCCCCCGGAGTGAGTTTAGGCCGTCATGGCCACGCCGTTGGAGTCGGCCAAGTCCCTGGCTGCCGCCCTCAAAGCGTCGGCCATGTCCACCCTGATAGTAGGGGAATCAGGACGCCCTGCACTGGCCGGCGACTGTCTCCTCGCTGACCTCCGTCGGCTCCGTCTCTCTGAGCGCCTCCACGACGGTGTAGCTCCTTCCTCCTCCGCAGCCGTGAGCCCCAGGACCCCACAGATGTCCTGCAAGGAGCGCAGCTGATGCAGCACCCCGTTCCACCGAAAGATCAGACGGAAGGGATGTCCCCAGGAGTAAGGCGTCTCGTGTTCGCGCAGAAAGTCAGTGGCAATCCTGAAGGACCTGCGCTTCTGCAGCGTGATGGCGGACAGGTCCTGATAGAGCGCTATAGGCCGCTCCCGGAAAGTCAGGGGTTGCTTCTTGCGGGCCTCAGCCATGATGCGTTCCTTCAACGGGAAGTCGGGCAGGAATGCCAAAATGTCCGGTAGGGGCGCCGATGACTGGCGCTGTCGACCAACCCTGTGTGCCCTATCAATGCGAACAGGGAAGTCCGCAGCTTCCCCCAGGATCTCTCGGAACAGGTCCTGCAGATAGGCCACCAAGTCGGCCCCCTCGTCCGCGGATGGAACACCACGCACCCGGATGTTGTTCCGCCGGGACCTGTTCTCAAGGTCTTCAGAGTGGGCCTGGAGCTCAACACACTGCTCCCGGAGGCGGAGAACGTCCTGTTGAAGATGGACTATCTCTTCATCCCAGCGCTGGGCCGCCGTCTCCACCGTCTCAACTCGCTCGCCGAGGCCCTCCACCTCCCTGCGCACTTCACGGACCTCACTGGCCACTTCCCGCTTCAGCGTCTGAAAGTCTTCCTTGAGGGAGCTAAACAGTTCTTCCATAAAGGACCTCGTGACCGGTGGTTCGCCCCCAGTCGCATCTGCCGAGGCCCGGGAGGACCCCGGCGACGGCTGTGTTCTGTCCCGCAGCTGCTGGGCCCTGCCAAGCATGTCCGGCAGGGTACGGTCCCCCTTCCTCGAGCCGCCCCTCCCAGTCATCGCAATCGCTGCAGTGGACGAGTGGGCTCAGGTCCGGCCGCCTCAGGGATGCCCAGTCGCCGGCGAGCGCCCGATGTGGGGACCTCTCTGCGAGCAGAGGTGCTGCGTCACAAGCGACAAAATGGCGGACCAGTCCGGGCACTGCCAGTCGCGGGCGCCCAGCCGAGGCGGCGATCGGGAGCCAAAGCAGGGGGTCTCCCTTCAGCACGTCCCACAGGAAGTCAGCCCAGCAGCGGAGGCGGTTGCAGGCACCCGTCAGCCAAGGGCACCAGTGGAGGCCACCAACACCGATCCTTCGGGGACAAAATGGCGGCAGGACGGGGCAGGGTAGAACGGCCCGGTCCGGCGACACCGCCGGGGCCCCCCAGGAATACAGCAATCTGAGAAGTTCCACAGACAATGTCACACAGTTTCGCAAAAGGGCCCGAATGGTCCGACCCCAGCGTTGAGGCCACCGGACTGCGTCCACGGGGCCGGGCCCGCACAGCGCAGTGTGTCGCCGTCACTAGTCTGGGGGCCAAAGCACACGTCCAAAGTCCTCCGTGCCGCCGGGACCCTGCCCGTAGGGCTCCGTTATCCTCCGTCACGCGGCGGGCCAGACTCCCTCCGGATCGTCAGCTTTCAGCACCAGGCCCAGCCGAGGCGCCTGGACAGCACTGCAGTTCGCTCCGCCTCCCAGGCTCTCCGCCGTTCCTCGATCTTTGATCGGACTTTTGAAGTGCTTCCTCCGAGGCGGTTAGGGCCAAAGCGACATCAATGTACGCGCCAGGTACTCCGCCACACTCCTCTCACGCGCTGAGCATCAGCGGGGGAGAGAAGCGTAAGAAAAGGGCTCGATCTGAGTCGGGCCGGAGGAGCTACGGGAGGAAGCGTCTGCTCACCCCGCCATCTTGGCCACGCCCCCATCAACTGTGTTTTTTGCAATTTTCACCCTGAGTGTGCTGGGTATACTCAGACGTGAGTCCCAGGCTCTTCACACCACTGGAGTCAAGTTATCCAGGCTGATGAAGGCTGGTAGCCAGAAACCGGTCCTTGGATGCTTGATTCCGGTCTGGGAAAGACATGGCTTGGTAGTTCGGACTGGACTGTTCCCATGAGGCACAGGGTCAGAGCTGATTTGCATATAGCCAGTGTCTAACCCAGGGTGGTGTGGAGTGCAAAAAACCGATGGATTTAGGCCCAGACCCTTGTACTGGGGTGAATGTATGACATTGTTCTACATTCTGTCCATCAACTGTGTTTTTTGCAATTTTCACCCTGAGTGTGCTGGGTACACTCAGACGTCAGTCCCAGGCTCTTCACACCACTGGAGTCAAGTTATCCAGGCTGATGAAGGCTGGTAGCCAGAAACCGGTCCTTGGATGCTTGATTTCGGTCTGGGAAAGACATGGCTTGGTAGTTCAGACTGGACTGTTCCCATGAGGCACAGGGTCAGAGCTGATTTGCATATAGCCAGTGTCTATCCCAGGGTGGTGTGGAGTGCAATAAAACGATGGATTTAGGCCCAGATCCTTGTACTGGGGTGAATGTATGACATTGTTCTACATTCTGTCCATCAACTGTGTTTTTTGCAATTTTCACCCTTAGTGTGCTGGGTATACTCAGACGTGAGTCCCAGGCTCTCCACACCACTGGAGTCAAGCTATCCAGGCTGATGAAGGCTGATAGACAGAAACAGGTCCTTGGATGCTTGATTCCGGTCTGGGAAAGACATGGCTTGGTAGTTCGGACTGGACTGTTCCCATGAGGCACAGGGTCAGAGCTGAATTGCATATAGCCAGTGTCTAACCCAGGGTGGTGTGGAGTGCAAAAAAACGATGGATTTAGGCCCAGATCCTTGTACTGGGGTGAATGTATGACATTGTTCTACATTCTGTCCATCAACTGTGTTTTTTGCAATTTTCACCCTGAGTGTGCTGGGTATACTCAGACGTGAGTCCCAGGCTCTCCACACCACTGGAGTCAAGCTATCCAGGCTGATGAAGGCTGATAGCCAGAAACCGGCCCTTGGATGCTTGATTCCGGTCTGGGAAAGACATGGCTTGGTAGTTCGGACTGGCGGGTTCCCATGAGGCACAGGGTCAGAGCTGATTTGCATATAGCCAGTGTCTAACCCAGGGTGGTGTGGAGTGCAAAAAACCATGGATTTAGGCCCAGATCCTTGTACTGGGGTGAATGTATGACATTGTTCTACATTCTGTCCATCAACTGTGTTTTTTGTCAGTTATCATCCGGCACATCTGATCCAGAGCATCCCCTACGGGGAAATGCTTTGGATCAGAAGGATTTGCAGCGCAGATTCCGAATGTGCGGCTGCACAGGAGGACAGTAAGAACCGCTTTCTAGCTAGAGGGTATTCCAAGCAGATCCTCACCAATGCCATTGAACGCACACAGACCATCACGAGGCAGGAGGCCTTAATTCCAAAGACAAGGGTAGATCAAGCTAGAGGTCAGGATTCCAAGGATGTATGACGGTACGACGCGTACCGTCACAACGCATGCTTTTACAACGCGTCCCTTACAACGCAAGTCATTACCACGACTTGCGTTGGGGACGCGGATTGAGAATAGTATAATTTACTATTTTAACACCAGTCCCCGTGGACACTAGGGAAGGTGTTGGAATAGTAAATATACTAGTCTTAATCCTCTAGCGCCCTCCAGCGCAAGTTGTGGTTATGACTTGCGTTGTAACGGACGCGTCGTAAAAGCACTGCGGAGTAAAATCCTCGTCGTAAAGGATGTTCCCCGGATTCCAACATACCATCACGTATTATACTAACATATAATCGCCAACATGGGGAACTAAGAAGGATTCTCTACAAAAATTGGAATCTAGTTAAGAGTGACCCGGTAATTGGCCATAGAGTAGCTGATAAACCTCTACTCACCTTTAGGAGATCACCCTCCATGGCTAAGGCCTTAGTCAGGAACTCTTTGGAACCTCATTTATCCACCACATGGCTACCTCTTAGTAAGGGATTTAAAACATGTCGTGATTGTAACAATAGGAGAGTGAGGGAAATTAACATATAACTATGTGTGGAAGGAACTCCTGGTCCCCGTAGTTAAGTTATAATAACAAAGAAGGAGTGCCTCCTTGAACAATGAGGAAAACAGTAATTTACTTTTCCGACACTGTGTGTTAACAAAAGCACTAAGTGCCCCAACACCGTTACCAGGACAGTACTAATCCTGTTAAGAAGACCCCTCACTCACCAACCTGGTTGGTGACATGCTTCATCATCGGGGTCCCACCCCGTAGGCCGAATGCCTACAGGGTGTGCTACGACACATGATTACAGTGGAGCGGGATATTGTTTATTATATGTGCTAACTATGCATTAGTGAGGGTGTATTAAAAAGGGCCAGTACTACTCCGTTCAAGACTTTATTCTTGAGCGTCTGAACCCTAATAAAACAAATGTGGCACCTTTGCCCAACTAGGAGGGCTTTGGTGTCTAAAGAAGTGTTATATTAAAAGCCGATTTAAAAATAGCCAAGTGTGCTATGTGAAGTGAAATAATAAAGTAAACTAGGTCTACATGTTTCAACCAGTAAAAAAAATGTTTGGTTTTCGTCAGGACCGTGTATATTACCAGGGGCGGTACGCACACGCTAAGGTGCGGCCTACCCTCAGGTAATTTGCAGACCGCAAATAATGGTCTGAATGTGAAAAGGTGTTTTTAATCCTGAATTCAGGAAAAAACACTCAAAGCGGTATCTCTCGCTTCGTGGCTTCGTGTCAACCGAGACGGCGATTCTCCGTCATTTCAGTAACGATTTGTTGCAAGCTTGAAAACCTACTCGGTTTCGGCATGCTCGAAGGCTTGTCCGGGCACTTTGACTTAATGAAATTATTAATTGTGATTTAGGTGAACTACAGATTGAGGCTGAGCAATGTACAGTGATCTACGTTATGAATGTTTTTATGATCTGTTTGTCTTTTGCACTATTAGCGTATTTTGCACATTTTCATTTGCACTTTGCACTTTGGACTTTAAATCATTGGGCAGACTTGTACCATCGCCATTGCCCACTGGGGCTGTATGAACCTGGACGGTACATAGGACAGTTGTTTTTCCTTAATTTGGGATTGTGCAATTTTTGATACAGAGGCACATAATTCTTAGTGGGATTTTGTAATTTGGACCGGTGGCATTGGGGTTATTCTGATTTTATAGTAAAAAAGTACAACATTTTTGCCTATATGAGATTAATTTCCTCACTATTGCCACCATGACTAATATGGACAAATATGAATTTTATACATGTTTTTATCCATGGATATTTTATAATGTGCCCCATAATGCCACGACCTAGACGTTTTTGAAATATGTAACAATATTTATGTATTTATTTCATGGCGTTTCTTCGACAGTATTTTGTCTATGTCTATACCTTGACAATCAACGCAATTTCACTGTCACTTTAAAAGTCTGTCCTTTTGGCTCGCAGTATGTCATGTGATCAAGCTTATTTTTTTCGAGGCGAAACTCGTCATGGCGGACGCGCTGGCATAATAAATTTCATGGGCACCTCGTTGATGAGTTCATGATGCCAATCAGGCGTCGCAGCACACCCGGGACACATTAGGTGTCACTGCGTGGGCCCGATGATGAAGCATGCCACCAACCAGGTTGGTGGGTGAGGGCTTCATGAACTCACCAACGAGGTGCCCATGACAAATCTAATCAGAGTCCTAACAATATTGGTCATATTTAAGCTAGTCTCTTTTGATAACACATATAAACTACGGGGACTCGGACTAGCTTTCTAGTCCTCTCTCTCTCTCTTGATACGGGCATAAATAAATTTAACACTTTGCACCAGCAACTCAAGGGTCTTCTCTTCGTCATTGAGTACTTTATATGAAGGCTTTGGATGACGATTGTTCGGATATATATATATATATATATATATATATATATTCAAAGAACACCAAATTCCGGTTGATTATCAGTCTCGCTCACGAGCGGGTCGGCGTAGGGCTACCGGTCACCCAATCCATCCGAAAGTACATTTCTCCATTGGAAAAAACGTCGCCAACACCCAGAAAGTTGCTGTGCACGGTAAATTTAATAGGCAGGAAAACAACGCGTTTCGCTTTGCAGCTTGATCACGTTTAAATTTACCGTGCACAGCAACTTTCTGGGTGTTGGCGACGTTTTTTCCAATGGAGAAATGTACTTTCGGATATATATATATATATATATATATATATATATATATATATATATATATATATATATATATATATATATATATCCGAACAATCGTCATCCAAAGCCTTCATATATATATATGTGTGTGTGTGTGTACATATATGTATATTTGTGTACACATATGTGTGTATATATATATATTTTTTATAACTAAATAGGGCATTGCAATTAGGAATTAAATACTAATTCTAATTTTTGTAGTCTGGAATATGGATAAAACTTTTGATGAGTTGCAAATATAGCTTGTTGGGGTCTGTTAGTTTCCGTCACTGTATGCACTTTTCCCTGACATTTTCTGCTGCTATTTAAAAGCAACATTTATGAGTTAGCCGATTATATATTAAATTGCACTTTATTGCACTAGGCAGTTTGAGAAATAATACAGGTATGCTGCTGATACTGGGTATTGTTCTGGTGTTTTTGCTCTATTGAAATGTGAATACATTTATGCACTATTTTTTGCACTTTAAAAATTCTTTTTGGTAGTTTTTAATATATTGTGCTCTATACCTTTGAATCTCCCTTCGTGAAACCCTTTTGAATTGAACGTAAGATAAACAGATTTGTTGAATACAGTTTTTATAGGGCACTTGCCCTTCATTGCTGTTGCTGCTATGCTGGTCTAATTTTTAGCAATCCTTTTATTTGGGTTTTATATGTGCTATTAATTCAGTGTGAAAAATAGTAATATATTTTTCCTCTGTGACTAACAACCAAATTTGTTATTTAGATAAATTATATTGTCAAACATATTGCATACAACAGACTGTTTGATAATTGACCACACGATGTACTGTACCAAGACTGTATTAGTATGTTCTTTATTTCTATGCTGACAGGAGGTGGAGCTAGGAATTGGTTGTGCACAGTATTTAAACCACATGTCTCTCTGGGTATGTCATGTGATCAAGTCCGGGTTTCCCGGACGAAACGCGTCATGCTGCTTCCCATCTCGGAATAAAGGCACTTTATTTTGCACCATCCCTCGCTGTGGTCTGCACCTGTTTGTGCTCATGTTCACCTTTTGGGTCCATGTGCTACAGGACTACAGGACGGTGGAGTTCTATATATATATATATAAATATATATATATATATATATATATATATATATATATATATAGCATTTTGGAAGGCACATGGAATAAATAACATCTTGCCTGGACTACGTGGGGTCTGTTTCTTCTTTCGCCGCTGCCTGTGGAGGTTTGAAGATTGTGCTCATATATATATATATATATATATATATATATATATATATTGCTTCAGCTTCTTCTCCCCACGATTCCCGCAGATGAAGACACGGCACAGCAACAGGTAGGTTTTCACTTGATTTATTTACACACCATGTGCAAAATAAAAGTGCATCAAATAAACGGACGGTCTACGCATTTCGGCTCCTTGCCTTCAACTGGACCATAGAGTCCTCGGGTCTAGACCTAATTTAAATATAGTGCTATGTGTAAGTACCCTCTTCCCTTTCCATGGTCATCTAGACCTTCAACCCTGCACAGTACATTTTGGCCGGCTCATACTCGGGCCATTTTGTGTTCTTAATTACCGTAAAGTACTCATGTTAGAACAGACCTATACAAACCAAAATAAAGTATTTACAATGGTATGATTGTCCAATCATAATACTCATTTCCCCACCCCTTTCTCTCTACAGTGCAAATCATACAATAAAGTTTTAACCTAAAACCTATTGCATTTCACTCTTTTCCGTGAAGTACCATTCTCTATTCAGGTTCAGTTAGTTTCTAAACAACTTCTCAAATGTTTCAAATTCTTACAAATTCTTTAGCCATACAAAATTCCCATAGACATATATACACTTTTCTAAATCATAACCGATATCAAGATCTTCTATCTACAATTATGTACATATTCAATTGATTCTGGATTGTGTGGCCAATTATGCTAGATTTCAGGGGTTGGTTATTCATGATATCTGTAAAGTACTGTATCAAACAATTCCAAATGCCATAATATCTACTGTGCACTGTGTTTGTTGTTGTTTACCTTCCCTGATTATATCCTGTGTACAGAAGCAGTGGGGTTAATCGATATATGGTTTGATTTCCGGTATGTGCTATATCCAATATCATACACATCTATTTACATAATTCATCATACTCATTATATACATTAATCAACAAAACTCCGTAGTGAAGAAATCTCATAGTTCATACCACATCAATATCTATCTACAGATGTACATGTAGTTCGGCATCCAGATTGTGCCCAAACGGCACCTCAGTTCCCATACTCAATATCATTCTCGATTCAAGTCGTCTTAGTTGTACAGTTTGATCACCACCTCTTTCTGAAATTTTGCTCAGCTTGATCCCTGAGTATTTTAACAGGGTGGGATTGTTCTGGTGATATTTGGCAAAGTGTGTGGCCATCGGGTAGCATGGGTCCTTGTTCTTAATGGCCCTTAAGTGTTGCAGTATTCTTAGTTTCAGTTTGTTTATAGTGCTCCCGATATAAAACTTGTCACATGGACATTGTAGTCTGTAGACTACACACTTTGAATCACATGTGATATGGTCTTGGATTTTCTCTGTTTTGCCGTTTTGCAACTTATAGTCTTTGATGTTTATTCCGTGCTCACAGGCCTTGCACTTAAAGCATCTCCAGAAACCTGGTGTGGTTAACCAAGTTTGTTTGCTCCCTTCCCGTTGTTCCAGATGTCTTTGTGTCAAGATGTCCCTTAGGGAAGAGGTCTTTCGATATGTAATACTCGGATGCACCGTCAAGGTCTTTTTTAAAGTATCATCCAAAAGTAGAACTTGCCAATGTTTTTGAAGGGCTTTTTTTCGTATTAGTGCTCTGGTTGTTAAAGTTCATAATGAGTCTAGTTACTTCATTCTCATGATTAGTTTCAGGATCCATGCTGTTATCTGGCCTTTTGTTTTTTGGAACCAGTAGATCAGTTCTGTTCTTCATATGCATCCTGGTTCTTGCAGAGGATATTACTTCTTCAGGGTATCACCTTTCCAGGAACCTTGTGCTCATTTTGTTTATTTCTTCTACCGGATCTTCCTGCTCGGAGCAGTTTTTTTTTCTCATAACATTTGGCCATATGGAATGCTCCATTTCAATCTTACAGGATGTCCACTATTTGGGTGTAGGATGCGATTACATGCAGTCGGTTTCCTGTGGATCTTGGAGCACAGTTTGTTGTCTTTCACTGATATTTCCACATCTAGGAAGATCATGGTCGGAGAACTAATTGTTGAGGTGAAGTGTAAGTTGTAATCATTATTTTCTAGAGATCCAATAAAAGTTTTTAGTGAGTTCTCATTTCCGTCCCATATGACGAACAAGTCGTCTATAAAACGACACCAACGTTTTATTTTGGGGAGGGGGGCGCTAGAGGGCGCACTGCAGCATAGCCGCACTGCTGTGAGGCTCCTGCAGCCTGGAGCATTGATCCGACCACTGATCCTTCTGATCCTCGCCTGCTTCTACTCTGACCCCGGATCCTTGGAGGAGGTACCGCTGTCCGCACTCGGTCCAACTCCTGCGAGAATCTGAGCTTCCTGGCCGACGCTACAGGTGGTTGATGATATCCCCGACGGACGCGCTGGAGGAGAGGTGCTCTGCGGTCCGGCGTCCCTGTCCACTCGAGTCCGCGGTGCCACACGTGGGGTAAGGGCCCTGACTCGTGTCTCTCGGAGAGACTCCCTGGCGAGGCACTCTGCTGCGGACGGCGGTTGTGACCGGCGCTTGGGTCCTGCACGGGCTTGTGCGGGGCTCTGCTGAGGGTGCTGCGCTGTGCTGAGGCGGAGACGGCGCATCGCGGACACCGGACTGCTGGTCGTTGCAAGTGGCGGCCATTGTACAGACGGGAGTGGCGGGATGCCTGCGCCTGCTCGTGCCCCCGTCTGTAATGCATCGGTGCCCGCCTGAGAGGTTTGCTGGGCATCTGCGGTGGTGAGGGCGGCGGTGATGGACGGCGCTGAGGGGGATTACCGGCCATACCGCTGAGGCACTGCGCAGGCGCTAATTGGCGCCATTATCATCACCGGAGCTGTAGGCTGGTGGAAGCGGCCGTGGGGGATGGTCTTTTGCTGCTGTTGACCTTCATTTATGAGTGTGCACGCTAGAACACTAGCTGTTTGGACGGACTGCCGCTTGTCTCATCCTGCTTTCTAATACATGCTGCTTGTTCTGGGGCATGTTAACCTGACGGCTGGGCAGCGTCGCTGCTTCTGGTGTTGGGTCCTGCACACTGCCCTTGGAGCTGCTCGGAGATGGAGCTTACTTTCCCCGCACTATTGTGTATAGGGCTGGGTTACTGTTGTGCCCACACGGGAGTACCTCACCTGCTGCGTGGGGACTATCCACTGCTAATTGAGGAGCGGCCACTTTTGGGGGCTGCCAGGGGGGGCTATTCCCTGTGGAATACGTCTGAATTGTGCAGGGGCCTGATCATTGCAGCCTGGGTTGGGCCTCTTGTGTGCTGTATATACTGGCCTGGGAACGGAAGACGCACCGTTTGGATCACGTGGCGGTAAGGCCTGAAGTCTCTTTGATCCTCATTGTGGACCTCTGTGGGTGCTGCCGCAGTTTGCAGGCGTGTTGACATGGGGAAACCGGACAATAAACAGCCTAAACTGTCCTTTGATTCTATGGCGGCCAGGAGGGGTGCTCGTCTTGCACAGGAGGCCGGGAGCTCGCGTTCCCCCCCAGCCTGTCGCTGACGCTGCTCCGCAGCCTGTTGCCCCGGACTTCCAGCAGATGATGCAGGAAATGCGGCACGGATTCGCCACCATAGTGGATAAGGTGGATAAATTATCCTCGCGAATGGACGCAGTTGTGCAAAAACTTGATGTGCATGAAGAACGCCTCACAACGGCGGAACAACGCATCTCGGATCATGATGATACTGCAGCCACTCATACGACTCAACTTGCGAGAATGGAGAATATCCTGCGGGTGATAGCTGCTAAGAATGAGGAGTTGGAGGCGAGAAGTCGGCGTAACAACGTACGCGTGGTGGGCGTACCGGAAACAACGAATGTGGGGAAGATGGAGACGTATGTAGAGAGACTCCTGGTCGGTGCGATTGGAGCGGAGGCGTCCTCTACGCAATTCATTGTGGAGCGGGCACACCGTTCCCTTGGTCCACGGGTGCCCCACCGCGCCCTATCATTGCGCGCCTCCTGAACTACCGGGACCGTGACGCGGCTCTTAGGGCGGCTCGCACTGCCCGTACGCTTTCCTTTGAAGGGGTCAACTTCACCATATACCCAGACTTCACGCCGGTGGTGCAGGATCAGCGGCGCAAATTCCTGGCGGTTAAGAAAAAACTTAGAGAGCTGCAGGTGGACTATGCTCTGCTGTACCCCGCAAAGCTGAGAGTGACTCATCAGGCAAAGCAGCATTTTTTCATGAACCCACAACAGGCGGAGGACTTTGTGAAGCGCCTCAGGCGAGAACGGGCTGCGAACGACCGACGAGCTGAGGAGGGACAGGAGGGGTTCCAATCGGCGGAGGAAGATGCCTGATCCTGCCTCTTTCTGTGCGGTGGCTGCTGTGCATTCTTTGAACGGATATGTGGATGGCCGCTCCCGTTGACTGTACTCTCCTGGCCTTGTACTTTTGATGATTGCTGAAAGGGTTACCGGATTGGGCCAAATGAGCGCTACTGAGGGTCGCTGAGGGGACGATGACTGATGGTAATACGCTCCAGGCACCCACCCCCCCACTGCGCCTGGGCCGTGCATACAACCTGCGAGAAGGAGCACGGCGTGGTGTGAGGGGGTGGTCAAGTGCACCTCTGGAGGGCACCCCGAAGGGAATGCCCCACTTTTGTTGAGGTTCTTTTTGAAAATGTCTTGTTGGGTGAATGAGGGGATGGGGGTCCTGACAGGTTGGGGTTGGTCAGGTGGGAGGGGGGGGGAGGCACTGCGTCAACAGTGTGTGTTCCACTTGGAACTTGGAGTTGGGGCGATGCTGGATGCGACTGTACATCGGTCATGACTGCTTATTGGGATTGCTGTTTTGGTTCGTCCGAGACCGCACTGGATCTGGCATGTCTACATGCGTGTAGGGGAGATCCTATTCCTTCTGCTCGTTGTTGTCTTTGCCGTGAGGGAAGAGGTGGTCGAAGGCGGGGTCCTCCTGATACGAACATTGTAAATGCCGGTAGGATACTACATGCAGAGTTTGCGTTGTTGATGGGGCTGACTGCGTGTCTGTTGCACGTGTGTTGTTGTTTGGGGCTGGGAGGGAGGTGTCTGGTTCTGGGGATGGTAGAAGGCAGAGATGGATGTGGTGTGAGGCCGAAATGGGGGGTGGGGTATGTGACTGTCACGGTCAACTGCTCTGGGCCGGGGACGCGGGATTGTCCAATGGTTACGTATGTCCCGTTGCACATTGATCCCGGGTGAGGCCAGATAATGTATTAGATAGGATATCGATCTTGTCCTGGAATGTCCATGGGCTCAATGATGCCAGGAAATGTAGGAATGTACTACAATATCTAGATAGACATGCAATACAGATAGCTTTACTGCAAGAGACGCATCTGCGTCGGACGCCTGAGCCTACATTTGGAGGGAAATGGGCCACAGTGAGGAAGTTTTCGTCATACTCATCATACGCATGTGGGGCTGTTATACTGATTAAGAAATCACTCTCATTTCAGGAGTTGGGAGTGCGGGTGGACCCAGAAGGGAGATATGTGTTATTGTGGTGGAGGCTTGGGCAGGTCACTGTGCTCTTTGTGAATTGTTACGCACCAAATGTTGATACGCCTGCTTTCTTTCTTACACTCTGGGGTTATGTTATTGCTGTGGAGGCCTCGCACATTGTCTGGTGGGGTGACTTCAATTTAGCAATGCGGGCACTGGAGGATAGGTCGGAAGGGAGTTCTCAGTACAATGTACAAGCAAGAGATGTGTTGCAGGGCATTGTGGAGGAGGCAGGCCTGGTAGATAGCTGGAGATATGCTCACCCGGGGGATGGAGAAGGTACGCACTTCACGGCGCAGGCTCGCACCTGGGCGAGGCTGGACTATGTGTTTCTGTCAAGGGGACTTGTAGTAGGGTTACATGAGGTTGTACATCTCCCCAGAACGTACTCTGACCAGTGCCCGGTTAAGGTTATGCTGTCAGTGCCGGGGCTTCACAGACCGCGGCCACCCTGGAGGCTCTTTCCCTCTGCCCTACTAGATCCCATTTTCAAGGCGGAGCTTGGGGAGGAAGTGGAAGCGTTTTTTCCAAGGAATAGGGGGTCTGTAGATAGTGTGGAGGTGATATGGGAGGCGTTTAAGGTAACGATCCGGGGTGTCACTATCTCCAAGAGCTGTGGTGTGCTTAAGACCATTGTTCGTACTCTTGCAGGGTTGGTGGCTGACTTAAAACTACTGGAACGTAGGATGCAGGCTGGCTCTGACCCCAAACTTATGCGTCAGTTTAGGGACAAACTGTCCGAGTATGAAGAGGAAGCGGCCAGGGAGGTAAAGCACAGGGGGAAATACTGGACGCCGAGGAGGTACTGCGAGGGTGAGAGGCCTGGGAAGGTACTTGCCGCGCTGACGAGACACCACAGGTATAGTGCAGATGTGTTGGAACTGGTCTTGCCGGATGGTACACGTTGCCGGGACACGAAGGAGATTCAGGAGACGTTTGTGCAACACTACACGCAGTTATACACTACACAGCAAGCGGAAGAAGTGAGATATGGGGGATTTCTAGATGATCTGGCGCTATGCTGGCTATCGGACGATCATAGGGCGTTCCTTGGTAGGCCCCTTGAGGTAGAGGAGATCAGAAGCGCCATCATGTCTCTGAATAATGGGAAAGTCACGGGGTTGGATGGGCTCCCTGCCGAGTTTTACAAATGTTATGTGGATATTATGGCTCCGGTGCTCAGAGAGGTCTTTGAGGAGTCCCTTGAGGTGGGGATACTACCAGGGTCCTTGAGGGAGGTGGCTATCACCTCATTACTTAAACCGGGCAAGGATCCCCTAGACGTGGGGTCCTAGCGGCCTCTCTCATTGCTTAACTGCGACGTCAAGGTATTGGCGAAGGTTTTGGCGACACGGCTCTCAGCGCTTATGCCCGTCATCGTATTGCCGGATCAGTCCGGTTTTGTGCCTGGGCGGGCGACTTCGCATAATCTTCGAACGTTGTTCTCCCTGATCCCGACGATAGCTCCGGACCTCCCTGTGGCCGCCTTTTTCCTGGACGCTACGAAAGCGTTTGATTCTGTGGAATGGGGTTTCCTCGGATCTTTATTTCATGGGTCAAACTGTTGTACACTGAGCCGGTGGCGAGGGTGGTCGTGAATGGTGTGCTCTCCCCCCAATTCCCAATCACGAGGGGGACCAGGCAGGGGGGACCAGGCAGGGCTGTCCTCTTTCTCCCCTTTTATTTGCTATTGCCATAGAGCCTCTTGCATGTAGAATTCGCCAATTGCATAAACAAAGTGCGTTTAATTGTTTTCAGTGCCAAATAGGGATTTCTTTATATGCGGATGATGTTACGTTATATGTGAGAGATCCGCAGGCGAATCTCAATGCGCTACTACGAGAGCTTGTTGCATTTGGAGGTATCTCTGGTGTACATATTAATTGGCAAAAATCTCAATTTTTCCCGCTCACTGTAGCGGTTCACCGATTCCCGCTGGACTACCCTCTGGAATGGTGTGATTCGGATCTGCGTTATTTGGGCATTGTGGTGTCTCTGGACAGGGAGGAAACTATTAGGCTTAATTATGGCATCGCTATTACTAAACTGGCGGATAACATTACCAGATGGATGTCTTTACCTCTGTCTATGGCGGGTAGAGCGTCACTAGTAAAAAAGGTGATCCTACCCCGCTTCCTGTACTTATTTCAGAATATTCCCTATCACCCGGGGGCGTATTTTTTTAAACGTCTCCGTTCGGAGCTGATTCATCTGTTCTGGGGGGGGGGCAAACAACCGAGATTAGCATGGTCTACCTTAACGCTGCCCTATGATAGAGGTGGCTTTGACGTCCCTGATTTTGAACTTTATTATGTGAGCGCTCAAGCGCATTATGCTTATCACTGGATGCGTCCCACGCCATTTATGCCTCAGATAGCTGCTGAACAGTGGGTTGCACATCCTCTGCCATTGGAGGGCATGGTGATGGGAAATGTCGGTGATGTGGATACACACCAGACGACGGTGACTTGCACGGTCGATGCTTGGAAGCGTGTTGC
The DNA here is from genome assembly GCF_964263255.1 of Lissotriton vulgaris. Lineage (NCBI taxonomy): Eukaryota > Metazoa > Chordata > Amphibia > Caudata > Salamandridae > Lissotriton > Lissotriton vulgaris. The sequence continues at coordinate 1,677,400,861 of NC_141693.1, read as the reverse complement.
GAAGGCATTAGATCTCGCTTTCCTCTACTCGCCTGCGCTGCCCCTAGCTTATTATCCTGCCCTGTTCTTGTTACAGGAGACAGGGTTTCAGCGCATGTGCAAGCGTCTTGGGACGCTCACATGGGGGGGATCTGTTCCGCGAGGGCAGTTTTCATACCCGTGAACATTTTTTGGGGGGAATGGAGTCTTCTCCTTTAGATATGTTTTATTATGTTCGGTTACGGCAGGGCCTACGGACGCTGCTGCCTGACTTCCCCAAGGAACCGGGAGTGGCTTTACCGCTTCACGTGATGTTAATCTCCGACGGACGTCACCTGGTCTCTAAATTATATGGCACCATCAGGAAACAGCGAGATGCACCGGCTAGTCGTGTGCGCGAACAATGGAACGTTGAACTCGGCATCACCATATCTGATGAGCAATGGGCCTACTGTTGTGGCGTGACTGCCAATATCTCGTCTAGCTGCCGTCTAAAAATCATACACTATAAATTCATACAAAGATTCTACTATACTCCGGCTAGAAAATTCAGATTCCGATTAGCGGAGGACGATAGATGTGCTCGCTGCCGGGCAGCGGGGGCCGATTTCCTCCATCTGGCGTGGGAGTGTGGGGCCATTTATGAGTATTGGGTACAGGTCCATGACACCCTACAGGTCATGACTGAAGATGCGGTGTTGCTTGACCCCGTAGTAATGCTTTTGGGGTATACTAAGGAGGTGCTGGCACTTTATCGTAGATTTGTGGACGTGGTTCTACTGCTGGCAAAACGGCGTGTGGCCTGCTGTTGGGGTCGGGCAGAGTGCCACAATTCAAGGAATGGCTGGACGATGTCGTTTATTGTCAGGACCAGTACAATGTATATGCCGAAATGATGCCTGTCCGCTGTAGGCCTAAGGACTTCTGGAGCCCGTTGCAGGTATACTTACTGACCAGGGCTGTGCAGGATTCTGAATCGGAGAGTGAAGATCGGGCTGGGATTGGTTAGGAGCGTGACGCTTACTGGAAAACCAGCTATACCTATCGGATAACATGAACCACAACGGATGGGGCTGTTTCTATGCCCTGCTCGTATGTTGTTTGAGTGGGTCATGCTGTATAGTCACTGGGGGTATGATGCTCGGCTACTGAGTGCTTTTTTGGGGGGCTAGGGGTACCTCAGACGAGCAAGTTTTGAACTGTGGGTGGACATTACCTACGTTGGTACTAGTAGCCTACACTGGCGTGTGCATGCTTTAGTCCCGCAATACTGGGGTTCCTAAATGTTCTATGCTGATGTGTTGTACACCGCTTGCTTGCAGAATATCTGTTTTTGCATTGTCTATATTGTACTGTGTCCAGGCATGGAAACTTGGCTTTTACCATCTGCTGCTGTAATGTATTGTCCCTGTATCTACGCTTGATTCGTATATGCGCCACTGATGTCACCTGCTTTTTCTTCCAATAAAGGTTTAAAAAAAAAAAAAGTTTTATTTTGGGCCCTTCCGGATTCTCTTGGTCTTTCCTCACTACCTCGCTCTCCCATGCTCCCATCAGGAGATTTGCATAGGTGGGTGCAAATGATGTCCCCATTGCAGTCCCTTGCTTTTGGAGGTACACCCCCCCCCCAAAAACAAGAAAGCGTTATGTGTCAGGCAGTAAAGGAGCAAGTCCAATAACATTGTTGTATGTTCTAGCAGGTTCACGGAGCGTGCTTTTAATGCATTCCTGACCACCCTCACGCCATCCTCGTGGCGAATTGAGGTGTAGAGCGAGGCAACGTCAATGGTTGCCATTAAATAGGTTGGTCTCCATTCACTTTCAGAGATTTTGTATAAGAAATCCATTGTATCCCTTAGAAAGGATGGCAAAGCTGTTACATAGTTCATAAGGAAAATGTCTATGAATCTTGATGTGGATTCCAGTAGTGATCCTATTGAACTCACAATCGGTCTTCCTGGAGGGCATTTGAGGGACTTGTGAACCTTTGGTAAAAAGTATATGGTTGCCATGATTGGATTGTCAGTTTTTAGGTAGCAATATTCCTCGAAGTCAAGTAGACCTCTTTCTTTCCAGCACAACAACATGGAGTGATATTCGCTGGTCCATTCCTCCATGGGATTTTTCGTTAATTTTTCATAATGCTCTTGAATTTTTAATTGCCTATTCGCTTCCTCGATATACCTGGAAACGTCCTGTACAACGAGATTGCCACCTTTATCAGATGATTTGATAATTATGGATGTATCATTTTTCAATTCAGCTATGGCTTTATACTCCTCAGGTGAGAGATTTTGTTTTTTCTTCACTTCTCTAGCTGATTTATCAGCAATCTTGGTTATTTCCTCAACCATCAGTTCTTGAAACAAATCCACTTTATTGCCTGGTGGAAGTAGCGGACAAAATTTAGAGTTCCTTTTCAATCCGCTATTGCCTCCAAAGTTCGTTGGTATTCCCAGAGTATTACAGAACTCAATTTCCATTTCTGGAGATATCGTGTTGTCTTCTTGGCTTGTCGAGGGGATCTCCTTAATTGATGCAAGAGTTATCATAGCTGGTAGGTCTTTCTGCACGGCAGTAGATGTTATTTTGTTTGTTTTCGGGAGATGTGATTTTCTATAGTCCTTTTCAGCAAAATATTTTTTCAATTTTACTTTCCGGCAAAATTTGTAAAGATCAATGCGTGCATTGGGTACATTCATGGTTTTCGTCGGACAATATGAAAGGCCTCTATTTAAAAGTCTTAGTTGTATATCCGTCAATTTCTTTTCTTTTTAATGTATGTACCATAGGTCCAAAATCCTTATGATTGATGATAGGCGATATCTGAGAAATGAAAGAGGGATTACGCCTGGAGTGCTTCCTTGCCGTTATTTCCTTTGTATGCTCAAGAAGAAGGGTTTCAAATACCCGAAACGCGTTGGCTTTTAAGAAAGGGAGAGTACCCTGCCTAACTCACCTGTGAAGAGAGAGCAGCCCCGAGTGTGCCGACTGCTTAGGGGCAACATGATAGAAACTATATTTAAATATAGTACATATATGTATATACACTACCTGGTGGCAATTGACACATAGTAGTTATAGTTAACGGTCAGCTGTTCCATAGGAAAAGGAGTTTTCATGTTGCAAAAAACTTTGGCACTGTTTGAGGAATCTCCACAACACTTTCCCAAAATGAGCTACTTTTTGACTAGTTTGCAGATGGAAAGTTTTGGGGTGATTAATTAAGTAGGGGTTAAGAAAAAAAGGAGGGGGTCCAAAAATGCAAAATCCCCATGCATTTTCCATAGACTTCTTTAACACGGACTACAGCAAAAACTACTTAACGTAATTGCACCAGATTTTGCAAGAAGCCAGACCTTGGGCCGCAGATTGTGCTTTTTGTGATTTGGTGTAAATCCGTTCAGTAGTGTTTGAGAACTATGGTTAAAAAATAATTGTATAATTGTATATATGTATGTATGTGTGTATATATATATATATATATATATATATATATATATATATATATATATATATATATATATATATTATATATATATATAGAGAGAGATTTACTACTAGAGATATATTTACGTTGGAAGGTATATTCACAGATTACACCCCATTGCCATTAATCATATCTGATATCGCATACATCCGGCAGCTCTAACTCCACCCCAAAGTGGACATATCTAATTAGACCATCAACTTATACATGCTCAAGATAAAGAATACTAAAAAAAGTATAATTTATCAATCTTAGCTTCGGGAGAGGAACTCATGTTCTTTTCTCTACGACTTGTGAAAAATCTATTAAAACCACTTATAATATATTAAAAAAGCATATGCGGCAGATAAAACTATGGAAGAATTAGTCATCAGATTCCTGTATGTACATACATTAGGAACCATGTGTGTGATCATTGTGCCATACTCAAATGTACATTAAGATCTTCTTCTGTATTGAGACCTTAACGGAATTTGGAATATTGCAGCACAATGTGTGAACTTTCCAGTCTCCTCAAACTGAGCTCACAATTGCCACTTTCTGAGATTTCGAAACTCAGTCAATTCCACAGAGTTCGAACACATTACACTTTGCTATGTACATCCCTAAAATGCCTGGCAACTGGGTAGGGTATATCCATATTTTATATTGCTCGCATGTGTTCCACTGGACTCTGATTCAAATGGTGCATGGTACTTCCAATGTATAATCTACCTCATGGGTAAGTGAGGACATATACTATGTGATCAATATTTCATGTTATATAGTTCACAATTTTTCTCATATCCTCATATGGGACTTGTTAGTCAAGGACATTATTGTTGGATTTACTTTGACAAGCGTAGAAACCTTGCACATCTCCCTGAGATTTCTTTGCTCTGTATGTGATATAATTCCTACTCAGTTTGTCCTGTAAAAAAGCACACTTTCTGAATGTTACCCTAGGACTATCATATCAGATAATCTATTACCAATAAATGGATCACATTTCAATATGGGCCAACACTGGCGTAAAATACTCCTAACCTTTCATGCTTGGTTATTATATGTTGTATTGAATCTAGTCACAGCTGCCTCTCCTTTCTCCGTCTGATCCTTACCACTGTATAAGAGGTCTTCTTGTTCAACAATGCATACATTTGCCACTGTTGCCTTTGAGCTGGCATCAGTTTACCCCAGTTCCGTGAATCTTTTCAACATAAGTTTCTGTTTGTCTAGGAAGTGACCTGTATACTTCAATTCCTCTTGACCCTTAACAGTTCCCCAAACGGGATACTCTCTATCAAGTTTCTCGGGTGGCTGCTGCGTGCTTGAGAAGGCTATTCCCAGCAGTTTTCTTCCTATAAAGCAGAAGTCTCCAACCTTTTCACTAACTTCGCTACGTATGTTCAATGAAAATCATCCTGAACTTCCAATATTGTTAGTATTGTGCCCTGATGAAGGTGCAGCCCAAATAGGCTCTGCATCGAAACGCGCGTTGGCGTGATCTACATGGATGGCCTCTAGTGTAGTCGCTGTTAAAATATCCTGCCCACATTGTTTTGTCTCCATGTTACATTAGTCCTAGCAGCTTGAAAATAAGTTCCCTGCAGGCCCTAATGTACCCCCATGATCTTATGTGTATGAGTGCATGATTATAGTGAGGTAGTGTGAAAGTGAGTGTTTGCTGAATGAATGACTGTGGAAGCGTGTGGGACATGAACTATGGATTGCTCTCTGTGAAGATTAACTGTGACTTGTTTTATATTTAATGTTTTATCCACTTTTGCACATTTGTCCTAAAGTCTGCACATGGATTCATTTTTGAGCCACTGCTTTATTAATAAACAAACTCTAATTTCCATAAAAAGATGTACTGAAGTTGTGTGATGTACTATTGTTTCTGATACGTAACTCTGTGTCACCACCCCCATCATCATTAGGATCCCCCTCCCGGGACCTAGAAATCTACCCTGGCAGGGTACTTCTGTTCTATTCAGCCACTGGATTCAAGATAGCCTGGCTGATGAGGATTATGAATCTGAAACCGTTCCCAGGATGCTTGTTTCTGGTCCAGGGAAGACATAGCTTGGCAGTTCGGGCTGGACTGTTCCCATGAGGCACAGGGTCAGACTGATTTGCATATGGCCATGTCTGAACTGGGGTGGCTGAGTGAGCTAAAGAATGGTGATGGATTTAACCCAGATCAGTTGACTGGGGGTGAGTGCTTGATTTGCTCAAACGCTCCGTCCATCATCCCCTTTTGTATCGCTTTGTTCGCCCTAATTTGGCAGGGTATGCTCAGACGTGAGTCCCTTGCTCACTTTGCCACTGGATTCAAGATAGCCTGGCTGATGAGGATTATGAATCCGAAATCGGTCCCAGGATGCTTGTTTCTGGTCCGGGGAAGACATGGCTTGGCAGTTCGGGCTAGACTGTTCCCATGAGGCACAGTGTGGTAAATAAAATTACCGGGACTATTTTTCTATACGTTAAAAGACAATAAGGATAGCTCGAAAAAAATGAGAGGCAGAGTCCGTGGTATCAGAGTCATACGGGCTTTAATTAAGTGGCTTGAGACACTGGACATCGGGTTCCATCACCACTAAGGTTCAGGAAGGGATATTCAACGTTTTATTAACATCACACAATATATATAGTAAAACTGTACAATTGAAATGAATACAGTAGGCGTAACAAGTGAAAAGAGAAAGATAAGAACACATGTGCGTAACAGAAGGCGTGTAAGGAGGCGTACACGTAGGCGTGCACTTGATGAGTCACAGAAGTGTCATAAGTGGGTGTATGCAAAGAGAAAGTTTGCAGGGTCAGCAGAAACCTTTACCACATATGCGCGCGCAACTGAGCATGACGTGGTGTAGACGTGTAACTGGGGAGAGCAGGGGGCTTGACTTTAGCACTAGTAGAGGAGACTGGTGTCTGGGATGTCAGAACGACCTGCACCTATAGCATATCTGGTATCTTGTGTTTAGAGGATGTTTTATCTGAAGTAAAAGGTCGCTCGGGCAGAGGCCGTTCAATACTGAATGTTAGTGCGTGCATATGGTTCTTCATGCAATGTACGGGGCCATGGACCTACCATGGTAACGGGTGCAGTAAATTACTTGCAAGGAGACAGGAAGGCAGGGCCCTTTGCTCTGCAGCCGGGAATATGTTTACCTATTTCACTAGACTGGAATGTGTTTTTGCGGAGGCTGAGCAGATAACTATAGGCAAAATACCGTCTTGGTAGGAAGGCCAGGCCGAGCCGGGCACCGCTCGCCTGGGCAGGAAGTAAGGTAGAGGTCAGGGATGCATACCTAAATTGCAGCTTTCAGAGACAGAAGAGACTCGGAGCCTCAATTAAGGGCCTGGCTCGACTGAGCCAGAAAAACGTGGAGAACGTGTGCTTTGCAAGTGCACCATGTAAATGCATTGGAAACGTAGGCCTTAATGCTGAATCAGTACTTTAAACATGGAGGGCTCACTAACTGACATGTTAACATTGGACGGAAATGCAAAAACATTATCATGGCAGACACGGGAAGGGGTTTACATGGCATACATGGAACATGGGTGCATGGCTAGGGTGCGAGTGGGGGACACATTGACTACCTAAAATTTCTATTTCCTCAACAGGGTCAGACTGATTTGCATTTGGTCATGTCTGAACTGGCGTGGCTGAGTGAGCTAAAGAATGGTGATGGATTAAACCCAGATCAGTTGACTGGGGGTGAGTGTTTGATTTGCTCAAACGCTCCGTCCATCATCCCCTTTTGTATCGCCAGCCTTAGAAGCAGCGCCCCTAAGATTCAAAGGCTCAAAAAGCCACGGACAAGGCGACATACGCAGGTCCCGACATCTCGGGACGGAGAAGACGGAACTCGTCATCCTCTGTGGGGAAAGCAGCAGCGTCCGGGTCCAGATTCAGTTGCCTGGCCAATCATGATGGCTCCGACGAGGAAGAAGATTCGGGAGGCCGATCATCGGAAGCGGAGGAAGCAGAAGGACGCTCCTTACATCCCCTAGAGACTGCAATCCGGGAACTAGAGCAGGAGACGCCCGTCCAGGTGGAAGAACTGGGCAATGGGACGCAGGACTCACATTCCTTATAAGGGACAGGACTGGTACCAGAGAAAACAGCTCATCGTTGAGGGGGCACGCAAGTTACAAACACCCTTTTTACTTACTATTTGTTATTTCTTTCTATGCTATGTTCTTTATCATTTCAGGCTGATCGGGAGGGGGCGGGAAACTCACCCGCTACGTAAGGTTGAGAGGGGAGGACCCAAGAGAGGGTGACAGACCCTCTCCGCCAGCAGTCTTGGTTCTGCGGAAGTTGAGACTGAAGGGGGGGGCTGGTGGGGAGGGGGACATGGGGGCAGCTGCGGGTGTTACCAGTTTGAGGGAGTTGAGGGACAGGAGTCCAGTTGGGGGATGGGTAGGGTGGAGGGAGGGAGGGGTGGAGTTGTGGAGGAGAGGGGGGAGACAATCATGTTATAGTGGCCGCACACTTAAGTACTCCAAACGACACCTCCACACAGCAGGCTGGCTATATTATGCAACACACACATCAGACTGTCGGGTGATCACGTGAGACACTACAGAGACCAAAGGGGGTTCAGTGTCCTGACATGGATGTTAACAGGCTTGGCAGTAAGATTAAGAGAGGGTTGGTGAATTCTTACATTAAAAGGCTGAACCCTAACATAACATTGCTGCACGAAACCCACCTTAAGGGGACAAACTGTGCCTTCCTAGCCAATGGGTCAGTACAAGGTGTTGGCACATGCAGGATACACCAAGGGCTCGAGAGGGGTGGCTATAATTGTAAAAAAGACCACACCGTTTTGTACAACTCAAACATGGAAGGATCCACAGGGGACTTATGTGGGGGTAAAGGGGACGTGGAATAGGCGCAAGTAGACAATACTCTCAGTGTATGCCCCTCCAAAACTACAGGCCAATACGCTCAAGAAAGTGGCAGATATACTCCTAGACACAGCTGACACCACACAGATCCTTGGGGAAGATTTTAATGATGTGATGGACCCAGGGCTGGACCGGACGGGAACGGCATCCAGAGATCGGACCCGGACTCCCCTATTCCAAATGACTGCCAACATGGTGCTTACAGATGTGTGGAGGTGGCTACACCCTGATCAGAAGACCTATTCCTTTTTCTCGGGCTCGCATAAAGTATACTCGAGACTGGACTACATTTTCATGTCCAGGCAAAACTTGACAGTAGACGACACAGTGGACTATAAACCAAGAGGGATCTCTGATCACTCCCCACTACTAGCAAGGGTGGGAATGGGAAGGGATAAGAACAGAGGATCCTGGAGACTGACGGCCTGGGATTTAAAAAATGCAAATGTATTGAAGGGTCTGAGAGCAGACGTGAAGGTATATGTTGCCGAAAATGAAGGGACGGTCCACTCCAAGGTGACATTCTGGGAAGCACTAAAAACAGTAATGCGAGACAGGGAACAAAATAGATTAGCGGAGGAGAGGAGAAAGCTCCTCGCTGAAACAGTGGCGCTGGAGGTGACCATTCTAGACCTCGAGAGGGAATATCAGACTTCGAAGGAGACCGGGACACTCAGGAGGGATCACTGATATAATATCGAGGGACATAATATCGACTTGCAAGAATATCGTTGACAAAATATCTACAGACAGAATATCGAGTTTGTATCTACAAACAGGTAAGTACAAAAATATTGAGTTAAAAATATCGTTTACTAAAATATAGTTTATAAAAATATCGACTTTATTAAAAACAATGTTAAATTAAATTAATATTAAAAATTAATTACTAAAATATACTTAAAAATACTTAAATTAACTTATAATAATGAAATAATTAATGAAAGTTCTGAATTTTTTTTACATCATATTTGTTAAAACATATATATATAGTAACATAATATAATTAAATAATATCCAATATTATTACCGTACAATAGCGTAAGTGTAAAAATTACTATTCCCACTCCAGAGAGTGCAACAGCAGGGAAAGCGTTGGATAGCGTAGGGATAAAAATTACTATTCCCACTCCAAAGAGTACAACAGTAGGGAAAGCGTTGGATAGCGTAGGGGTAAAATTACTATTCTGACTCCAGTGGGTGCAACAGTAGGGAAAGCGTTGGATAGCGTAGGGGTAAAAATTACTATTCCCACTCCAGTGGGTGCAACAGTAGGGAAAGCGTTGGATAGCGTAGGGGTAAAAATTACTATTCCAACTCCAAAGAGTGCAACAGTAGGGAAAGCGTTGGATAGCGTAGGGGTAAAAATTACTATTCCCACTCCAGTGGGTGCAACAGTAGGGAAAGCGTTGGATAGCGTAGGTGTAAAAATTACTATTCCAACTCCAGTGAGTGCAACAGTAGGGAAAGCGTTGGATAGCGTAGAGGTAAAAATTACTATTCCCACTCCAGGGGGTGCAACAGTAGGGAAAGCGTTGGATAGCGTAGGGGTAAAAATTACTATTCCCACTCCAGTGAGTGCAACAGTAGGGAAAGCGTTGCATAGCGTAGGGGTAAAAATTACTATTCCCACTCCAGTGAGTGCAACAGTAGGGAAAGCGTTGGATAGCGTAGGGGTAAAAATTACTATTCCCGCTCCAAAGAGTGCAACAGTAGGGAAAGCGTTGGATAGCGTAGGGGTAAAAATTACTATTCCCACTCCCGAGAGTGCAACAGTGGGGAAAGTAAATACTTCATATATTATTTAAAAAAATATAAATTAATATCTATAAAAAATGTATTAAAAGTTATCACCAATTTTATATAATATAATAATTAACCTATTAAAATTACTAATTAACATTAATTACAATTATTTACCTATTAATACAAATTAATTACAAATTAACAAATAATTATTTAAAAATTAAAAATTAATTAACAATTAATTCAAATTAAATACAATTAAATAAATGTAATTATTTAATTATAAATAAATTACTTCCCACCCTATTGCCCTATAAACCCACAACCCGCTACAGAAAATAAATTAGTAAAATTAACATAATTAGCAATTATTCAATTAAATTAAATTAATTTGCAATTAAAATTTTATTAACTACACATAAAAACTTAATTAACAATTAATTCTAAGTAAATACCAATATTTAATTTTACATATTTAATTAATTATAATTAAATTACTTCCCACCCAATTCCCGTATAAACCCACAACCCGCTACAGAAAATAAATTAGTAAAATTAACATAATTAGCAATTAATCAATTAATTAAAATTAATTGCCAATTAAAATTTAATTAATTCCCAAATATAAATTAAATAACAAGTAATTAAAAATTAATACCAATAAATACATTTACATATTTAATTAATTATAATTAAATTACTTCCCACCCTATTCCCCTATAAACCCACAACCCGCAACAGAATTAAATTACGCAAAAATAAAAAAACACAAAATTCATTATTTTAAAATTAATTATAACATAAATACACACTTTTCATACATATAATAACATAAAAAACACTATAAAAAACTCGATATTATTAAAAATTCGATAATTCTAATAACCTATAATATATACTTTGATATTTTAACTTTCTATATTTTTAACATTCGATATTACATTACTTACCTTAAAAACTATATTTTTGATGTCTATATTCTGTCCATTCGATATTTTGTCCTATCTATATTTAAAACTCGATATTATGTCCAATTGATATTTTGGACTCGATATTTTGACTGTTTACCACTCAGAAGACTGACAGACCTCCAGAAACAATATCGAGATCTGGCCACGGGAGAGGCCAAAACGCAGGCATTAGCTACCTTACACCGCCTATATGATGTGGGGGATAAGTCGGGCAAATTGATGGCGTGGCTAAGTAAAAAGGAGCGCGCAGCCAGATGGGTGGAGCAACTCAGAGACCCTGAGGGGTTTCTAATTAGGTCTGATGCTCAAATTGCAGAGGCATTTGCTGCCCACTATGAACTCTTCTACAGGGCCAGAGACTTGGGGACATGTGAGGAGGCACTACAGTACATGGAACAAATAGAACTACCGACCCTGACCCCTGAGGCTCATCAAGGCCTAGAGGCTGACATCACTTTAGACGATATCTCAGGGGCCCTGACCAGGCTGAGACTGGGTAAAACCCTGGGCCCAAACGGGTTCCCAGCTGAGTTTTTTAAGCCAAGGTGGACCTCCTGACACGCCATCTGAAGGGACTATTCGAGAAGGCATTACAAGAGGGTAGACTTCCCCCAGATCTGAGCATGGCGATACTAATCCCAATACATAAGGACGGAAAACCACAAGAGGACTGCTCGTCATACCGCCCCATCTCCCTCTTGAATTTAGAGGCAAAACTACTGGCGACGATCCTGGCGCTACGACTTAGGTCAGTGATATCGGATCTAGTCCATTTAAACCAAACAGCATTCCTTCCGGATAGGGCCACCAGATTAAATCTCCGACGCACTCATAACTGGTTGCAAGAGGTACAAGGGAGAGAGGATCCACATTGGTTTCTATCCCTTGATGCCGAGAAAGCCTTTGATGCTGTCCATTGGCCATTTTTTTAGGGTGTCCTGCAGAAATTCGGTTTTGGCCCCAAATATCGGAAGTGGGTCCAGCTGCTGTACACAGAACTTAGAGCCAAGGTAAGGGTGAACGGGGTTCTGTCGCGGGAGTTCCAAGTCCGGATGGGGACCCAACAGGGTTGCCCGTTGTCCCCCCTCCTTTTTGCGCTCACGATAGAGGTGCTGGCAGCCAGGGTCCGTCAGAATGTAGCTATTAGGGGATTCAGAAGGGGAGTGATGGATTCCGCAGAAGAGAACATATCGCTCTACGCAGATGACAACCTATTATACATCACACAGCCAGAGACAACAATACTGGAGATGTTCTTGGAACTGGAACGCTATGGCAAGTACGCGGGTTACCAGATCAATTGGCATAAATCGATCCTTTATGACCCTAAGGGGCGGGGAAGGTGGCCGACCTTCCGGGAAGTTTGTTGACGACAGTAGAGGGCTTTAAGTACCTCGGAGTGTATGTCACCCTGGATCGAAAGCAGTCCTATCGATAGAATCTAGAACGAATAATATTGATTTTCATAGCGGACACGACCCGCTGGAGGCAGCTCCCACTCACTATCTTGAGTCGGGCAGCTATGTTCAAGATGATCACATTACCCAAATTCTTATACGCCCTGCACAATGAGTATTATCCACTCCCACAAAAAGTGTTCGAGAGAATACATGCGGAGCTTAGGTCCTTCCTCTAGCTGGGTAAACAACCCAGAGTGGCACTGAACACCCTTCAGCGACATCGGTATAGCGGAGGGATCTCGCTCCCGAATCTGGAAGCATACTACTGGGCGGAACATATAGCTCCAATTAACTATTGGCTACATGCACAGGCAGATCACCCCACTTATGCCCTTGAGAGACATAGGATGTCACCTAAGCCGTTGATGTTCTACCTATACCGGGGTGCTAGGCGGGGGCAGCTCCTCCCTGCTATGGGAATTACTCTGCAGCTGTGGAATAAGGCGATGAACCGCACAGGATGGGGGAAGAAACCCACTCGACAGACTCCGATTTGGCACTGTATGTGGCTGACAGAACTGAACAAATTAAAAGGCTTCCAGAGGTGCGATGATATAGGTATCTCCATCTTGGGAGACATAGTGGCCAAAGGAGAACTGAAATCATTCGCGGCTCTGAGGTCAGATTTTGGATTGCATCACACGCAGCTCTTCAAATATGCGCAGCTGAGACATGCCTGGCGAGCAGAAAAGATTCAGTCAAACGAGCTCCCAGACTACGCACCCCTAGAGGGACGGCCTACAGGAACAGATACAGGGAAAAGCGGTATCACTTACATATAAAACTTTAACAAATAATATGCTAGGTGACTTGGGCAAGCTTAGGAGGACGCGGGAGAATGAGGTGGGCCAGACATGGAGGATATCGACTGGGACGTGGTGTTAATGCATCCTAGGGAGGTGGCAATTAAGTCCCGGCTGCGACTCATTCAATTTAACGTGCTTCATAGAACGTACTATGACAGAGTGCGGCTCCATAAAATGGGTAGGACGGACGACACAATGTGCCTTAGATGCAGAGACATGGGAGGGGACTTCTATCACATCATATGGGTATTCAGCAAGATTCAAGATTATTGGGGTAAGGTTTTTGAAGAATTGGGCGAGATGTTGGAGACCTCTCTCCGACCTGAGCCCAGGCTGGCCCTTCTAGGCATGACGAACGACGTAGACCTAGCACGTCCCCTACTGATCTTTCTGGTTCTGGCACTAGTGGTGGCAAAAAGGGATGTAGCTAAGTATTGGGGTGCACCGGAACCGCCAGGCTTGGAAGAATGGAGGAGAGGGTTAGACCTATACATGGCCGCTGAGAGGGTCACTTACAAAGCGAGGGGATGCCCGAAGAAGTTCCGTAAGGTCTGGGGCAAATGGAGACACTATCAAGGATTGGATGGGGTGCTCTGAGGGTGCCATGAATAGTAGTAAGATAAGAGCGTGTATGCGTCCACACCGGAGGCATCAGAGTCCGGAAGCAAGAGACAATCGCACCACAGTACTTTGGACTCTGGGTTGGATCGACGTGGAACTTATCAGATATGTAAGATGGGGAGGGTGGAGGGTGGGAGACAAGGGTGTGCGAACTGATGATGACATGATTGTATTGTTGAGTTATAATAAAATGCAAATAAAAATGTAAAAAAAAAAGATTACCAACCATGGCCTCCTCAGTTCAGGATTGCTAGTAGTTAAGTAAAAAAGGCTCAGTCAATTTGGAATGTCTCTACAAGGGTATTACATAAAAGTCACCGCTGTAATGCCCCATTGCCCCACGGTAATAATATTAGTAATATGTCTCCCAGTGCTGCATGATATATCTTTCAACTATCTACTTTAATTATATTTTAGAAATGATGGCCTCTGAAAATATATTTTCATATCAAATGCAAATTTTTCAATTTTGGTATACATATTTTAATTCAACCAAATAAAAGCCTTTTAGTTTAGTAGGCTGTGCCTCACACAGAAGAGCTACTCAAGGTAGCTAGAGAGCTACCAGTAGCTCAAGAGCTACTCTTTGGAGAAGCCTGCCAAAGCATGGTCACCAATGAGTCTTCCATCACTGTAATGTTTGTGTCCTGAAATTGTACCTGATGATGTCTAAAATGACATAGAAAACATAGATTTAGGTAATTCTGGTTCAACCTGTGGATGAAATCTTGTGCATCGTTTCCAGACACATTCCAAATTGTAAACACATCATCAATGAGTCTTCTCCAAAATAAAATATTCTTAAATCCTGGTGTCACACTGAGGACCTGCTCCTCCCGGCTGCCCATGTAAAGGTTGGCATATCCGGGAACGAAGCAGGGCTCCATCGCAGTTCCTTTCAGTTGTTTCTTCACAATGGAAATAAATAAGAAAACATTGCTAGGTAGACAAAACAATCGGCAAATCAAATAACATCTTGCTGTGCAATAGATGTGATAACGACTTTGATCTTAAAAAATGTCAACATGCATTGACCCCAGTAGTGTGCTTAATGCTCATATATAAGCTTTCTACATCAAGTGTTATTAATAGATGATTCTCTTCCCAGTGTATACCTTCAATACATAAGTGAAAATCCCGTGTATCTTATATATCTGAAGGTAGGGAGAAGACATTTGGTCTCAGAAAAACCTCAATGCACCTGGAAGTGTTTTCAAGTAGACTCCCAATTGTGGATAGAGTGAGTCTCCATGGGGATCAGCAGATATTTTGTGAATCCTGGTCAAGAGATAGAGAATAGGGATCCTCAGATGATCACATTTGAGGAATGTAATTTCTCCCCACTCCATTAATCATTTCTCATGCCAATCCACCAACATCTCCCTACACTCAGTATTGATCCGATGTACAGATACCTTATTTAATAGGATATGACATGATTTCTCAGAGACCTGTTGGAACACCTCCCTTACGTACATCTCTTTGGAGAGAACAACAACATTTACTCCTTTCCCTCGACCACTCACTTTTTTGATATAGGTGCTGTAGAACAGTAGCCCTTCTATTCATGCACCACATTCCTTTTTAACCTTGCCCCATCCTGGCAGAATACATTTGTATCAGAGGCATGGGGGCATTTTTAAGCCCACCTCACTGTCACCCTCACCATTCCTGATCACTACTGTGAATAACCAGTTGGTCTCCCTCCTGGTGGAGGAAAGCACGACTAAGACACAATGATGAAGCTGTTCACGTAAAAGATTGAAGCGGATAATCAAGATATACTGCTGTTACGTTATATAGTGGGCCAGAACCCCAGACCCTGGTAACAACAGGATAAGTGATGCATTCCACTCTGATTATTTGTTTGTAGATTATAAATGGCCATGCATTGGCCTGTGAACGCACACAATCTGGTACTGCAAATAAGACAGCAAACAGTCACAGTTGTGGAGACTGTTTATTGCAAGTTTGAACTGAGATATGTGAAGCCAGGTGCTTTGAACAAACTCTGCTGTTATGTTATTATTATATTTTATTATATTTTTTTTATTGAGCGCGAACAGCTGCCCCAGCAACGAGGCGTCCCGGCGCTGAACCATAACAGTAACCTGAAGGGAGGGGGAGGAAGAGGAAGGACTAGTGAAGATTATGATGGGGAGAATAGAAGAGTTTTAATCGCTTTGCGAAAGGCCAACAGGTTGGTCATGGAGCGAATGTGGGGAGGCAGGGAGTTCCAAAGCTTTGCCCCCAAAACTCTGAAAGAACGGCCACCTATTCTGCTTAGTCTTATGCGGGGAGTTACAACCAGATGTTGACCCGAGGAGCGTAGGGCACGCTGGGGGATGTAAGGCTCTAGGAGTGGACGTAAGAGTCCGGGGCAGCCAGTTTTAAGAATTTTAAAAACAGTAGTGAGAGCCTTGAATTGAACTCGGGCGTCCATACGCAGCCAGTGTAGTTTCTAGATGGTATTTCTTGCAGAGCATCTGCGAGGGAGGCCTACAACGGCCCTGGCAGCAGAGTTTTGTATCCGTTGTAGCCGCGCCATCTCAGCTTTGTTAATGCCTAGGAATAGAACATTGGCGTAGTCCAGTCGAGCCAGGATGGTAGACTGGACTATCAGCTGGCGCGTGTAGTGGTCGAAAAAGCCAAGAATCGGATGAAGGCTCCTCAGCAGGCCCACACAGGTAGCAGCCAGTTTCTTAGTGTGGGTCTGGAAGTTAAGAGAGGCATCCACCCAGACACCTAGGTTTTTCACCACGTTTTTTGGGGGGGGATGGGCCCCAATGCGGACGGCCACCAGTGCTCAGTCCAATAGTCGGGATTGTTTCCTAGGAGCAACACCTCTGTTTTACCAGCGTTCAGCTGGAGGCAGTTGTGTGACATCCAGCGTGCGACTGCCTCTAATCCATTCTTGAATTTCGCAGCTGAGATCGAGGGGCCTTCAGTCAGGGAGATAACCAGCTGGGTGTCGTCGGCGTACGACACCAGCGTAAGGTCCCATTCTTTTGCTATTTCAGCGAGAGGCTGGACATAAAGATTGAATAGGGACGGGCTGAGCGCCGATCCTTGCGGGACACCTTGCTCTATGGGGTGAGGCTGGGAGATAAATGGGGGGGCTGAGACCCGGAAGGATCTGTCCGTCAGGAAAGACCGGAACCACTCAAGGGCAAGGTCTCTGATACCTATGGCTTCGAGGCGTTTTAGCAGAAGAAAGTGGGAGACCGTATCAAAGGCTGCGCTGAGGTCGAGTAAGATCAGCGCAGCACTTTGACCGGCGTCCAGGATGTTCCGTAGGTGTTCAGTAGTGGTCAGCAGGGCGGATTCGGTACTGAATCCTGGCCTGAAGCCGTTCTGTGAAGGGTCTAGGATTTGATTTTGCGTCATGTAGTTGGCTAGAACCTTGTTCACATGGGCTTCTGCCAATTTTGAAGCCCATGGAAGCAACGAAATTGGTCTGAAATTTTCTGGTTTTGATAGGTCTAGGGTGGGTTTTTTAATGATTGGAGAGACCCAAGCCTGCTTCCAACATGTGGGAACCACCGCCGAGGAAAATGATAGGTTGAGTAGGATAGTCAGAGGTGGGAGGAAGAACTCAAGGGATTCTAGGAATTTGGCGGGTCTCATGGCGTCTGTAGGAGAACCAGATTTAACTTTAGTGCATAGCTTAGCAAGCTCGTCATGGGTTATGCTGGGGATGAGTGACAAACTGGGACTGTCCGGCACAGGCTTACGTGGTTTGGAGGTTTCCAGTGGGTTCTGAGGAAAGGTGGTATAGATTTTCTTTACTTTTTCGGTAAAGAAAGTGGCAAGTTCGTCGCATTGTTGTGAGGAGGTAATACATGGAGCTGGATTAGAGCTATCTTTAAGTTTTTTGTACAAGTTTAAAAATAGTTTTTGAAGGGTTAGTACTAGAGCTGATTGCTTCCGCATAAAAGGAAGCACGGGTGGTACGAACCGCCTTGTGGTACGACCTCAGTTTTAGCAGGTAAGCGGCTTTATCTGTCTCCTTTTATTCTTTCCTCCACTGGCGTTCAGCTCTTTTGCAGTCTTTCCGCATGGTTAGAAGATTCTCATTGTACCATGGGTTAGATGGGGTACTGCGAGTTTTGGTCCACTTTGCTGGAATTAGGGAATCCAGTCCTGAGTTGATCCATTCTTGAAAGGCCGCATAGGCTGAATTAATGTCTCCGTTTGTGGGGTTAAGGTGGAAGTTGCCTAGTTTGTTAGTAAGATCACTAGATGTCAGTTTATGCCAAGGCCTCTTGTAGCGGGAACTGGAGGTGTTTTTCATAGTCGAGTCTCTGACCTTCAGGGAGAATTTAATAAGAGAGTGGTCAGTCCAGCCCATGGGTTTAGGGGGGTCAGAGTGGCGTCTGAGAGGTTGGAGAAGACAGGGTCCAATAGATGCCCGGCAGAGTGAGTGGGGGTTTGGATGAGTGGGTTTAGCTGAAGGGCAGAGAGGTCTGCCTGTAGGTTCTTAATGGTTGGATCGGTCATGGAGTCGAAGTGTAAGTTAAGGTCTCCCAAGATGGTAAAGTTGGGAGAGGATATCACTAGAGTGTGGGCGACGTCTAAGAGTTCTTCAATGAACCTGGCGGTGGGGCCGGGGGGCCGGTAGATATAAAGTCCAGATAGGGTGAACTGGGGACTAGTGGAGATTTTGAACCGTGCGCTTTCGCAACCCCAGATGGCTTCCTTTTCAAAGGTGCAGTTGTATGACGATCTGTAGATGACAGCTATCCCCCCACCCCTGGACTCTCTATTGATGGTTTTTATAGAGAAGCCCTCGGGCAACGAGAGATTTTGGATGCTGGTTTGATCGTCGTGGAGCCAGGTTTCGCATATAAACATAATGTCTGGACGTTCATCTGTTATGAGGGTGAACACATCGGCATGGTGTTTCACAAGGGATCTGACATTAAGTTGGAGGATGGTAAGGGAGACGTGCTTATATGCAGTAGTATTGCTGCTAGCTAGACCAGGTGAGGGTGTCAGAAAAGTGCAGGGCTTGCAATACAGACCTGTTTGTCCAAGACAGCCTTCGAGCTTATCGCATCTTGAGTCCGGCTTGAGTGCGAGAAGGGACTTTCTATCGTACTGTATTTTGTGTTGTACGAATTGAGCAGGGGGACTGGCGAGAGGCGATGGTCTGGCGATGACGGGCGCAGATGGGCTTGCCTTATTTTATTTATTTAAAACATTTATTAAGCGCAACTGTCACCTTGCAGGTATCCTGGCGCTGGTGGCTACTCCTGGATTTATAGACAGGAGGTTGAACTTTAATTAGCAGGCTAAAGGGGTGAAGGAAAGAGCCAAGTTTTGATTCGTTTCCTAAAGGGTAGGAGATGAGTGATTTGGCGGACATCGGCCGGCAAACTGTTCCACAGCTTAGCTGCAGCCACTCTGAAAGATCTGCCTCCGATCCTGGACTTCTTATATTTGGGGACTTTCACCAGGCAGGCAGTTGTAGACCTAAGTGTTCTGGTGGGTGTGTACCACGAGAACAGGCGTTGGAGAGGTCTAGGTCCTGCACCATGTAGTGCCTTGAAGACCAGACAGAGGGCCTTGAAGGCAATACGCTGCTTCAGCGGTAGCCAGTGCAGCTCGGCCAGCGCAGCGGTGGCAGAGGATCTTCTGGTCCAACCAAGAGCCAGTTTGGCTGCTGCCGACTGAACTCGTTGGAGTCTGTCCAGTAGTGTCACAGGGGATTCAAACAGGAGAGCATTACAGTAGTCAAGGCGACTGAGAATAGTACACCTGACTATCAATGCTCGGGCCGGGGGTGGTAAAAGAGGCAGAACCTTGCGCAGTGAGCGCATGAGGGCTGAGCAGGTAGCAACTGTTCTTGAGACCTGCGTTTCCATGCTCAGCTGGTGGTTTAGCATGACGCCCAGATTGCGAACACTGGTGACGGGTGGTGGGTTGTTGGAGTTTTCCGGGGGCCAGAACTCAGCAGGCAGAGGGCGCGGAATGCGGCTCGCCGGACAGAACAAAACCTCGGTTTTCGCGGAGTTGAACTGGAGGGAATTCCGGTGCAACCAGCTAGCGGTGTCTCTTAGACAGTTGTGAAAAGCTTCTAAGGAGATGGATTCTTCGCCCTCCCAAGAAAGCAACAGCTGAGTGTCGTCTGCATAATTTACTGTGGTCACCTTGTGCGATTTGATTAGCAGAACCAGTGGTTTCAGGTAAACATTAAAAAGAATCGGGCTAATAGAGGAGCCCTGAGGAACACCGTGAGGGACAGGGGAAAAGGCCGATTGGTATGGGGGAAGGGATACAGCCTGTTGTCTGTCACTAAGATATGAATAAAACCAAAGCAGGGCCGTACCAGCGATCCCTGCCTCTCTTAACCTCTCAAGCAAAATCCCATGATTGACCGTATCGAATGCGGCAGACAGATCCAATAAAATCAAGGCCACGGCTTGGCCCCTGTCTGCACGCATTCGAAGTTCCTCCATGGCAGTGAGCACAGCAGTTTTAGTGCCATGGGCCGGGCGAAACCCGAATTGGAATTCGTCTAAGACGTGGTGCCGCTCGAGATGGTTTGAGAGGCAGTTGCTGACCCAACGTTCGAGTACCTTCACCGGGAATGGCAAAAGTGATATAGGGCGAAAGTTGGACAGACATTCTGGATTCAGCGTGGGTTTCTTTAATAGCGGGGTGATGAGCGCTTGCTTCCAGGGAATGGGGACGATACCACACCTGAGGGATTGATTGCAAATCATCCGTAAAGTATGAAATAATTCGTGCCCACAAGCTTTCCAGATTTTCGGAGGCAGAGGGTCAAGGGGGGATCCAGAGGTGATGGCCAATGCAACTTTCTCAAACTCTACTTGAGAGATAGGAGGGAAGTCCAGGAGCTCATTCAGGGGAGGACAGGCTAACCTTGGACAGTCAGGATTGGTGAAGCCAACTTCAGGAGGAGTCAAGTGAAGATGTGCCGGAGACATTGCCAGATTATTGATGATAGTCTCAATTTTATCAGTAAAAAACTGAGCGAGACTGTCACAAAGGGTCTGAGATGGGGGAATAGAGTTTTTAACACAGTCAGGATGCATGATATTGTCCAGGATCTGAAATATACTTTTAGAACTATTGGCCGCATTGGCTATAGTAGAGCAGTAGTAGTTCGCCTTACTTTCTGCAATGGCGGTTTTGTAGTCCTGGAGTAACTTTTTCCAGCGGGCTTTGTTGATATTGCAGTAACCTTGTCTCCACTTTCTCTCAGCCTGTTTACAGGCTGATTTGAGGGATTTGAGGGACTCGTTGTACCAGGGAGCAGGTGCTCTACCTTTGGGTTTGCAATGTTTTAGAGGGGCAACCGAGTCCGCAATGGAGGTGATTCTCGAACTAAAGGATCTATAATTGTTTTCCACTGAACTAGTGGGAGAGAATCTATCCTGAACTTCGAAGACTTTGGTGGAGGTGCTAAGTTTATCTAAAGCTTTCCAGTTTCGGTAAGAGAATTGTGGTGGCGGATGATTCTTGGGCTTTCTTATTGTGGCATTATTGATATAAAGTTTAATGAGCGAGTGATCAGTCCAGCTCATAGGCAGAATGTCGCCTACTTGAGTTAGGCCCGGACTCGAAAAGATGAGGTCGAGACGATTGCCTGCAGAGTGAGTGGGGACCTTTATCAGTTGGCAAAGGCCCACGTTCTCGCAGGACAATAGAAGGTTTCCCAACCCGGTGTCCAGGCTGCCATTTGGCCAGAGATTGAAATCTCCTAGAATGATAAGTTTGCTATGAGAGGTTGCCATATTGGTGATGGTCGTGAGGAGCATTTGCCTTCAGCGAGCAAACGGCGCTCCCGCTGCGCTCGTCCGCTGCGCTTCCTCCAAATGCACATGCTTTGTAGGGGGGCGTGGCCTCGAGGGGGCGTGCCATCCGCAGCTGATGTCGTCAGCTGTAACTGATCAAGTGTCTCATGTCTGCGCTATGCTCCGCAGCGCGCGAGGCTTTCAGTTAAAACCAGCAAGATTAAAGTGACATACAAGTGATAATTTTTTAAAAAAGCACAATAGCAGCTTTAAGCAACAGAAATTGTCAGCGCTCCCGGCTTCCGCCTCAGGAGTTACGGTGTGGGAGGACGCTAGAGTTCAGCGCCTCTATATAGCGTGGGAGGGGGGCATGGCCTCGAGGGGGCGTGGCCTCCGCAGCTGATGTCGTCAGCTGTAACTGATCAAGTGTCTCGTGTCTGCGCTATGCTCCGCAGCGCGTGAGGCTTTCAGTTAAAACCAGCAAGATTAAAGTGACACGCAAGTGATAATTTAAAAAAAAAAAAAGCACAATAGCAGCTTTAAGCAACAGAAATTGTCAGCGCTCCCGGCTTCCGCCTCAGGAGTTACGGTGTGGGAGGACGCTAGAGTTCAGCGCCTCTATATAGCCTGGGAGGGGGGCGTGGCCTCGAGGGGGCGTGGCCTCAGCAGCTGATGTCGTCAGCTGTAACTGATCAAGTGTCTCGTGTCTGCACTATGCTCCGCAGCGCGCGAGGCTTTCAGTTAAAACCAGCAAGATTAAAGTGACACACAAGTGATAATTTTAAAAAAAAGCACAATAGCAGTATGCAACTAGCTCACATTATAGTCTTTTGCAAAATATATCAAGCCGTGGAATTTCTCATTATTTATACATAGTGTGTCAGAAAGCGCATTCAGCACCCATACGGGTGGCACCAGTTTATATTCACATACGCTGTGTTTAAAAGGTTTTGCTTCCGTTGACAGGTGCAGATAACTTATACTAGGTGTAGCACACAAAGATAGAAACAGTTCTCTGCAAACATGCACACCTTTTCACATTTAAAAGGGGAGCTGAAGGCAAGATTTATTACACAAAGGGCAAGACAATAATAAACGGTTGCAAGTGATGGAAAATAGTTGTAAAGCTGTTGACAGGGGTATCTTTTTAAATCCTATTTCTCAGGCTTCAACTCAGGTTTGACTTACAGGAGCCTCTACCTCTTCTGAGTTTCTACAACTCTGTAGTTACTACATGTTAAAAAGTATCAATTGCATCGTAGGGCATGTTAGGCATGCATGTGGATAGTGGTTTGAAACCACTGGGATAGCTCCTATTAACCTCTATACTTAAGTCAGCTAGACTGTGAAAAAATATCACCATGAAAGGTAATGTAAACATCTAGTTCAGCTAGTGTGTGCAATAGATCTGCATCTCTAATGATCAAATGACTTGGCTTTGGAATGTGCTTGTTGGTTTGAAGGCGTACATCTGCCTTAGCTTTAATTTGCAAATAAACTTATACATGTCAGTGTAACTCTGAATAGCGGAATGTACTGGTGGGGCAAAAAGAAAATCCAAATAAAAATACATTCAGTTCTCTTAAAGTTAAAGTTTCATTGGATACATTTATCACGTATTGGTCGTATATCCCCATCAATTTGCTTGCTTCAGGCCCCTCATCTCGATTCCAAAAGAGGTCTTATGTTTTGCCTGCTGCCTCTCCTCTGCTTCATTTTCCTTTTCTTTTCGTTCCTCTCCTTTGCTGCTGAACCCTGCCCTTATTGAGCAGGTTAAGCTCGTCTAAAAATTAGACCTAGGTGTGTCCTTCAGACTTGAGATATTTCCCTCCGATGTGCCACTGTCCCTGCAGGTATTTGCAGGATACAAGGCTGGTTCATTTGTTGGTGTGTCATTAGTTGTCAGTCTCTCTTCTTACAGCTATCACTGGCATCTCCTACCAAAGTATCACATTCTTCCTAACTGGTATTCCTTGTAATATCTAGTAAACCTTTATTGTTTCTTCAACTTTATCTCATTCTCAACTTTCGGGCCATGGGTTTATTGCTTCCATAAGTTTCTTATAGTTTTCTTTTGAATCCTGCTTCCTGTTATCCTTCGTAAGGGATTACATGTAAACAACAATCTTCTCTCTCTTGTTTGGTGTATTATATCAACATTGTAGGCATCCCTGCAGAACAATTAGCAGAATTCTCTGCCCGTTTTAGAAGTTCAGGATCCAGGTGTTCCAAATATGGCACAGTAAAGATTTTAAATCCACGTGGGACACACCATAATTTAAATATTTTTGTAGGGATGCTGCCTCCCACTATTTATTGATTTCCATTCTCGATAGATTCTCTAATCTCTGACATTTTTTTTAAACATAGGGGTGATTGTTGTGATCTCCAAACTCATACTTTGTGTTCCAAACACAATTCTTCAAAAATGGCATCTGCCTCCATCTGCCTTTTAGCACCTCTGTCAGTCGCCAAGATTTGAATTATCAAACACAACCAGTCAGTAGTTCAGTGTCCCATAATCTTGACTGCTAATGTCCAGTAGAACCTACGCCAGTAACTATGGTAAACCCATGCCTCCAAAATGGACAACAATCACTATGCTGATCACCAGCACACACTTAGCCCAGTTCCAGACCAGTCCTTTCGCTGCCAGCTGAATGTGATATAACATATGACTAATGGCAATTCAGCATACTGTGCTTTGCTGGTTTGCAAGAGTATGACCTCTCATTGACAGTACAGACTTACGATATACTCATGTGTTTTGAATATTGTTTGGAGGTGGATAGGATGAGGTCGCACATTATCCCAATGTCTAATGGCAAATTATTATTTTTGCGGTTTGGCACATTTGCAACCCTACATAACAAGGGGTGAGATTGATGACCATTGTACCATGTACCGAAGCTGATGACCAAGAGTTGTTCATTGAGATACAATGTGGAATAATTTCCTGTTAATGTTTTTTCAGTCTGTAACTTTGCTAGTGTCAACACACCTGTCTGGTGTTTTCAAGATGGCAATTCAGCTGTTCACCCCTATTGATTTTATTTGAACAACCCGGATTGCGCCTTCATGAGCATCATTTGCCTACATTTGATTTGTGTACTCCTTAAGTATCAAGAACCATAATTGCAATTTACTTTTACAAATGGGACTACAAGGCTATTTCCCCAAATAACAAATTATTCTTCTGAAATGGAATTATTTTGTAACTTTAAGTATTGGAAGTTGAGAGAATAACATTGATTCACGGTGCTTTTGCGCATATTATCACTTTATAATGAGGCATTTCAAGATGGAGCCCATGTTTGTGTTTAGATTTTGACACTTTAATTTGATGTAGTTTCTGTTTCTGTTACTGTGTGTTTATTTACGGTGCAGTTGCTTTAGACCACTATCTTTGAGCAAGACCATATGACCAAAATGCGTAGGATGTTCTTTCTCACTGATTGATAACTGATACCGCAATCTTAGAGTGCGCATTCTTATGCTTACTCAACAGAGTTTGAATATGTCTATATTCACTGAAAAGCCAAAGGTTACAGGGACGTTATAGCTAGGCTAAAATTTCACTTGTAGAAAGCTATAGAAATTCAGCAGTTATAGTTATCTGAACTAAGTATAACTTACGCTGCTGCAATGCACTGCTAATGACCTCACATATTACATTACTCAGGACATGGTCAGTGGCATCACTGATGACATCTCAAAAGACATCACTGATTGGAGGCCCGCCTCCTTTCTCCACTACTGTGCAAACGCACTTCCTGGTACACTACTGGTTGAGGGATGAAGTAATCTTGGATCCTGTTTTTTTGGGGGGGGGCAAGAACTCCTCCTGTTACTTCCAGTAAGTCCCACACAGCGTGACTGCTGCGATCTGGTTGGCGGCCCGCCCCCTTTCTCCATCACTCTGCGGACGCGCCTTCTGATGCCCTAATGGTTGGATGATGAAGTCCTCTTGGATGCTGAGGTCCCTGTGAGCCAAAAAACCCTTCTGTTACATCCAAGAAGTGAGACACAGCTGGATTCCTGAGAGCTGGTTGGAGACCCCGGCCCTTTCTCCGCCACTCCGCAAATGCGACTACTAGTTAAACAACCATAGAAATTCACTTAAAGAAACAAAGGTTACAGGGATATTATAGTTAGGAAATAGACTTTGAAAACCTTAGAAATTCAGAGAAAAAAACAAAGGTTATAGGTTAGTAAGTAGAATTAAAAAAACCTTAGAAATTCACAGAAAAAATCGAAGGTTACAGGGACGATCTAGCTAGGCTCGTATTTCACTGGTACAAAGCCATAGAAATTCATCAGTTATAGTTACCTGAGCTAAGTATAACTTACGCCCCCGCAATGCACTGCTTATGACCTCACATATTACATCACTCATGATATGGTCAATGACATCACTGATGACATCACTAATGACATTGCAAATGACATCACTGATGACATCATCTAGTGAGTGTAAGTATTTTCTAAGAGTTTATGATTGTTATATATACTAACCTACTACAAAAGTTAAATTAGTATACTAGGTGCACTAATACCATGTCATGAATGACATAATATGTGAGGTCATAAGCAGTGCATTGCAGGGGCATAAGTTATACTTCCCTCAGGTAAATATAAATGCTGAATTTCTGTGTTTTTTTATGAGTAAACCTGAGCCTAACTATAACGTCCCTGTAATCTTTGGTTTTATCAGTCCAAAAAAAAAAAATATATATACATACATACATATATGTCAATGAAGCAATGCCGCAAAATGCTAGTCACTTGCACAACGCATTAGTGGCTGAAAATGGGTTGCAGTGCCTCCATATAATGTCCACACAGTGCGAGAAAAAATAGCCAAGGCTCTCCTCAGGGTGAAGTCCGTGGTTTAATAATGATGTCTACAACAACGCGTTTTGGCTTCAAAGCCTTTCTTAAGTGCTGGTTACAGCACCTCACCAAACTATACAGTGCAAGCCAAAAAAAGTTTTAAACAACATAGTAGACAGACTATATTGGTCAAAGAACCCAAAATGACATTGATAATAGTATTGTAATGTCAAAACAGTGTAAAGAAGGGGCGTGGCTTAGCGGGCGAAGATGGCGGTCGCAGCCTCGTAGAGCTCCCGCCGGCCCGGACAAAATTTGCTTAATTATCCTGGCCCCGAGCCCGCTAGCTGTACCACTTGTGTGGTGATTGTCCCTGGAGGTGCCAGGACCTTTCCGGTGTGCTGAGCTGTCCTTCCAAACGTTCCCGGGGACCGGAGCCGCCGGTGACGGAGTGCGGCCTAGTGACCTGCGGCGGAGCCGGGACCTCAATTTTCAGGCTGCCAGGCGGAGATCGGCGGCAGGTGGCCGGTAGTCGGGCCGGCCGGACGAGTCTCCAACCGGCGATTGCAACACCGAGGGCTGAGGAGTTGCAGCAGTTCCCCGTGGTCCTACATTCTACATCGGGGGGACCCCCCGAGCGGCGCAACGCAGCTGAGGCCTGGTCAGACCTTGGGCGGCCGGGGCCTCGAGTTTCGCGACTTTGGGGCTGGCCCGGGCCCGGATTGCAGTGGTCGGCGCTGATCGTCCCCGGTGGTGGCCGTGCCCGAGGGACCCTTCGACGTGCAGAGGTGCCCTGGCCCTATGTTTGGAGCTGCCTGGGGACTAACGCTGTGAGACCGCGTCCCGTTGATGCCTGGAGACTGACTGGGGGCCCACCGCAACAGTGAGTGTGACATCTGGAGCCAGCCGGGCGGCCGCGGGCAGCGTGCTGAAGTGGGCCCGAGGCTAGACACGTGTAGGGGCCGGTGCGGTGGGGGCGACCCTGATCCGGCCTGGACTTATCCCGTGGCGTGTTGCCTGGCTTGGCTGGGGGCTCCGAAGGCCATAACTAGACGCGGACACCCGAAGTATTGTGGAAGTGGGACTACACGCAGCGATGACCAGGGGAGGAGGTGGTCCGCCTAAGCAGGGTCCCATTGACAAGTTTACGGGGCCCAGTGGAGGTCCCGGTAGTGGCGGTGGGGCAGGGCCGGACAACGCGGCGCTCCTGGCGGCAATCACCCAGTCCAGGGACATGCTGGATGCTAAGATTGGGGCCGTGGGTGCGGACGTGACACTGCTGCGCCAGGACCTACGCAACGCGGTGGAGCGGATCACGGAGACGGAATCCAGGATCTCAGTGGCTGAGACGGACATTGCGACACTGAAACAGAAAATGGCGGAGATGGAGCGCGTCCAGAAGACACTCGCGTCCCGTGTGGAAGATGCTGAAGGGCGCGCACGCAGGAACAACCTCCGCTTTATAGGTTTTCCGGAGAGGTGCGAGAAAGATGACATGGAGCAGTTTTTGTCCCGGTGGCTAGAGGGCTGGCTCCCGCCGGGGGTCCTATCTCCTTGCTTCGTGATCGAGCGTGCACACCGGGCCTTGACACAAAGGCCGCCGGAGGGTGAGCGTCCTCGACCTGTCATTGCTAGACTCTTGAATTATCATGACCGAGATGTCATACTGCGAGAAGCGAGGATTAAAGGCCCCATCTCCTTTGAAAACCAAAAAATTATGATTTTTCCTGACTATACAAGGCTTGTGCAGCAGCAACGCCAATCCTTTGTAGCTGCCAAGGCTAAGCTGCGGGGCCTGAAACTCCAGTACTCTCTGCTGTACCCTGCTCGCCTAAGGGTGGTGTACCAGTCCCGGACCCACTTCTTCGACTCTCCGGAGGAAGTCTTCAGGTGGACGGACGAAACGGTGAAGATCAGGCCGCATGCCCAACCGGGGCTGGACCCGGGCGGGTCAAGGGGATCATTGCAGGAGCGGACGGACCGCCCGGCCCGGAAGGGAAGACATCGGAGGTCCCGATCACGCAAGAGATCCGCCTCCGCCAGTGCGACGCAGACCAGTGGGACAATGGACTCTGAACACTCTGACACTGGCAGTTGAACCCTAGTAGGGTCTGGCCTTTTCCTGGTAATGTGCTGTCCTACTTTGTTGCGGTTCACGCAGTGGGGCTGCTTATGTGGGGGCGCCGCTGCTGACGGACTGCCGGCTTTGAGACTAGTCTTGGCTATATGTGGTATCACAGCTGGGGCTCGGGAGGAGACTTAACGGGGGCCTCCGACCCTCACGAGTTGTGGGAGTTGCCTAGGGGGGGGGGGGGGTGTGATCATCAGGTTAAGGGGTGTTGGGATCCTTTGGTATGGTTGGCCCTGGGTCCTCGGTTCTGGGTCCGGGTCTGTCCATGCCGCGACAGATACTTCAGTGTTTCATGAGGTATAGGGGTGGGGGGAGTTGGGGTCCAGGGGAGGTGAGAGATGGTTTGTTGTTGGGGGGGGTTCGGGACGGGGGTTGGGTGGGGGTGGTTGTTGCTGCTTTGGGGTGCTGGGGTGGAGGGGGGGTCGCACGTGTTAATTTCTGATGTACTGAGTGAGAGGTGGGGTGTGTGGGGGTGGCGCAGAGGGCCTGGTAGGGGGAATCGCTGTGACAATGGTTGAACAAATTGCTATGCTTCCCAATAAGTCCCTACGTGTCGCAACATGGAATGTAAGGGGGATGCTCGATAAAATCAAGCGTGGGGCAGTGTTGCGCTGGGGGAAGTGGGAGGCAGTTGACGTGCTTTTGCTTCAAGAAACACATATGATGGGTTCCAAGGTCCTTAGCCTTCAGAGGTTTGGCTTCCAGCAGGTCTATCACGCCGGATTTACGAGAGGGTCCAGAGGGGTCGCTATCTTGGTCCATCGCAGGGTGGCCTATGTGCATGAGAAACAGTGGGCAGACCCGCAGGGTCGATTTGTCTTTATTAAGGGCATGATAAGTACTGAACCTGTGGTCTTTGGTAGTGTTTATGCCCCCCCCTCTGCAATGGGCCCTGTCGGAGAGGCTGTTTGCAATATGGGACGAAATCCCGGAGTCATTGACGGTGGTTGGGGGGGACTGGAATGAGGTGATGGATGTGTGTATGGACCGCCAGAGGCGACAGGCGGTAGCTGTGGATCCTCCCCCCTCAGCCCCACACACCAGGCTGCGTGCAACGGTGAGAGCTTGGGCTGGGTGGATGTGTGGCGACATATGCATCCGGTGGCGCGCGAGTTCACGTATGTGTCTGCTGTGCATGGCTCCTTTTCGCGGCTCAATTATGTCTTTATGCCTGGTGCTTGCTTGAGTTGTGTGCGGGAGGCTGCAATATTGCCGAGAGGATTGTCTGACCACTCCCCAGTCGTTGTTACGATAGAGCTTCCCACGAAACGGCAGCCATTCCGTTGGAGGATGTCCTCATGGCATCTACAACAACCTGAATATGTTCACCACTTGCGGGAGGCGATTGATCATTACTGGCGTGATAACCTTGTGGGAGGTACTGACGCAGTGGTGGTTTGGGAGGCGATGAAGCCCACAATACAGGGGGTGGACATTGCTTGGTGTACAGCCGCCCGCCGGAGGCACCGAGAAGCCATTGCTGCTGCGGCCACTCAGGTTGAGGCCCTGTAACAACGTGGCCGGGAAGGGGGCGACGAGACTGTAGTACACCTGCTCCTGCAGGCACAGCAATCTTATGCTTCTATCCTACATGACGAGGCCAGGCAAGCGTGGCTCGCCACGCGCAGTAGGATCTACCAATGGGGCGACAAATCCTGCACGATGCTCCATCGACTGTGTCAGTCGACTTTTCAGCCGCTTACGCTGCCGGGCCTCATTGCAGACGACGGTTCGGTCATGACGGACCCGACCCAACTGGCGGCTAGCTTTGCCCGATATTTCGAGGGGCAGTATGCCTCTCGAGACTCCCTGGAAGCGGATGAGATTTCTAAATTCTTGGATGATCTGACGCCGAAGGCCGTCTCTGACGAGGCCAGAACGGCACTGGACGCTCCGCTCTCTGCTGAGGAACTCGGGGAGGCTCTGGGGCAGCTTAACACCGGGAAGGCGCCTGGACCGAGTGGCTACCCATGTGAGTTTTACAAGAAATTCCACCTCCAGTTGGGGTCTCAATACCGACGCGCACTTGAGGCGGCACGGGTTCGGGGTGAGCTACCGCCGGATTGGCGTCACGCCGAAATTGTTGTGTTTCAGAAGCCGGGCAGGGCTCCCGACAGGCATGACTCGTATCGTCCCATATCCCTATTGAATATAGAGGCCAAAATCCTGGCGAAAGCCCTAGCGAACCGCTTACTTCCATATATCACGGACCTGGTCCACCCCGACCAGGCCGGATTCATGCCTCACAGGGCGACACGCCATAACATCCGGCGGGCGCAGGCAGCGGTGGACGCCATGGGGGCCCTGGACGAACAGGCGGCTCTACTGTTGGCGGACATGGACAGAGCCTTCGACTCTGTCAGTTGGGCGTTCCTCTTTGCACTCTTACCCCGTCTTAATCTGGGCCCGGTGTTCATGTCGTACCTTAAGTTATTATATACCAACATCACGGCCTCAGTCCGGGTGGCTGGCGCCATATCTGGACAGTTTTGGATTGGTCCAATTCAAGTACCTTCACAGGGCCTATTACACCCGAGAGAGGCTGTGGAAAGCAGGATTGATTGAGTCCCCGGAGTGTTTGCGCTGTGGGGTCACACCAGGTTCTCTGCTGCATACGGTGTGGTCATGTGCTCGATTGTCTGGCTTTTGGAGGGGTGTGTGGAGCTGCCTGTCTGAGGTCCTGGGTTGGGATCTCCCCCGCACTCACCGGCTGGGGTTGCTGCATGTTATCGAGGGTATTGGTGGGAACATCTACAAACGTCACTTACTGCTGCTAGGACTTGTTGTTGCTAAAAGAGATCTGGCCCGGGCATGGAAGCGAGAGAGGGCCCCCCCCTTTGTCTGCGTGGAAGGCAGGGCTGGACTACTACATGGGGCTCGAGAAACCGGTGTTTGAGGCAAGGGGCTGCCCTCGTAAGCACTTTCAAATCTGGAAGCGGTGGGCCGATTACAGGGGGCTGTCGTTGGATCCCCCAGTGGATCGAGAGGAAGACATATGAAAATGCTGAAGTTGTTGGCCCAGTTCTGTGGCATGCCTGTCACGCCACACCTAAACTCTACTCGCTGCTACTTGCACACATGCGTTGGGAGGGGGAGGGGAAGGGGGGTGGCTCTGGAGGGTAGGGGGTTCTGGGAGTTGACAGGATAGGGTGGGATGCGGGATTGATTTTCTTGAGCCTTATTCCTTTTCTTGATTGGACATTAATGCATGTGTAACGCACTGTGTCATAACTGTTGGTGGTAATCTCCGGATTGTGGGGTGCCACGATTTCATTGCCTGATTTGCTCAATAAAATTGTTGTGAAAAAAAAAAACAGTGTAAAGAAGCATGTGTATCATGCTGAATATATTCAAATAACATCCAAAGATTGTATGCAGCAGTGGTCAATGCGTTAGAAAAGGTTGAGGTCCTCACCCCGCAGTTAGTCACTGCTACCGAACCTCTTGCTCTAGAAGAAGCCGAGTTACCCAATACCATCCAAACCATCCCTGTTGACTTTTCCGTGCTTGGGGTTATCCACTCCGAGCTGTGCTCTAACCTGGTAGAAGTATTGAACCCGGTGGCTAGGACGAAGAAATCTAAGAAGAAAAGAGCCTCGTGGTTCAACGCTTCCTGCAGGAGAGCAAAGGCTGCCCTACTAGAGTCACTTAAAATAAGGGAAAGTCCAAGTAAGATCAGGGAAAAATGGCTTGCGTATAAGTCCATCTTACGCATTGCTAAAATAGAGTGGGATGAGGAAAATTGGTCCGAAATGACAGCCGCCCTCTCAACTCGTGATAGCCGAAAATTCTGGCAAATTGTTAAGCACGGATCAGCTGAACCCCTAGCCGCAGTTGAAGTAAATATAGCACCCGCCGTTTAGGAGGATCACTTTAAAAATTTGTATAGATCACACAACCTGGACCAACCGGGGACTCCACTAGAACTCACAATGGACCAACATACAGAAAGTGTAGTTCCCATGGATGGATTCACTCTGGAAGAAGTTACTATGGCGATCACGGGGCTGGCGCCTGAAAAGGCGCCAGGCCTCGATAGGCTTCCAGGTGACCTATACAAACACAAAGTTAAAATCTGGGCCCCATACCTTAGGGTGCTGTTCAATGCGATTCTGAATGGCATGACGATCCCCCCATTTGGCTGGGGGCAGAGATAGTCCCTATTTTTAAAAAGGGTTCTCCTCTGCTCCCGGTCAATTATAGGCCAATAAGCCTGATGGACGTTTCACAAAAGCTATTCGCCAGGCTATTGTTGGATCGTCTGTCGGAATGGATGATGGAACACGACATACTGAGTCCCCTCCAAGCAGGCTTCAGAGAGAAGATTTCAACGATAGATCAGGTCTTCCGGCTCGCCCTCATCTTCTGGAAAACGGTACAGTTGGGGGGTGGCAGCCTCTACACTGTATGTATTCGTGGACCTGAGGGCGGCCTTCGACCTGGTCCCTCGTAAAAAACTTTGGGAGGTATTGGCCAAATTGGGGGTCCCTAAGGGCCTGTTGGAGATGATTACTCATCTCCATACCGCCAACTTTGCACAGGTAAGGTGTGGCAAGGAGGGTGCCCTGTCGAATAGGTTCCCCGTTGACAGGGGGGTAAGGCAGGGTTGTGTGCTCGCACCGACCCTGTTTTGCCTCTACGTCAACGGGGTTATCCCTCATCTGAATGGGGTGGCCAACTCGGACGCTCCCAAGCTGGCGGGATCCCGAGTGCCGGCGATCATGTTCGCCGACGACACTTTACTGCTATCAAAGTCTACGATGGGTATCCAGCGAGTACTCGATGGTTGTGTAGGTTTTTGTGGGGAACACGGTCTAGAAATTAACACCTTAAAGACCAAATTTATGGTGTTTAATTCCCCCCAAAATTCCGCTCCACCCCTAATATTGGACAAAGCAGACTGGAAAGGGTGAGAACTTTTGAGTACCTAGGAATTATCCTAAATGTACCCATCAAGAGAAAGCACTCCTCAAACTGATTCAGTACTCGGGCGGTATCATGAAGCTCCTGTGCAATAACAAGTCATCTATCCGGCCCGTTGGTCCACCTTCGCAGATCTATAGGGCACAGGCAAGGGGGGCTGCCATGTACGGGTGTGAGCTCTGGGCCATGCAGCCTCTCAGGATTTGCTGAAAGAGGAGAACAAGTTTATTCGGAGGATTGTAGCCCTTCCCCCCAGTACCCCTCTTGTCCCCTTAAGGATGGATCTTGGAATGCGACCCCTTGACGAAGAACTGGCTTTTCGACCGCTAGCATACTGGCGTAGGTTATGGTCAGTCCCGGAACTGATCAGCTATAGACAAGGTCTTCAGGAGGTGCTTGCAATGCCTAATGCGGGGGAAATTAAATGGCTGAAATTCATTAAAACTGAGTTGGAGGGTCTGGGTCTTCTGAAACTGTGGTCCGACCCTCTATCCACCTGCCCTCTTTTCCCCAAAAAGCTATTGGCAAAGGTATATCAGGATAGCAAATTACTGGCATTGCACCGTCACCAAAATCATGGGACATTAACAGAGACATTTCTACGGACTAAGGACATTTGTATCTTTGAGCCAGTGTTAGACAACCTATATCCCTCCTTGCTTAGGAAACTCTACTTGCAATGGAGACATGGGTCCCTCCCACTCCGAGTATTTACAAGTAAGTGGAGTGAACATGCAAATAGCGTATGTCCAGCTTGCAAACTGGCTGATGAGTCTGAGCTCCATATAATCTTTTTCTGCCCAGTATATCATGAGATACGTAAGAAATGGAACATCCCTT
Organism: Lissotriton vulgaris; assembly: GCF_964263255.1. Taxonomy (NCBI): domain Eukaryota; kingdom Metazoa; phylum Chordata; class Amphibia; order Caudata; family Salamandridae; genus Lissotriton; species Lissotriton vulgaris. The sequence goes on along the minus strand of NC_141693.1, from coordinate 1,677,366,387 downwards.
TATGCAGAAACCTGGGATTTGTTGAGTGTCTGGCCGCTTTTAGAGTCCTTAAAACAGACCTGTCGAACCACATTGTATTCACAGTAGCTAAGTACCTAGGTGCCGTGTGGTTTTTGAGGAGAAAATGTATTAAGGCCGTTTAGTGACTACAATATACAATAATGTGATGAAATTCTTCGTAATGGACTGAATGAATTTGCTAACTATAATCAATTTTTAACTGTTTTAATGGAATGTTATAATGTCTTTTATGGTGAAACATTTTACTGAAATAAAGAATAAAAGTATTTGCCCTAAAAAAAAAAAAAAAAAGAATATATTCATAATGATAATCATAAAAAAGTAATGCAGTTCAAGCATTTACATTGTGGCAAGTGCAAAGACTTCAAAGGCAGCACTAATTGCAACACCTATCACCTAGCCAATGGCAAGGGAAAAAATCCTACAATTTAAAACATGCACGTTTGATTACTGTGTGTATGTGTTCGAGTGTCCTTGCAAGCTCTGGTATGTTGGAGTACCATCTTCCTGGTAAAAAAGAGGATTTTGTAACATTTTGGAGCGATAAAGAATCCTGATAAAACGTATCCAGTTGTGAGGCACTTCTTTTTCAAACATCAAAGTAATCCCGATCTCCTCTGTTTTTTGGCATTGACAGGATTGACAAGCCAACCAGGGGAGGAGAAAGACAGAGGCTACTTCACATCAAGGAATCATGCTTGATTATAGAGCTTGTTACCAAGGTCCGACATGGACTTCACGCGGATGAAGAACATACAGTACACATATTATTCTGAAAGTCCTTTTCCTGTTACCACTTTTATGTATGCTTGCATGTTCCTAATCTAACTGAATAATGGTTTTACCATTGATTTACCAAACTTCGTGCTATGTTTTGTGACATTGTTTATATTTATTTACTTATGCATGTAGCACTTTGGTTATTGATAGACCTGTCTGTCCAGTCCATTGGGGCTTGCTTGTAATTTTACACTATGCTTTATCATTGCATGTGCGGAAACTCACCTACGCATGATATGACATCTTGGAATATATAACCAGCCTGTCCATATTATCTTTGACAGCCCACTTGGGCTTAATTTATTAGGACGATCAATGAGTCGGTCACAATGACATACGGCATGACACCCGCATTGGCATTCCAATGGATGTGATTGCCGTTTTTAGAATATTTATTGGTTGTTTGCTTTTTATTTGCGGTATTATACTTACCATAACACTGTAACCCCAGGAATACCTAATCTGTGATGCATTGATCACATAATTGGAGCGGGTGAATTTTAATATGTAATCATTGATTGTAGCACTCAGTCCAGCATACTAAATTAATCATTATGTTTTTTTCCCAGTGTTTTATATAGCGCAAACTTGACCCGAAGTTTTCAGGTATCAGAGCACTTTGCATGAGCACCAGTTGCATTATACAAGGACACATTCATTTTTGTTAGGCATGGGGAGATTAAGTGATTTGCCCAGAATAACTGTAATGTGTTATCATGGATACATGTTTCGTCCGCCATATATTTCATTGTGTAATTGGTCTAGGGTGACGTCAAAAGCATACAATTGTATTATACAATCCAAAGATATGCGTAGTGATCAATATATAATTTTAGCACTGTGATTGTTATGGATTAGTAACCAGAATGTCACTATTAACTCTTCTGTGTCTATATCCAGCCCGCCCACATTGTCTTTGACAGACCATTCGGACTTTTTTTCTTAATTCATTTCAACAATCCATGATTTGGCCATGATAACGGAGAGCGTGACACCCACAGGGGCATTCCAGTGGATATGATGATCTGCCCTTTTAGAATATTCATTCATTATTTGCTTTTCATTTGCATTATTATATTTGTCATAACATTAGAACATCGGTCATACCCCGTTTGTATGCATTGATCATATGATTAGAGCAGGCGAATTCTAATTTATGCAATACTGATTCTGACACTCAGTCTAGTGTATTGCATTAATCATAATGGGCCAGCAGTACTAAGGTTCCCGTTTTCAGTTCTTAAAGAGCTACTTCGTAGGAATCGTTGTTTAAGAAATGCAAAAGAATATCTACAACATTTGCGATTGCCTAATAGCGATTTCTACAGATTAGGAATCACAATTAAGGAATCGCAAATAGGAAATGCCATTGCACTCCTGCCTACGGGCGAATTGGGAGGGCCGGTCCTAGGCCTTCTGAGGCCCCGGGCGAAAGGGAAGATGTGAGGCCCCTCTAATTGCATATTGTGTCGCAAGAAGTGACATCACAGAAAGTGACTTCGCAGGACTTTTGATCTTAGTTATTTGGCATCACTGAAGCAAACTAATGTGGATGGTGTGAGATAAGTGAGATTGGTCCTTTTTCGACATACTTTTCCAGCCCTGAATACCTTGTCTTTCAGTGGCCACAAAAGACACTAATAACCTAATCATATTGGCACACTTCAAAATGTAAGCTACATAAAAAGCTAATTTAGCAGATATTTCCACTACAAACACCCACAATGGGAGTGGCAACGAAAAAGGCAGTAAACACAAAGACTTGCTTGTAAATTTCATTAAGGGCAAAGGAAACACAAATAGCACTTCAACTCATACTAATGTAGACAAACTGTGAGAAGACCTCACTGGAGGAGAAGGTGAGCGCACGTGAAAAGGAGGTGAAGAAAAAAGTAACACTACAGCACGTATCTGACTAGGAACACGTCCCTTGGTGACTCATCTTGTTCATAATTTCGGGTCCCTGTTTTCCGTTTTTACTGATTTGACAGATAAATACAGACAGAAAACATTTCTTTTCTTGTCTGTATTTATTTTTAAATGTGGATAAAAATGGAAATTGGGTTGCTTTTTTGAGTAACTCTAAATACTGCCTGCCATGGCTGCCAGGCCAGTAGCTGTGTGGATTGATAGGTTACGGGGCTAAAAAAGAAAGGAGTTTTAGTAAAGCGGCTTTAACAGCAGTAGATATGCACAAGGTTGATTCTGAAATTAGCATATTTCCTTTGAAGTGCATTGATTTATCTTTTGCAGGCAGTGTTTACAGCATTGAAACATGATAGGCATTCAATTATGACAGCATATTTATCGGTTAAATAAATGTAGAAATATAATAATTTCAGCTTCATTTTTCCACAAAACCATAAATAAATATGGATAAATACAGATAAAATTGGCAACAAATAAATGTGGATAAATACAGACAGAAATGGCAAAAAAAATAAATACCATAAAACCGTGAGCCCTATTGTTCTTCTAAAGAGGAGCATATGGCAGCCTAAAAATGCCATGCCCGGTGCTGTGCCTCGGCCCTCGCCTGCTGCTGGGACAATGGGGTCATAAGAAGGCAAACATTCATGTGATGTGAGGCAGTGATAGGTATGGGGACTAGGTACACATGACTATATAACTGCATGCAATAGGGGCATGTACATTGTGTAGATAATAGGAAATACATCCCTATATGTAACAATTATTTTATGACAGAGAGGTTCTATGTTTTCCCCTAGAGACATAGGCATCACAACTGAACCTTCACCCTTTACATCTGTCGGTGACAGATGCTGAACATGCAAGTAAAAAACAATGGAAAAAGGAGGAAAAAATCTACTGTAACTTATCTAAATAGGAGACAATTAATTCACCTATTTCTATGCCATTTAGTGCCCTTAGGAAAAATCCAATTTATACCACCCCATCACTCATACCAAGGGACTAGATTACACATTTTTTATTGTTTTTTGTAATCACTAAACTTTTATCTCTTTGTTCTTTTTTTCTTTTGTAACAAACATCAACAAATGATTTTATACACAAGCTTTTTGTACAACATATACCATCATATACATCACTATATACACACCTATATACAACACATTCACAATAAATTGACCAAAGAACGAAATCATAACACAAAAACACAAAGACTTGTATGATTTACACCCTACAAAATATTTCAGCAAAGGCTGAGTGCCCTCCCATTTACTCTAGGAGATGCACTTGGAGGTAGTATAGCACAGATGGTTCGAAAACCCAAATTACCGAACCTCAATCGAAAACTGTGTCACATAGGCTACAAGTTCCCAAATTAATTGTAAACATAAACACTCCTCCAGTATGAAAGTGTCGACACGGTCGCGTTTCGGCCTTCCAAGCAATCTGGCCTCTTCAGGACAGGGTGATAATCCACAAAAGAATTCAATCCAAGGGCAGCTGGAAATCGTTCACAAAGACCAAAACCAAAGGCAAATTCTTCACACGAAGTCTGGCTGGGTAAGAAAAAATCATCTTAGTAAATCATCTCCCGATTTCTTCTTCCAATTTCTTTATCTCTTTAAGCTCTTCCTCACTAATTCTTAGCGCTGTTTGGATAGACAACACTATCCAATCACGGGAGCATTTCGTGCCTACTCCACTAAAGTCTAAGAGATAAGGTTTTTCATTCACAAAAATAACTGGAATGTTTTTAACCTGTAATCTTACAGGAATTGTATTGCTCTTAAGGTGATCTAACAGTACTTGCGTATGGAGTTGTGTCCTGGTGTTTTTTTTACGCAACTGTATAAGGCGTTCACTTTTATCAGAACTCAACGTTCCAGATGTACCTGATTCACCCCCTAACAAGGAGGGAATAAGTAACAATCGATTGATATCTTCTTCTGAATATTGTACCATATGTGGCTCAATCAGATCTGGGCAGCAAAGGGCAATCTTCAACACACTATTCTCACAATTGTACAGACACACCACTCTCTCAACACATCATTCATTCTGATGCTGAACATGGGCTCCTTTCTTTGTCAATAATTTACAATGTCACTGCCCTACAACCTGTGCAGACGAAAATATGCAAAGGCTACTAGTGATTGCCATAGATTTCGACTTACAGCCTCTGTCACCAGTCTGGTGGCAGAGGCCACTCCACATGACAGTGAATTCACTACAGTCTAAATCATCTCCTCAGTAAAGTTCTTCTACCTCCTCAGTGTGATGTCCAGTAGAAGGATGGCTCTCGCTGATGTCTGGCGTCACAGCGTCTTGCAGTACAAGGTTAAGAGAGCAGAGGCCAGGCTCTGGCACATATTTATATGATTTCTTATGTAATGTTAGGTATTTTTACTTCTTACGTCAGGGGCTCAACAACCTTTACATAGAGCGGCATTTGCAGCTTCCACCGCCTCTTGGCTATTTTAGTGTGAATGAGTAACCACACACAGAGCATTTCTCATTTGGGGTTCAGTCTTGCGACCTTCCTCTAAACCAAAGTGAGCGTATTCTTATCGACAGTATCTGCGCACCCCTCTCCTCAGAGGAGGCCTTCACTGTGTCGTAGTGTGTTGCGCTGCGGCTGACAGGAAGCGCTGAAGGCCGGAGAGGGCCTCGCGCCACCCGTGTCTGCCTGACAGCTCGGCGGCCTGTCACCGCACGGCGGTCAGCCTTCGCCGCCTCCATCTGTCCCTTCAAAGCGATGACATGCAAATGGTACACCTCGAGATTTATCTTTCAGTTAAAAAAAATAAACCATTTTGCGATGGAGTGACACCTTGTTTGAGAAATGCAGATGGAACGACCCATGTCATTATGAACTCCCTTACCTAAAAACTACGTTTTGACTTTTTAAATAGCCGCTCACAAACGTTCTTGTTGTGTTTTCTATACATAGATTACTCTGCTGTCTTGATTACAGTCGCCTCACTGTATATTCTGATGCGTAAAGTGTCATTATTTATTTATTACTTCTAAGAGCACAATCGGTATCCAGTCACGGTACTTTTCTTAGTAACTAGAGGCTGACGCTCTGTCAGTGCTCTAATAGAGCAAGGATTTCAGGGCTTGATGAAAACGAATGAAAACCAAACGAATGAAAACAAATGAATGACAAGCCGCAGCGATGGACCAGCCAGCCAGGTCTCGTCTTTCTTACCTTAAGACCGTGTTAACTTTATTTATGCCAACCAAGACCAACGGACGCGTCGTGGCCCTGTCCAGAACCGACTGACTCCCGACTACACCCTGACCCTCCTCCTGGCCAAGAAGCGCGCGGCGCGTACGGGGTGCTGCGTGCATGCTGCATCACCAGGCCTGTGCGTCACAGTGCTGTGTTAACTGCAGAGCGGGGGCTGGCCAAAATTATGTCCAGGGCCGTCCTTGGTAGCGCTTTCGTGCGCTACCAGATTGACGGCCCTGGGACCCACATCTTTTGACGGCCTGGCGCCCACGGCACCACCACCACCACTAAGCTAGGTGGTCACTCACTAAGCTTGGTGGTGGGGTGCGTGCACTGTAATTGCCTCAGTCAGCTGCGCAGCGCGTTTTCAGTTTTGACCTAATAATTTAATGTCGTGCAGGCCGGCGGTGGGCCCATTTCACGGCGGGCCGGCCGGCGGAGGGCCCACTGCTCTGTGTGGTCTACTGCGGGGCCCCCCTGACCGCGAGGCCCTGGGCAGCTGCCCATACCGCCCATGCCTAGGACCGGCCTTGTGAATTGGAAATGGTTCGCATTTCCTAAATTGCTGTTTCCTAATAGGGAATCGCAATCTAAGAAATGCAAACTCGAAATTCCTAGTGCACATGTGCCTAGGGGCATATGCACGCTTCATGTCAACTTTTATTTTGCACATGGTTACAATCGACTTGAAATCAATGGAAATTGCATTTCCTAAATACCCAATTTGCATTTAGGAAATGCTTTGTATATGTGCATTAGGCATCTCAAATAGATAATTCCTATTTGTGATTCCTAAATCGCTGTCGCATTTAGCGATTTCTACAGTGTAGAAATCGCAAATTGCAACCGGTTTTGGTTCTTTAAACATCGGAAAACCCATTTAGCATTTCTTAATTGACCGAATTAGCTATTCGGCCTGTTAAGAAATGCTAAATGGCTTTTCACATCTGGGCTAATATGTCTTCATGTATACATGTGCCCTCCGTCATATATTTGATCATGTAATCAGTTTGGGATGACCTCAAAAGCATGGGATTGTAATTTACAATGCAAGATATGAGGACAGATTTATAATTGTAGCTTTGTTATTGTTTATGTATTTATAACTAGAACGTCACTATTACCTCTTCTATGTCTATACGTACACACGATTTTAAATACTTGCAGTCCATGATGTAAAGTGTCATTTGTAAACTTGTGAATTCCATTGATTTTTTATGATTATCATTGTGAATGTATTCAGCACAATACACATGTTTCTGTACACTGTAGTATTATCAATGTCACTTTGGGCTCTTTCACCAACATAGTCTGTCGACTATGTTTTTTTAGACTTTGATTGGCTTGCACTATATAGTTTGGTGAGGTGTAATCCACACTTGAGAAAGGCTGAAAAGCTGAAACGCATTGTCGTAGAGATTGTTAATAAACCACAGACTTCAATGTGATTGTAACTTGCTGATTTTTTCTTTCGTTGTATTTATAAACACAACTGTTGCCGCTTCTGCTGCCGAAATCTTTGTTGGATGGGTGCCTCCGTCGTGGGAGTCACCCCACATTAAACTCACAACGTTCCTCAAGAACATCACGGAGCACTCGCTGGGTTCCTCATATGCAATTTTTTGAATCACCATGCAGATGCGTTTCAGCTGTGATGCCTTTCTTAATGCAGGTTACACATGAAAGAGTTGAAAACACAGAGGAGCTTAGAGGGTAAAGCTAGTCATAGGTCGCCCTCCACTCATAGTGACCTAATACACAAAAGACCTAGACCTGGTAGGCATTTATACATTCATCTCTTTTTAGGATATACTGTGTGTTGCATAATCTTTGCAAAGATCCATTAGTTACCAGGGTAGCCAGTATATCCTAATGATATGCCTCCTTTAAGAATCGCCCATTCCCTGACAGTGAACATCCAGTTGCGAGACAACACAAATACACACACTCAGTGTCAAGTAGTAACACCAGAGAACTAGAAAAAGTGTGTGAGAGCGAGATGGCACCTCACGGGGGCACCACCTACGAGAACCTGGCAGGTACTCGCCAGGATTGCCCTGTTCTCATCATCGGTACCATCAAGCTCGAAAGGAAAATGTGTCCAAGAAGCACAAAAAGTTTTGGGAAGAAATGCAGTGAAAGAAAGCCACAAGACAACCATAAATGTGTCAAAAACAACATATAAACCAACACGACAACACAGATATGCAATTTTATTCTGTCTCTTGTGTTGGGTGTGGAATCTAAAAAAAGTGAATGTGGTTACTAACTATCCAACCAACACCACTTTACTTGCCGACATGTTTCATTGCCATCGAAACTTTGGCAATTTCTTCAGGGCGTCATATATATTAAAGCTACTGCATTAGGACAAACCAGTCTCAGCAACCTCGCTCGGCCATCAAAGCTCGTACCAGCCGGGAGGGCAATGTCCTCGTGGAACTCTAACCCCACATGTGGGTCAGTAATCCTTCCCCTTTTGATTTGCGCTGTAATGGAAGGTGTCCGGCATTAACTCAGCACGTCCCCATGAAAGAGTAACAATTACGGATCTTTAAATACATGTAGAATGACTCCCTTTGGAGGATTTTCCATGGCCATAAAAAAAGGACTGGCACAATCGCTGTATAGTACTTGACTTCCAATGGCCGTCTTTGCGTGCATTATCAGATATTAACAAGTCTTAAAGAATATATACACATACTTGCAATCGTATTTCATTTCATGTCTAGTGAAAAAATAATGTATTCATCCTTGAATGGGTGCAGTACTCAGGCTTCATCTCATGCACATGGCCATCCTCTAACAGTCCTCCCATTCAATTTTCAGCCACATGAGTATATTGTCCCTTCAAATAAACAGCAATATGCACCCCTCGTCCAGCTACAAATTTCAGATCACCTAGCACATAACCGCAAGCATTAGTCCGGTGACCCTACGCTCATACACATTAATGTCCTGACTTATGTCAGCGGGTGTCATTTATAATTCTGGCTGTGGCGGTTCTGGCAGTAAATAACTTCAAACAAACACTACCGTTGCCACTTCTCCAGCCAAACGTTTTGTTAGATAGGTGTCTCGGTCGTGGGAGTGGCCCCATGCTAAAATGCAAACTCACAAAGTTCCTCAAGAACATCACGGAGCACTCATCAGGTTCCTCATATGCAATTTATTGAATCGCCATCCAGACGCGTTTTGGCTGTGATGCCTTTCTCAATGCAGGTTACAATGAAGGAGTAACAATTATGGATTTTTAAATGCATATATATATATCGCTCTACAGGCTCCAAGGAGCCCACCCCTGGGGTTGAAATTATTGTAAATGGGGAGGGGCCTGCACAGCCCCCTCCCCAAGCCTTTATTAGCCCAAGGGACCCCATTCTCTGGGGCCAGCTCACATGCTATGTCCCAGCTACCCCACCCCAGGGACAAAGGGGTTTCTCTGCCTGCACAAGCACGGGCACAAAAAGCTGTGTTTGCTCCCAGTTTGCGGGAGCATATTTTAATCTCCTGCCAAGCGGGTGCAAATAAAAAGTCTGCTCCCAACTGGCTGGAGCTTTAAAAATGTTATCGCTGACTGGGAGCAGACGTTTGAACTTTTTACTGCCTGCACTGATGCAGGCAGGGAAACAGATCAAAATATTGCTCCTGCCTGGAGGAAGCAGCATTAGGAGCTGATCCATCCAGATGGGAGCAATTCTGACTCCAGCTTTATGCTTGGAGCTGGCTGCGGCCCCCAGCTTGTATATGGTGAGTGACCATGATGGACACCTGGGCACCCACTTTTAACAGTGCTGGCCTGGTGGAATGGGATCCCCAGGACCGGAAAAGGGTCGGTAGGGGGGAGGGGGTCTGCACAGCTGCCCTCCCCTTTCAATTTAGTAGCGGGCCTGGGGGAAAGCGTCCCCAGGGCCTAACAATGCTTGGGGGGCTGCAACACACACTTGTTTCAATAAAATAAAGGCCCTGGGGGATAGGGACCTGTGTGCCTCAAAGGGCTCAGAAAGGGGGGGTACGCAGCCCTCGCCCCTTTAATTAGAACAAACAGCCCTGTGTGATGGGGTACCCAGCGCCTAAGAAGACTCGGAGGGGGGCCCTCTTCTTTAATTGCAGCAGTGGCCCTAGGGGATGGGATCCCCAGGACCTGACAATGCTCTGGTACGGCGACCGAGCGGGTCCTCCTCCGCTTTCATAAAAAAAAGGCCCCGGGAGATGGGGTCCCCAGGGCCCAATAAGGCTCAGGAAGGTAGTCACTATAAGATTAAAGGAACGCTATAGTTAGGTGAATATGTCAGTGACAACATTAACTATTTTAACTAAAGAAAACACAGAAATCACTAGTTATAGTTAGCAGAGCTAACTATAACGAACCCCCCCCGCCATACATTGATTATGACCTCACATATTACATCACTCATGACATGTTCTATGATATAATTTATGGCATCAATGATGGCATCTCAAATGACATCATTGATGACATCTTCCAAGCTTCTTTTTATGCATTATTCTATAAACAGGTATTGCATAGTAACTACTAAAGTAAGCGGAAAATAGCTCAGAATGTTATGAAGTATCATTACCGCTATCATACATACAACCCCATAGACAAAGCATGCTTGTGTTATGTGCAACATTGACCCGACCCTATTTCATACACTCCATGGGTAGCTGAGTTCTTGTTGACTATGAACCATAGATGAAAGGGTAACCTATCCTGCACATGATGTTCAATCTGTATGCAACTGTTCAGAGAATACCAAGTTCCTCCAGATACTGAAGCCCTGTTACATAACTAATGCCCTTCTAACTTCACCTGTATCAAACCCCCTGACAGTCACTGAACCTACACTGAGAAAATAAGTAAAACAAAAGTTGAAAAGTGGGTACTGTTAACACTGTTTACTCTATAAAGAGAGTTTACTCTGTACCACACTGTTTGCTGACATGTGAAAAGCACTAGAGAATTAAAAAGTATATACCAAAAACAGTGTTCACTCTATGAAAAACTTGTCCAAAGAGAAACTATTCCCTTAAAATAACTAATGTTACAAGGTGCTAAAGATCATATTACCTGCAGCCTTCATACTGTGGGCAAAAGTTTGCAGATAACCCATTTTCTGATGCAAAACAAGCACATGTACATAGGTTAGAACCTGGTGCACACAATCTTTTATGCTGTCTAGAAATTGTCATTCTGAGAAAATTCTATCTAATAACTCAAGGCTACCTACAATAGTTAGTTAGTAGCTAGTGCGTAGAATCTTTGTAATGCTGGAAACGTTTTCTGTAGTACCAAAAAACGTGTGTGAAACATAATGAACTCAAGTCGTCAACTGTCCTGCGGCATCTGGCATGTTTCAAGGGTGGTCGGGCGAGTGGGACATAAGAAAAAAAATTGAAAGCACTTCCCTGCAGCGTGACGTCCTCCTTGATGGTCTTCTCTCCTCAGGCAGGCAGGCGGGCATGCTCCACACTCCCAAGCCAACCCTGGCAGTGCTCTCACCAGCATGAGAGCAGTGCTAGGAGTGGTGGAAGCAGCCTCTATTATCGCTTTTGGTTTCTCTAACCAAGCTGTCCTAAGATACTTGAGTTAGAGAGGTTTGAAGTGCGCATGTGTGGCTGGCCGCCACAAGACCGCCGCCCAAAAAGAAATGCGCACTTAAAACTGAAAGTGCCCTACTCTTTCTTCTGCTGCCAGTTAGCAGCAGCCCACACCCGTACTGATGCACCGTTTCGGACGGGGTGACAAAAAAGAAATTGGTAATGAATTGACTTCATTACCATTTATTTTGTCTCTGGGGCATTTCAGTGTGGTGACGCTCCTCCGCTCAAACGGAGGAGCAGCCCTTGCAACTGTCACCTGCACACAGAGTTACTCTTCAACTCAAAGATTTATAACGTGTTCAATACCTCTATACACCTATGATGCTTTGTAAGCATATGCATTTTGTAAGCAATTACTCCCATTAGCTGGATTCAGGCTGTGCAAAATTAGGTCGAAAAGTGATATGGTAGCTACACAACACTACTGAAACTGTAAAGTATAAAACAAACTAACACACTCATTGGATGATGTAATCAGTGATGTCATCAATTATATCCTTTGAAATGTCATCAGTGATGTCATAAATGATGTCATAGAAAATGGCATGAGTGATGTAATATGTGAAGTCATAAATGGGTATGGCGGGGGCTCAAGTTTTAGTTAGTCACTAGCATATTGACTTAACTATAACATTCCTTTAACCTTTGTTTTTTCCGTTGATATATATATATATATATATATATATATAGATAGATAGATTCATAACAACATTCAATATTAAACATAAAGAAATCAGGTCTATTTTAAATAAACATTGGCATCTGATAAGAAATGACCCAGTATTAGGCTCTAGAGAGAAAAGACATCGAGACATCACTTATAAAAGATCAAAATCCCTGAAAAACATGATTGTCATGAGCGAATATAACGAAAGGAAGGGATGTGCCCCCAAGTGGCTACAACAAAACCAGGTTTTAAAAAAGGCTAGCCAGCATGGCATGCATTGCACACATTTTAGAACATTTTTTAATAAAACCATTACTATTAGAAGTTTTCTGACCTGTAGATCGAGTTTTGTTGTGTATTTATTACAGTGCTCCTGTCCTAAAATATATATAGGAAGTACAACCTTACCTGTATGCAAACAAATTCTGCAGCATAGGAGAGCAATTGTAAATCAAGACAGAACCTATCCAATTGCAAGACATTTTGAAACCCATCACCAAAGTAACCCTGGGAGCATGCAGTACACCTGTATAGCTGAAGTCCCCAAGGAAAGGAGAGGGAGGGCCAGGGAAAAAGAACACACGAAATTAGAAACATATTTTATATTAGAGTTCGACTGCAAGGAAACCCAGGGGTTAAACGTAGATGAGCATCTGTATACTTTCTTGTCGTGAATTATAAGAAGAGATAAAAAGAGAATCTTCACATATGTAAGACCATTAATTTCATGTTTTATATTCACCCCTTTCTTGTGAATGTTTACACCAATTGAGGAACATACAACACAATGAATTTTTCTACTGGAAAGATATATTTTTTGGGGTTAAATTGATGGCTAATATGCACTTGCACTTTTAATAATCTTTGTACTGTATTGGAGTATGGAAGGTTACTGGAGGAAAAGGCATATATTGGTGGAATGCCGGGTTTACAAAAACACTAGCACTTTAAAACAAGATTGTGTGATGATATTAACCACCAAGAATGTTGTTTTTATGATTTTTATGTTCCCCTTTTATAAAGTACATAAATAATTGTTTTTTAAATATAAGAAAATGACCCCCTTTTTTAAATAGGTCATGATATGTTATATTTATGAGGCATTTGCACTTTTTCTTGGAATAATTGGAGTTCCCAAATTGTTGGTATGACTTCGAAGTAGGGAAATTGTTTGATTTGCACATTAGCACTAGCACTTTAAATTGCCAAGATTTGCACCCAATGAAACAGGCACATTCCAGAGTACAATGTTAAAACCAAGCATTTATCAAATTGCTTGGACTTGCACTTTTAATAAATGATGTGCACTATGATTTAAATTTAAAATCTGATCAATTACAATTGTTGGATATAAAAATGCAAGGAAGTGAAGTTCCTGCAAATTATGAAAATTCAATTTGTGTGACCACTTTGAATTTTATAAATGCATATCTTTATTTTGTTTGAATCCTATGAATGAGGATTTAAAAGCAATAGATGAAGAAATGAACATGCTTTTTGATATAGAATGAACATGTTATAAAATGGCTGCCAAGCTTTGAATGGAATGTGTTGAGTCCCTTGTCAATGTCGTTCACCCCTTTTGTGTATTTTATTGACAAAGTAATGGCGCTCAGGCATCGTGAACAAGGCAGCGTGAGTCTGCTGAAACCCGTTAATGTTAACTTCGTTTCAATAAAACAGACCGAGTGCTATAATTTGCCTTGGAGTGCCGGATGATTATTTTTATGAAAACAAGTAATCTTATAATGGATATATATATCTGCTTGATATATATATATATATATATATATATATATCACCTACTGGCGGTCGCCAGTAGGTAGTTATAGTTAGGATTTTTTTCAATGTTAAATCTCAAAATTCTGTTTGGAATAACTTTGGCGCCGGTTGACGAATCTGCCTGAAAATTTCCTCAAAATGGTCTCGTGGTGTCCCGGTCCTTCCCCCTGAAAGTTTGGGGGGGATTTGTCAAGCGGGGGCCGAGATAAAAGGGGGGTCCCAAAACGTGTTTTCCCCATGTTAATTTCAATAGGGCGGTCGACCTCACTTTTAGCTCGTACGGCTGAATGGATTTCCACCAAACTTGGCAAAATTGTAGGGACTGGTAGCCCGATGTGCCTTTGGTATGTTTCAAGATATGTGCTCCAGTGGATTTTGAGCAATTTAGGTTCAAAAATATATATATATCTGTAAGCGCGCCCCGGTACGCGCACCGGGGCGCTAACCACGCGCTACGCGGCTTGCGCGCGGAAAGCTGATTGGCTCACGGGTGTCTGTAAACATTCGAAACAGTCCGGAGCGGCCGCCATCTTGTGTCTCGGTAGGATCGAGACACAAGAGGTGGCAAAACAAAGGGGGAAATGACCATAAGGGGCAGAGTAGACCCCCCTGACCCCCTATTTTATGTTATGTTAATTAAAATTTGTAAAGCGCGCATACGCCCATGGGCTTCTTGGCGCTGAGGAGAGATAAAAAACATAACAAGAGAGGTGCCAGCAGGAGTCACTATTTCAAGTAGGCCTGTGTAAATAGGAAGGTCTTAAATGCCTTTCTAAAGGTAAGGAGGTCCTTACTCTGTCTAAGGGTCAGAGGCAGAGAGTTCCACAGGGAGGCTGCTAGAAAGTGGAAACAACTGCCTCCCTGTCGCTTTCTCTTGAACCGGGGTACCTCAAGTAGGTCTTTGTGGGCTGATAGCAGACTGCGCGAGGGGGTGTATCTCCCTATCAGTTGCCTTATGAACAGGGGACCCTTGCCTTGTAGAGCCTTGAAGATGATACATCCGGCTTTGAATGCGGCTCTCTGAGCCACAGGTAGCCAATTCAGTTTCTCTAGCCCTAATTTAATCGATTCCCATTTAGGTACCTTACAGATCAGCCTAGCAGCTTGATTCTGGAGGTGTTGCAGTCTTCTGAGTTGGCCTACAGGCAAACCTAGGTAGAGACTGTTCGAAAAGTCGATGTGGGAAAGGACTAGGGCAGTGACTACTTGAATCAGGGCTGAGGTGTGCAATTTTTTTTATTATTCTTAGTTGGAAAAACCCTGAGGAGACTACTGTTCCGATCTGGGAATTTAAGGCAAGGTCCTCATTAATGGTCACTCCCAGACTCTTTACTGATTGGGACTTTTTGGGAGAGAGGCCCATATCTGAAGGCCAGAAGTGTGGGCCCCAACTAATCTCGCTTTTCCCGGGCAAAATCAATTCTGTTTTCCCCGGGTTTAGTTTGAGATGGTTTAGGGACATCCACCTCTGAATCTGGATCATAGTTGCCTGAAAGTCTTCAACAGCATTAGGTGAGTTTAATGTAAAAACTAGCTGTAAGTCATCTGCAGAGTTGTATGCAGTGACTTTGTGCTCTCTCAAGGAAAACAAGAGGGGCCGCATGTATAAATTAAATAATAATGGGGACAAGGAGGAGCCTTGGGGGACCCCACAGAAGGAGTTAATTTTGGAAGCTGTGAAAGACCCTAGCCGAACAGACTGGGTGTGTTCAGATATGAAAGATTGCAGCCAGGCCAAGGCAGAGTCTCTGAGGCCGGCCTGTTCGACACGGTTGACCAGGATGGAATAGTCAACCGTGTCGAATGCTGCAGACAAGTCAAGAAGCACCAAAGCCTGATGTAGATTTTTGTCGGCATTAGACCTCAAGGTGTTCTGGACGGCCAATATCACTGCCTCTGTGGAATGACCAGGCCGAAAGCCTGCCTGGTTAGGTAGCAAATAACCAGAATCTTCCACAAAGTTTGAAAGGCAATTGGTGACATGAGCCTCCAAAATCTTTGATAGGTAGGGCAGAAGGGATATAGGCCGGTAATTAGTGAGGTCGAGAGGGTCTATACCAGGTTTTTTAGTAAGGGGAATCAATAAGGCCTGCTTGAAACTGTGGGGGACCGTCCCGGACATGAGTGAATTGTTGAGCAATGGTATCATGCCGTGGGGAATGGCACGACCAATTTCCCCCTAGGTTTGATGTGGGGGCAATAAAAGGGCCCCGCGGGGCAAAACATTTTTTAAATTTTTTTTTCCGATTTTTGTGGGGGGAGCGCCCGGTACGCGCACCGGGGAGCATACCGGGGAGCGTACGATAGTGAAAAAAAGTATGTAAGAGTTTAAAAAATGATAGCAAATTTTTATTATTGGAAGGTAGTTCTGAAAAGAATTTTATTTTTTATTTTTGTTGTTTTATATTTATACATTTTTTGTTTTTTTTTGTTTTTATGAACTATTTTATATTTTTTTAGGGAAGAAACAAAAAACTGTGAATTAACAGTGGCTCAACAGGAGCAAAAAAAAAAAAAAAGCTACTGATTTCTTTTCTTGCTGCAGTGGTGGTTGTCTACAGCATCATTAATGAGGGAAATACTTAGTTGCCCGTAGCAGATGGTCTTTCCACAATAAATGCAGACCATCTTTAATCCACCAAATTTAATTTGTATGTTTGGCGTCATTTCGCGCCCTTCTGGTGCTGCAACCGAAATTTCACCTGTGGAGGTGCTGGCCTGAGTAGCTCTGTTCTTCTGAAGCATGTCCCGTACCTCAGCCTGTGCCAAATTGTTAGGATGCCACCTCTCCATGTGGCGGATCATTGTATAATTCCCAAAGGAATACTTTTTCTTTGGGTTGCCCCTGGAGAGGACTTTTTTTGCAAATCAAACAGATGACATGTGGGGCATTCACTTTTTTTTGCCCAGCAGGGATGGAGAAGTACTCCCATATAAAATGCACTTTCACATGCCTTTCCCTAGGTTCTTCCCGCAAGAATCTCCTAGGCTGTTCCTCCTCATCATCTTCTTCCTCCTCTTCTTCAACTCCTGGAAGGATCTGGGGTGGTGGACCTTCCTTTCTGGGTGGTGGTGGGGATGGTGGTGGTGGTGGGGATGCACCGGCTGCAGCTACTACTGAAGCCATTTCTCTGCTCACAAATAGCTCTTGCTCTCTTAAAGAAGAAAGTAAGAATGAGGAAAAAAGGAGGGGGCTTTCATCATTTGGAGAAAAAAAAAGTTGAGAACCAATGAAAAGTGTTATTTTCAGGTCACATGTCCCGACGCGCTTACGTTACGCGCTCCGGTGCGCTTACGTTTCGCGCTCCGGGTCGCGCCACGGAGCGCTTCCGGGTGCGTTTACGCAGCGCGCCGAAAGAACGCAACACGCGGTTACGCGATACATCACGCTTACGCGGCGCGTCACAATGTTGTTTTCGTTTGCGGCAATTGCGCTGACGGGCGCTCACCGTTACACGCACCGGGGCGCTAAACAGAGTTGCGCTTACCGGTGCACTGCCCGGTGCGCGTAACGGGAGCGCACCTGGGCAAAAATAAAAAAATTCAAAAAAATTTAAACATAAAAAAATTGTATTAAATATTAAATACATTATTCATTTTATTGAAGTATCTATTTTACAGCTATTGATATTTGCTATTAAAAAACCATTGAAATTCACAGAAAAAAACATAGGTTTGAGACCATATATAGTTAGGTGAATATTTTAATCATACAAAACCAATGAAATTCCCATATATAGTTAGTTGCACTAACTATATATTTTGCGCACCCGCAATCCACTGCTGATGATGTCACATATTACATCATTCATGACATGGTCAGTGACATTACTGATGAAATCACTGATGACATCTCAAATGACATCACTGATGACATCACTGATGACATCTCAAATGACATCACTGATGACATCACTGATGACATCTCATTTGACATCATTAATCACATCACTGATGACATCATTCTTGTGCTAATACGATGAACCTCTTCAGACTCTAATATAACCTTAGGTACACTCAGTGTATACAGACACTCACACACTGTTACTCATCCATGGAGTTACTCAAACACCTAGTCAGTCATGCAAAGAATCACTCACCTCCATTTCCTCAACTATACAGTTATACACACCTTACTTATTCAAACATATACTAACACATATTTACTCTCTTATACAATCCCTGATACAAGTTCACAATGATCCATACAGCCACTCACACATTCACTGGCTCTCCTGCACAATTACATAGGTTTGAGGCCCTATATATAGTTAGGAATTAGCATTTAAAAAACCAATGAAATTCACTGAAAAAACCATAGGTTTCACACCAGTTATAGTTAGGAATTAGCATTTAAAAACCCTATTAAATTCACTGAAAAAACCATAGGTTTCACACCAGTTATAGTTACCTGGAAATTTTACTGACATAAAACCATTGAAATTCCCACGTTATAGTTAGTTGGACTCACTATAACTTGCGCGTGTAATGCACTGCTGATGACATCACATATTACATCACTCATGACATGGTCAGTGACATCACTCAGCAGTGCATTACACGCGCAAGTTATAGTGAGTCCAACTAACTATAACGTGGCAATTTCAATGGTTTTATGTCAGTAAAATTTCCAGGTAACTATAACTGGTGTGAAACCTATGTTTTTTTCAGTGAATATATATATATATATATATCCCGCTAATCTGATAGAGACGTCTAGCCGCAAATTCCTTAACTTAGAATATCCCCAAGCGTCGGACTGGCCCAGAAAAGTTTGCGCAGCAGCACCTCTTCGCACCGGGGGGCGGCGCCGTATGGCTCCGCCCTGACGTCGTCCATGGACTTGACGTCAGCTGAGCCATATATGCCCCGCCCCAGCGGGCCAACATCAGTTTTCTTCTCTTCCGCATTACAACGCGGATCCAGGAAACCAGTAGTTCCTGGCCTACTTTTGGGCCTTCTCGACACCGTTGGTGTCGTACCGGAACAGTGTGGAATGTCCTCCGGGTCCAAAGCCTGTGAGGCCTGTGTGCATCAGATGTCTGGCACTGACCCGCACCTTATTTGCATGTGGTGCCTTGGTGTGCACCACGATTCCAAGCAATGCGGCGACTGTCAACAGATGGAGCCGAAGTCCCTTCGGGAACGCCGTATAAAGCTGTTGGCGGCGCGACTGTCCGGGCCAGTTTCTTCTCGTCACCGCTCTTTCTCCCCAGAGGGGGCTCGCTACTGAGGCCGCTCCCGGGACCGATTATTATTTGAAAGTAAGACCAACGTCTGGACCTAACTGCAAACCCTCGAATTCCAGCTCCCCGGCTTCAACACAAGTACTTGAATGCTAAGCATATAAAAAGCATTCAAGTTTAAGCAACGCCTTGACACCATTGCACTAGAAAGGCTGGCTATTTACTCACTGCAATTTGCCCAACACTTATTTTTCTGCACAAATGTAACCTTATACATTTTATTTTATTTTCATTTTTTGCAAAGTACTTTCATAGATAAAAATTCCTGAAAAACAGTAACACATTTGAAAAAAGAGAAATGAGTAACTTTGAAAACTGCCAGCAGTTTTCAAACCGACCATTTCAAAACTAGCAGTTCCAGTCATAGAGGTAACCTTCTATTGTTCTTTAAAAACTCCCTTACAAACTCATCCATACATAGATTGGCAGTGAGCTCTTTCTCATGTGCTAAAATAGTCAAATTCTGTTTCCGATCATGATTCATTGTGTGTCGGAAAGGTGTGAGGACGCGGGATAGGGTTGAAAAGGAGCTCTCACAGGCTGCTGTTGAAACCCCTATAACCAGCGCAGATATATACATTTCATGAAGTGCTGGGAAAGCTTCAGCATAATCACGTACCAGTTCACAAATGGTGGCAACATCTGCACCATCTGGGACTTTTTTTTTTAACAATGGTTTTGCAACAGTTAGTTCTGCTGCAAGAGTAGCTTTGATTACATTAGTTAGATGAAGGAGGGGTTCACACTTGTTCATATCAAGAAAATTTGGTGATGAGGTAACCAAAATTGAAATGGCTTCGATAAGTTCAATGTTCTTCTGGGAGAATCTGATCTCCATTTCAGCTATTGCTCTGTCCAGAATGTTCAGGATGGACTGCCTGAGCACTTGCTGCTGAGAAAAGGAAGAG
Organism: Lissotriton vulgaris; assembly: GCF_964263255.1. Classification (NCBI taxonomy): domain Eukaryota; kingdom Metazoa; phylum Chordata; class Amphibia; order Caudata; family Salamandridae; genus Lissotriton; species Lissotriton vulgaris. The sequence goes on along the minus strand of NC_141693.1, from coordinate 1,677,346,209 downwards.
TCATCTGCAGATTGTCCAACTGTTGAAAGTACCACGGAATCTTCAAATCGGCAGTTGAGAGTCCTCCTCCTTTTCGGTCCACGATTAACACGTGTTGTTTCGTCTAACACATCCTCAGAAGAGCAGTACTTGGTAGAAAACATTGGATCTGCACACATTGATTTCAGGGCATTAAGTGTTGACTGTACCACTTCCACTGCAAAACACAAATTTGTTTGCTGTGTCTGAAACACAGCATTAGCAGGTTTTAAAGTTAAAAGTAGATCTTGTAAAAATTTCCCAATAACATAAACGTTTTCCCTTTGAATATGAGATAGTAAACCACAAGCTTCTGCCTTCAACTCAGATGCAGCATTGTCATCATGATATATGTCTGATATAAGATCAGAAATTGTGTCAATGTTTTCAACCACACATTTTGTAACCTCATAATGGCTGGTCCATCGAATCTCAAGAAGACGTTTGAGAGTTGGCCCATTATATCTTTGACTCACATAATGACGATGAAAAAAATTGTACAGCATATTACAAAGGTCAAAAAATCGCTTTGCCCTTGGTTCACTTTGGATGGCATGTATGACAACAAGATGAAGCTGATGATTGTAACAGTGTATGTAAGGAATATATTTATCTAATCTTCTCTGTATAACAGCCTGAACACCCCCACTGCATCCACTCATCACAGATGCTCCATCATAGCACTGACTTAAAATGTCTTCTGGCTTGAAATCACTTGCAACCAAGTGGCTTAAGATGTGATCAGCTATATACTCAGCATCTAATTGTTCCATCTGTAAAAGACCAATTAAATGTTCCTCAGGCTTGGATTTGCTCACAAAACGCACCATGAGGGACAGATTTTCAATGTTAAATTTATCACGGGTGCAATCGCTTTTAATACAAAAACTTTTTGAATCACAACTTTTGTACTTCTTTTTGACCTGTGAGAGAACCATGCCAGTTATGGTATCTATTACTTCGTTTTGGATACATTTGGATGTATATTTTGCATTCAGGGGAATAGAGTGTATAATTTCGGCTAGCTTTTTATCTTTTTGAGAGCGTATTGGAAAAGCTTTAAAAATAAGCCACTTGTTGAATCAAACACATCTTCATTGTCGCCGCGCAGGGGGAGTTCATTCACAACAAGAAATTGAATGACTTCTCCAATGCTTTTTAAGTAATATTGATTATTTTCTATTACTTTAGTATCTATTAAAAAGGCAATTGTATCTCCTCTTTCCCCTCCCTTAGATGCCTCTGCTAGAGCTAGTGCAGCATACGTATGAGTTTGATCGGCCACATGTTTAGCAAAACCTGTGCCAGATGTTAGCGCACTTTTCCAGTTACGGAAACCAGTTACAGTAAAAACTGTATCCCGATCATTTTCCCATTAGTAATCACACGACATGGGAAACAAAAGCAAGCATCTAGACTAGCAGAGTACTCCAGCCATGGTAGAGTTTTGTTCCAGTCCGAGCTGAATGCCCTCTCACGGTTGCCAAATCTAGTTCGGGGATAAGATTTGAGAAATGGTTGGGATGGTTTATCCCTATGCAGATCTGTAGCATTGCTGCTGAGATGACCTTGATTCTTTTCAATTGACCTTGAAGTCAATAATAAAGTCTTTATTCACAGCATACATGTTTCTTTCTTTTGCAACTTCCATGGGTGGTGCTGGTACAGGACTTGGATTATGAGACAAGGGATTACAGCTGGCATCTACAGCACCTCTCCGAATGACGAATCTGTCCATGATGCACAAGCTAGGCTTAGAAGCAACTGAAAAAAATATTTAAAAATACAAAAAGCTTTGGTTAGTTAAAAATGTTCCTCCACCAAAATACCACAGGTCAAGCACCTTAAAAAAAAAGTTACTGAAAATTCGTAATAGTGTCCATACGATGATTAAAAAATTTCAAAAAACAAAACCTGAGGTGTGTGATTAAAAACTAGAAAATTCCTCAATAAACAGTATACAATTGCAGCCATGGATAGCTTTGGTATAATTAAATTATCCGGATATACAGAACAGGCTCTGGTCTTCCATGGCATATCTGCCATGAGTTGCATGTTGCATTTAAAATAAGAATCTTGAATTATAAATCCCGGAATGAGGGTGCAGTGCTGCACAGACAATGAATGGAATATGTTATGTGTTGTATGGGAACCATTTCAGCTCTCTCCCTCAATCCAAGGCATTCCACTTTTGCATTCTGTAGGCTTGTTGAGCTGCGTACATCTCTGTATGATTCATGAGGACTAAAACTGTTTATGGTATGGTTGCTCATTTAGGTCTCTGGTGGATTTTTTTCTTCCAACAAAGAATCAATTTGTTTTGAGTCTTTTCCAGCCACAATACAATATCCGGCATTTTATCTGCCCATGGTTTCCAAAATTAGCCTGTTCGAGGACTAGTTATAAGAGTGGAGCAACGCAGTGTGGCCTACTTGGGGAGCGTTTCAGTATTGTGCGCGAGTGATCAGACTGATGCTGTTACATTTTATTAGGTCATTGCAAGTAGATGTTTAGCAGCAAGGAGAGGAGAATGAGATGGAATACCTGTAAATTACATAAATGTTTTTGTTGTGAGTGACTGAGCAGGTTACCTTAGGCTCCACCTAGCTACAACAGATGAGCCATCCACCACATACTTGAGAACAGCAGTCATGGTATAGCTCTATATTAGGCCTGAATGGTCTATAGTTAGCAATGGCAAATGATCTTGAGTCCAACCAGCAGTGATGACAAGCGATCCAAAGAAGCGCACCCATTGGAGGCAGACAAAATAGACCTGCCTAGGAAAAGTATTGCATGGATACAGGCATATAGATCGATGGCTTTGGGTCCTTCTAGCAGCAACAGATGAGCATGCCAATACATTAGAATGTACAAAGAGTTATAGGCAGCCAGTATATATATATAAAATGTATCCACCTAGGTGCGACAGAGGGGTATCTCAATCCTTTCACCAGATACAGGTTGCCATTTTAACTTTAAGAAATTTGTACAAAGCACAATGTCATTCAATAATACAATACCTCGACACAGTGGCATCAATACCCCACCCCCATCCAACACTGCTTTCACAGCTTAAGTAGGGGTGTTGTTGAAACATCAAGTAGCAGCCAGCCTGCACTAGGGCCATGATACACTGGCTATGATAATAGACATTTGAGAGAGAGGCAGAGGTAGAAAGCAGGCAGGAAAAGTGAAATGAGGGACGTATAAATAGAAAAAACTGTACTCCTGCGTGTGATAGAAGGGGATAACAGGAGATTCAGGGCCCTCCATTATTTTCCAAATCTCTTTCTAATCGTTAACACTCTCAAAAAGTGTTTTGATCCCCATGTAAGGTCCCTTTGATGGGCAGAGGAGGTTTCTGAGGTGGGAGTATCAGGCAAGTAACACTACTCAGTCTGCCTCATTGCCAGCCTTCAGAGAGAATCTCTCTTCATTAATACCTCCATCTGATCCCAGACTCTGCAGTACACTCCCTTCCAGGCCTGATCATCAATTTTCTACAATCTCTCTACCGTGCACCTTAACTCACAGCTAACCTTGGTCCCCAGCCCCATATCAGGCCCCACCTGGTTTCATTCTCCATAATCCCACTAAAAAGATTTGTAAAACCACCTTCAAACTGAAAACCCTGCATATAAGAGTAAATATAATTAGCACACACTTTAAAATATGTTACATAGTGGCCCTAATGACCCAACTGCTAATTAAATAAGCAAAAACATTACAGGGTGTATTATAGCGCTGGTGCGAAAGTATTTACTGGTGTCCCACCACTGACCTCTTACTCGGTAGACACCTTTACTACCACCCTCCAACAGTGCGCTTTATCTCTCCTTAGCCCCTTTCATTCATGACCTCCTCATCAGACTCCCTCCCTACCACCCTCCACCAGTGTCCCTCATCACTCCAAAGCCCCTCCCTATGACCACCTCCTCAGACTCCCACACAAATACCCTCCACCAGTGCTCCTCATCGCTCCATAACTCCTCCCCCCATTGACCTCCTCCTGAGTCCCTCACTGCCACCCTCCACCAGTGTCCCTCTTCGCTCCAAAGCACCTCCCCCATGACCCCATTGGATTCCCTCATTGCCACCCTCCTCCCAGACTCCCCCACTACCACCCTCCACCAGTGCCCCTCATCTCTCCGTAGCTCCTCCTCATGACCTCCCCCTCCTCGGATTCCCTCATTGCCATCCTCCAACACTGGCCTTCATCACTCCGTAGCCTCTTCCCCTCATGACCTCCTCCTCAGACTCCCTCCCTACCACCCTCCACCAGTGCCCCTCATCACTCCAAAGCCCCTCTGCCTCATGACCTCCTCCTCAGACTCCCTCCCTACCACCCTCCACCAATGCCCATCACTCCAAAGCAACCCCCCTCATGACCGCCTCCTCAGAATCCCTCCCTACCACCCTCCACCAGTGCCCCTCATGACCTCCTCCTCAGACTCCCTCCTTACCACCCTCCACCAGTGCCCATCCCTCAAAAGCAACCCCCCTCATGACCGCCTCCTCAGAATCACTCCCTACCACCCTCCACAAGTGCCCATCATCACTCCAAAGCAACTCCCCCTTATGACCTTCTCCTCAGACTCCCTTCCTACCACCCTCCACCAGTGCCTCCCATCTCTCTGTATCTCCACCCCTCATGATGCCCCCCTCGGATTCCCTCATTGCCACCCTCCAACAGAGCCCATCACCACTCCATAGCCCCTCTCTCATATGCATTTTATTTCTTGTATAGCGCTCGTAGTGTAGGGTATCACAGTACTGCACATCACACACACATTATGCAGACACAATGATTCATAAAAGTATCCAAATCAGCCTATAGGGAATGTCACATAAGCTAATGAGGATTACCAGGTGTAGGAATCACATCTCATCCATGCTGCTGGGCAATATGTATTAAGAGGGTTAGGTCTGGAGAACCACAAACACAGGATTTAAAGCATACCCCAGTGGTTGGCTGTACTGATTAAAAATTATATCTGCCCAAACTCTGTATTGCAACATTAGAATAATGAAATACTGGGAAAATGCGAACTAACTAGCAATACAAAAAAAAAACATCGAATTATACCATTCTGGTTTGTATACACGTCTTTGATCACACTGTCCTATGTTAGGATTGTATCTTCTGAATCAAAGGATCTCTGTGACAAAGGCAGTAACCCACTGAGCAATCCACGTTAACTACAGTTCTATTGCATTAAATACAAACCAAAAAAAAGAACGCTCTCCAGCAAGATCAACAATCCCCAAGGTTATCTGGACATTTAGTTGTCATGCATCAGTGCAGAACCACTCATGAATGATACCAATGATTTAAACACACGAACGATGTAAATGAAATAAACACGGCGTTCTAAGTATGTCTTTCTCACAGATTTAAAAAACACAATAGCCCCACATTCTCTTACCTGCTCCTTATGAACTCTGTCACAGCCCGATCGGTTAAACAAACAGCTCAAGGGGTCAGGAAGGTCAGGAAAGGCAAAACAAACTCCTCTTTACCAGCAGAAAAGAATTAATTATCCACAAATCCAGTTCCAACAAAAGGATTTGTCCCTTTCGCCGTGCCCCTAATGTACCTGCACGAGTGGGCGGGGACACATCCCACCTGCCTAATAGGAATTCGTGATTGGGGGTGCGAGCCCAGGCCCAATCACGCAACTCCTAAAGAAAGATAACGTTCGAAGAACGTTTTAACTTGCAGTGGCCATATTCTGCTGGCCTTACTGACGTCACTGCCAGGGCCAAGGGTTATGATTGGGTGGGCCAGGCCAAAGTTTGGGTGGGCCCGGCCCACCCGCTAGAACCGGGCCTGAATCCCAAAGGGGCGGGACGAGATACCATTAACTTGGACCTTGGCCTTTGGTCCGTTATAGTTACAGCTCACCCACTGCCAAAATATAAACCCCCAGCCCAAATCTAGCAAGCCCCAGGTGTAAGTAGGACCAATGTTCCCTGTTAAAGGCCTTTTCTGCATCTATTGACAAAACCAAGGCAGGCCTTTGAGAGTGTTGGGATTTATCAAGGAGGTGACAAAGTCACTTGGTGCCATCACTGCAGCCTCTTTTATGGATAACCAATCCCTATAACTGATCAGGTTCTATGAGGCCCTGGATATACAGTGCCAGGTGGGAGGCCAGCACACTAGTAAAAAAATGTAATTGACATTTAACAAGGAGATAGGCCGGCATGAGGAGCACTGTGTCGGATCTTTACTTGGCTTTTGAATAACTACAATGGCCATCCGCATGAAGGGGGTGAAACTCCCAGAGTCCCTCAACAAATTGTAAAGACAAGTGAGGGCAGACGCGAATATTTGATCAAATTCGGAGGTGAAGCCATTTTCCCCAGAACCTGACCCGTGGGGAGTTTTTTAGATAGCTCGAAGTACTTGCTCAGGACGGATATCAACGTCCAATTTGGACAGCTCCAAATCTGGGAGTGGGAGCAGAGTCACCGGAGCCTGCGCCACATAGTCAGCTGCTGCAGCCTCATTAAGCAACTCTGCTGTGAAAAGTGCCGAATAAAAGCGTTCAAATACTTCCACTATAAGGTCATTAGTCCGCAGTCTCGTTCTGTGTCCCCTCAATCTCATCAGTGAGCAATCTTAGCCTGAAGTCTATGCGCCAGAAGTCTACCTGCTTTGTTGATTCCCTCATAATATCATTGTCTAGTGCGTAGTAGCGAGTACTCTGCCATGTCTGAGGTTGGTACCCTCAACTGTTTTCGAGCTGCTGTGAGTTTTCATCTATCTTGGAAGAGACCCGTACGCAAAGGAAGTTCCTCCAGCTCCTTAACCGTCCCTTCCAACTGCTCCCGTTTACCCTTCCTGTCCCTGTTTAGCTTGGCCGCTATAGCAATAAATTGCCCTTGTATCATTGCCTTTAAAGTGTCCCACAACAATGCGATGGGTGTGGTCCCATCATCGTTAGAATCCAGAAAATTCTAAATTGATTTGAGAATGTAAGAAGTGCCAGTCGCTTTGCCGCTACATTAAGGCCCAGTAGGTTGAGGCTCCATACCTTAGTCATAAGGATAGGTATAAGTAGGACTTAAAGCTAGCTAATAGTTAAGGGGTCAACCTTCCCCATTGTTGAGTCTGGAATCGAGCGACAGAAGTCACACTGTAGCTGAGAGGAGAAAGCTGTCTAGTGAAGAAGGGAGAGGCCCATCGAATCCGCGACAAATGCACATTCCCAAAGGGTTGTCATAGAGTATGCAATTAAAATCATTCTCAAGCCCTGTTTTGAGTATAACCAGGCAAACATAACCATTCCTAACCAAGTGTATTCCTTTGGAATGATATGCGATAGTATTAGAAAGTAGCGAATTTGGGGGAGATGCTGACCATATTCTGACATTAACAGAGCATGCAAATAAACCCCCATCAGCAGTCATCAAAAAGTAACCCTGGTAAGGCGTCGTTTAGGCTCCTTGGGTAGCCAGTGGTTGCACTTCTAGTGGAATGAAAGGGAAAGGAGGTGGAAACCCAGAAAGAAAAAACTAATCAGAAGAACTCAACATTATAAAAACATTGTCACCATTGAGGAAAGGTCCATCTGCCAAGCATCCAGACATCTAAGCACCATGAAGACGAGGAGGGGAAGGAAGCCCCGCCAGGCAAGGCCGCTGTAAGTGGAGCACCCTGGCATCTCCACTCAGGGAGAGGACGGAGACACAAAGCGTCTGCGAGTCCCAGGGGCAGTTGCTATATGCCCTTAGCATCCAATGTTTCCTCATGTTGCTGAAGTTTGCGCAGCAGTGTCTCCCTTTTCCTATGACTTTAGGAGTCCGAAGGTTTCGTCTATTAGATCCTTAGATCTAATAGACGAAAGAAACTCAGCACAGATTGCGTCTCCTCCAGTGAGTGGACTGCAGGGGTCTCCTGGTTCCATATAAAGATCAACCGAAAGGGATGACCCCACTTATATCGAATCCCTTTCTCTCGCAGGACGTTTCTGGCTGGATTCAAGGCTTTACGTCTTTGGAGGGTTAGTGGCGAGAAATCTTGAAAGATTCCAACCTGTATCCCTTCGAAGAATATGGCTGACAGGTCTCCAGCCGCCGCCATAATCATCACCTTTTGCTTGTAGGAGTGGAGAAGGGTAAGTATGTCTTACGGCCGCCCCGGTGGAGGGGCGTCCAGCTCTGAGTTTGATCGAGAGGGTATGGTCTGGGACTACCGACCACCCCCTCCCTGCGTGTGTCCCACCGCATCAACTCCTAAAGCAAATAAACATACCAGAAGTTTCTTTGGAAGACGGGGGGTCTCGCGACCCCCGGCCGTATTTATTAAAATATGAAAACAAATTAAAAATTGTTAAAATAAACGTTATTTACACAATCAACAATTTGCAAAATTCTGACATTAGATTTACAGTAGTGTAGACAGGTATGAAAAAGGGGCTAACCTTAACAAATGTCTAATACAGCATGTTCCTAACCAAATCTAACATCCTACGTATGAATTTTGCATTTCCAACATTTATGGCCTACGGCAAGGTCGCTAACCGGTGTCAGATCCTTATTAACTAGCTACGCCCTCACGTATGAGTGCGCATGTGCGACAGGGCCCGGTTACCGAGAGAGTACGTCCCTCTCCTGGTTACCCCGTGCGCTCCGTGAACTCCATTAAACCAAAAAGGAGGGCCCTTTCACTCGCGCCGTTCGATGACGTCATAGTTTATGTGCGGGGTGGCTACCAGCCCAAGGAAAGCGTGACTCCCTCCCCCGCACCCTTCCAACCAAGCGGATATCCTGCCCCTGAAGTTCTAGGAGAGACCATTGGCCCCTCCCCCTGGGCGACCCCATTCGAGAATGGTGACGCCCCCTAAGGACCTTAAATTGCTGCTCACTGATCATGACCTTACCACCTGACCTAGTAACAATAAATACGACAATTAATTCCTGTAAATGGGAAAAAGGCCTAAGGACAAAATTTATACATACTTCACTCCACACAAATTCCACATATTCCTGTCAAAAGGGAAAAAAAGCCTAAGGACAAAACAAATGTACATACTATTCAACATAAAATATCAACATTATACGCCTGTAAAGGAGAAAACAACCAAAGGAAAGTTCAGCATACTATTCACAACTACCTAGTACATCCACGGCAAACCGACTAATGCTTTAACTGATCCTCTGCTTCAAGGGATGGTGGGTGGGAAAATTACAAGCCCCTCGCCAAGGGGCATGTAGCGAATCTGGGGAGCGCGGGAACAAAGAGGGTGCCTCCCGATCTCCCCAAACCTTATAAGCACTTCTCCTGGAGGCAGGCCAGTGCATGCTGTCCCGCCCCTCCTTCCCCCCCCTTGACCCAGAAGCAATGCTAGTGCTTCCGGGTCAATGAAGGGGGGCCCGACCAATCGGTGGTGGAGCGCCCCCCGGCCGCATCATCAGGATGCGCCTGAAAAGGAGGGCACCACCCAGGATCCAGGGGAGGGGGGAAGCCGGGTCCCGCCATACGTGCGTGGGGGCCGAGCGCCCCGTCCAGCTCTATGAGTTTGATCGAGAGGGATCTCTTTGTCTCCCAGCAACAGAGCAACATGCATAAAGAGTTGCACTACAAAATCTTCCAGTTTTCCTGTGTCCGTTTAAAGAGGTACACCTTTTACACAAATGTAGGAGCATCTTGACCTATTTCCCAAATCTTCTAGGTGGTAGTACAGCTACTCATGCTTGTCTCTGAGTTCCAGCAGATCACAGATGTGATCGTGGAGTTCCACCTCCCGTCAGTCCCCAGCTCTCTCCATGGAGTCCATCCGGTCTCCCAATTCAGTAACGTTGGATCTAGTTTCCTGATGCCTGATGCGATGTCCTGTCACAGGGCTGAAAAGTCATCCTGCAGTGTGCTAAACAACGGTTCCAGGAAATTGCAGGTGACCAGTTCTTCAGTGCCATTCTCCTCCACCACATGGCAAACATCTGATGTGGAGTTCGGTGGTGGAAAGTCAGGACACGCCTCATTCTTTTTAGCGCTGGGCTTGTGCAGTAGATCCTTTATGGAGGCCTCTTTTTTAGAGCGGTTAGTCGACATCCCGGGTACACCGTCTCCCAGGGGCAGTACAGCATCACCCCGGGTGAAAGCCTCAGGTGGCTTTAGGTGCAGTGAAAGAGAAAGTGTTGCTCCAATTTGTGTTGAGACTCCTGTATGAGCAGCAAATATAGGGCTATCTAGAGCTCAGTTTCTTGGGAGATTCTTCCACCCCTACACCTTACCAGGGCAAACCTCGCCTTCCTAGTAGCAACAGGAATCCATCCCTCCCAGCACCTCTCCACCGCAGGCTGCTTCTTCAGACGCAGATGGCCTCCCGGGCCTCAGAATTCACAGCTGTTGTGCGCCCACCTCTGCCTCTAGGCAAGATTTTAATGTTGAATATTATGAGGAGTACATACTTGTAGCTCAGCGGGCCTGGGGATACTAAGGCCTTCACAGCGCGCAATGAAGACTCCACCACACAGTATGTATGTTGCTGGCGGGAAGACCCTGAGCGGTCTCTTGCCGTTTATCTCCTTGGGTCGCGCCTGCCCCGAGGAGTGCATGCACTAGCAACAATGTAGTGGAGAGCCCGGATGGCTCTTTACACCCCTCCTTTTATTTAGTATCAGTCTGTCAGGTAGGCATGTTCATGAGGGGTGCAGGATTCGGCCAGAGACCATACCTCTGGCTCCACGAGTTAGTACTGGTCACTGCATTCACCTGCGTGTTGGTGGGTGAAACGGTTGCGCTGTCTTGGCTGAGTCCTCCTGTGGCCGGAACAGGTTCTCTGCTCTCTTCATGGGAGTGTCTGGGTGGGGCCGCCATTGGTCTCAGAGAGCTGCACGGGGTATAGCACTGGGCATCATCAGGTTCTTCCGTTTCTTCCGAGTCGGCGTGAGGCCCATAAGCTCTCTTGAAACACAACACATTCCTGGTGACAACTTACTGTCCTCTTTGGGATGTGACCTCCATGGACGCCCTGCCCCTCCTTCCTTTCTACCCCATAAGGCAGAAGCGGAGTAAGGACGATTCATGAGAGAAAGGCGTAATCTCTTCCACTGCCTCTTTCGTACAGGGAGGAATTCCGCCGGGGTAAGATAGGAACCAATGGGAGGACGGCGAGGCAGAGCTAACGCCATATGAAGGGAACACGGAAGTGCAGCTGGGTCGTCTTGGACCGAAGGGGCGAGGAGAAAGGACCTTGAGTTAGGAAAACCATGCGGAGAAGCAGTGCTCAGCTGGAAGAGGACATCGTAAAGAAGCAAGCCTAGCAGTCGACCACGGCATCGCCCACGACCAGGAAGAAGGAGCGGAGAGCTCGTCGAGGAGTGGTGGACGCCCCCGGAGGACACTCACGAGCCACCACAACTCAGGCGAGTTGCGACTGTTGCGGTACATGTCACGGGATGGGGGAGGGAGTAAAGAGCAGGTGGTGAGGAGGGTACCAGACCACGGGGTACTGTAAATATTAGAGCACACGTGTATGATCTCTGCACTGAATATACCGCTTCCTTTACACGAGCCAGTCTTAGGGGCACTTTTTTCCCTCTTGTGTATTTTTCCCCTCCTGTTGCACTAAAAAGACACCTGATAGGAAAGTATCAGAGAGCAGGTGCTTCCTCTTTTTCGCTGGCATTCTTTTCTTTCAGTTCTATCTTTGAACAGCCTCTTCCACAAGTCTATCCTTTTAAAAGTACAACGGGTGTGCCTTGTTAGAACATGTGAAGGGCTCTTTTCCCATTAGGTTAGGGGCAAGAGACAAACTGACGGCCATTTCTCTCCTTTTTTTCTAGCCTCCTGGGGTGCCCAACCAAGTTAAGAGCCTCAAAATAACCCAGAAGCAAGACCACGACCACCATACTGGAGGGATAAAGGATCAGTTGTCCCACTCCGCGAACTGCCTTACTGGTTGACTTTTTGCTGTCTTTAATAAACCCATTCAAAATTGATCCCCGAATCTGGTCCCACCTATGCACCCGTTCCCCTGAGGGTGGGACTAATTCCGCGTCTGCCAGAACCTTTGGTCCTAGGGTCAGACTACCCCAATCTTTCTACCGCCGTGCCTGAGACGACTACCGACAAGGACGACAGGTGCCTGAGTGCGCCTTTTTCCAAAATGCCCTGTTTGGCATCTGCTCAAGGGAAAGCCTGGAAAAGCAGGAAACAAAAGAGAAAAAAGAGACTGGACCAGAATGGCCTTGACCCAGAAAAAAGAGGAAGCTATGTGGCAGTATGATTGGGGTTTCTTTGCTGCCCAGAGGGAAGACCCTACCCTGAGAGAAGCATGGAGCAAGGCCACAGACGAGGAAGATCCTGAACAAGTAGGTCCCCAGTTTGTCATAAGGAAGGGATTAGTATACAGAAAGGGGGGGGGAAGGGCCTTCCACTACAGTTTACTAGTTTCCCAACCTTATAGAGAGAAAGTGATGTTTCGTGCCCACAGTCACCTTTCAGGAGGGCACTTTAGAAAAAATTGAGAAAGCAATTCTAGAGAAGTTCTTTTGGCCTGGTATATATTAACAAATCTGTAGATATTGCAAAGAATGCCCTGTTTACCAAAAGAACAGTTAGTATACACCCTGCAAAGTGCCATTACGTCCCCTGCCCATCATTAGTGAGCCCTTCTCCCGGGAAGGAATGGGCATAATCGGACCCCTCTTACCCTCCAGAAGTGGTTGCAGCTTCGTCCTGGTATTGGTAGACTATGCCACTCGCTTCCCTGAGGCAGTCGTCCTAAGACATCCAAATGCATTACACATAGCTAATGCCATGGTAAACATCTTTTCTAGTGTTGCCTTTCCCCGGGAGATTATCACGGACCAGGGGACTCCTTTTGTCTTCAAGCTTATGAAGCAGGTCTGCCTACAGTTGAATATCAAACAGATCCGTACAGCAGCCTATCATCCCCAATCCGATGGGTTAGTAGAGAGGTTTAATGCTACCCTTAAGACCACTCTAAAAAAACTCCTAGAGTTAGAGACCCGCCACTGGGAGGACATGTTGCCCATGGCCCTCTTTGCGATCCGGTGTTAGCCACAGAAAAGTACGGGGTACTCACCGTTTGAGCTATTATATGGCCCACTACCCAAGCACCCTCTCAGACATGGCGAGAGAGGAATGGGAGGAAGCACCAGAAGGGATCAAACCCCTCCACAAGTATGTCTTGACCCTAAAGACCCACCTCCAGGAAATTCGAAGCATTTGTAGTACACATCTGGAACAGGCACAGGAAGCCCAAAAGTACCACTATGATAAAAGCTCTAGAGAATGTTCCCTGAAGGCGGGCGATTATGCTTTGCTCATGATGCCTACCTCAGATTACAAGCTCCTAGGACAGTGGCAGGGCCTTTTTCGGGTTATTGAGGTGGTTACTCCCGTAACATATCGACTTGAGATTGACCCCGAAAAGGAGACCAATACCCAAATCTTCCACATAAATCTATTGAAGAAATGGGAAGAAGGCATACCCCACACAGTGGCCCTAGCCACAAGCCCTACTCCCCCCTACAGCTTCAGTTTAGACCTGGACCTACCTGAGAATCAAAAAGGTGCCCTACATAGTAGGTTAGGGCCTTAACAGGCTGTATTCTCCACAACTCCTGGAAAAACCACACTGATCGAACATGCCATTGTCACTATACCAGGGAAGAAGGTGAAATTACGCCCCTCCCGCCTACCGGTATCTTGCAGAAAGGCCGTTGAGGAGGAGGTATAACAGATGCTCCAGATGGGAGTGATAGAGCCATCAACAAGTGAGTGGAACTCTCCCATCGTGGACCCATCCGTTTTGCATTGACTTCTGGGAGGTGAATAAGATTTCGCAATTTGATTCCTACCCGCTACCACGGGTCGATGAAATGATTTAGAGGCTTGGCAAAGCCCAATACATCAGTAAATTGGATTTAAGCAAAGAATATTGGCAGGTGCCCCTAAGAAAACAGGATAGGAAGAAAAATGCATTCTTGCCCCAGGGGGTTTGTACCAGTTCACTGTCCTGCCTTTTGGGTTGCACTGGGCTCCGGCAACCTTCCAAAGGTTGATGAACACCGTGCTCAGGCTCTGTGCTGACTATGCAGCGGCCTATATAGATGATATCGTCATACATAGCGCAACCTGGGAACAGCATCTCGACCATCTCACCGCTGTTATTTAGACCCTGAAAGATAGAGACCTGACCATCAACCCCAACAAAAGTAGGTTGGCAACTAGGTCCGTAAAATATTTAGGGTATCTCCTTGAGGAGGGGCTCATTAAACCCCAGAATGAGAAAGTAAATGCCATAGCCAATATTCCTTTTCCAAAAACAAAAAAGGACCTCAGAGCATTTCTAGGCATTTAAGGCTACTATAGGAGATTTATTTCTGATTTCTCACAAAAAGTAGCCCCCTTGACAGATCTCCTGCAAAAACAATTAAACACGAGCAGTCATCTGTCTGCCTTCCAAACCCTGAAAAACACTATCACCTCCAAACCCGTGTTGCTAAGTCCAGACTATGGGAAACCGTTAATTTTACAAACTGACGCATCAGACCAAGGATTGGGTGCCGTCCTGTCCCAAGCCGATGCCCAAGGACAAGAGAGACCCATATTATAAATCAGCCGAAAACTCTTTACCCAGGGAACAAAGTATGCTGTCATCGAAATAGAAGCCTTGGCAATAAAATGAGCCATCAAGACCCTCCGCCACTATCTGGAGGGGAGAGATTTCACACCATACAAGGACCATGCCCCCCTAGAATGGCTCTCCGGTAACAAAGGCGACGAGCACCAGCGTGTTGCGACCATCGGGAAAACTCCCAAAGTCGAGGCTGACTTTGGACCAAGGAGTTCACACAGCTCTTCCGTGATGATCGGTGCCGGAGCGGGTTCACCACCAGTGATGGTGCATGAGTGGCACTGCTGTACCATGTCTTTAACCATGGTATCCATGGCTGGGAACCTTACTTTATTTCACAAACAAGCTTTAGTCTTTGCCGTTCCTTGATGTCCCACGTGCACCAATTGTATTATCCGATCTTGAAGTGTTCTTGGGATCATGATGACATGCCCCCGTACGATGACTCCTTGTTCTCCCTCGCTCATTTCGCTGCAAATCTTCCAGTGCTGCTGTCGGGCATGGCTGTCTTCCGCTCGCAGCGAAGGTGCTTGATCCAAGAAGTGGGACCAACCATTATTCAGCAGGGCGTTCTTTACTCTGGTCAATGTTTTGTCATCCGCGGCTGCCTGACCAATCTCCTCCAGTGTCATGGCTTTGGGACAGGCTTCATACAAGACCATCCTTATGAACGCCTCTGAGTACACATCATTTTGAGGAATGGCTCTAGCGGCTCAAGCTTCTGGGTGTCTTTAGAGGTAGTCCGCTGGGTTGTGAGCCACAGAGCGGAACACCACCTTGAAATTATACGCCTGTAGTTGCATGGTCCACCTTTCGATTCTGTTGGGTGCCAGCCTCGACGATCCCACAAAGAGTGGCAGCAGTGGTTTGTGGTCTGTCACCGCCTGGAAGTCCTGCCCATACAGATAGAGGTGAAAATGCTGGCATGCCACTTTATTGCTAGGACTTCCCTCTCTATTTGGGCGTATCTTGTCTCAGTATCGGATAGCGTTCAACTGGCATATGCAACTGGCCTTCAAGTTTCTTGGTCATGTTCTTGGAGGAGGACCACACCGAGGCCCATGGGGCTTGCATCAACTACTAGTTCGGTGCGTCGCCCGGGGAGGAAGTAAGCCATCACAGTCTTGTCCATGAGTGCTGCCTTTATGGAATTGAACACTGTGTTAGCGGCTACAGTCCATTTCCACTTGTGATCATTGCAAGTGAGGGTGCAGAGTGGCTTTGACAGGGAGGCCAAGTTCGGTATGAATCTGCCACAGTGAGTGGCCATGCCTAGAAAACTGCGAACCTCAGTGGGGGTCTTTGGAGTGCTGGCCACTCAGAGGGCTGTGGCCTTCTTGGGGTCTACCCGCAGTCCTTCTCTGGTGAAGACGTACCCAAAAGAAGCCAATCGATTCCTGGTAGAAGGAACACTTTGCTTTATGCAGGGTCAGCCCACAGTCTTTCAGTCACTTATGTGATTATGGTGTTCTTCGAGGGTGATCGAGAACACCAGGATGTTGTCGCAGGCCTGATAGTGCTTCCTTGATGGCGTTCTGGAAGTCTTTGGCTGCCGACGACACCCCAAAACTGAGCTGTTTATATCCCCTGAGGTCAACGTGGGTAGAAAATGCTCACCAGCTCGAGCTCCAGCTGGTGATCCCACGTGTTTAGGTCCAGTTTTGAGAACCATTTGGCTCCGTTCAGGTCGGCCACGATGTCATCCATCAAAGGGGTGAGGTGAGGTTCCCTTTTGACTGCTAGGTTTGGGAGCCTCATAACTACTCACAGCCATATAGCTCCTGGCTGCTTCGGTTTAGGTGCCACGACCAGCGGGGACACCCATTGAGTCGGGCCAGACACTTTCTCGATAGCGCCATGGTCTTCGAGTTTCTTCAGCTCCTCTTCTACCTGGGGGCGGAGATTGAATGGTACCCTCTGGTGCCTCAGGGCAGTAGGTCGCACCGTGGTATTGATGTGGAGCTTGAACTGTTTTCCCTTCAACTTGCCTAGTCCTATGAACAGTGCAGGAAACTCCCGTTGGATGGTGTCGGCATAGGATTCGTGTATTTGACAGGCGAAGAAGTTCCAGACCTAGGTCTTCTGCAGTGTGGCATCTGAGTAGGGTTCCATTTTTAGGTCTCGCCTGAGCCAGCGTATTCGTTGCTCTGGCGAGACATTTAGTAGCTGCTTTTAAAAGTGCTACCTTGCCGGCCACCAGCTTGCTATTATGCGCACAAGAGCGTGCACGACGTGCACAGCTGGCATTTGGCTTCTTTGATCGCGCGCGTGAATGCCCTCCCCTACCCCCTCCCTTCTCCGACTCCCTTCTCGTTAGCTTTGCGCGACGTGCACAGCTGGCATTTGGTTTTTTTGATCGCGCGCATGAATGCCCTCCCCTCCCCCTCCCTTCTCCGACTCCCTTCTCGTTAGCTTTGCGCGACGTGCACAGCTGGCATTTGACTTCTTTGATCGCACGGGTGAATGCCCTCCCCCTCCCTTCTCTGACTCCCTTCTCATTAGCTTTATGCCTTTGCATGCCGCGCGATAACTTTTAGCAGCGCACAGGAATGCACTCCACTCCCCCCTCCCTTCTTCCACTCCCTCCTTGTTAGCTTCATGTCTTTGCATGGCGCGCGATCACTTGTAGCAGTTTCACTTTTATTATTTGCAAACGTGTACAAAGTTATCCTCCTTCACTACTTCACATCAACTCAACACAAGCGTTACATTAAGACTTGCTTTAGGATATGGTGTGAACTAGTCTACTGTGCCCTGTTTCTTCAGAATTAGCTCCCAATACATTCGAATATCATGCCGTAATGGCATCTCTTTGACAGGAATGCCCGGACACGTGAAAATGCCAGGAAAATCGCATACCAGAAAAAAAAATACACCAAAGGTTACCATATGTTTCTTGGTGGAAACTCAGGCACGTTAAAAAATAGACCAGAAACCGCTGAACTATTCAAATGAAAGGCAGAATCTGGACTAACACCAACCTATCTTTCCCTTTCTCAGTCTCACCCTCTCCCTGCCTTTTACAACTACGGCCGCACCACTGCACCCGCCCCCACTCCTCCCTCCCACTCCCTGCTCGTCAGCTTCAGTGCTTGCTTGTTACTACATGCAAGAGATCTTCGCTTAGAGTTGGAAGACCTTGTGGTAACGTCACACCAAGGATCGCAGGATTTTGGTGAGAAGCAGAAGTTTAAGGAATAAACATCCCAGAACTGTGTCACCTCTTTATTGTATGTTGTACAAACCAAAACAACTAAACGGCTTCTAAGCAACCTCTCCACTTCCATGCTCACGTGAAGCATTTTGAATGCGGCAGGCTTAGCATTGAAAGGAGTAGGAAGTTTTGGCAAAGCATCTGCAGAAAAAACTAGGTTGCTCCAACACAAGTGACGGAAGATTTGCCCACACTACAGTGATTAGAAATGTAAGTGAGTGGTAGTGCACGAACACAAACAAAGTTAGCCAACGCTGCCATATTAACATAAATAACCCTTACACACTTCCAGTTAGATTTCACGCTACTACTCCACATCAACTCAACATAAGCGTTACATTAAGACTTGCTTTAGAATATGGTGTGAACTAGTCTACTGTAACCTGTTTCTTCAGAATTAGCTCCCAATACATTCGAATATCATGCTGTAATGACATCTCCTTGAGAGGAATGCCCGGATGCGTGAAAATGCCAGGAAAATCGCAAACCAGAAAATAAAATACACCAAAGGTTACCATATGTTTCTTGGTGGAAACTCAGGCACATTAAAAAATAGACCAGAATCTGGACTAACACTGATCTATCTTTCCCTCTCTCTCTCTCTCTCTCTCTCTCTCTCTCTCCACTCCTCTCTCTCTTTTTCTCCCTCTCTCTACCCCTCTCTCTCTCTCTCTACAGACCTGTCTCTCTCTTGCTACACCTCTCTCTCTCTCGCTACAAACCTCTCTCTCTCTCTTGCTCTACAGACCTCTCTCTATCTCTCTCTCTCTACACATCTCTCTCTATCTCTACACACCTCTCACTCTCTCTCTCTCTCACACCCTCTACACACCTCTCTATCTCTCTCTCTACACACCTCTCCCTGTATACACATCCTCTCTCTCTATCTCTCTCTACACACCTCTCTCTCTCTACACACCTCTCTCCCTCTCTACACACCTCTCTCCCTCTCTCTCACTCTCTCTCTCGACACACCTCTCTCTCTCTCTCTACGCACGTCTCTCTCTCTCTCTCTCTCCCTCTCTCGCTCTACACACCTCTCTCTCTCTAACTCTCTCTCTCTCTACACACCTCTCTCTACCTCTCACTCTCTCTCTACACACCTCTCTCCCTCTCTCTCACTCTCTCTCTCGACACACCTCTCTCTCTCTCTCTACGCACGTCTCTCTCTCTCTCTCTCTCCCTCTCTCGCTCTACACACCTCTCTCTCTCTAACTCTCTCTCTCTCTACACACCTCTCTCTACCTCTCACTCTCTCTCTACACACCTCTCTCTCTCTACCTCTAAGTAGCAGCCAGAGCCTAATAGCACTGCTTGTCCTTTAACAAATAAAATAAATTGGCATTGGCAATAGGTAGCACCTTTAGGGCCTAATAAATATTTAACGATGCCACAGTTCATATTGTTGCACCAAGCATATTGTGCTGCATAAATAAATACTTATAAGGACCCAAAAGCGAGACCTATTAGCTATGCCAATGCTTGTTTCCTTCTGTGATGTGGAACCGTGCTTTCGTGACATGGTGGTCACTGATGATTTCAGCCTCAATGACACCTCTGAGAGGTAGTGGGTGGGTGACTCCGTAGGTATAGATCCGGGCTTTGGTGGGTGCGAGAGGGGTTGTGACAACAATCGTTCCTAATGCTCTGAGTCCATTACGTGACGGGCGCACCCGTTTCTATGAGTGCCTGGACTACGGACCCATCTACCAGGGCAGAGCACTTCGGCTGTGGTCTCTGATGTTTGTCAGTTCTGCTGACGAATGATATAACAAACACACCATCATCGTCTTCTTTGAGCACAAGGCACCGCCCGCATGGCAGGTCGTCCTCCTGTGTTTGTGGGTCCTCAAGTGATACTTGGCGTAGGCGTTGCATCATCCCTCGCGGCCTGGTGTAGGTCTTTCAAGACCGGCTACTCCTGCATACCTTTGTAAAGTGATTCATCTTCCCGCAGCGGGAGCACGTCTTCCCCTTTGCTCCGCACACTGCCGCTGGCAAATGTTCATCTCCGCAGTTGCTGCACACTCCGCTTGTTGATGGTCACGGGGTAGGGCGAGTTGTGGTTGAGCACCGTTGTATTGCTTCAACCCGTTCTTCTTTGAAGGGTGTATATTTATGCGCAGGTGGCGCTGCGACCGCTCTGTGTAGAGCGGCTTCCATCTCGCCCGCTCTGGCATCTGAGAGTTCGTGGGATCTAGTGAGCATGAGGATTTCGTCCCACGAGATCCCTGGTTATTAAAGGATCAGTTTTTGTAGCAGTGCAGAGCGACACCCCTGAATGACCGGGCTACGTATTTCTTCTCTTTGGTCGACAGAGGCGCACAAGCTTGCCAACCGGCGCAGCAGCGCGTAAAACATGTCTTTGGATTCTGTGCTGTATTGTGATGCCTGTCTGAACTTGAACTGCTCAAAATCTGGGTTCAGCAGAAGGTCGCAATCGTCATTGTTTCCTGCGTTGGGCAGTGTTTAGAAAAGATCGTAGATCTCTGCGTCGCCGTAGTATATGAGCAGTGATCTCTTTACTGCGCCGTCTGTCTCTCTGGTGCCCCTGAAATAGTGGTTTAATCATCCAATTCATGCTTTTTAACGTGAGACGCCGTGGCTGGGTCAGCAGTTTCGCTGAAAGGCTGCAGCGGGGCCACCATTGTGTGGTTGGGGTTGGGGCGGGGCGTTATCACTTCTCTGTTGATCGACAGCGCTGGTTGTTGGGCCAGCGGCACTTGCTTGCTGTGCCTGCATCTTCACGGTGCTTGGGTGTGTGGGCGTAGCGTAGTAGCTCCTTTTCGCTTTTGCCCTACTATTTCTTGCTGCTGTTCCTTTACTTTTCTCATTTTTTCTCTCTTTTATTGTGTTTTTTTTTGTTTGATGGTGTTGGTGGCCCCCCATGTGTTCGTTGGCACCCAACACGCCCATGCGAGTGAGCGCCTGGACATGTGGAAGGCTGGTTCAGTGAGTTATAAACTTACAAGGCCTTTCTGCCATCTGGTGGGGCCTGTGATGAAATGTGCTGGGCACACGTGCCTGTAGCTTGTAGGTAGACTAGGGCCTGAGTAGGGGGAGGAGGCAGGCTCCCCTCTGGAAGCTCTGTTGCTTGTGGAGTGCTGGTGGCAGACTCGGGGTCAGCAGAGCTTCTGCATCACGTTGTGGGAGGCCCCCAGGGGCCAGACAACGTGGGAGGTGCTGCGCGTATCAGCACGTTGATGTGGTGTTGATCAGAGCCACTCGTCTGGAATGCGCGGTTCTCTGCCGCCACAGTGCGCGTCTTCCTTCGGGGGCACCAGGGGCGCGGCAGCAGGTGCAGGACACGCTGTGTAAGGATCGTGGCTGCATTGCGGGGTGGGCTCCAAGCAGGCTGCTGCTATCCTGCGGGGATGACCGTCACTGCTAGACTACTCCGGCGTTGTTGCATGATAGGGCAGACGCCGCGGCCTTCATCCCAGGCGATGCCGGGGTTGCGTGTTGGTCATGTGACCGCCCTATAATAGAAAGAGGTCGAGCACGTGCGAGGGCGTTCAGAGAGAGACGCGCCGACCGAGCAAGCCAACTTATTCCCAGTGTCCGGCTGAATTTATTCTAGGGCCACGTGTTAGGCCTAGTCAGGATTAGATGCCCCTGAGAGTAGGTCCCAGAAAGATCTCCCTAGGGCTATCCTGTCCCACACACCCG
The DNA here is from genome assembly GCF_964263255.1 of Lissotriton vulgaris. Lineage (NCBI taxonomy): Eukaryota > Metazoa > Chordata > Amphibia > Caudata > Salamandridae > Lissotriton > Lissotriton vulgaris. The sequence goes on along the minus strand of NC_141693.1, from coordinate 1,677,324,687 downwards.
ACACAACAATTGGCGACGAGGGTGGTTGTCGATCCCTCACTCGGGGTGCGGGTGTGTGTCCCTCTTGGGGTGAGGCGGCTGCGGGCACTCCCACGTGCCTGCGGTGCTCGTGCCTTGCCACCACACACCCCCCCCGCTCTGCTCGCCTGGAGGAACGCCTCTGATCCCTGGCTCTCGACAGGTGAGCGGCGCTAGCTTGCACCTTCCTGCGGCGCACAGGAGTCTGATTGGTCGCGCGAGGTGCTCCCTCTGCGGACCTTCCACGCCCGGTGCCGCACCGTGCTGGGCTGCACGTGCGTGAACCGCACTGAGGTGCGCCTGGCGAGGCGCTCCGGTCGGCGCCCGATCCTGCTGCACTGATCGGGGTGCCTCCTCGGATCATCTCCGGGCTGCCCACGGACATCCTCCTGAGCGTCCAAGGCGATGGCTAACATTCCGCCATTGAACCGTTTGTGGTGGAGGGTGCGCCTTCCACTCTCGCACCGAAGTGGAAGGAATGGGTGGACAGGCTCTTCATATTCTTCGAGGCCACCAAGGTCCATAAGGAACAGAAGCGTGCCATGATTCTCCATCTTGGTGGCAAGGATATCCACTCCATTGCCCGCACCCTCACGGAGGCAACTCCCAAAACCCATCACACACTAATCAATGCACTCAATGCGCACTTCGAACCAATGGCCAACCAAGACTATGAACGATTCATTTTTCGACAAGCGCGGCAACTGCCGGATGAATCGCTGGACGCCTACCACTCCCGGCTAAAGAAACTAGCACTAACGTGTGGATTTCAGGACGTCACGGAAGAGATCAGAGGCCAGATAATACAGGGATGTGCCTCTGCTAAACTACGCGAGAGAATACTGGAGGAGTCGGGGAAACCTCTCCCAGACATTCTCACGCTGGGCCGCACAAAGGAGCTGTCCAAGGCCAGGGCAGCCCACATGGAAGCAGCTCTACAAGCCAACATGAAAATGGAGCCGGTTAATAGACTACAAGTCCGCCCACAGCCCAAATGGGCAAAGCGAACAACAACTCCGCAGGGCGGAGCTTCAGCGCAGTCATGTGGTTATTGTGGAGGCTCGAGACATCCGGCGCCAGAATGCCCAGCACGGGGCAAGATATGCTCCGGTTGCGGAAAAATGAATCACTTTGAAAAAGTGTGCCGGTCCAAAAAGTTCAGCAAGCCCCGCCAGACGATACATACGGTGGCTGAGCCCGAAGGCGCGGAAGGAGGACCCAGCAACAGTGATATGGACGACGACGAGGAGGAGCGATCCGTACACAAGGTACACATGATCGGTACTGCCACCAGACGCACCAGGACACTACCACAGTGCGGCATACAAGTGGCTGATCAGGACATCATGGCGACCGTGGACACGGGCGCCTCGATAAATCTCATGAGTGCATCCCTCTACGGAGACATGGCTACCCCTCCCAGCCTCCGTGCTACTCCGATCACCGTCTTTGCCTACGGTCAGGACGTTCCCCTCCGCATCCGGGGAAAGTTTAAAGCAGCGGTCCGACACGGAGACAAAGTCACGCGAGCCAACATCTTCGTGTCGGAAGAAGGTCAAGGCATGCTCCTGAGTTGCCGGACGGCAGAGGACTTGGGGGTGGTCTCATTTGCGTTTGGGGTGCATGAGGAATCGGTGCAGCAACTGATTGCAGACTTTTCTGACCTATTTGAAGGGATTGGCTGTTTCAAGGGTCGGGAAATACACCTGCATGTGGACCCCACTGTTCAACCGGTGGCCCTGCGACACCGTCGTGTTGCGTTCCATTTGAGACCACTGGTTGAGGAAGAACTACAGAAGCTGGAAGCAGCAGGGATAATTGAGAAGGTGTCCGGCCCCACCCCCTGGGTATCACCCATCGTGGTCACAAGGAAGCCAAAGCAGCCCGGAGCGGTCCGGATTTGCGTGGACATGCGCCTACCCAATGCGGCCATCAAAAGGGAACGACATATCACCCCCACGATCGACGACCTGATCGGAGAGATGGCCGGGGCCAGGTGGTTCTCCAAGTTGGATCTCCGGGCGGGGTACCATCAACTTGTACTGGACAAAGAGTCCCGGAACATCACGACGTTCTCCACCCACATCGGACTGCGCAGGTACACCAGGTTGAGTTTTGGGATATCCAGCGCTGCCGAGGTTTTCCAGAATGTTATCCAGGAACTAATTGCTGGCATACCGGGGGTGATCAATGTCAGTGATGACATCATGGTGCACGCAAGAACAATCCCTGAACACAACCAACGCTTGGCGCAGGTGTTCCGCAGGCTCCGCAGTGCTGGACTCACTCTGCACCGAGACAAATGCGAATTTCTTCAGACCAAACTAGGGTTCTTCGGATATGTGTTCTCAGCCGATGGTGTCAATCCTGATCCCGACAAGGTCAAAGACATCAAGGACGCACCTCCGCCTACCACTGTCACGGAGGTCCGAAGTTTTCTCGGGATGGTGAATTACTGTGGCCGTTTCATAAGGGACTTAGCCAACCTGACCCTCCCTCTGCGCGAATTGACCAAAGACTCTACCCCATGGAACTGGGGACCTGAGCAGGAAAGGGCCTTTCAAGACATTAAGAGCGCACTGTCCAGCAACACCACATTGGCATTCTTTGACCCAAGACACTCCACTCTCATTGCAGTAGATGCCGGACCGGCGGGACTGGGGGCCGTTCTGATGCAGAGAGCCCGAGATGAGATAGACTGGGCCCCTGTTGCTTTTGCCAGCCGGTCCCTTACGGACACAGAACAAAGATATTCCCAAATCGAGAAAGAGGCCATCGCAATACATTGGGGATGTCGGCACTTCCACTTGTACGTCTATGGCAAGCCTTTCACAGTAGTGACGGACCACAAGCCGCTGCTGGCTCTGTTTTCAGGCACCTTCTCCAAGCCATCCCCTAGAATTGAAAAGTGGATCTTGCAACTGCAAGAATATAACTGCGCCATCGAGTACCAGCCAGGGGCAAGGAATCCTGCGGACTACCTATCACGGCACCCTAGGCCGGCAACCCCGGAGGAGATGGATGAGGCCGAAGAGACGGAGGCCTATGTACAGTGGGTCGTGGCCAGATCATGCCCGCGCCCCATATCCTTAGAAGAGGTCGTGAGCATCACAGCTCAGGATGCCTGCATACAGCGGGCCAAGGATCTGCTCCGAACGGCCAACTGGCAGAAAGCCAAGGAGAGCTGGAAAGTACTCACACCAGAGGCCCAGAAAATCATGGACAGTCTGTACCACGTGAGGGCTGAACTAAATGAAGACGCGGCGGGGTGCCTTCTGCGAGGGCATCGCCTGGTAATCCCGACGGCTTTGACAGGACGAGTGGTTCAACTGGCACACGTAGGGCACCAGGGGATGGTCAAGACGAAGGCCCAGCTGCGGACAAAGGTATGGTTCCCGCTCATGGATGACATGGTGGAGAGCGTGGTGCGAACGTGCACGGCCTGTCAAGTCACGGGCGACAGCCCCCGTGAGGCCCCCATCATTGTGGAACCCCGGCCACGAGGTCCCTGGGAGAGAGTCAGTATGGATTTTGGTAGCCTTCCGGATGGAAGACACACGCTGGTAATGATAGACGACCACTCAAAATATCCCGAAGTCGAAATTGTCACCAGCACCAGTGCAGACTGTGTTATCCCCAAAATAGAAAAAATCATTGCCACTCATGGAGCCATGAGGGAACTCAGAACAGACAATGGACCGCCATCCCAGGGTCAAGACTTTGCTGAATATCTCTCGTCTCTGGGAATGCGTCACAGGCGCATCACACCGAGGTGGCCTCAAGCCAACGGGGAGGCCGAGAGATTCATGAGGACTTTGAACAAGGTCATCCGCATTGCGCATGACAAGGGGCAGTCAGTGGAAATGGCCATTTTCACGTTCCTCCGAAGTTACCGCCAGACCCCGCACTCCACAACTGGGGTAGCTCCCGCACATCTCCTCCTAGGAAGGGTAATAACTGACTCCATTCCCCATCACCCCCAGTGGGCACCTGCAATGATAGATGAACACACAGTGGAGAAGAAAAGAAATTCTGCATGTGACAAGATCAGTAAGAAACGCCGGGCTGTGGCCCCCCACTTCAAAAGAGGCGACCTGGTGCTTCTCAGGAATCGTGCAACTGGTGGCAAGTTCAAACTCAATTACGAAAAACGACCATGGCGAATCAGTGGGGTAAGAGGCACCCGCATCACAGCCACTCGAGGACGAGACAGGGTGACTCGAAATGTGTCTCATTTCAAACTGTATTATCCTTCAAGCAGCGAGCCCAGGCGCCAGCAAGGCGGCGAACAAACCGAAACTGCAACTATATTGCCGACTGGTGAATCAACATCTCAGCACGAGGTCAGGCCAAGTAACGAGCATCAGGTTTCTAGCGAAGAAGTGTGAGGTGACGCGGAGGCCCTGGACGAGGCCCCAGATCCGGAGGGGGCCGACAGAGAGGCGCCAAGACACGAAGTGGAGGTTGGAACGGAACTGATGACTCATCGGGGGTCCCAACGCCAGCTACGTGACAATCCCACCCCCTCCGGCTGGCTGAGAGATTACTTTACGTAAGACTGTTCCCATTTACACATATGCACGTAATGTTTGAACTGAATGCACTGGCATCTGAAGGACGCTGAAGGCCTCGGTCCTAATGTTCCTGAGTGAGAAAAGTTATGGTTGAATTATGTTTTAATGTTTGCAGTTGTTTTGGTTTTTCCTTATTTTAGGAGGAATGTTATGTTCCTGAAGGTCCGCCCCGATGTCCCGAGGGCTGGACGTGTTGGTCATGTGACCGCCCTATAATAAAAAGAGGTCGAGCACGTGCGAGGGCGTTCAGAGAGAGACGCGCCGACCGAGCAAGCCAACTTATTCCCAGTGTCCGGCTGAATTTATTCTAGGGCCACGTGTTAGGCCTAGTCAGGATTAGATGCCCCTGAGAGTAGGTCCCAGAAAGATCTCCCTAGGGCTATCCTGTCCCACACACCCGACACAACACACCACATGGTATATATGTTGCTGGCGGGAAGACCCCGAGCTGTATCTCGCTGTTTATTTATCTGCTCGGGTCGCGCCTTCCCTGAGGAGTGCATGCAGTAGAAACAATGTGGTGGAGAGCCTGGATGGCTCTCTACAATACCTTCTAAACACTTGTAACAACACTAGTTCGGAAGGAGAGATCTCGCTACATACGGACTGAAAGTGAGGTTAGGCCCATATTCCTATATTCAGAGGTGCCAGGGCAGGGTCCTCCCTGCAGGCTGTGAAGGTGTCTGTGAAGTGGAGCTGGAGCTGGGGCAGAAACTCGTCACTCCATAACAAACGCATTAACAAAACTTTAATTGTTTTCTGATGCTGGATAGGATTAATTGAATGAGGCAACCCTAACCCAGCAGTAAAACGCTGCCCGGAGAGCCTTGCGATTAGCCTTGAGAAGATAATGGCATTGCCCCCTGGTGGGTGATAACCACAGACTTTCAGTCAATCAATCAATCAGAGTACTTGTAAAGCGCGCTACTTCCCCGTGAGGGTTTCAAGTCGCTATAGGGAGGGGGGTGCTGCTACTGCTCGAAGAGCCAGGTCTTGAGGATTCTTCTGAAGGCGAGTAGGTCTTCGGTCTGCCGTATGTGGGTAGGGAGGGTGTTCCAGGTCTTGGCGCAGAGGTAGGAGAAGGATCTGCCACCGGAGGTCATTCCTTGGATGAGGGGGACAGCGGCGAGGGCGAGGCTGGTGGAGCGCAGCTGGCGGGTGGGGGTGTAGAAGCTGAGTCTGCTGTTCAGGTAGACTGGTCCGGCGTTGTGGAGTGCTTTGTGTGCATGGGTGAGGAGCTTGAAGGTGATCCTCTTGTCGACGGGGAGCCAGTGTAGGTCTCTCAGGTGGGGGGTGATGTGGCTGCCGCAGGGGACATTGACGATCAGTCGGGTGGAGGCGTTTTGGATGCGTTGTAGTTGTCGTAGGTGTTTGGCTGGGATTCCTGCGTAGAGTGCGTTGCCATAGTCCAGTCTTGTGCTGACAAGGGCCTGTGTCACGTTCTTCTTGTTTCGGTCGGGATCCACTTGTAGATCCTGCGGAGCATGCGAAGGGTGGTGTAGCAGGAGGAGGAGACGGCGTTGACCTGCTTAGACATGGAGAGGGAGGAGTCGAGGATGAATCCTAGGTTGCCTGCATGGTCAAAAGCATTTTACAAAAACCATACATAAGTTAAAAGAAGAGAGATGTATTCACACTTTGCGTTTGGTAAAAAACTCTGTTACACTTTATTATATTACACTAGTTTCTCGTTGTCACAATAATTTAAAAAAAACACATGTTATACATTTATTATAAAAGATTAAAAAGCAAAGAATCAAAACAGTTTTGATTTCAATTTTTATGTTTTAATGTGATATCGTACCACAGTAAGAACCATGAACACAATGTGCAGGGGGTATCTAGTTTAACTCACAGCCTCGTATTAGAAACTTACGGTATACTCTGTACCTTTGCCTTTCCCGCCTAATTTAGGGCTTGCTGTTTTTTGGATAAGTAATCCTAACTGGGTAAATGATCCCTCGTAATTGGACATCTTAGATTCGTCCATTTCTAGTGGGGACACTTTCAAGTCTTTCAAAACACCTGTTGAAACATGACCTTTCGTGGCTGGAAAGGTCCTCAGTGAATGACTACTTAAACCAAAACACAGGCACAGTGCCATACATCAACGTAGATACAGTACATGTGGTTAGAGGGTGTGGGAGAGGAGCAGAGATGGGGAAAGCAGGCATGAAGTCTGATTTTAGACTATTGCTTGTTCACCCAAATGACTTTCAGTTGCTGTGCATACAATTTGAACAGTACTCATGATTAGATAAGGCCCTGGGTGTGTGTGTGTGGCTATAGAAAGGTTCAGCACATTCGTGGAGTGGACGGTAGGGAAAGTCGTGTGGCAAGACCATGTGCTGTACTACCATGATGATTTTCTGAGGGTGTGGCAGGCAGGTAAGAGAAATTAATGCACAAGGCTCATGGCAAATTAGAAGAAGTGACACCATTTTGGAATTCCTTTAGCGAATGAAAAGACCAGGGGCCCACTACATCTTTTTGGGGGACAGAACAGGACTCTATAATGATGGTGTGATGCTTGCCATCACAGTTGTGACAGTTCTGCAGCATGATGACCCAGTATCATAGAAGATGGAAATATTTCCGATGCATCCAGGTTGTTTTTTTTTTTTTTACTGTACTTGAAAGGGAGGTGATGTGCAGAAGCCTGCTTGGGTGCATGGACGCAAAGGAAGTACAGAATTGCATTTTTAGAGTTTTCCCCACCTGTGCTGGCACTGAGGCTGTGAGGTGAGGATTTGAGGGACACAAATGTGACTTTCAAAGTGGGCTACCAGGCAGTAGATTAATGATGTATATGCGCTTTGTTTCCTGAGAGAACTGGTGTTGTGGTGTTTGCGTTGGAACATTGTGTTTAGGGCACAACACATTCCTGGCCTCAAAAATGAGGTGCTGGTGCCCTGTCTTATTCGCCTTGGGGCGAAGTTCAGTGGTTTGGTTCCAGAGGAGAAGGTAGTAGCAACAGCAGTGGTAGGCAAAATGTAGGATATTGGAAAGCAAGGGCTTGGCATCCGACGGAAGCCACTGGCAACCTCAACAAATCAGTCACATCGGCAGGGTTAGATGAGTTCTTGGAGTCAGGGGCTAGGAAACTAAACTGAATGGAAAGGGTTTTAAGTAAGATTAGGAATGATATAGTGAGGTTAGTGGTGAGCCAGATTGATTAAAGAATATCTCCGGTGATGATAACTGGGAAACTGGAAGGTATCACCTTTTATGGGGGCTACAAGCCAGGTAAAGTGGAGCTGGTATGGAGGATTTTGAAAGGCTGGAATAGAGAAAATGGGACCAGAAGTGACTTTCAGAGACCAATCTCTGTAGCCATTCTGGAGAGAATGGTAGCACAGGCAATAGTCACTTGCATGTCCGCCTGAGAGTTTCATTTGTCAAGGTTGACGTTTACGATGATGTCCTTTGAAGCATTTAGAGTGTCAGAAATAGTAGGGGCAAAGTACTATGAGGGGCTACAGAAGAAAGATGGGTCAATGGTGGGAAAAGTGATGCGTATATGGGTAAGAGAAGAAAAAGGTTGGGAAGATGGAGTAGTGATTGTGTGCAATCTGAGAGGCAAAGCTACAGGCAACATATGAGACTGGATTTTAATGAGGTGGCAATGCAGTGGTATGGCCAGGAGGCATGGGAAGGGGCAGTTGAAGTCGATGTTATGGAACTAAGGGATAAATAGCCCTGGCCAGGCTCAATTCTGATTCACCTGGGAGAGAATGATTTGGTTGAAGAAACAGGTTTGCAATTGATAAAAATTTATGATGAGGGATTTGAATGAGGTGAATGATAGCTGGGGTGAAATTGTTGCCCAGGAGGGTTTGGAGGGAAGCAATCAACAGAGCGAGGAAAGAGCCAAACTGGGAGGTTTGGGGATTTTAGTTCAAGTTCAAGTTCAGTAATTTGTATAGCGCACTACTCACCCAGAGGGTCTCAAGGCGCTTGAGTGAGGGTGGGTGAATTATTTATCGAATAGCCAGATTTGTAACTGCTTTCTGAAGGAGAGGTGGTTCTGTGTGAGGCGGAGGTGAGTGGGGAGAGAATTCCAGGTTTTGGCCGCTAGGTAGGAGGAAGATCTTCCTCCCATGGTGGATCTATTGATGCGCGGGATTGTGGTGAGGGCTTGATTGGATGAGCGTAGTTGGCGGGTGGGTGTGTAGAAGGATAGTCGTTTGTTGAGGCATTCGGGTCCGAGGTCGTAGAGGGCCTTGTGTGCGTGGGTGAGGAGACGGAACGTTATTCTCTTGTTGACGGGAAGCCAGTGGAGATCTTTCAGATGATCGGAAATGTGAGCTTGACAGGGGATGTCCAGTATGAGTCTGGCTGATGCGTTTTGGATGCGTTGGAGTTTTTTCTGAAGCTTGACTGTGGTTCCAGCGTACAGGGTGTTTCCATAATCCAGTCGGCTAGTGAATAGTGCGTGGGTGACTGTCTTTCTTGTTTTAGTGGGGATCCAGCGGTAGATTTTTTTGAGCATGCGTAGGATGTTGAAGCATGATGATGAGACGGCGTTGACTTGTCTGGTCATCGATAGGGAGGAGTCTAGGATGAAGCCCAGGTTACATGCGTGATCTGTAGGTATGGGTGCTGTGCCCAGGGCCGGTGGCCACAATGAGTCGTCCCATGCTGAGGGGGATGATCCTAAGATGAGGACTTCCGTTTTGTCCGAGTTTAGTTTTAAACAGCTGTTCTTCATCCATTCGGCTACTTCTTTCATTCCTTCGTGTAGATTGGTTTTGGCGGTGTTTGGGTCTTTGGTGAGGGAGAGGATCAGCTGGGTGTCGTCAGCATAGGAGATGATGTTGAGGTTGTGTTGTCGTGCGATGGATGCTAGGGGACTCATGTACACGCTGAAGAGTGTGGGACTGAGTGATGATCCTTGTGGTACGCCGCAGAAGACTTCGGTTGCCTCTGATTTGAATGGGGCGAGGCGGACTCTCTGGGTTCTTCCGGCGAGGAACGAGATGATCCAGTCCAACGCTTTTCCTTGTATTCCGATGCCAGGGGTGGGGCTTTTCTGGTTAGTAGTGTGAGGGCTCTAGGGAGAATTTGGGGTAACAGGAATAAGAGAACCGTGGAACATGGTGGGGGGACGAAGGAGATAGGAACTAGAAGGTGGGCTTTGTTCAGGAGGGAGCACGTCTTCATTATTGAAATAAAGGGTTGAAAAACTGGAATTTAAGAATGTTCAGCCCGATTCACAGAAGTAATCTGAGACAAAATCCTAAATTTTTTATTTTTTTAAAATAATTTATATTGAAGTCCTTAAAAACAATACAAAATTATAAATAATATACAGTTCATCAACAGTACTTCATCTCATTTAGCCTAAACAATTACATAGATCTGAAAAAGAAAACAAATATCATACACCACGCATTATAAAAAAAGTTATTAGAATCACAAAGTCTGCCTATAATATGCTATAGAGCATATAAAAACTACTATTTCCCGTAATATCAATGACTGCTCTCAATTTTTTTAATCAAAGAAAAGTCCCCCAAATCTTCTCAAATCTTCTAATACCCCCTGCTCATTGCGCGAAAGTCCTCGCACTAGATTTAACCTGTTTCATCTTATATAGCCATTCACAAAAAGATGGGATCTGCTCTATACGCCATAGTTGTAATAACAGAGATCTAGCCACCTCCATGGCAATATATAGCAATTTAGCCACCTGGTCGGGAAAAGAGAGATCAGGATCATACCCGTACAACATTAATTTCTCGTTCACTACAATTTCGATACCACATTTGAGCTGGAAATAGCTGAAAATCTCTTCCCAGAATTTTGCAATCTTATCACAATAAACCATAACGTGACCAATTAGCTGAAGAATGATGGATACAACTAAAACAATGTGCAGAGTGATTAGGATATATTTTGGCAATAGAAGAAGGTGTACGATAAAGTAACCACTTATTAAAAAATAACATTCTCCGCCAATTCGCCCCCCTTAATGTAGTAAAATTAATTCTATTAATGACAGACCAAACATTCAAAAGCATTGCATGATTTTCCTGCTCCAACCATTTTTTAATCGCCTTTTGACTAAGATCCAGCTTCCTATTTTGAGCAAGATGGTATTTCCATACTTCTGGTTTTCTATCGGGCACGTCAACTAATAATTCCTTTATTAGCTGACTTTGCTGACCTAACTGAGTAATATCCAATTGAACGAGAAATTTATAAACCGAATTATATGACCCTAATAAGATGAAATTTCGGGTAACTAATTGAGACATTTCTGTCAGGGTAATCCATTTCCCATTTCTCAAAAAGTCTGAAACTTTCGAAAACCCTTCTGCCGTCCAATTAACAGCGAGATCTGAGCATTGTGCAACACCCGTCAGTGGGAGAATACTAGATAATAAGGATGTTAAGTTGATAATGGGAATAGAATATCTCTTAAACAGAGCCTGATGTTTTTTTTAAAAACCCCTGAAGGGACTTATAGCAAGCAAATTTGGGAGATTTAAACACGTGGAGAGGAGCATGTATCTGATTTTCTTTGCAGATTAGATCAAAAAATGTATTTATGAATAACTTTTTTGTATGAAGTTGAGATTTAAATCAGGATAGGTACTGGGCGAAATAGGCATTATAGTAATATCTAAGATTTGGCAGAGCAAGCCCTCCCTGATCTAGATCTTCATACAAAGTGCTAAGTGCAATGCGAGGTGTTTCCTTGCCCAAATAAAGGCTGTAAACATTCATTCTACTCGAGTAAAGAAAGAACCTGACAAAAAACATGAAATAGTTGAAAACAAAAAATTAAAAACGGGAAGAACAGACATTTTGATTAAAGCCACCCGACCTAAAATGGATAATGGTAGAGAGTTCAAGCGTGAGAACATCGTTTGGACTCTTCGGAGAAGGGATTCAAATTCAGATCATATAAATCCCTTACTGATGCTGAAAAAAAGACTCCCAGATATCTCTTTGGTCTAGTGTTGGTACAGGAAGTTTTAAGGCCTTGGCCTCGTAGCCAGGTTTCTCCAGTACCTCTGCGTCCCATAGTGGGACAGCTATCTTTTTAAATAGAAATATTCATGCAGAGGTTATAAATTCTGAAAGGGATCAGCTGGGGCGTTGGTGTTGGGCTACATGTACAGTTAAACATAGACAGAGGCCTATAACCGTTGTTAGTTTTTATGCACCGATTGAGGATAACTTTAAGATCTATGAAGATCTGTTTCAATCTTTGCTGACTGTTATAGGGGATGTGGTAATTGGGGGAGAGTTTAATATACTCATTAATACGATAATAGACTCCTCTACTAAGACAAGGAGACAACTAAAACCTAAATCATTGAAAATTCTGCAGAATTATGGGGCAACGCTTGATGGGCATGATCCATGGCTTAGGAATTTTCTATCTAAAGCAGAATTTATGTGCTGGTCAGGCAGATTTGAGTCTTCATCTCGCATAGATTTTTTTTGGTCTTTAGAAAGCTTTGTTTCAGTCAGCAGAGATTTCTACATAATGGATTTTCAGATCATGCCATGGTAGTTTTAGAGATTTATTTAGAAAACTCAGTAAAAATTCCCGAGCTTTCTTACTCGAAATTATGAATCTGCCCCACTAAATATTATCTGGGACTCGCTTAAGGTGTTTATCCGTGGAATAATCATCTGAAAGGATGCGGCCAACTTAAAGGAATTCAGAGCTAAGAAGAAAAAATTAGAGCAGAAAGTTCAAGTACTTAGCACTATAAGCCTACACAATCCATCTAGAGCTAACCAACATCAGCTTAATCAGGCAAAACGGGATCTTAGTGCTAATTACTATATTCAGAGTGAAGTTGTCTTTCGGCAACAGCATCAAAAGATATACGAATAAAGCAACTTCACGGGCAGGTTTCTGGCTTGGCAGGCTAAGGAACATGCTGTCGCCAACCTAATTAAAACTCTAAAATGTCCTCTTACTGATTCAGAGACAGATGATCCTGTTAAAATAGGGGATATAATGCTTAAACACTATAAATCCATCTATGGTCAACACCAGAGGGTAGACCCCGTTCTACTAGAAGCCTTTTTGTAATCAATAATGAACTACCTAATCTCTCAGAAGTTGATCAACAGTCTATGGCTAGATTATTTTCAAAGGAGGACTTAGAAAGAGTTATAAAAGATCTCCCTAATGGTAAAGCTTGTGGCCCAGATGGGTTTCCATCGGAATTTTTTAAGGTCTTTTTTTCTGCTTTTGCCGATTTTTTACTCATAATAATGAATTCTATGTTATAGGGAGGTACAATATCAGATTCCTTCAGACAAGGCAACGTAGTGAGTTTTTTGAAAAAGGGGAAGGACCGCAAGGACCCAAATTCTTACCGCCCGATAAAATTCTGATTACAAAATAGTAACAAAACTTCTATAATTGCGCTTTAATAATATCACAGCAGAATTGATTCAGCGGATCAGAATGGTTTTATTGCAGACAGACAGTTAGCAACTAACACACATTATTTAATTAAGGCTCTAAATTATTTTGAGACACAAGGGATTTCTGCTTTAGTTTTATTATTATGATATGATATGATAAAAGGGATTTATAAAGCGCTTGTTCACTAATGATTTCTTGGCACTGGACATAGGAGAGCGTGAACAGACAGGGAGTGTAAGTTATTGATCGTAAGACTGGGAGAACATCCATGTTTTAAGAGCTTTTCTGAACATGGGATAGTACTCAATTTGACGTAATGTGGGTGGTAATGAGTTCCAAAGCTGGGGTGCTAGGAACGTGAATCGAAGTCCACCATGTTTCTTACGCTTGAAGGCATGGGGAGTCAAGAGATTGGAACTAGCAGTGCGAAGGGTGCGGCGGGGAATGTAGCGCTGGATTCTATTGGAAATGAAGACTGGCCCATGGGATGAGAGAGCTCTGTGGGTCAGGCAGCCTATCTTGAAGAGGCAGCGTTGGGCCACAGGGAGAAAGTGAAGACTTTTGAGGAGGGGTTTTGCGTGGTGCGACCTAGGTAGGCCATGTACAAATCTGGCCACTTGGTTCTGTACCATTTGAAGCCACTGCAACTGATACCGGCGTATAAGGAGTTGGAGTAGTCAATTCGTGACATGACCAGGATGACCTGAACCAGGGCCTCAAAGCAGAGAAATCTGCTAATTTTACGGATCCTGCGTAAGGAGGAGACTACAGAGTTAACCTGAGTTTTTAAGGTAAGGTCGCTACTAATTGTGATACCTAGACTTTTGACCGCACCGACCGGGGCAGGTGGAGGGCCTAGAACGGGTGGCCAAAAGCTATGGTTCCATGGGTTAAGTGAGGGCCTAGTAAGTACCAGCTCGGTCTTATCTGGGTTTAATTTTAGTTGGCTTGTGTTCATCCAGTTTCTAATGGACGTCATGGTGGACTGAAAGGTTTCAATTGCGGAGGGAGAGGGGTCAATGGTAAAGACGAGCTGGATGTCGTCGGCGTAGTTGAAAATAGCTACGTCCCTCCTCCGTAGATCTGATATTAGTGGCCGGATGTAGAGGTTGAATAGGAGCGGGGAGAGGGAAGAACCCTGGGGAACCCCGCAAGTGAGTTTCTTTTTTTCTGAAATGAGGTCGGATAAGCGGATAGCTTGGTGGCGATTGCTGAGGAGAGAGGTGATCCATTTTAGGGGGATGCCCTGGATGCCAGCGCCCTCGACACGTTCGACCAGAAGTTTATGGCCGACTGTGTCGAAGGCGCCCAACAGATTCAGGAGGACAAGAGCCTGCGAGATGTTATGGTCTGCACCTCTTCGTAGTTCATTAGCTATTAGATGCGGAAAAGGCTTTCGACTTGGTGGTTTGGGAGACACTGTTTATTATTTTAGGACACTTTGGGGTTTCGGTTAAAATCATTTCTTTGATTCGCAATCTATATTCCAATGCTAAAGCTAATGTTATTGTTAACACCACAGTGGCGGGGTCAGTCCTAGTAAAACGAGGTACAAGACAAGGATGTCCCTTATCGCCATTCCTTTTTGCCTTTTTCATCGAGCCCCTGGCAATAGCATTGAGGAACTGTGCAGAAATCCCCCCCCAATTCCATCAATGGCAACAGAAGATGCAGGAGAAACTGTCAGGACTCCAAGTACTACTGTATTAGTACACAGGAACAGAGATGCTAGCTCCCAAATCCCCTCAAGCAGCAACCCGGAGCTTGAACCAACAAGTCTCCCGGTATGCTACCTTAAGGGAAGGGGGAAGTGGATAAAATAACAAAAGAGAGAAGAGAGAGAGTTCTGGCGGTTCCTCTCGTAGTCCGTCCAGCAGACTTCAGTTGAAGAATGACCTGCAAGAATTTACAACACTTTAATAACTCCCCCGTAACCTGCCCACGTACTCTATCGTTCAGGTCTACTCTTGTGTTTTCCTACCATTGCTAATTCCAGAACTCTGCCTCTCTTCAGGTTTCTTTCTTTCTTCACAAGAAGTTATGTGCTTACAGGCTCCACCCAGTGATTCTTTCTGCAAAATACAAACTCACTTAATATCGTGTGCCTTCTCTATCCCTGACCTTTCCCTATTTAGTTTACCTCAACTTACTTTATTAAATCTTCAGTGTTTTCTAAAACTCTGCGTTGCCTGTTTATTTCTTCTGTATTCTTGTGGAATTTTCTTGTACTCTAGAATAAGATAGTCCTATGATTAGTCTTAACCTTCGTTTTCTTTGGCTCCTGTACTAAACTAATGGCTCTTATTAAACTTACTTAATGCTGTTTTCTGTGTTGGCTTTATCTTTTAACCTGGTCCGTGTTGTCATTTCTACTGGTTCTCCTTAGAGAGGGCACTCAAAGGAAGATTCTCTGGGTACTAAGAGTAGCTACGTAATCATGTAAGTCTTTATCCTTGAAATTTCATTATCAAACAATAACTAGGATTAGTAATCCTTTATAACACTTAGCTCTTGTCGTTTTTAGGTCTCGCCTGTCGATGCGCATGCGCATCGAGCAAGGCGAGAGTATTGCGAGTTATCCACTCTTTATCTACACTGCAAGGAATCGTGGCGATTCCTTGCAGTGCCCGTGACTTTTAAGGTCAATGCGCATGCGCATTAAGCTTATGCGCATGCGCATTGACCTTAAAAGTCACTGGCGCGTGCATGTCCGTCTTTGTTTACCCGCTCGCCCCCTTCCCGCCGTCTCGCATTTCCCCCTGCCGCATCAAAGGCTTTCACGGCCGGCCGGCCGGCCATGCTTTCAGTTTCACGACCGGCCGGCCGTGTCAATTACATTTCTCTCCCCGCTCCGCCCCCTGCTGCGGCCGTGTCGCACTTCTCCTCCCCCCCTACGCTTGGCACACTCTCCTTCCCATAGCCTGTTCTACGGAAGATCCTCTCACCCCAACAGTTGCTTGCTCACTGCCGTCTCCTACACTCGGGTTCGCGCTCCCGTGTCGCCGCCATCTTGCAGTTTGGCCTGCTGCCCGCAGTCCCGGAAGCTGCATACTTACAGGTTGTGCAGAGAACCTGCCCTGCCCGAAGAAGTCTCTTCCACTGCACCGGCTGAGCGTGGCTCCCTCTGTCTAACTTTGCTCACTTCCTCAACCCATTCTTCCGATACCCTCGATGCGCCCAGTAGATGTGATAACTCGATGTAGCTGCCAGGACCTGTCGGGTGGGCGGTGGAAAGCAGATGGGATTAGCATGTAAACATTACTGTGACGTCTCTGAATTGTGCCTGTTGTAATCTGGAATCACCCAATGGCGTACGCGTAATAACACAGATCACGCGACGAAATTAGAATGCCTCTTTGAATTGACGCACTGTGAACAGCTCTATTAGGGCTTGGTAGGGCTGTCACCCTCGCAGACGCATATGTCCAGTGTACAACTTCCGTTTTTATTAAATATATTTTTGCAAACAAACTTTTTACATTATAGGGAAAAAGGTACTATGCATTACTGTACATTTCCTAAATGTTCAATGAAATCGATCATTTTTTTAAATATTTGGCGCAAATTGTTCTTCGGTAAAATCGATGTAGACTGCATTCTACACTTCTTTGGTAGATACTATTTTATTTCAGCACGGTGTATGAGACGTTTGTTTTACCCTAATGGGACGTTTATGTCACTCACTACGACACCTTTTCAAGATGGAAGCCTCATTTTGAAAAACATTGCCAAAAACCGAGAACAGTCCATATTTGAAGTATTTCGTCTATGCCTACACGTTTTGTAGTCATGCCCTTCACCGTCGTCAGCCGGTTGTAAATGCGCATGCGGATAAATCTCTACCACTGCGCGTGTCTAGAATTGTGAACTGTATGTACTGTCCTAATGTGCACTACCATAATGTGCAAATTCACTCTTAACTGTTACACCTCAACATGTCATTGCACCGCTTTCGATTGTCACCGGGCTGTGTTAATTTTTTAACCCTATAATATTTGGCCACAATATGCATACGTCTGAATAAATGATGGTACTTTTATTACATAACCGGCTTTGCTTCAGACGTTCATTGAACATATTACTGATGTTTACAAAGTAGCACAATTCTTTATTAAAAAGAGTAAGTAATTCCACTCGGAACGTTGTTTTGTTTCTGGTCTACTTGCTCGGTTCCCGGGTAAATATTGGGTTGCCCTGTTTTTGTAATGATGTATACGCACAGTGACTCATGTCACACTGCATCATCGATGACCTCATTGAACAACAGCTGTTTAATGTATTTTTTATTTTATTTAGGATGATTCAGTATTGCTGTGGTTTTAAACAGTCCCTACCTTCATGCGGTCTCCATCCGTATCTATGTCCGATGCTATGTCATCAACTGATTGAGTGTAAATAGTGAATGAAGGCACATTTCACTGGTATGGAAGTTGCTGCACTACTGATTAGATGACTAAGTCACCCAGTAAGTGACTGAGTGTGAGAGCATCAGGAAATTGTATTGAAGGAAGTTACTTGGTGTTTGAGTGAGTTAGTAAATGAGTTAGGCACTCAACAAACAAGTGAGTTGGTCTTCAACTCTATAGTCCTGAAGTGCTACTCATGTCAATACATGTTTACATAAAGCACCAAAGTATAACATTTAGTTACAAAAGTTTCTCCACATGGAGGGTGAAATGAATTAATCATGATGACCACCGGCATTGGCTTAGCTATCATTCCATTCCATCGTTTTTTGCTCATTGTGCCGTTACAGACAGTATAGGCACTCATGCTTGTCCGCATTTACATTCAGCGTGCTGGTGCATGAAATCCTAATTTGTTTTAACAGTTTGAGGGAGCGGCCGCAGGGATATATGATTTTTTTCTCCTTTGGGTGCAAGTAGTGGAAGCACGCCCTCTACTGCCTCCTGCTGGTACTAGTAGGAGCAGCTCCTTAGCAGCTATGAAGATGCAAGGCCCCTCCCTACTTTCTGCCCTGGCCCCTCCCCCTCTCCTTGAGGTGAGCTCGGCATCACCCTCGCTCATAGCCTCGAATCCATCACCCTGCTTCCAGTATGCACACCCCGAGCACGTCCTCGAAACACATTTCCATTCTGTCCATTCCTATGCATCATTCATTTATCACGCAGACACCTCTCAGATCCGTTTCAAAGCCAAACTGCAACTTTCTTGCACTCTCACTCATCCTCACTCACCCTCAACCCCTCACCCTCACTCACCCTCAACCCCTCACCCTCACTCACCCTCAACCCCTCACCCTAACTCACCCTCAACCCCTCACCCTAACTCACCCTCACCCTCACTCACCCTCAACCCCTCACTCACCCTCAATCACCCTCAACCCCTCACCCTCACTCACCCTCAACCCCTCACTCACCCTCAACCCCTCACTCACCCTCACACTCACTCACCCTCACTCACCCTCACTCACCCTCACTCACCCTCACTCACCCTCAACTCCTCACTCACCCTCAACCCCTCACCCTCACTCACCCTCAACCCCTCACTCACCCTCACTCTCACTCCTCACTCCCCCTCACTCACCCTCAACCCCTCACCCTCACTCACCCTCAACCCCTCACCCTCACTCACCCTCAACCCCTCACCCTCAACCCCTCACCCTCACTCACCCTCACCCTCACTCACCCTCAACCCCTCACCCTCACTCACCCTCACTCACCCTCACCCACCCTCACTCACCCTCAACCCCTCACCCTCACTCTCACTCTCACTCACCCTCACTCACCCTCACTCACCCTCACTCACCCTCAACCCCTCACTCACCCTCACTCTCACTCATCCTCACTCACTCTCAACCCCTCACCCTCACTCACCCTCACTCACCCTCACCCACCCTCACTCACCCTCAACCCCTCACCCTCACCCTCACTCACCCTCACTCACCCTCACTCACCCTCACTCACCCTCAACCCCTCACTCACCCTCACTCTCACTCATCCTCACTCACCCTCAACCCCTCACCCTCACTCACCCTCAACCCCTCACCCTAACTCACCCTCACCCTCACTCACCCTCAACCCCTCACTCACCCTCTCACCCTCAACCCCTCAACATCAACCCCTCACCCTCACTCACCCTCACCCTCACTCACCCTCACTCACCCTCACCCTCACTCACCCTCACTCACCCTCACTCACCCTCACCCTCACTCACCCTCACTCACTCTCACCCTCACTCACCCTCACTCTCACTCACCCTCACTCACCCTCACTCACCCTCACTCTCACTCACCCTCAACCCCTCACCCTCACTCACCCTCAACCCCTCACTCACCCTCACTCACCCTCACTCACCCTCACCCTCACTCACCCTCACTCACCCTCACTCACCCTCAACCCCTCACCCTCACACAGTGCAATAGGTCTCGGAGCATTTGAGTTAGAGCTTTTAGAAATGTTTATGGCTTTTTTTTTTAATTCTTTAGCATTGGCTACAGGAAACAAAAATGCTAAAGATTTACAAAAAAACCCATAAACAATTCTAAAAGCACTAACTCTAATGCTGCGAGACCTATTGCATTTCCAATGCTTGTTTCTTTTCTCCTCAGCTATGCTCCCGAACACTCGGGCTCCGATATCTCCGACTGGAGAAATTACCTCCGCAACGTCTTCTCAACCGCCACTAGAGGTCTCTAAGGTGCCGACTGACTGAAACGGCACTGTTCGATGACAGAATTAAGGAAGCGGGGACGGGACTCCAAGAAGGCAGATGCCGACTCGCTGAACGGCACAGTTGTTGGTAGATTGGGGAAAAAGGGGAACGAACTCTAAGAATGGAGGTGCCGACTGACTGAACGGCACGTTTTGAAGGTTGGACTTGGGAAGCGGAACGAACTCAATGAAAAGGGGCAAGGAGGGAAGGAAAAAAGGAAATTCTAACTAACTAAATGAAAGGGAGAAGGATACTAAGGGACTGTCAAACAGAATGGGCTTAACTCTAGGTCTCTCAGGCTCCTCAGGACTCAAAAACGTTCTTCCTCGGGCAAAGTCTCTGGTGAAGTGCGCAGTTTCCCGTACTCGCGCGCCTCACCAGCATTCTATGATTACTGTGGGGAAAAGCTAGACCGCTGACCCAGCAGGGCTTCAGCGGCCATTCTTGGGTTCCATTGGTGGACTAACTTAGTCCACAGATTTCCCTGAAGACGATTCTGTTTGCTGTTTCCGCCAGACCGCGCTATCACACCGATCTGGAAATTTGGGGTTCTGACAGAAACTATGGGCTGCGAAGAACCCATCTCTTCAAAATGCGATAGATATCGCGAAGGTGGTGGAGTTGAGTGCATGTATGAAGGAAATGGAACGGAAGGAGGGTTTGAAGGAGAATGTGTCGTGTGTAAAACAGGCAGAGTGGGTTGCGGCTGTAGGTAGTAAGAAAGGGTATGAGAGAAGCGAGAAGAGTGTGGGGAGAGCGTTTGGGAATCTTTCGAATAGCGTTCATCAGAATAAGAGTAGGGACAAAATGTGTTAAAGGTGTGGCAGTACCTACCACACTGCGGAGTACAAGAAGTGCTTTGCATTGGATAAAGGTTCTAAGAAATGTGGAAAAAGGGTCAATTTTTACAAAATGTGTAGGTATGTGAGCAAAGGGAAAGTCGCCGTCGTTCAAGACGAGGGTGAGTGTGTCAGTTTGAGTGCCGGTGTAGAGGGAGCAAAGAAAATTTTGTGTGTGAGCGATGATGAGTCTGAAATGGAACCTGGGAGAAGAGTGAGACCTAAAGCAATGTTTGTGATCAAAGGGAAAGAGACAGAGTTGATGGTGGACTCTGGCTCATTCTGGACAATTATACCAGAGCGTTTGTTTAAGGAGAAGTGGCCGGAAGTTGTTCTAGAACCTAAGGATATTAATCCAAGTGGGTACCAAGGGGAGAGGATTGACATTATAGGTTACATGATTTCAAACATTATATTTAAGAGCAGATCAGTTAATGGGAAGGTTTATGTGGCACAATCTAGTCCACCAATTCTAGGGTGGGGACATCAGTACGACCTACACATTATCATTAACCAGAGGGCTAAAGATCAGCTGATGGTGGTGGAAGAGATTTCGATGGCGTTGACTGTTGATGGGGTGCCTGAACTGTTCAAGGATGAGATTGGCGAACTAAAGGGATACGTGCACAAGATCATACTCAAGCCTGATGCAGTCCCTTTACAGCATAAGGTTAGGAATGTGCCCATAATAGCTAGAGCTGAGGTAAGGAATATGTTGTGTGAAATGTGTGAAATGTTAGAACAGAGTGTGATTGAGGAGATGGAGACATCAAGTTGGATTTCGCCAGTGGTGATCACGACGAAGTCGGACGGCAAGTACAGGTTCTGTGTTGACCTGCGCAGCTTGAATAGAAACATAATAGTTTTCCACTACCAAACATTAATGAGTTAGTTTTGTTGTTAAAAGGGGGCAAGGTTTTAACGAAATTGGATCTACGCAGCGCGTATCACCAAATTAGATTGCATGACGAGTCAAAACCGTTGATGGCTTTTATTACTTCGGAGGGTGTTTTCCAGTTTACCCGCATGCCGTTTAGCCAGGCTTCGGCCGCTGGGGTTTTTCAACGCATGATGGGTTCGGTTTTGAAAGGGATAAAGAATGTTGTCTATTTTCAGGATGATGTATTGTTGTTTGGGAAAGACAAGGAAGAACATGATTTGATTCTAAAAGAAGTGCTGAACAAAATGAAGTGTGCTGGATTGACATTGAAGAGAGAGAAGTGAAAGTTTGCGGTTGAGGAAGTTGAGTATTTGGGTTGTACTTTGTCGGCGGAGGGTGATTTGGTAGAGTCAATAAGGAGAGCACCTGCGCCGGTTGACAGAGACCAGCTAAGGTCATTCTTGGGACTCATAGAGTATTATGCAAAGTTTGTGAGAAATTTTGCAGACAAAACAGAGAAGATAAGAGAGTTACTAAGGAAAGGTTGCAGATTTATGTGGATAGAAGAACAGGAGAGAGCGTTCAT
The DNA here is from genome assembly GCF_964263255.1 of Lissotriton vulgaris. Taxonomy (NCBI): domain Eukaryota; kingdom Metazoa; phylum Chordata; class Amphibia; order Caudata; family Salamandridae; genus Lissotriton; species Lissotriton vulgaris. The sequence continues at coordinate 1,677,302,714 of NC_141693.1, read as the reverse complement.
TGGGATAAAGATGGAGATTTGTGGAGCAGGAATTTTAACACCGTTTGACACAGGGTTGGAGTCTGTCTTGACCGTAGTTGCGAGCGCTGTAGGGTTCGGTGCGGTGCTTGCACAGGTGCACTTTTCTGGTGTAAAGACTGTGGGCTTTGCTTCTAGATCCCTTACTGGCTCAGAGAGGAACTACTCCATTATTGAGAGGGAGGTGCTCGCGGCAGCCTGGGGCTGTGAGTACTTTAGGATGTATTTGTGGGGGTTTAATTTTAGGTAACAGACGGATCACAAACCTCTGGTAAGGATATTGTCACCAGGTGGTGCAGGGAAAGGTTCAGCAAGGCTGGCAAGATTGGCTGCAAGGATGCAGGAGTTTTTGTACAAAGTGGAATATATTCCAGGTTGGAAGAATAACCAGGCGGATGGTTTGTCTAGGCTTCCGTTGCCTTGGGAGGAAGTGGATCCTTCTGGTGTGGAGTCACTTTTGTGTGAGGGCTCAGTTGCGGCGGTTGGTGATGTTGTGGAATTTTGTTCGGGTGCAATTGGAAGGGAACAGTGGAATGAGAGTATGTCTAAGGATAGAGTGTTGCGTTCTGTGAAGGATTTGATTGTAAAGGGTGTAAAGCGGGAAAGCATTCTTGAGGTTGGATAAGACCGTTTGCGACGGTTTTGGATGAACTCTCAATTTTTGACAAAGAGGAGAATATAATTATGAAAGGGGATACATTTATACCGCCGGATGATTTGAGATTTGTCTTATTCAAGTTGGCACACGAGGGTCATTTAGGTCAGTCTCTTACTAAGAAGAGGTTGAGGGAGTACTTCTGATGGCCTGCAATGGATCGGAATGTTTCAGATTGGGTTGAGGAGTGTGTGGATTGCTTAGAGAGTGAAAAGAGGTTGAAGGTTGGCAACCAAGTATCGCATGGGACAATTGGGGATCCTCAATCTCCTTGGCACTCGGTGTGCATGGATTTCATTGGACCGTTTAGTGGTTTGAATATTGATATGAAGTTTGCCTTAGTGATGATTGATGTAACTTCAAAATGGCTTATTGTGAAGTTTTGTAGGGAGATAACAACTAGGTCCACCATTTGATTGTTGTCTGACATTTTCAGGGAGGAAGGTTTTACAGTTAAATTGATAACTGATAACGGGACTCAGCTGACTTCTGATGAGATAGTGAGGTTCTTGTGTGATTGTGGGATTGTTCATTGTAGGACGTCTTTGTACAACCCACAGGGGAACGGAATGGTGGATAGAGCGAATCGCATGGTGAAAGGGGTAATCCAAATGGCAATGAGCAGTGGTGGTTCTGTCAAAAAAATGGTGGAAGATTTAGTATGGGTGTATCGCACTACTGAAAACAATGTGACAGGAAAGGTTCCTTTTAGTGTGATGAGGGGGCGCTCGGCTGGTACGAAGCTTATTCCTGCTTGGATGAAGGATTGCATTGGCTTGGCTAATTTAGATAATGACAAGGATGGCGATGGAGTAGCACAGGATGGGAGGAACAAGATAATGGTGAATGATTGGGTGAAAGTTAAACCGGGACGCATTTCTAGTGGGTTGACAAAATTTAGGAGCCCATTCAGAGTGAAGTCTGTTCATATAGATTTGTTACATTGAATAACGGAGAACATTGGAACCTCAGGAGGGTGGCCTTGTACAAGAAGTATAAGGATGTTGGGATGGATAGTATGCATCTGAGGGGGAAGGATGTGGTTGACGTTGACTCTAGGGAAAGAAGTGTGGGTGGTAATTTAGAATCTGCAGAGAAAATTATGGACTTTTCTACTTCAAGCCGGAGGAGCAGAAGACCGCCTACTATTACTAGGACTACTATTGTGTTGTTGCATGAGCTTTTGGTTTCATTTCTTCTTTCTGTTTTTTTAATTTTTTTTTATTTTGTTTAATTTAGTAGAGTGAAGGTAAGAGGATATGTTGTATTCTCAATTAAGGTTATGTTGTTCTTTCCCTTTAAGGGTGGTGTTCTTTATAGATCTTTCATTGTAAGCGTGTTCTTTGTCTTGGCTGGAATCGGCAGTTGCCTGCTAGCCTGGAGGGGAACACCAGCTTATCTCTGCTATGCTAAATAAATAATCTAATTGTTTTGTTTAACAATTCTTTGTGGACATTATAACTTCCATTATAACAGACATCATGCTTATTATAAAACCGGAACTTAGAATTCAAGCAAAAGTATTTCAGCTTTTCGAGGATTTTGAAATTCTAGGAGGATACTGTATAAATAAAAAGAAAACGGAAATTCTACAATGTGGGGGTGAATCTGTGGAGCTACATCCGGACATTCTTTCCTGTACCAACAAAATCCTAAACTTACTACTTTTGGTATTCACAGAAGGCATTTAGTAGTAGTAAAGTTAGGATTTTGTCTTAAGTCTGTCTTAAGTCTGTCTTAAGTCTGTCTTAAGTATGTCTTAAGTCTGTCTTAAGTCAAACTTAAGACAAAATCATAACTTTACTAATACTAAATGCCTTCTGTGAATACCAAAAGTAGTAAGTTTTGGATTTTGTCTCAGATTAGTTCTGTGAATCGGCCCTGTTAATCGTTATGTGGAAAGGAGGTTAGGGAATTGGTTAGGGGACAGAGTAAGCAAAAATTAAGCAGTGTAGGTTTGTTGTGATGGCATAATTAGTGTGTAGGGCAATGCCGACTCTTGTTACTGGTAGCCCAATTTGCTCACGATTAAAGCAGCTTTTTGTACAAAATACCAGAGGCGGTGTGCGCAGTTAATAAAGAAATATCGGACTCATTGATTCTGTACTGAAACTATACCAGTTGAGTGTGGTGCACGTCATTTTTCTCTGCTGAGTTTCTTGAAGGCGCAATGTGGAAGAGAGTTAAGGCACAAGGGAGGTGTACCTCTAGACTGTCACACCCTGCACACAAGACCAGAGGATGGCTTGGGACAAGGAATCAATGTCACACTGTGGTAAACATTGTGAAGGTACAGGGTACAACATGTGAGAACTTCCAACGTAGCAGAATGACATTTTTTTTACTTTTGATTAAATAGAATTAGATATTAAGGGGTCCCTAGACCCCAACATCTGGGACCAGATACAAGTAAGATTTAGAGTAAATATAAGTGAGTGAAAGTTAACATGAAGCCTATTTGACTTTAAAATCGAATGTTTTCTGACTAAATTAGTAATGTTGAAATATGATGATCCCACTGCCTGTCCTGCACAAGCACCGCCACTCGCTGTGTCTTGGTGGCCTCTCTTTCACTCTTCCTGGAGCAGCGGGCTGCACCTGCCGCTCACGGGGAGGCTGTCTGCACTCATTCAGAGTCTCCTGGGCCTGCCTGCCGCTGGCACGCTGCCTGCTCGCAACCTTGGGTATTATCAGCTCATGTGCCCTCTCACATGCCACGAATGGAGGAGAGAGAGCGCCAAGCCCTTCCATTCCTCCCTTGCTGCTTGCTGTGCTCTGTGAAAGTCGATCTAACACAATGCACAGATTTGTCCTTTATCTGAAATTATTGTTGGGTAATGAGGGTGTGGGAGCTATGGCAGATGGTAGGCTGTAACTCACTTAGGACTGAAGCTCTGTGTGAAATGTGGGTGCCCCAAGAGAATGGGCCCAACGCCGTTTGCTAACAGAGACTAACTTCAGCTGACAAATGAATGAATGAATGAATGAGGAGATATGACGTGCTCACAGAAAATCAGCTCTGGGCACTCTTCTGACTAGCAAATATCTAGAGCAAAAGCAGGCAGAAGTTTTAAACCCCTTAGTCAGAATCCCTTTTGTTTACATATCTTGCGTGTTCTAGTCTATGGAAGTGATCTTTAGGTAAATAGATCTTGTTCACACAAAATTTCAGGTATACGAAAATGCAAATAAACATTTTTGGGCTCACCACACAGAGGCAGTTCAAGATTCGATATGGGGCAAAACAGTCACAGAGAATGATGTCTAGCTGCTGAGGATAAGCTGCTGAGGACAAGCAGCAGCTTGTCCTCAGCCAGCACCTTATAGAGTCCATGGAGACATTTTCAGTAAACTGGAAAATAGCCGCTCTGCTGAGTGGCTAAATTTGCAACTTCGCCAGCCAGCAGTGCCATTTATTAGGACTGGATGACATCATAGAGTGTGGATCAGGCAGCATTTATGTGACAGGTAGGCCTGCACTTATATGTGCAACTGGCTCCATTGCCTTTCCAAGCTTTCTTTAAATACTCTTATTAAAAAAAAATTATAGTAGAAATGGCAAAAATACATAAAAGCTCCTAACCTCCCATTCCCTTTCCCGGTACCCTCAGCTCAACACCACTTTAGACTAATATTTCCACTCCTCCACTGCAACTTCTGGCCTTCATTTACCTTGGTAGCAAAATCTTCAGCTGCAGGCCTCCAAAGCCTTCCTATACCTCACTGTCCTGTGGACCTAGTAGTCCTTCTCTGGTGCATATGGTCAGGTATTACTGATTCCCAGCCCCTTGATCTGGATCTGGCAAAGGACCAGCCATGGAGTCTCTTCCCCATCTCCAGACCCCCTTTCATCCCCCTGTGCCACGGATTAAACACTACAACCAGAATTTGTTTGGGTTAGGGTTCGTAAAATCTTGGCTGTATTTATTACACACAACTCAAACATGAAACCTTAAATATCATTTTAATAAATTAATATGCAGGAACCCCCATAACACCCCATACGGTATTATTTGCAATTTTGGATGGCTAACTTTAACGTAGACTCTAGTATATAGCTATTCCTAACCATAACTAGTTATTGTCCCTCTGTATCCTACATTGAGCCTACGAGTGAGATCATGACTGGTCTACCTCTGAGGTCTCCTTGCAGTGATCTTGCACAGGGTGCCCGTCTGCCCACAATGTTACCTACCTTAAGCATCCCCTACACCTTCAAATATCCCCCCAAAGGCCTGTGCTGCAGCTTGGCGCCCACACGCCAATGAAGGAATTGGCCTTAAAGGCCTGTTGTCAGCCTGCCCTCCACAACCTCTGCACCCTCTACCAACTTGCCGGAAGCACCCCCTGGATGACCCTGAGAGACTGTCCCAGGGACCAGCAGTCCTATGCTTGCTGAAGCTCCCTGTACCATGCAACCCAGAAGCTCTCCTACACTCCCTGGAACTCTCTGTCCTGTGGACCAGCCTTCATCTTCTGCTTCCTGTGGATCCAGCAGTACCTCACTGTCCTGTGGAGCCAGAAGTCCTCCTCTGCTTCCTGGAGCTCCCATCCCACGAGTCCAGCAATTCTCCCCTGCTTCCTGTACCCCCGTCCCTTGGACCGAGCTGCTGTCTTCCATTTCTTGTTCCGCGCAGCACTGTGGGCCCTCGTGGTGCAGCGCCTGCAGCACATGCTGCTCTTGTTCTCCAAGGGCGCATCACATGGAAATTAAAGAGGCACTCCATCTGAATCACACCAACCTCAAGGCAGAGCAAGGGATTGAAAGAGGGGCACACAGCTTGTAAGAGGGGCGTACTGGTTTTCCATTCTCTCTGTCTCTTAGCTCCGGTCCGGCTCGCATTGTTCTGGAAAATAACCTCATGTTAAGCATGCACTTTGTGTTTCCTAGTTGTGTTAATGTTAGCCCATTAGTAATGAGATGCCTCCATGCCTCCATTTGTATTTGCAAGGCTATCTATGCCCCTCTCACCCACTGGGTTATTTACCTCTTGATTGCCTAAGAAAATTGGCAACAATACTCTGGGGGAGCCCCCGCTGTAGTGTAGTTTCTATATTCCCAATAGGCTCTGAGTATTGGAATAATATATCCTATAGATTAGACGTAGGACTGAGGTCGACTAGGTCTCTATTGAATATATTAAACTTAATAGTGAGTCCCAGCTAGCTCAGAAGTCACTAGAAACGTTCCCGAATTCACAAGAAGGGATTAGTTTCTGACAACCGCGTAAACATGACAACTTTGTTTCCCAAGAATAAGAAATATATCTCTAGAGTCACTGAAACAATAGATAAGTATTTCACTCAGCCAATCGTGCATGCTTCGTTTCTACAGAGTTGCAGAGAAATAGAGAGACTGGCGTTTTCAATAAAAAGGGTTTATTGAACAGTCTTCTTTCTCATGCAAGAGAAGTGAACTGCTACATTTGTTAGGCAGACTGCAAAGTACAATGCGTACAGCGAGAACAATATTATAAAATAATACTGTAAGAGCATTGTATGGTTTCTAAGCCATGTAAAAATACATACATAAATAACATAGACTATAATACTCAACTGGTGCTTCTAAAATACGCCTACCCCAATGTATCTAACCTAAGTCTAGTACACGGGAAGAAGTAAGTATTGTGTAGCATAGGTTTAGTTTTCTTTGCCAAGAATCTATCCAAGATTTCTCTAGGTTCTAATCAGTTCCATACCTGAGTTAGAATGAAGTAGGTCTGGTATCTCTGTCTCGAGACTGTATTTCCCAACACCCCGCAAGGGGAGCCGGAAACACTGGAGCTGGATTCTCAGGAGGAGAAGGGCAGCTTCCTGATCAGTGTGTCAACTGGAGAGTCAGCTTCCTTTGGCACTTGCTGTAGCAAGCTGCGTCGGGCAAGTAGATAGTCGAACTGCTCCGAACCACCGTGGTTTGCAATAGCAAGTGAAGGTATATTTATACCTTGAAGGTGTTTATGAATGCCATAGTTTGACGTAAAGTTGGGCATAAGAACGTCATAATGATCCCCTTGGGAATAGTTGTTCATTGTAAAACTAATAGAGTTCTTGGAGAAATCAATATTCAAGCAAGGGGAAGTTCCCTGACTGCTTAAGCCGATTTTCCAAGAAATCGTTGTGACGTTTGGTACGGGTGGAAGTAGCCATGCCTGTATTTGGTTTGCATGGGCTATGCCTAAATAAGGGTTTGATGTCTATGCCTATATTAGGGCAATGTGAATTGTACTTATATAAGGGCATGAATTGGAAAAAAATTCTCTCGGAGCCTAAAACGCCACACAACACCCAATCCACTTTATTATGTATGACATTTCTAAGTTCTAAACACATTAAACATATATAAACATGTTATGTTAAAAACCCACCCAAAATACATAAAAATGCATGGGTACTGGTTGTACATGAAAAGCATAAGTGCTGTACGCATTTAAAAGCAATGTTTCATTTAAAGCATATAGATGACATTTGACAATGCTATCTGAATGAATCATGAAAATACATTTATGAAATGGCTCTTAAATACAGAAGAAAAAAGTCGAGACCATTCCATGACAGAATATATAAACTGTTTGAATGTGGACAAGGTCAAATATTGTATTTTGGAAGTTTTTCAAAGAATTCTAGTTGTCCATGAATAGTTCTACTTTAAGCAGATTACTTTGTGCCAAAAAATGAAAAAATACAAATTTGGAAAAACAAAAGTTAGATCATAGAAAAAATAGAGTCCAAAGTTAGATCTTTGTTTTGAAAAATGTAGGTCGAATTCAGAGTCTCTCAGAACATTGTGTGCCAATTTCAAAAGTCAGCGTTATTATTTGGAGAAAACATCAAATCTTCTAAGTCTGCAAAGAATTTGTCTACCATTGTAGTTGAAAGTTGGATTACCTTGTTAAGAAGATTAACCGCACAGCCCTTCGCCATGTGCAATGGGACCGGAGGCTCATCAGGCAAACGCCGCTGTGGAGTGGTGCATGGTTGCGGGAGGTCTCGTCCTCACGTGATTTCCGTCGCTGGGATCTCGTCGGGATCTCGCTACTCGGAGACGTGTGGGTGTGAGACCACATTAAATCTTTCACTGACTTACAACAACGCCATGCCCTCCTTCCCTCCCAATTCTATAAGTATCTACAACTCTGACACGCCCTCCACACCCACATCCCATCCCCCACCTCTCTCCCGGAATTCAGTCCCTTAGAGGCCCAGGTGATGATGGGAACCTGGGGAGGGGGGAAAGGGAGAGAGGGGGGGTCCCGAATATATCGGTCATTGGTGAACAACGGCCTCGCGTCCCTAGACCAGATCCGGGCCCGCTGGGAGGGGTGGCTGGGTCCCCTGGAGGAGGCGGATTGGAGGGACGCCCTTATGGCCCCCAAAACCTTGACAACATCCTCCAAGTTATGCCTGGTCTAACTTTACTACCTCCATGCAGCATATCTTACTCCGATGACGGCTGAAATGCCAGAAACCGGTCCCCGGTAGCTTATTTCCTTTCTGGTGAAGAATTGGCTTGGTAGTTTAGTCTGCCCTGTTCCCATGATGCACTGGGCCAGGGACAGACTGATTTGCATATAGATAGGTTCTGAGCTGGGATGGTGCAGTGAGCTAAATAACGGTGATGGAACAAGCCCTGATCTTTGGACTGGGTAAGAGTGGTCTGCTTAATTCAGACACTCTGTCCATCACCACCCCCTTTTCTGAATCATATCTTACTCCGGCACGCCTTTTCCGGGCCCACATGCGATCCTGCCTGCGCGTGCTGTGAGTATGCTCCAGCAGATTTCTATCATATGGTATGGCAGTGTCCGGCTCTGGTGCCGTTCTGGAGAGGGGTGGAACTCGAACTTATGCAGGCCATAGGGTGGGAGGTTCCCCATGAACCGAGGCGCTTGCTGTTGGGGGTGTTTGATGGATCCAGGGCGGATAAGCTTTTCCTGGGGGTGGCAGTGGTGGTGGCGAAGAGAGACATAGCTGCGCTCTGGTCTCAGGCTAAGGCGCCGATTGTGCGGAAATGGAAGAGAGGGGTGGATTGGTGTGGCGCACAGGAGGAGCCCCTCTTCGAGGCCCGTGGTTGCCCCGAACTCTTCGGTAAAGTGTGGGGTAAATGGTTCAATTTGCTACTTGCGTGAGGGTCCGACTAAAGCTTGTACATGCATAGTAATATGTGATTGTCACACCCACTCCTTTTGGGCCTCCAATGTTTTTTGTCAGCTGTCCGTGATTGTATTTCATCTTATTAAGGTGCTTGATCTGCTACCAATGAATTTCTCTGTTATCAAAAAAAACAATAAAGTTGTTTATCAAAAAAGAAGATTAACCGCACATAGATGTGAAGCATCGCCGTCAGCGTTGCTCGCATTAGCAATGTTCGAAGTAGATGGTACCTGTACGTCTGTCGCTTCTCGTACCTCACCATCAGCATGTTGCGTCTGTGAGATCCCAAAGAATGCCGTCATCAGAATTGGTAGCCGCTGGGGACAACACAGTACATAAGCCGTTACTGCTCCAAGCAAAGTATCAACATCCATTGGCATGACTGATGGGAGTGGCAGCCAGATGTCTAGCACGCATTCTTCTCCACATAGCAGGCATCGCAGAACAGGTAAGATGCAATCTTGCCAAATCGGTCTGAATGATAGAAACCATGTGGTATTCAATTCTCTTAAACAAGTTAATCCCAATATTTGGATTATGCGCTCATGACACTTCATCGCCAGAAGGGTGTTCTCCAAAATGAACTGGGTGTCGTTGGTGAGTTCGCTTGCCATATCGGAGCAGTAGGAGCAAAAATATTATCCCTGCTTCGAGTCCCAAAATGAGAGGCAGTCCGCCAAACACAGAGTGCACGAAGTTTGGAAATATTCCTAGGACTGCTTCAAAGGGTGTTAACAGTCCAGAAAAAACTGTCTTAAATACATGTACAATATCACTCATATCTTTTTTTTTATTTTAATTTTTATTAATCTTATTTCAGCAAACAGTCATACAATAAACATGTCTCACAGCGTTATTATCATATAGACAAAAAAACAACTAATTACTCACAACTCATTAATGAAGCGTTTAACATTGTAGAAAAAAGAAAAGTATACAAAATTAGATCCATCTTAAGATAGGGGCCCAGATTTCTTGTCCAAACTCCTTTCTTTTAACACCCTTATGTTTATAACTGGCCATTTGAAATTGATATATGGATAAAAGTTTGACTTGCCAATTATAAAAAGCTGGAGGTTCAATATCTAACCAGCGTGAGGTGATACAAAAACGGTACGCAGCCATACAAATAAATAAAAAAGCTCTTCAGCTGCTGACCTTGTTTCTATCCGATCAATTTCTAGACCGATAATAACCATTTCAGCAGTTAATTTTAAAGTAATCCCCAAACTGTTTTTCAAAAAAAATTCAACATCTGAAATATAATGGAGAAGTTTGGGGCACTTAAAAAACATATGAATAGAATCAGTAGCTGGTTCATCACAACGTTTACATTTATGACCATTATTACTTTTCCATTTAGCCAGTTTATCGGAGAATAATAAAGATCATAGATTGCCATAAAATGCTGACTTTGCAGCGAACCGTTGAATAACAAACAAATCGATAATTGAATAGATCTGGTTATATCAATATTCTCCGTTTCAAATTTCCTTTGCCATTTATTCTCAATAACAATCAAATCATCCTCCATTTGGCATATAACCATCTGGTAAATAGGCCCAATTGTTTTAGTCCTTCTACTTGCTTCTAAAATATTATTTTTGCTCATACAAATGTGATTGATAAGACTCTTTGAGTCCAAAAAACTACGTATCTGTAGGTATTTGAAAAAATCCCTTCTAGATAGATTACATTTTGTTTGTAAACTAGAGAAAGAAGCAAATAAAGTATCTTGATAAAGATCTCCCAATTGACGAATACCTGCAGTGTACCATCTCTTCATGATTTGATCATTAAAAATTTCAGGAAGCATATGATTATTCAGAATTGGAGAATAGTAGTTCAGATTATTTAGTCGGATAACTTTATTTTTGATCTGGCGCCATATAGATACGGCTGTTGACAGAATTTTAAATTTAGATTTCTTATAATAACTCGGTTCTAAAATTTTAACTAGACATTGAGAGACTTCCTCGCCTAGCAACATCTCATAAATTGAGGGGTTAGTTGGTTCATCCACAATAATGTCGGGGAATATTAATATGCCCATGTATCTTAAAGAGATAAGCCAATAGTATAAACGGAAATTAGGAATCCCCCACCCACCCTTCATTCTCGGGAGAAAACACCATCTCAAAGCACGCCTAGATCGTCGGTAACCCCATAAAAACCTAGACACCATTCTGTCTATTTTTGTGAAATAAGATGCTGAAAACAAGAGGGGAATTGTGCGAAATAGATATAAAAATTTGGGAAAAATCAACATCTTCAAAATATTTGCACGTCCATGAAGAGCGAAAAGTGTAGGTTATTTAATCTTTCTAGCGTGGTGTTAGAGGATTTCAGCACTGGCTCAATGTTGTGATGTACAATCTCCTCAATCTTAGGGGAGATAGTAATCCCCAAGATATTGGCCTTCTGAAACAAAGACCACGTCATTTGAACGGCCACTTTCAGAATGAATCAGCTGGGTCTTTGCTATATTTAATTTGTAGCCCGACAAGACTCCGTATTCTTCTGCTAAAGAAATAATTTTCGGTAATGCGAGACTAATGTCTGAGGTAGTAATGGCAACATCATCTGCGTACGCAAATATTTTTAATTTATTTTGTCCAATCGTAACCGGAATAATGCCTTCTTCTTTTCATAATTTACGAAGAATGGGCTCCAAATAATTGGGAATAGTAAAGGGGAGCCAGGGCAACCTTGCCTAGTTCCCCTTTCTATCCTAAACAGCTCAGACAATGTATTTTAGATCCTTTTAGCGGCTTTTGGGTAATGGTATAGCGCCTTAATTGCATCTATGTATACATTAGGGGATCCCATCCAGGCCATAACAGCCCATAGGAACCCCCAGGTGACCCTGTTGAACGCTTTCTCAGCGCCCAACAGGGCCACCGCAACCAAAGATTTTGAGGCTTGCGCCCAGTCCAATAATGCTAGAATTTTTTTGATGTGGTCCGTGGTGTCCCTTTTAGAAATAAACCCATGTTGCCTTATGGAAACCAAGGAGGGCATCAAGTCGTTTAGTCTGTTAGCGAGAAGTTTTGAAAAAATCTTGCTATCGGTTGAAATAAGAGAAATAGGTCTGTAAGATCCAAGCTCTTCACTATCCTTTCCTTTTTTTTTAAATATAACAATAGTGGCTAATGCCCATGACTCAGGAGGCTTGCCTGAGAAAGCTAGCTGAAATAGCTTAATCAATTCTGGTTTTAACATTCTCCTGAACACTCGATAAAATTCTAAAGGAATATTGTCAGGTCCCATTGCACTGCCGATAGCCAACCCGAAAATGGCTGCTTCAATATCTTCCCAAGCAATTGGGGCACAGAGTATCTCCTTCTGTTCTTCCGATAATTCTGTTTTATTAATGCTTGCCAAATATTGTACTGTTTTTTCTCCCAAATCTCCCCCATTATTAGACTGATGATAAAGGTTTTGATAAAATTCGTTAAAGGCTGCTAAAATGTCCTCTCTGGAAGTCCTGACATCTCCCCTAAGATCTCGAATTTTCAAAATTTCATTAGATGTTGTTTTTTCACGCAGTCTCTCCGCTAATATTTTCCCAGTTTGTTCATTTAATTCGTAGCATTCTGTTCTATATTGTCTAAACTCGGATGCCACTCGGTCAGCAATGTGGGAATATACTATGCTACGCTTAATTGACAGATCGATTTGGGATTCTTCAATGTGTATATTAGCTTTAATGCTTTCAGATAGCTTTTTTTCAGCCTTTAGGACCATATCACAGTCATTCTTGAATTTCTCACGTTTACTCTTGTGTAAAAAATTTAAGTATTTTAAAGTTTCCCCTCTTATTACAGATGTAAATGTTTCCCATACAATTGGGATAGAGGTGGTATCATTATTGATAAGGAAAAAATCCTGAATGACTTTGGTCATAAATTGTATATAGTCCTCTTCGAATAGTAGATTCCTCTGATATGACCAGGTTGTTTTAGGGACTTCCCAAACCGATGGTAAACTAAAACTTGCTATTAATGGATTATGATCTGATAATAGTTTTGGAAGGATCTCCATCGCTATTGTTTTAATAAAAAATTGGGATACAAAAAAATAGTCTAGACGTACATATTTCCAATGTGAGGCAGAAAAAAAGCTGAACCCAGGGTCTTTGGCATAAAGATTATGCCAAACATTCAAAAGCCCATTATCAACCACTAAATTCTTCAATGCTCTAAAAGTCAGTGGTTTAGATCCCTTATATTTATTGTTTTGTCTCATATCAAAATTGGCTTCAATATTAATGTTAAAGTCCCCACAAATAATGATGGGGAGGCTGCACAATGCAAGCTCTAAATTAAAAAAAATGTAACAGTTCAGAGTCATCCAGATTAGGACCATACACAGTATAAATCATCATTTTTTGTTGAAACAATAAAAGTTCTGCGCAAGCCCACCTCCCCCATTTGTCCGCAGTTGTTTTAAGACAAGAGCCTAGATTTCGTCGCATAAAAATAGCGACCCCTCTCTTAATCCCAGTCTGTTTAGTATATTATTAACAGATCTAATCCTAAATTCTTTAGAAGTCCCCTTTTATCCCACGCAACGTGGGTTTCCTGTAGACAAAGTATATCAATTTGCAACAAGTATATCATTTTAGCCAAAATCCTCTTTTTCTTGGCATCATTAAGACCGTTGATATTCAACGTACACACCTTTATTTTCTTACTCATTTGAGAAAAGATAAAATATCAATTGAAGGCCTCACAACAAATATAATAACAAAACATGTTTTCCTAGTCCTACCCAAAAATATCAAGATACATTTACCATCTTTGTAATAAACATTGCCTCTAATAAAGCTGTTCAAATTCCGACTCAAAAGCATGTATTGATTTAAATTGACCATATCTAAATCTGATACGATTCTGACTGTTGCTGAATTAAACACCCCCCCACCACCACCAGAACCCCTAAAACCCCCCTACCCCACAAGCCCCACCACCCACACAATCAACCCTCCCCCCACCCAAACCCACCTTATGAGGCACAGGGGCAGACAGTCCCTGGGAACACAGAGAGTCCCCCCCTCCCTTCTAGATCCGTAGAAGGAGTCCTATATTGGTTGTAAACCTAGCCATCTCGAAATTTATATGTACATAACAAGTTTATCATTGAAAATCGTTAATATACAAACGGAAAATAGAAAATATCAATGTTAATTTCTCTGACTCGCCAAATTTAACAGTAGACTATTTATAGTGAAGCTAGGTACTCCTTAGCAGCAATCTCAGAGCGAAAAAAATGTGTTTGGCCTTTCACAATAACCTTGAGTTTGGCCAGGTTTTGTAGATACACTGTAGCTCCTTTTTCCTGAAATCCAGCTATCAATTGTCTCAGATGCCACCGTTTAGATACCGTCGCCTGACAAAAATCAGGTCTAACAAAGAAGCTGCATCCTTTGGCCGTACGTTTTTTATCTGGTATGGCCAGGTCAAACACTGCTTCTCTTGCTAGGAAGTTATTAAATCTGACCAAAATGGCTCTCGGATAATCACTTTCCTTTTGCTTGGCATTTTTAGTAAATGGGAAGCCATGAGCACGTTCAATTATCACAAACCAGTCCCAAGATACCAGATCTGGAAATGCAGTGGAGAAAAACTCACAAATAAATTTACGGACATCACTTCCTCCTCAATTTTCTGGCACCCCCAAAACCCGCAAATTATTCCGTCGGGATAGATTTTCAAGCTCCGATAACTTGTAGCTGACATCATCTCGTTGCTCTTTGATTATGGAAAGTTCTTTTTTCTGTGAAATAATTTCATCTTCAAGTGTGGATATTCTTGTTTCAGCCTCTGAAACTCTTACAGACATATCAGTACATATTTTAGTAATGCGTTGAACTGCATTCTGTACCTTTTTACATGTCGCTTGTGTACGAGCGATCTCAGTCTTTGTATCAGACCTATGCGCCATCATAGTTTGGTATATCGTGATCAATGTCAACTCTGGACCGGAGTCACATACAAAGTTAGGTACTGAGGGTTGAGCTGTTTCTACAACCGAGCTGAGCTGCTGCATTAGGTCTTCCAGACTATTGGACTTGTTTCTTACTGACTGTGATTTACAAACCTGTTGTTGCTTCTTAACGGTGATAGCAGTGATAGCGGACCCCGGAGATATTCCAGCTTGTTCATCTTCTTCATCTACACTGCTGTCATCAACAGGATAATCAGCCCAGTCCTTATCAAAACTTTCATCAGAAGTAAGGTCGGACATTGAATAAAATTGATCATTGGTTCCTTGTATTACATCTGGACCAGAATCTCCACCAATGTCTGATACTGAATGGGGTATATTCAAGTTTTCACTTGTCTCCGTCATTTCGGCATTTAGCGTGGAAAAAGCAATACTAGGGACTTCAGTTTCCATAACCCCCTTCTTTGTATGTTCAAATCCTGGCACTGGCTCTGGCTCGGTCTCTGCCGAAATTCCAGGCAGTTCAGAATCTTCAGGCGTTTCAGGTATATTAGAGTCTAGAGATTGTTCTGCTCGAGATGTTAAATTTATATTGCTCTCGCTATCTCTCAGCGTCGCATTACACTCACTTTCTATCTGAGACAGTGAATTTCAAGAGAGGCGGGCACAGTCACTTCATCATGCTGCATTCGTGCATTTTTAATAAGTTGTTTTTCGAAAAGAGCCGGTACCGTTTGTGCAGAATTATTGCTTTTGCCACTACGCTCTCCCCCTTTCTTCGGAGCTGATGCATTCTGGTTTATGATAGACTCACCAACTTTAGAAGTGTTGAGAGTTCCATCGACAGCAGCCTCTGATCCATCGACCACGACGGAGGCTTTTGTTTTAGCACTCCTTGTAGCAGGGGCTTTCAGCTGGGTGTTCGCATTTTTCGGCGGCATGTTGATTCCGTTACTCCCGGCAATTCGAAATGACTGCCCAAGCCACTTTGTTAAGACCCGCCAAGCCTGATACGAATGCTGGAACGCTCCAGCGAGTAGAAGCGCCAAATACACCATGAAGTACAGGATCTAGGAGAGCCGTTATGCCGTCGGAGCCAGGTGTGGAGCCTGCAGAAACGCCAGGTCAGTTATCGAAGGTTTTCTCATATACCTCGTACGCCTCGTTCGCCTCAACCACATCCGAATAATGAGCAAAAGATCCTCACAGTGTAACAAATTCAAATGAGAAGTCCCAGTTTCTCCCTGTAGTTTCTCCCTGTTTTCTCCTTCTTCGGGTCAGGAGCGGAGGAGCCGACTACTCACGCCGCTAATCTTGCGGCCGCCATCTTGCCTCCTGTTCAATACCACTCGTATCAGACATGTTTAAGATGCGACCTAACATTTCTGAGAAATGTATAGGGCAGTTTGTGGATAAAAGGGCATGTATCTCTGCTGAAGTCCTTGCAACTTGCAGATCCTACGTCTCTTAGGCCGAGGTCAGTCACACAGTTTTTTGTAAAAGAATGGCTTTCATTCTGCTTAAAGTATCAATTCGTATAGAAGAGATGGTCAGTGAAGGCCATAACGGCGACTCCCGGTCTGTCTTGGTTTTTGGAAACAATACTTGCATACAGCAAGTGACCCTGACTGACACAGTTACGAGATAGGGTATTCCTGGCAACATGCCACAGCAGCTGTGATCATTCAACATAATGTAACTTCCATTAGAAAGTTGCCCAACAAGTGGATCAATCACTGCAGCTGGTGAACCTTGCAGGTGGCAGGATAAGTTGTTCGAGGAACCATCGCAGGCCCCGTGTAAATTAATACCCTGACATAGGAGAGAACCGCTTAGTGCTTTTTCACAATATGTACCACTAAGAAACACTTCTTTGCCCCCACTCCAACATCTGTGTGTATATGATAAATCCCAGGATGTCTTGATGTATTCTTTACCCAACCTTTCATATACGCCTGCTGGCATACGTTTTAAGCAATACTGAAAATGGAAAATTGTAACAGGCAGAGTGATTGTACCGTGTATTATCCATTCTATTGCTGATTTCTCAGAAACAGTTAATGGCAATCTTTCCAGTTTTTCAATGCTCAGCACCTTATAGTCTGCTCCCCTCTGTGCCAGTTTGACCTGTTTATCTGTGAGATTGAATTCAGAAAACAGTGATGTGGTGTTGATTAGACACCAAGGCACATAGCCTGAACGTAGGTTTTGTAACGTACAGCCTAATAGCATTATAGAACACAATTGCGACTGACCATGTTGCAACATGACCAAGTCCTGTTCTATTATGTCTATGGCAGAGGATACTATGCTGTCCAAAGAATATATTCTGGATGACAGAGGTGTTAACCCATTGTCAACTACAGAGAGAGATTTCTCTAAATTAAGACGATCAATTTCTCATATTCGTTCTGCAGTCTCTGCTTGCGTAATTTTTCATGCTTCATTGTAAATAGCATAGATACCGGCGTATATAAAACGTTTATGACGCGCTTTAGTAGGTCCTTGTAAGAAGTCCCTTAAATCAACGCCATCTTTAAGTAAAGATAAGTGTTGTTTTACTTCCTTCAATGTAGATTTTCATAGCCACTCAAGGCACAGTTTCCCTACACTGTTTGATGTTACTATTCCTGGATGCTGTTTCTGAACATATCTTGGATCTGGCCTAGTGAATTTGAAACCCTGGTTCTTGTTCAGGAATCTATCTTGACAGGTGTTTGTGTCTGTGGCCAGATTAACCATTTTTTCCAATCTGGATCTGTTCTGTTGTGATGCAAAATAGTACGTACGTCGACCACCCCCTCTGTAGTGTTGTTACTATCAGATGTAGGTGTAGGTATGGACGGTTTGTTTAACTCCTTAATCTTAGCTAAACCAAGACAAGATGTCTGTTGAACAGTGTCATTCAAAAACATTATTTGTTCTGGGATGATGCAGGCTCTAAATAAGGCTTCTAATTCCTACACCTGCCAGTCTTTTGTGCCCCAGACAGTTTTTGTCTCAATGTTGTCTTTACAAAAGTCAAAACCTAATGGAGACAGCTGAGCATAAAAGGTTGCAGAAAAAATGTGCTTGGTATTTGTCAACATACTTTTGATTCCTGTTCAATTAACATTTTTAAAGTAAAATGTTTCTGGATTTGAAGTATTAAAACCTGAAAAGTATGGAAATGTGTCATAAAATGTTTTTGAGCTACCCTGGTGGCATAGGACAATGTTACCATTGGTTATACGTTAATACATTTCTAGGGTTTGTAGATTTGTGCAAGAAATGATTACCATAGTGATTATAACAGTACATTTGTTCATAATCTGATGAACCTTCTAAGTATTCATGATTTGTAAATTTTGCAGACATTTCTAAGTCTGACATCATATTATTAACAGTCTCGAAGTCCCAATCATCAGAAAAGGTACTAGATGAAACAAAGTCACTCAAGGAAACCTTGAATTGGTGTGGAATCTTCAACAGCTCTGCTGGACCAAAGATGTCATAATCAGTTCTGTCCCAAGCTATACCACCAGGTATAGGAACGGCTGTGATGTTCACTGATGACAAGTCTCTTTGTTCACAATGAGATTATTTCTGTGGCTTGAGGAGTAAGTTGATGTTCTTACTTGCTGTGTCCTTTTTAGCATATCTTCCATTTATCAGCATTCCCAAAGTAAATACAAGAGTCAACCAAAGTATAAGAAAAAGTACATCCAATAAAATCCAAAGTTCAATCCATGGTGAAACCAGATAAGTCTTTTCCAGTCGATGAAAAAGTTCTATTGCTTGCTCTTTAAAAGTTCTTTTTGCTGGCGTCGTTTCAGGCTCACTGGGATCTTTGGAAAACGTATCAAAGTGAATGAACTAGCCAGAGGCAGTTCTGTCAATTGTAGGGATTGCATCAGGATTCGTTGAAATCGCTGGAACCACTTGATCACTTGTTACATTTGTATAGTCAGTTGCTATTTCATTGTAGACAGGCATTTCTTGATGAACTGTTATTTAGGTCTCAAGAGGTACACGTTCCATGGCTTTGTTGCATAGTCCTTCATTTCGCACTGCAGATTCTACAAAGGTGATGAGTCTCTCAGTTTGAACTTCTTGGATAGTAGCTAGATTAGGGAGTCTGCTACATCTTTGAAGTACACTTGGCCTACTACTTATGATCAGCCACATGATGTGGTTTGACCAGGTCGATGGTCTCAAACCTGTTCTCCTTTTTACCAGCAAGGGGCGAAAGTATCACTGTTCTTGATCCTTGGATGGCTAGGACAGGTACTCCTTATCTGTAAGAAGGTCCAAATTCCTTCTTGTTTGCGATCTTTTCTATGACTAGACCTCCAATCTTTGGAATCCAGACAGGCCTTGCTGGGATGTATAGTTTCTCTTCAGTGGTCGTTGGCTTCAGGAACACGTTACATTGACTTTTTTTATTACATTTAAGTCCTGCAAAACAGCCAAATGGTCTTTTTTGTGAAAGGGTTTTTGTTCTACCACTGAAGTGTGACAGTCGAGGTCCTGCACAATCGATCTAGTTCCAAAAAGGATTTCATATGTTGTGATTCCCCCTAGAGAACTTCTTGGCAGATTGTTAAGACTACGTTGGACAATTATTAGATGTTTGACCCACCCTTCACCCGAGCCTAATACCCTAGCTGTTATAGATTGCTTTATGTCCCGTTTTTTTTTCTCCACGACCGAATTTCTCTCAGGATGGAATGGACTCGAATACCACAATGCAACGCCCAGATTGGCCATGGCCTCCTTGTAAGCCCGAGAGCTAACCGCAGGACCCTGGTCAGAATGTAGCGTGCCGACTGCGTATGTGCTGATAAAGACTCGCAAATCTTTTATAACTGTTTGTGCGTCAGCCGAGCGCTGAGGCCACATCCAAATGAATCTTGAGCAAGAATCCACTGCGACCATGATATATTTATAGTTGCCATCCCTCTGTAAGGGACCGCAGTAGTCCAGGTAAACGCACGCCACTGGTTTATCTGAAATTAACAGGGGCGTCTGCGCAGGACGTTTCACAGTAGAGACTTTCATCTTTTGCCAGATTTTACATTCCAGAACATAGTTTCTGGTTTGTTTCCTCATGGGCGGCCACCATTATCTCTGTTTTAATAACAACTCTGTGGTGGAACCACCTGCGTGTGCAGAGGCAAGCCCTTCGTGTGCGGCTAAAATTAGTCCTAATCTATGTTCCATGTTTGGAATTACTTTATCCCCCACTCCAGGGATTCGAGCAAATGGAACATTATTGAGTTTTTGTGACCATAGGTCGGAATGTGCCATCTCGCCAGCGATCTTTAACGATCGCGCATGCAGCACTATAAGCTTGTTTACCCCTAATAGTGGGCTGTTCTGATACGTCAGTATAAATTATACATTCATGCTGCTCTAGAGGTAGAATCTCAGTAGGCAGAGGACATTCTTGTTCGTATTGTAGAAATTCTTGTGTTTTCAAATAGGAGTCAAAAACGTATTCAACGTCTGTTGCAGCAAGAGAATTAACCCATTGTATCCATGTCGGATGTAAAGCTTTTGCATTTGGAATGCTCGCTTTCGTCACTGCCTCTAAGGCAGGTACAGAAGTAACGACCATTATGCGCTTACCCTGTGCGAGGGCTCTCTCTTTGCTACTGCAGGTTGAACCGCTGTCAGAATATTTTCTGTAGGAGTGAATTTCATTTCTGCTTCTGTGTGCAAGTGTGATTTGTGAGCTACTGGTACTTTTTCTCCTTCATTAAAGGTTAAGTACGTGAATCCGATTCTTCCTAGGATAATTCGGATCACTAGGTTGCATACGTTTACGCGTGTTTGTAAATGTTTTGTAGCTAACATGTCTGTTTGGACCGAACGCAAAATTTCTGTGTGTTTTTGACTCCAATTAACTGTTCTGAAATCAGGTTTGAATAATTTGTAGAGAGGTTTAAACCTTTCTGCGTAATTTAGAATGTAAGTTCTTCCGAAGTTTAGGAAACCTAGAATCGACTGTAAGTTTTCAGCATTTTTGGAGGTTGGAGCAGCGCACACTTTTCTAAAAAGTTGGCTGCCAGGCTTTTGCCCTCACTTGATAACTCATATCCCAGGAACAGGACGTTGAGGTGGACAATTCTTGATTTCTTGAAATTGAATTTGTACCCTTCAGAGGCGGAGCCCAGAATAATTGTGTTCACCCTGTGCACCACTGTGGCTCCCTTCCAACCCCCCTCCGCTCCCTCCCTACACCGCTCCCGTAGCTTCTAATACCCCAAATTTGACGCAGGGTTATTGTAGTAGGGACTGGCTAATATGAGGAGCCATATTTGTGAGTGAGACGCTCTGACCTCGGATAGGAAATTACTTTGTTTCCAGTCCCGATAAACTGGGACATTGAGTCCACGTCACAGACCCACTTAGATTCAATCAGCCTTTCCACCACTCGGTGCAAACCTGACACACACAGAGCCATTTCCAACAGTCTGCTCCACACAGCGACTCGATCACCACTCCAATATGGCCGCCAGTCTGGTGACTCTATTCACATGACCCGGACAGCACCTCACTTCCTGCTCCGGAGCTGAATCAGCTTCCTATTTTAACCGTAAGCCGGCAACCAGGTCCTCACTATCGGGACCCGGCGCGAAGGGTAGGCAGAGCACGCTTCAGTACAGGCTTTTGAAAGTAAGTGGCACAGACGGGAGTTTGGTGGGCTAATGTGAGGACCTATGTAGGGACACTATGTCCACACATACGCACCTTCAGGGTCCCGCATGACTGTGGCCCCCCTCTAAACGGCATCTTCCCTTTCCTGCACCACTCCCGTAGCTTTCGATACCGGAGACCTGACACTGGGTTTCTGCTTAAGGGATTGGTGAGAATGATGAGGCTTCTTTGTTTTAATGACACTCTGACCGCGGTTAATCTTGCGGCGTGTGCCATCCTTTGTCTACACCAACAAGCGAGACCGCAACAATGCCACCTCTCCAGTGCTATAGCACCTTATTTGACCGCTACCCTCGAGCAGCGCCATATGTGGGATATGTCACACCACCCATTGTATCCCCTATGTTTAACTTAACCTGGTTCCCGGTTATCCATACTAGTTGAGGATCCCCATCCACGAGGAGCATGAAACTATATTCCTGGCGATCAAGCGCTTCCCATGATAACCACTTCCACACACACTGGACCTACCTGGTCTCTCCAACGAGGCGGGATGGGTCAATTTATATCCTGCATACCCACCATGTATTATGCGTTACTGATCTGCACTGGCTTCCCTCCCCAGCCCAAACTCTTTGGCTTCACGCCTGATGCTAGATCCGCCGGGTACTGTTGACACCCATTGACCCTAACCACTAGGTGAGTAACAGCGACACCTATACCAAGGTTAGATAATACAGTCTAATGGATAATTGCTGCGTTTTGGTTTTTAAATTGCTTTTATTCACATACTAGTCACCTTTCCACCAGTATGCCACTTCTCACAGTGTGTTCACATCCGCGCACAGTGTACCCATGGCCACTATATTTTCACTTGTTGTTACTTACTTGTCTCCCACAATTCTAGGTAGGAACAGTGTCAGACAGGTAGTACAACCTAAGTGTTTTGTTTAAACTGATACTTACTAGATCATGTTTAGTAGATAGTAGTTCCCTTATAGGTCCTGAAGAATCGCAGTCAACGAACTATATGCGAGAAACATGTCGACCACACCTTTTGCACTTATAGCCCCGGTTAACCCTGGGAAACAATAGTTCCCACGAGTACTGGCTATCCCTGATTTTACTTGTGGCAGAGGATCACCAGAATAAAATTGTTTCCGGTACCTCGTGTCACATTTTACCCTCACCCACACTTTCTACTCTTTCCTGGCCCCTTACCCGCACTTCACCATAAGGCAGTTGGATAAAAGATCTCCGATAAAGAGCCCTTCTTTGAGGTGAGCCCGTTGGGCATTGCACCGCCTGCCCGACGAGGAGCATTGCCTATGATGAAGCATGACACTCGCAAGGGTGTGTGAGGCCATTATATCCAACACATTGGATACCCAGGGGTGGTTGTCCAATTGAACACCAACCCCTTCCCTAGTGACCTACACCTCTCCTTCCCTCCCCTTTTCTTTTAGGAACAGCCCCGTCATCACTTTGTTGTCCGATCCTTTGGGCTACGACTGCGACTGGACCTTCCATTCCTTCTTCTTGCGAATGGTAACATTAGCCCCACTAGATCGTAACAGATCCTTCCCCCTACTTGTTGCTATATCTTCTGCACGGCTAACCACCGTGGGGATACATTCTTGGAAGGTAAGACTGGTTCATTCCCCCAAAACATAGAGTCCTCAGCCAATTGTTGAGAGACTAACGGACCCTGTTTACCACAACCAGGGCCCGCCTTTCCTTCAATCTTTTCCTCTCTACACCTTCATCTCACCTCTCTATCGCTTCTCCGCCACAAGATGGATGGTCAAGGATTGAGTTTTGGTGATGATGATGCAGCAGCTATCCTTAGATTACCTTCGATCCTTGGCGTTGCAACAGAAACAGCCACTGGGAGCAACTCAGCTGACTGGAAATCACTCTCTGATATGAAGAGAGAATGGGTCAGAATTACCTTGCATGGAGCACTTATGGCTGAATACTTTAAGGCTAAAATAGCACCCAATGGCCTTATCGTGAAAAACTTCCCGAGGATATTCTGGGAGGATGGCCAATTCAAGAGCGAATGGTCGCTTATCTCCTGGAAGTGCACACACGACCTCCTAATCCTGCTAGTCAATACAGCAAAACGATTAGCTGATGAATTGCTTACTAAGATCCAGGCTGCTGAAAATGCATTGAAAAGCACCGGGCAGAATACAGGCTTCAAAACTAAACTGGCCGAACTGAACAAGGAAATTTCTGAGCACAAAGATTTTCTGATAAAACAAAAAGTAGCCAAACTACAAAAAGACATTGATCATTTCTCTAAAGAAAAGGTCTACCCTTATTTGAAGGACGACTACGTCCCCCCTGGAACAGGTTACCTTTCTGACTCTAGTGCCAATTCTTCCAGGAGAGGATCAAACACAGACAGCAACTCAAGTAATGAAGAATGGCAACCACAACCCCGAAGGGGCAAGAGAGGAGGGAGACGTGGACAACCTTTTTACCCACAACCTCCTTTTCAGGGTCCACAGTTTTGGCAATACCCCCAATTTCCACATCCAATGCCACCTTACGCGACCCAGTTTCCACCGCAATTTGCCCCCCATGGCATTAACCAGCAGCCTTTTTTAGGCAGAGGTTGGGGCAGAGGGCGTGGGTGCAAGCAAGGAAACGGAACAGACAAGAGGGTACAATGGGAGGACACTCAGGGCCAAGGGATGGGCACCAGGAGCAAGACGTCACGAAAATGAGCCTGGTAGTGAATCTTTCTTCACGTCAACTCACCACTGATGAAGAAAGAGTGCTCCAAAAGGGCCTGGGTTTCGTCCCTACTCCCCGAATAGACCATTTCCAACAAAGTTGTGAAATCCAGAAATTCTTTCGACAGATCAGATTGAGAGCTTTCTTTGATGGCAGACCACAAGAGACTCCTACCGGCTCCGGTCTACACAATCCCTCGACCTTCACCCCCCACAGTGGACTGGTCCCTAATGAAATCCTCACGTATGAACAGGCTGTACTCAAAGATATTGGATCTATGAGACTGAGTAAGAGGCATCAGAATCTTTCGAACTCTGAACGACAGATGTTGGATTCCCTAGCCAATGACCGCTCCATCACTATCAAACAGGCAGACAAGGGTGGAGCAACGGTCCTTATGGACACAGTAGACTATGAAACTGAATGTCTAAGACAACTAGGAGACAGACACTACTACACGCCAATCCCTTCCAACCCCACTGAGCGTTTAACGACCACGATTACGGGACTAGTCCACTCTGCTGAATGCCAAGAGTGGATCTCCAAAAAGGAGGCTGAGTTTCTATCTAAGAGGGACCCCAAAGTTCCCTACTTCTACACCCTCCCAAAAATACATAAGGGTACCACCCCTGTCCCAGGACGCCCGATCGTGTCAGGCATTGACTCTGTCCTTGAGCCCCTCTCGCAGTTTTGTGACCACTTTTTACAACCGCTGGTCAAACAAATACCTTCATATATTCAGGACACTACCGATATCCTCCGCCTCCTGACAACCTAGAGGAGGACATCCAGGTCGACTTCTAAGCATGGGCGGAAAATCCGTTTCGCTTGCGGATTTTGCGGATTTTCGGGAAATTCGCAATCCGCGAGATTCGCGAATCTCCCGCAAAATCCGCAAATCCGCGAGCAGCGGATTTTGCTCGCACTGCTCGCACTGTTCGCGTGAGTTCGCGGCTTCCCAGTACAACTTTGCGCCCCGCGAATAAGTGCTAAATTGCAGAAATACGATCTTAGCAAAACTGAAACTACTTACCAGGTTCAAAAGTTCAGGCTCATCATTAGTAGCCATTTCCTGTAGTGCTTCCTGAGGGGCCCCTCCAGAGTTCAGTTGCCAGTTGCAACTATTATGTGACCCTGCTCTGAACCTCAGAATAGTTACACATATGCCACAAAGGTCCTGAATTACAGCTAAGGGAGACAAGCAGGAGCCAGGCTGGAAGTTAAAATCCATTAATCAGCCCCTAATTCATTATTGTCAGTTGGGGCAGGGCAGGTGTTGTAACTAATTTTGCAACAATGAAAGCACTTAGCAAGTGCAAAAGATCACTAATCAGGGAGCACTAAGGAAGCAGGTGCCAGCTAAAAAAATATTCTGTGACACATTAATCAGCCCCAAATTAATTCAGGTCACTTGAGGCAGGGAAGGTGTGCTTTGCTTTGCCGAAAATAATGTACACTGGACAACCAGAGGGTGTGGTGATGAAACAGAGGGTGGCATGGGTGGGCCAGAGGGTGGCATGAGTAGTCAGAGAGTGGCAGTGGTGACAGAGAGTGGCAGTGATGAAGAAGAGTGTCCCAAACAGGCTGGACACGTAGAAACAACAAGTTCGCAAAACTTGCGACCCGACAGGTAAGTTCGCAAATTGCGAAATTGTAAAAACCCTCGCGAACTGGCAGAAACACGGGCGAACACAAAAAAAAAAAATCCGCAAATTCGTGGGAATTCGCGGATTTTGCGGATTGCGAGTTCGCAAATCCGCAAAATTCGCGAACGCGAGATTCGCAAAATTCGCCCATGCTTATCGACTTCCTCATCCCCCTAGACGTAGAGGCCCTCTATACCAACATTCCCCAGAGGGCCACACTCTGGGTGATTGAGAGAATTCTCAATGAGGAAGAATGGAACTCTCCAACACCGCCTTCCTTCATTATGGAATGTGCGACTCTTGCCCTCACAGAAAACTATTTTGAGTTCAAAGGACAACATTACCACCAGACCCAGGGCACTTCCATGGGCAGCACTTTTGCCCCCTCGGTGGCCTGCCTTAACATGGCAGACTTCGAAGATAGATGCATCAATGGACCTACAAACCCTTACCACCCCAACATCAAGCTATGGAAAAGGTTCATTGATGATATCCTTGTGCTTTGGAAGGGTACAGAAGACCTTTACAAAGAGTTCTTCAACTGGCTCAATACGCAGAATGAATACTTACATTTCACCATTACAGTGTCTGCGTCCCAAATTGCATTCCTGGACCTCACGATAAGGCTAGAAGGGGGCAAAATTGACACCACCTTGTACCGCAAACCAACGGATCGCAACAGCTTACTTCATTTCACCAGCCACCACCCGAAGGCACTGAGGTTAAACTTACCCTTCGGACAATTCTTGCGAGTCAGGCGAAATTGCTCCAGTCTCTCAGATTATAAAACTGAGTCCTCACTTTTGGCCAGAAACCTGAGGGACAGAGGATACCCTTCTAGAGAAATAACTAGGGCACGTAAGCGAGCACAGAACAACCACAGGGGTGCCTTGCTTGAATATAACACCAGGACCACACAGGAGACTGATCTCCTCACGTGTGTAACCACCTACTCGCCAGCTTCCACTGAACTAAAAAAGATAATCAAGCGACACTGGCAAATTCTCAACACAGGTGAACTGAATTTCACGAGACCAAGATTTGCATTCAAAAGGTCCAGAAATATAAAGGATATGTTGGTTCATACTAGGCCCAAGAAAACTGAGTCAACAAGACAAACCACCCTATGGCAACTGCCACCTGTACAGGGCCATTACCCATGTGGTTCTTGCAGTGTGTGCCCCTTCACCAGCACCTACAAAACCATCCTCTTGACTGATACCTTCCGCTGGGAAATACGAGGTCATACTAACTGTAATACCTCGAACTGTATCTACCTCCTGAGATGCCCGTGCGGCCTTCAATATGTGGGCATGACCACCCGTCCCGTAAAAGTCCGCATCTCTGAGCACAGGAGTAATTTCCGCTGCAAGAAGACCAATACTAAGATGTGCAGACATTTCCAAGAACATAACCATTCAGCAGACTCAATATCCTGGTTAATTCTTGAGGCTTCCCCTGATCAATCTAAGCGCAACCTCTTCCTGAAAGAACAAAGATGGATACATCGTTTATCCACTGATCACCAGGGATTAAACCAGGATATTCCCTGGAGTGCCCTGTAAACCCATACTCACTATCAGCAATGATTGACTAGGACCCTACCCTGATTCTGGATCCGACAATCTGGGTCATTTAGCCCACGTCACTGACCAACCTAGCTTAATTCAACCCTTACTGCCACTCTGTGTTTACATGATATACGCTGAGCCAGTTGTAACAGCCTTCTCCCCATGGCTACTTGATCACCACTCCATCATGGCCGCCGCTCTGGTGACTATAACCACATGACCCGCAAAATACCTCACTTCCTGCATCCGAGCTACCTTAGCTTCCTACTTATACCTGGAGCCAATGACCGGGTCCTCACTATCCGGACCCGGCGCGAGGGGTAGGCATAGCACGCCACAGCACAGGCACTTGGAAGTAAGTGACATAGGCGGGATTGTGGTGGGCTAATGTGAGGACTTATGAAGGGGCACTATGTCCGCACACACGCATTTTCCCAGGTTCCCGCACCACTGTGGCTCCCTTCCAACCCCCCTCCGCCCCTCCCTACACCGCTCCCGTAGCTTCTAATACCCCAAATTCGATGCAGGGTCATTGTAGTAGGGACTGGCTAATATGAGGAGCCATATTTGTGAGTGAGACGCTCTGACCTCGGATAGGAAATTACTTTGTTTCCAGTCCCGATAATCTGGGACATTGAGTCCACGTCACAGACCCACTTAGATTCAATCAGCCTTTCCACCACTCGGTGCAAACCTGACACACACAGAGCCATTTCCAACAGTCTGCTCCACATAGCGACTCGATCACCACTCCAATATGGCCGCCAGTCTGGTGACTCTATTCACATGACCCGGACAGCACCTCACTTCCTGCTCCGGAGCTGAATGAAATGAAATGAAATGAAATGGAATTTGATTTGTAGAGCGCATGGCTGCCCGACAGCGTCCCAGCGCTTGCTTAGGGAACACGTCCTGGTATTCCCCTGCGAGATAACCCATTACTGGGCATCCCCAAGGTGAAAGCCAGGCATCCCGCTGCGAGGGGCCGTTGTGGAGATTAAGCAAGCTATTGCCCAGAGTTACAGAGTGGGACTCCATGATTGGAATAGGCACCGAGGCTAGAATTGTCAGGTCCGGGGAAATTTGAGCCCAAGTCCCGCCGTGGCAGTGAATTGAACCCTGGTCCGGGCCAGACCTCTGCATCAGGGTCTGCCGCTCCAACCACTTGAGCCACACTTCTCCACATCAGCTTCCTACTTTAACCGTAAGCCGGCAACCAGGTCCTCACTATCCGGACCCGGCGCGAAGGGTAGGCAGAGCACGCTTCAGTACAGGCGTTTTGAAAGTAAGTGACACAGACGGGAGTTTGGTGGGCTAATGTGAGGACCTATGTAGGGACACTATGTCCACACATACGCACCTTCAGGGTCCCGCATGACTGTGGCCCCCCTCTAACCGGCATCTTCCCTTTCCTGCACCACTCCCGTAGCTTTCCATACCGGAGACCTGACACTGGGTTTCTGCTTAAGGGATTGGTGAGAACGATGAGGCTTCTTTGTTTTAATGACACTCTGACCGCGGTTAATCTTGCGGCGTGTGCCATCCTTTGTCTACACCAACAAGCGAGACCGCAACAATGCCACCTCTCCAGTGCTATAGCACCTTATTTGACCGCTACCCTCGAGCAGCGCCATATGTGGGATATGTCACACCACCCATTGTATCCCCTATGTTTAACTTAACCTGGTTCCCGGTTATCCATACTAGTATAGGATCCCCATCCACGAGGAGCATGAAACTATATTCCTGGTGATCACGCGCTTCCCATGATAACCACTTCCACACACACTGGACCTACCTGGTCTCTCCAACGAAGCGGGATGGGTCAATTTATATCCTGCATACCCACCATGTATTATGCGTTACTGATCTGCACTGGCTTCCCTCCCCAGCCCAAACTCTTTGGCTTCACGCCTGATGCTAGATCCGCCGGGTACTGTTGACACCCATTGACCCTAACCACTAGGTGAGTAACAGCGACACCTATACCAAGGTTAGATAATACAGTCTAATGGATAATTGCTGCGTTTTGGTTTTTAAATTGCTTTTATTCACATACTAGTCACCTTTCCACTAGTATGCCACTTCTCACAATGTATTTATCGAAACAACAAAAGGTCCTGAGCTAACAAGAATGAGGGAAAATTGATATATATAGAACACAATGGAACTCTATATAGTCTCAGAGTTCCGTGACCAGCCGGCCATGGAATATTTATTGATTCAATTTTTGGATTATCAAAGTTACAGCAATTAACCCAAGCAATAAGGGTTAAATAGGGGCACAGTCCTGTGCCATCCAAGAAAGGGAAGGGCAAGAGGGTAAGGGTCAGTGGGAAAAGTTATCAGGCAAACAAAAGGAGCTAACAGGTCACTGGCATTTAGTATACATTTAGCAGTGTATCCTGAAGTCATTCATACACACAATAGTATTTAGGTAAGTACATGTATGAATCACTTAAAAAGTCGACGTTTCGATCCCTAGCTCAGATATAACGGGATCATCATCAGGACAAGAAATTAATATTGCCTGGACATAGTTATTAATAACACCTGTTTTGAAAGGAGAAATTGAAAGGGAGAAAAACAAAAGTATACATAGTCATTGTTTGTATGGTCAGCGCTCACTTTGTAACGGTAGACATTTCATTCGGAAGCGCAGTGGTCAGTGTTGCCATGAGGCGTGACTTTTCTGTGCAGAATCACAGGAATTCATGCAATTTCTGGGATCCTTCGTCCGTGATGGAGGTGTGAGTGATGGGACACACTGGGGTTGTGAGTCAAGGTGATAAGGAATTTGAGTGAACCGTGATTGGGTGAGGCTATTGTTGGTGGAAAGGTGGTTTTTTGGGGGGTTTAGGTGGACTATCAGGGCGCATGCTGATTGTGGGCCACTGACACCTACCGAGTGGTGAACCTGGAGGATATTGTCTTCAATTAGGATGGCCCTCTTGGCGGGGGTGCGTAAGCCAACGTGATGCTGCAGAGAATAATTAGAATTAGTTACAGACTGAGAACTTGGAGGCAAAAGGGACCTTATTGTTAATTAAGTCCGGGTACCTTAGTTGGTTCACTGTACTTCAAACTGTGGTAGGGTTGAAGTTTGGTCGAGGCGCTAGTTGAGGTTTAATGGCACGCCCCAGTCTGGAAATAAAGAGTGGTGTCATTTTCGTGGGGACACACACATTTGGGGTGTTGGTCAGAGTATGGAAGAGGATTACCTTCAGAGTTTGTTGGTGAGGTTCCAAGTCTTGGGAATACTTAATTTATAAGCATCTATGCCTTTCCAGTTATTAACTGTTAAGCAGATCAGAAAAAACGGGTGTTAAATTAATTAGTATTTACTCTCCACAACAAGGGATAAAAATAAATTACAGTGCAGTTACCAAGGTTTCGAGTGCCAAAACCTGGGATGGCATGGGTTCTGATGGCAGATGACTCTCAGACGGGCTTGACAATGTGGCCAGTCTCTATGGAGAAAATTAACAGTTATATTGGGGGTGGGGGAGGGGGTGGTGGAGGGTGCCGGTGAATCGCGTTATATTACCCGATGCCTACAACAAGGAAGCGTTGTCCTCATGTGTCTTCTATACAATATGCGAGGAAGTACGGCCAGGCAGTTAACTGGTCCGCTGAGGACGAAAAAATAAATTGAAGGTTAGGTTCGGGCGTTGTACAGACCGTGCCTGTTCTCGATCGAGTGGAAAAACGGCGCGCTTACCTATGGGAGACAATCGTTCTCCCGGAGTGCCGGTCGATGAGGCTGCTCACAATGGAACCCTTCCGTCTGTTTGTGAGACGTCCTGCTTGTTGGCTGGGACTCCGATCACGTGATTAGGGAGGGTGAGCCGTGATTGGTTGGTGCAAGGGCATGTGACAGGGGTGGCCACCGGTCATGGTGGCTTCAATGAAAAACGGGGCGGACATATTGGACTGGATAGAATTGTTAGAAAATGCCTGTTGATTGCCATTACAGGCATAGGGTGTGTAGTTACCGGTCATGGTGGCTTTAATGAAAAACGCAGCGGACATATTGGACTAGTTGAAATTGTTAAAAATTGCCTGCTGATTGCCAATACATGCATAGGGTATGTAGTTACTGGGAGTGAAAAAGGACCGGGAATCAGTGAGGGATAGATATGAACGGTGCCGGAAAGGTGCTTGCCACATGCATATCATTTTAGAAACATTAGTTAAAACAGTATTTAAGTTACATCCAGTGTAAACAGTACATAAGTGAAGTTATACTTAAACTGATCTACGCAGTAAAAATGTCTTTTCAGAGTATCAGCAGTTCTGGGCCAGAGTCAAGTAGTTCAGGGTGGTTAACTGGCTTAAAGCAAAGTTGTCCAGTCCTCACTTCTGTTTAGCCCCGTGTGAATGGTGTCAAATTGTATGATTGTCTTGAGTTCTTCCCGATTGAGGAGTTGAGCCAAGTTGCCCCCTCTTGGTGGGAGTTTCACTGTCTTCAGCACTGTCCACTTGATATCATCCACGGTGTGTTTCAATTCTGTGTAGTGCTCAACGAGCGGTGCGTTTGGGGTCCCACAGCGTATCCGACTTCTGTGCTGGCCAATGCGAGTTTTTACTTTCTGAGTAGTCTGACCAACGTACATTTTTGGACAAGGGCAAAGGATGGCATAAATGACGTTATTGCTATTGCAATTCGTGAAGCTTTTCATGGTCATTGTCACATTGTTATGGCTAAAATTGCGTGTCTCAATGGTAAATTCACACATCGTACAACTGCCACACTTAACGTGCCCTAGGATAGGAGGGAGGCCCCAGTTGGTTTCAATTGTAGTGGAAGGGGTAGAGGCTGGTAACGCTGCTCTTATCAGGTGGTCTCTCAGATTTTTGCTTTTCTTAAAAGCAAATACAGGCCTCTCTAAATTAATAGGTCCTGCATTCAGGGTAGGCCAATGTTTTAGAATAGATTGCCGGATTTTATTGGAGACAGGAGAAAAGGTGGTTACGCATGCTATCCGTTCGGTTTTATCCCTTATTTTTGGTGTCAGGAGGGCTTCACGGGGGCAGTACCAAGCCCTTTTGGTCGCTGTTTTGATCAATCGCTTCGGGTAGCCACGTGCCCTCAATTTGCTTGAAAGCACATTAGCCTCCCTGAAGTAGTCTTCTTTAACTGAGCAATTTCTCCTGATTCGTAGAAACTGGGAGTAGGGTAGAGAGTCTTTTAATGCCCTGGGATGGTTGCTTTGATAGCTCAATAGTGTGTTGCGTTCCGTAGGTTTACGAAAGAGGCGTGTTAGTAGTTCATTATCATGATGAAAGATGGTCAGGTCTAAAAAGGCTATCTGGTTCTTATCATGAGTCAGAGTGAAATTTAAGCCATCACAGTTGTTGTTGAGCCAGTGATTAAAAGACTGGAGTGATGGTATGTCCTGATTCCATATAAGGAAAATATCATCTATGTACCGACGCCATAAGCAAATCCCATTATGGAAGGGATTGCTTTCTGTTAGAATGTTATTCGTCTCCAAGGCATCCATGAACAGAATGGCCAGGTTGGGGGCAAAAATAGCCCCCATGGATGTACCTTTCACTTGCTGGTAGTAGGTATTGTCAAACATAAAGTAGTTTCTGGTGAGGCAAAGTTCAAGGAGCTGTAGGATGAAGATCGAGGGAACCCTGTGAGGACGGGGACGGGAATCTAAGATTCTTTGGATGACTAGTAGAGCCGCTGTTTGTGGTATATTTGTATACAGCGACTCTACGTCCATGGTGCATAGGGTATGTGTTGTTGGGTCGAAAGGGTGATGCTCCACTAAATTGATCATTTGCATACTGTCCCTTACGTAGCATGTGGTGGTCGGTACAAATTCTTTTATAAAGAAATCAACATAAGAGCCTAAGGGTTCTAAAATTGATCCACAGGCAGACACTATGGGTCTGCCCGGAGGGCAGTTTATGCTTTTGTGAACTTTAGGTAGGGTGTAAATGACTGGCTGCCGCGGGCTTTTTACGTTGAGAAATAAATGTTCTTTTTTACTTAGGAACCCTTGGGAAACTGCATCTGTAGTGATCTTTGATATCGTTTCCTGTATACCTTTGGTGGGATTACCTGGTAACCTCTTGTAATGCTCTGTATTCCCTAGCTGTCGTAAGATCTCTAATTTGTAGGCATCGACATCTTGGAGGACAATTCCTCCGCCCTTGTCGGCGCTTTTGATCACAAGGAGGGGATTGGTCTTTAATGTTTTAATGGCGTCTTTCTCTGCCACTGATATGTTATAGGGTACATACAATTTCTTGTTTTCAATGGTACAGAGATCCTTATGTACCAGTTTCTCAAAGGTTCTAACCTCTGCAGGGATCATGCTCGCTGATGGGAGGAATGTAGAGGGTGGTCGAAAAGGGGTGTTGGCGGTGGTGGTTGGCGGAGGATGCAATTGAAAGAATGCTTTCAAGCGAATTAATCTGAAAAACCTGAGTAACTCAGTTTGCAACTCCATGAAGTCAGGGCGAATGGTGGGTACAAAGGAGAGACCTTTCTTTAGTAAAGCTGTCTCTGTGTCATTCAATTGATGACTGGATAGATTGAAAATTGGTATTAGTTCTGATGTGTTTGTACTGGTAGGTGAGGAACTTGTGGTAGTAATTTGTCTTACCACTGGTAAAAGTTGTTCCTGGTCTTGCGTTCTCCTGGGGGGTTGACCCATCGTTGTGGTTTCTTGACCCTGCCTCTTTGGGGGGTGTTGGGTTGGCCTCTTAATAAAAAATTAGTTTGCGCTCCACCACCACGTCTTGCGTTACTGCCGCCTTCACCGGGGTCTGAGTTGTCAGATGATTCCTCTGAAGTCTCGGAGAAACCAACTATATTTTGGCGCCTATTGTACCTGCCCCAGGGCCTGCTGTTGGGATTGAATTGGGGTCTATTAACATAGAAATCTTTTTGAAGATAAGGATAAGTGTTTTCAACGTTGTAGTTTTTTATGTCCTTCTTAATTTTGTTTGACTTTTTGTTCTGCTCGATGCGGTGAAATTCCGCTACTGTTTTTTCCACCTGCTCTAAGAGTTTTTTACACTCTGAGGTGGGATCGGAGTCATTGATTTGTTTCAGTAAATCACTTATTTCAGTTTCTAGTGTTTTGAGGGTCTCTGAAGCTATATCAATCCCTAGCGCTAACCAATGTCTGGAGCATGTGGTGCCTATATAGCTAAAGTTAGAGATGTATTTGGGGTTGTCTGTGAAAATCCCCGGGATATTGCGAACCTGCAGGCCTAGTGGGATTACATCTGCTTTGAGGTAATCTGTGAGCATAAGAACCATAAGTTGTAATCGTACTTGTTTCTTTTTAAGTTTTTCTAATTGCTCAGGTAAAGAAGAATTGGTGACTGTTGGTACATCAGGGGTATCAGATAGTAAGGACGGGCCTGAACAAAGTTGTTTTAGATATTCTGCAGTATACAAGGGAGCATGTGCTGACATAACTGTCTAGAGTAAGAAAGTCTAGAGTTAGGGAAATAGAAAATAGAGAAGGTATTAAGTTGGCGCTAGGATGCCCACCCTCGTGAGCACGAGGGTAAAGGATTTCAGGAAAAACCCTGCAATCATGCGATTGCGCTTAAATCATTAATGAGGACAAGGGGAACCCATTTAATCACTCGGGACCATGGGTGGCAAGTATTTATCGAAACAACAAAAGGTCCTGAGCTAACAAGAATGAGGGAAAATTGATATATATAGAACACAATGGAACTCTATATAGTCTCAGAGTTCCGTGACCAGCCGGCCATGGAATATTTATTGATTCAATTTTTGGATTATCAAAGTTACAGCAATTAACCCAAGCAATAAGGGTTAAATAGGGGCACAGTCCTGTGCCATCCAAGAAAGGGAAGGGCAAGAGGGTAAGGGTCAGTGGGAAAAGTTATCAGGCAAACAAAAGGAGCTAACAGGTCACTGGCATTTAGTATACATTTAGCAGTGTATCCTGAAGTCATTCATACACACAATAGTATTTAGGTAAGTACATGTATGAATCACTTAAAAAGTCGACGTTTCGATCCCTAGCTCAGATATAACGGGATCATCATCAGGACAAGAAATTAATATTGCCTGGACATAGTTATTAATAACACCTGTTTTGAAAGGAGAAATTGAAAGGGAGAAAAACAAAAGTATACATAGTCATTGTTTGTATGGTCAGCGCTCACTTTGTAACGGTAGACATTTCATTCGGAAGCGCAGTGGTCAGTGTTGCCATGAGGCGTGACTTTTCTGTGCAGAATCACAGGAATTCATGCAATTTCTGGGATCCTTCGTCCGTGATGGAGGTGTGAGTGATGGGACACACTGGGGTTGTGAGTCAAGGTGATAAGGAATTTGAGTGAACCGTGATTGGGTGAGGCTATTGTTGGTGGAAAGGTGGTTTTTTGGGGGGTTTAGGTGGACTATCAGGGCGCATGCCTCCCATAGGTAAGCGCGCCGTTTTTCCACTCGATCGAGAACAGGCACGGTCTGTACAACGCCCGAACCTAACCTTCAATTTATTTTTTCGTCCTCAGCGGACCAGTTAACTGCCTGGCCGTACTTCCTCGCATATTGTATAGAAGACACATGAGGACAACGCTTCCTTGTTGTAGGCATCGGGTAATATAACGCGATTCACCGGCACCCTCCACCACCCCCTCCCCCACCCCCAATATAACTGTTAATTTTCTCCATAGAGACTGGCCACATTGTCAAGCCCGTCTGAGAGTCATCTGCCATCAGAACCCATGCCATCCCAGGTTTTGGCACTCGAAACCTTGGTAACTGCACTGTAATTTATTTTTATCCCTTGTTGTGGAGAGTAAATACTAATTAATTTAACACCCGTTTTTTCTGATCTGCTTAACAGTTAATAACTGGAAAGGCATAGATGCTTATAAATTAAGTATTCCCAAGACTTGGAACCTCACCAACAAACTCTGAAGGTAATCCTCTTCCATACTCTGACCAACACCCCAAATGTGTGTGTCCCCACGAAAATGACACCACTCTTTATTTCCAGACTGGGGCGTGCCATTAAACCTCAACTAGCGCCTCGACCAAACTTCAACCCTACCACAGTTTGAAGTACAGTGAACCAACTAAGGTACCCGGACTTAATTAACAATAAGGTCCCTTTTGCCTCCAAGTTCTCAGTCTGTAACTAATTCTAATTATTCTCTGCAGCATCACGTTGGCTTACGCACCCCCGCCAAGAGGGCCATCCTAATTGAAGACAATATCCTCCAGGTTCACCACTCGGTAGGTGTCAGTGGCCCACAATCAGCATGCGCCCTGATAGTCCACCTAAACCCCCCAAAAAACCACCTTTCCACCAACAATAGCCTCACCCAATCACGGTTCACTCAAATTCCTTATCACCTTGACTCACAACCCCAGTGTGTCCCATCACTCACACCTCCATCACGGACGAAGGATCCCAGAAATTGCATGAATTCCTGTGATTCTGCACAGAAAAGTCACGCCTCATGGCAACACTGACCACTGCGCTTCCGAATGAAATGTCTACCGTTACAAAGTGAGCGCTGACCATACAAACAATGACTATGTATACTTTTGTTTTTCTCCCTTTCAATTTCTCCTTTCAAAACAGGTGTTATTAATAACTATGTCCAGGCAATATTAATTTCTTGTCCTGATGATGATCCCGTTATATCTGAGCTAGGGATCGAAACGTCGACTTTTTAAGTGATTCATACATGTACTTACCTAAATACTATTGTGTGTATGAATGACTTCAGGATACACTGCTAAATGTATACTAAATGCCAGTGACCTGTTAGCTCCTTTTGTTTGCCTGATAACTTTTCCCACTGACCCTTACCCTCTTGCCCTTCCCTTTCTTGGATGGCACAGGACTGTGCCCCTATTTAACCCTTATTGCTTGGGTTAATTGCTGTAACTTTGATAATCCAAAAATTGAATCAATAAATATTCCATGGCCGGCTGGTCACGGAACTCTGAGACTATATAGAGTTCCATTGTGTTCTATATATATCAATTTTCCCTCATTCTTGTTAGCTCAGGACCTTTTGTTGTTTCGATAAATACTTGCCACCCATGGTCCCGAGTGATTAAATGGGTTCCCCTTGTCCTCATTAATGATTTAAGCGCAATCGCATGATTGCAGGGTTTTTCCTGAAATCCTTTACCCTCGTGCTCACGAGGGTGGGCATCCTAGCGCCAACTTAATACCTTCT
The DNA here is from genome assembly GCF_964263255.1 of Lissotriton vulgaris. NCBI lineage: Eukaryota > Metazoa > Chordata > Amphibia > Caudata > Salamandridae > Lissotriton > Lissotriton vulgaris. The sequence goes on along the minus strand of NC_141693.1, from coordinate 1,677,265,125 downwards.
CTATTTTCTATTTCCCTAACTCTAGACTTTCTTACTCTAGACAGTTATGTCAGCACATGCTCCCTTGTATACTGCAGAATATCTAAAACAACTTTGTTCAGGCCCGTCCTTACTATCTGATACCCCTGATGTACCAACAGTCACCAATTCTTCTTTACCTGAGCAATTAGAAAAACTTAAAAAGAAACAAGTACGATTACAACTTATGGTTCTTATGCTCACAGATTACCTCAAAGCAGATGTAATCCCACTAGGCCTGCAGGTTCGCAATATCCCGGGGATTTTCACAGACAACCCCAAATACATCTCTAACTTTAGCTATATAGGCACCACATGCTCCAGACATTGGTTAGCGCTAGGGATTGATATAGCTTCAGAGACCCTCAAAACACTAGAAACTGAAATAAGTGATTTACTGAAACAAATCAATGACTCCGATCCCACCTCAGAGTGTAAAAAACTCTTAGAGCAGGTGGAAAAAACAGTAGCGGAATTTCACCGCATCGAGCAGAACAAAAAGTCAAACAAAATTAAGAAGGACATAAAAAACTACAACGTTGAAAACACTTATCCTTATCTTCAAAAAGATTTCTATGTTAATAGACCCCAATTCAATCCCAACAGCAGGCCCTGGGGCAGGTACAATAGGCGCCAAAATATAGTTGGTTTCTCCGAGACTTCAGAGGAATCATCTGACAACTCAGACCCCGGTGAAGGCGGCAGTAACGCAAGACGTGGTGGTGGAGCGCAAACTAATTTTTTATTAAGAGGCCAACCCAACACCCCCCAAAGAGGCAGGGTCAAGAAACCACAACGATGGGTCAACCCCCCAGGAGAACGCAAGACCAGGAACAACTTTTACCAGTGGTAAGACAAATTACTACCACAAGTTCCTCACCTACCAGTACAAACACATCAGAACTAATACCAATTTTCAATCTATCCAGTCATCAATTGAATGACACAGAGACAGCTTTACTAAAGAAAGGTCTCTCCTTTGTACCCACCATTCGCCCTGACTTCATGGAGTTGCAAACTGAGTTACTCAGGTTTTTCAGATTAATTCGCTTGAAAGCATTCTTTCAATTGCATCCTCCGCCAACCACCACCGCCAACACCCCTTTTCGACCACCCTCTACATTCCTCCCATCAGCGAGCATGATCCCTGCAGAGGTTAGAACCTTTGAGAAACTGGTACATAAGGATCTCTGTACCATTGAAAACAAGAAATTGTATGTACCCTATAACATATCAGTGGCAGAGAAAGACGCCATTAAAACATTAAAGACCAATCCCCTCCTTGTGATCAAAAGCGCCGACAAGGGCGGAGGAATTGTCCTCCAAGATGTCGATGCCTACAAATTAGAGATCTTACGACAGCTAGGGAATACAGAGCATTACAAGAGGTTACCAGGTAATCCCACCAAAGGTATACAGGAAACGATATCAAAGATCACTACAGATGCAGTTTCCCAAGGGTTCCTAAGTAAAAAAGAACATTTATTTCTCAACGTAAAAAGCCCGCGGCAGCCAGTCATTTACACCCTACCTAAAGTTCACAAAAGCATAAACTGCCCTCCGGGCAGACCCATAGTGTCTGCCTGTGGATCAATTTTAGAACCCTTAGGCTCTTATGTTGATTTCTTTATAAAAGAATTTGTACCGACCACCACATGCTACGTAAGGGACAGTATGCAAATGATCAATTTAGTGGAGCATCACCCTTTCGACCCAACAACACATACCCTATGCACCATGGACGTAGAGTCGCTGTATACAAATATACCACAAACAGCGGCTCTACTAGTCATCCAAAGAATCTTAGATTCCCGTCCCCGTCCTCACAGGGTTCCCTCGATCTTCATCCTACAGCTCCTTGAACTTTGCCTCACCAGAAACTACTTTATGTTTGACAATACCTACTACCAGCAAGTGAAAGGTACATCCATGGGGGCTATTTTTGCCCCCAACCTGGCCATTCTGTTCATGGATGCCTTGGAGACGAATAACATTCTAACAGAAAGCAATCCCTTCCATAATGGGATTTGCTTATGGCGTCGGTACATAGATGATATTTTCCTTATATGGAATCAGGACATACCATCACTCCAGTCTTTTAATCACTGGCTCAACAACAACTGTGATGGCTTAAATTTCACTCTGACTCATGATAAGAACCAGATAGCCGTTTTAGACCTGACCATCTTTCATCATGATAATGAACTACTAACACGCCTCTTTCGTAAACCTACGGAACGCAACACACTATTGAGCTATCAAAGCAACCATCCCAGGGCATTAAAAGACTCTCTACCCTACTCCCAGTTTCTACGAATCAGGAGAAATTGCTCAGTTAAAGAAGACTACTTCAGGGAGGCTAATGTGCTTTCAAGCAAATTGAGGGCACGTGGCTACCCGAAGTGATTGATCAAAACAGCGACCAAAAGGGCTTGGTACTGCCCCCGTGAAGCCCTCCTGACACCAAAAATAAGGGATAAAACCGAACGGATAGCATGCGTAACCACCTTTTCTCCTGTCTCCAATAAAATCCGGCAATCTATTCTAAAACATTGGCCTACCCTGAATGCAGGACCTATTAATTTAGAGAGGCCTGTATTTGCTTTTAAGAAAAGCAAAAATCTGAGAGACCACCTGATAAGAGCAGCGTTACCAGCCTCTACCCCTTCCACTACAATTGAAACCAACTGGGGCCTCCCTCCTATCCTAGGGCACGTTAAGTGTGGCAGTTGTACGATGTGTGAATTTACCATTGAGACACGCAATTTTAGCCATAACAATGTGACAATGACCATGAAAAGCTTCACGAATTGCAATAGCAATAACGTCATTTATGCCATCCTTTGCCCTTGTCCAAAAATGTACGTTGGTCAGACTACTCAGAAAGTAAAAACTCGCATTGGCCAGCACAGAAGTCGGATACGCTGTGGGACCCCAAACGCACCGCTCGTTGAGCACTACACAGAATTGAAACACACCGTGGATGATATCAAGTGGACAGTGCTGAAGACAGTGAAACTCCCACCAAGAGGGGGCAACTTGGCTCAACTCCTCAATCGGGAAGAACTCAAGACAATCATACAATTTGACACCATTCACACGGGGCTAAACAGAAGTGAGGACTGGACAACTTTGCTTTAAGCCAGTTAACCACCCTGAACTACTTGACTCTGGCCCAGAACTGCTGATACTCTGAAAAGACATTTTTACTGCGTAGATCAGTTTAAGTATAACTTCACTTATGTACTGTTTACACTGGATGTAACTTAAATACTGTTTTAACTAATGTTTCTAAAATGATATGCATGTGGCAAGCACCTTTCCGGCACCGTTCATATCTATCCCTCACTGATTCCCGGTCCTTTTTCACTCCCAGTAACTACATACCCTATGCATGTATTGGCAATCAGCAGGCAATTTTTAACAATTTCAACTAGTCCAATATGTCCGCTGCGTTTTTCATTAAAGCCACCATGACCGGTAACTACACACCCTATGCCTGTAATGGCAATCAACAGGCATTTTCTAACAATTCTATCCAGTCCAATATGTCCGCCCCGTTTTTCATTGAAGCCACCATGACCGGTGGCCACCCCTGTCACATGCCCTTGCACCAACCAATCACGGCTCACCCTCCCTAATCACGTGATCGGAGTCCCAGCCAACAAGCAGGACGTCTCACAAACAGACGGAAGGGTTCCATTGTGAGCAGCCTCATCGACCGGCACTCCGGGAGAACGATTGTCTCCCATAGGTAAGCGCGCCGTTTTTCCACTCGATCGAGAACAGGCACGGTCTGTACAACGCCCGAACCTAACCTTCAATTTATTTTTTCGTCCTCAGCGGACCAGTTAACTGCCTGGCCGTACTTCCTCACATATTGTATAGAAGACACATGAGGACAACGCTTCCTTGTTGTAGGCATCGGGTAATATAACGCGATTCACCGGCACCCTCCACCACCCCCTCCCCCACCCCCAATATAACTGTTAATTTTCTCCATAGAGACTGGCCACATTGTCAAGCCCGTCTGAGAGTCATCTGCCATCAGAACCCATGCCATCCCAGGTTTTGGCACTCGAAACCTTGGTAACTGCACTGTAATTTATTTTTATCCCTTGTTGTGGAGAGTAAATACTAATTAATTTAACACCCGTTTTTTCTGATCTGCTTAACAGTTAATAACTGGAAAGGCATAGATGCTTATAAATTAAGTATTCCCAAGACTTGGAACCTCACCAACAAACTCTGAAGGTAATCCTCTTCCATACTCTGACCAACACCCCAAATGTGTGTGTCCCCACGAAAATGACACCACTCTTTATTTCCAGACTGGGGCGTGCCATTAAACCTCAACTAGCGCCTCGACCAAACTTCAACCCTACCACAGTTTGAAGTACAGTGAACCAACTAAGGTACCCGGACTTAATTAACAATAAGGTCCCTTTTGCCTCCAAGTTCTCAGTCTGTAACTAATTCTAATTATTCTCTGCAGCATCACGTTGGCTTACGCACCCCCGCCAAGAGGGCCATCCTAATTGAAGACAATATCCTCCAGGTTCACCACTCGGTAGGTGTCAGTGGCCCACAATCAGCATGCGCCCTGATAGTCCACCTAAACCCCCCAAAAAACCACCTTTCCACCAACAATAGCCTCACCCAATCACGGTTCACTCAAATTCCTTATCACCTTGACTCACAACCCCAGTGTGTCCCATCACTCACACCTCCATCACGGACGAAGGATCCCAGAAATTGCATGAATTCCTGTGATTCTGCACAGAAAAGTCACGCCTCATGGCAACACTGACCACTGCGCTTCCGAATGAAATGTCTACCGTTACAAAGTGAGCGCTGACCATACAAACAATGACTATGTATACTTTTGTTTTTCTCCCTTTCAATTTCTCCTTTCAAAACAGGTGTTATTAATAACTATGTCCAGGCAATATTAATTTCTTGTCCTGATGATGATCCCGTTATATCTGAGCTAGGGATCGAAACGTCGACTTTTTAAGTGATTCATACATGTACTTACCTAAATACTATTGTGTGTATGAATGACTTCAGGATACACTGCTAAATGTATACTAAATGCCAGTGACCTGTTAGCTCCTTTTGTTTGCCTGATAACTTTTCCCACTGACCCTTACCCTCTTGCCCTTCCCTTTCTTGGATGGCACAGGACTGTGCCCCTATTTAACCCTTATTGCTTGGGTTAATTGCTGTAACTTTGATAATCCAAAAATTGAATCAATAAATATTCCATGGCCGGCTGGTCACGGAACTCTGAGACTATATAGAGTTCCATTGTGTTCTATATATATCAATTTTCCCTCATTCTTGTTAGCTCAGGACCTTTTGTTGTTTCGATAAATACTTGCCACCCATGGTCCCGAGTGATTAAATGGGTTCCCCTTGTCCTCATTAATGACTTCTCACAATGTGTTCACATCCACGCACAGTGTACCCATGGTCACTATATTTTCACTTGTTGTTACTTACCTGCTGTTTTGTCCTTTTTGTCTCCCACAATTCTAGGTAGGAACAGTGTCAGACAGGTAGTACAACCTAAGTGTTTTGTTTAAACTGATACTTACTAGATCATGTTTAGTAGATAGTAGTTCCCTTATAGGTCCTGAAGAATCGCAGTCAACGAACTATATGCGAGAAACATGTCGACCACACCTTTTGCACTTATAGCCCCGGTTTACCCTGGGAAACAATAGTTCCCACGAGTACCGGCTATCCCGGATTTTACTTGTGGCAGAGGACCACCAGAATAAAATTGTTTCCGGTACCTCGTGTCACATTTTACCCTCACCCACACTTTCTACTCTTTCCTGGCCCCTTACCCGCACTTCACCATAAGGCAGTTGGATAAAAGATCTCCGATAAAGAGCCCCTCTTTGAGGTGAGCCCGTTGGGCATTGCACCGCCTGCCCGACGAGGAGCATTGCCTATGATGAAGCATGACACTCGCAAGGGTGTGTGAGGCCATTATATCCAACACATTGGATACCCAGGGGTGGTTGTCCAATTGAACACCAACCCCTTCCCTAGTGACCTACACCTCTCCTTCCCTCCCCTTTTCTTTTAGGAACAGCCCCGTCATCACTTTGTTGTCCGATCCTTTGGGCTACGACTGCGGCTAGACCTTCCATTCCTTCTTCTTGCGAATGGTAACATTAGCCCCACTAGATCGTAACAGATCCTTCCCCCTACTTGTTGCTACACCCTGTTCAAGTGCCTATCCAAGTCATCGTCTGTTAGATAGATGTCATCGACATATGATAATGCCTCATCATCATAGGTTTATAGTAATTCTGTTACTCTGGCTGAAAATAACCCTGGACTATTCTTGAATCCCTGAGGGAGATGACAGAAGTGACGCTGTGTCCCCATAATTGAACAAGCATTTGCAATGCAATAGGTCTCGCATTAGGAAAGTTTGAGCTATTCGTATTGTAAATGGCAAATTTTTTATTTATGTGTTCGTTTTGAAAATAGCGATTATTTAATTATGTTGCATTGAGAAGAGTGTAATTATGTGGCATGTAATTATGTGGAACTGAGTGGTAATATAGGGAGTGTATGTTGTATTCAGTAGAGTGTAATTTTGTGGCGTGTAATTATGTGGCACTGAGTGGTATTTGGAGTGTATGTTGCGTTGAGTGCAGAGTAATTGTGTGGCATATAATTATATGGCACTGAGTGATATTGTTTGGAGTGCATGTTGCATTGAGTGCAGTGTAATTATGTAGCATATAATTATGTGGCACTGAGTGGTATTGTGTGGAGTGTGTGTTGCATTCAGTAGAGTTTAATTATGTGGTGTGTAATTATCTGGCACTGAGTGGTATTTGGAGTGTCTGTTGTATTGAGTGCAGTGTAATTATGTAGCATATAATTATGTGGCACTGTGGTATTATGTGGAGTGTGTTTATTTAGCATGAAGTAGAGTGTAATTATGTTGCCTGTAATTATGTGGCACTGAGTGGTATTATAAGGAGTGTATGTTGTATTCAGTAGAGTGTAATTGTGTGGCATGTAATTATGTGGCACTGAGTGGTATTGTTTGGAGTGTATGTTGCATTGAGTGCAGTGTAATTATGTAGCATATAATTATGTGGCACTGAGTGGTATTGTGTGGTGTGTGTTGCATTCAGTAGAGTGTAGTTATGTGGTGTGTAATTATGTGGCACTGAGTGGTATTTGGAGTGTATGTTGCATTTAGTGCAGTGTAATTGTGTAGCATATAATTATGTGGCACTGTGTGGTATCATGTGGAGTGTATTTATATTGCATTGAGTAGAGTGTATTTATGTTGCGTGTAATTATGTGGCACTGAGTGGTATTATGAGGAGTGTATGTTGTATTCAGTAGAGTGTAATTGTGTGGCATGTAATTATGTGGCACTGAGTGGTATTGTTTGGAGTGTATGTTGCATTGGGTGCAGTGTAATTATGTAGCATATAATTATGTGGCACTGAGTGGTATTGTGTGGTGTGTGTTGCATTCAGTAGAGTGTGATTATGTGGTATGTAATTATGTGGCATTGAGTGGTATTTGGAGTGTATGTTGCATTGAGTGCTGTGTAATTATGTGGCGTGTAATTATGTGGCACTGAGTGGGATTTAGCGTGTATGCTTTGGGGAGGCAGGGTTCCCATCTGCTGCCTCCGCCGTCGGCTGGTGCTTGGCAGACTCCAGCAGGTGAAGACAATGCCTGGACCACAGCTACTGCACAACGTATGGGCAGAGCTGCCAAAGCTACAGCAAATGAACTGAGAAGTGAGCAAGCGAGAAGCAAGCAGACCACAGACTACAGGAAGGGGGGAGGCGAGCTCACACTCACAACAAAGGACAAGGAAAGCAGTGACTGGAGGGAGGGAGGGAAGGCACTGACAAGCTAATGCATCCACTGACAACTGAGAGTAGGTGAAAGAGCACGCAAGCATGGGGCTGCTGACGTCTCCCAGAGGAGCAGCACTCAGAAGGGGCCCATGGTGGCCCCCATGAGAACAGGAGCACGCTGCTCTAACCTGGACAAGCAGCAAGCAGTTAAACAATACGAGATACAAAGAAAAGGCTCCCAGAGCGGTTGGAAGCAGACCAGCACAAACACCCACAAAGGCGAATGGAACCGAGCGGGTCACGTCTCGTCAGGGGTATGATGAAGCGCTATATACACGTAATTTAAACACAGGCATCTACTGGGGAGTAGAAGGTAGACTAAGTAGCACAAAAAAATATATATAATCTAAAGCAAAAGACAACAGGGTATGACGAATAGAAAGGCAACGTTGTTTGGGCTGCAGCGCTCACAGACATCGACTGAAGGAAAACAAGTAGAACAATGAGTGCACAAATAAGTTAACCAACTAAGGAAAACTCTCAAGTGGCCAAGAAGTGTATGGGCAATCGAACACATAGTCGGTAACCAAATAATCCACTGGTAGGGCTGACTGAAAAACAAACAAAGGCACGCCCTACAGAAGATAGAAGGACTTAAGAAGAAGTCAAGCCACCACGATGCAGACTGTCGAAAGGAAGAAACAAGAAAGAGTTCAGAATGCAAAGGCAGAGGGCAGCTCAATTTACAAGGTGCCTTTGAAGAAGATCGGGCAGCGCTGGGAGGCGGGCTGGGCAGCCATGCCAGCATTCCGATTCACGAGCAGATGGTCCTCTGGATTGAGAATGATTCTCTTTAGAAGTCTGTTTAGTGTTCTCCCACTTCGTTTTAGGAGTAGTAGGAGTGTTTAGTAAAGATCTTATCTGAAAGAAACAGGTTAGTATTAGATTCCGTACCTTAGAATATCCCCAGGCGTCAGTCTGGATCCGGAAACTTTTGCGTAGCAGTACCCCTGCGCGTCGGTAGGCGTCGTCTGCAGGCGTCCCCTGCAGCTCCGCGTCCGTCGTTGGCGTCGTGCGCCGTGATGATGTCGCTGGAGTATATAGACGCCGCCTCCGCGCGCTGACGTCAGTTCTTCTTTTTTCCGCGCCAGTTAGCGCAGATCCGAGAAGTGCAGTACTCCGGTCTTTTGACCAAGTTTTTTGATCTTTGATCTTTTTGACTCTTACGGTGCCGGTAGGATGCCCGGTTTTAAGAACTGTGACGACTGTGACCGGACGATGTCGGTCACGGATCATCACCGACTCTGTCTCCGGTGCCTGGGCCCCGACCACGACGTGGACGCCTGCGTCGATTGGCGGGCCTTGACGAATAAAGCTAGGCGGGAGCGGTCCCGCAAGCTGCTCGAGCTCCGGGTGTCGGCCCCGCGTCGAGAGCGGTCCCGGTCCGGCCGGAGGTCAAGGGAGCGATTGAGGGAGCGGTCGCAGAGCCGTCACGAGCGCTCCGGGAGTCGTCACCATTCATCTGGTTCCTCAGGTAGGAAGCACAAGAAGTCGGGGCGTCGTCATCGTACCCCCGACTCCCCCCCGACGCTCGCGCGATGCGGCCGGGGGTTCGGGTGGCCCCACCCCCGCGGCTCCGCGTGAGTCGCCGACGCGGCCTGCTCCATACACTGCGGTCCCTGGGCAGGGCGCGTCGCCCGAGGAGATTGAGGCGTTCCTCATGGCCATGAGGGCTCTTTCTCCTCTGGCGGGTTCTGCGGCGCCTTCGGGCCCGGTGAACCCGTCCGGGGGCCCTAGCGGTTCGGGTGCCCCTGCCTCAACGCCGTCGGGTGCTCCGGCCCCGGCACCGCCGACGGCTCCTTTCCCGGCGCTGCAGGGGCCCTCGGGGTCGACATCGGCTGGTCAACCGGCCTCTCCGGCGCCGATTCCATCGGGGCAACCCCTGGCGCCGCCCCCGCGCGGCGCCGGTTCCCCGGCTCCGGGCGGCGCCGTCCCCATTCCCTTTCCGAATCCGGACGCGGAGTCGGATCGGCGTCGTCCGACGCCGGGCCCGACGCCGATGGGGCCTGTGAACCCCGAGGAGCCGGTCTACATTGTTGATTCCGAATATGGTGAAGATGTAGAATACGGAGAGGAGTGGGAGGGGTCTGAGGACCCTCTGACACACGAGTGTCAGTACGACGTGGACTGGACGGGTGACTTGGGTGACGCCAGTGGTCTGGATGACTCCCCCAACCCTGGCTTTGTCTCGCCTCCTACCGTGGCTACGGAGGAGGGGGCTGCTTATTCAGTGGTGTTGATGAGGGCTGCCAAGGCCTTAAACCTTGTGCTCCCCGTCGCGGCCGTAAGGACTAACATCCTCACTGAGGTCCTCAAACCGCAGTCATGCCCACAGGAGCCACTGCTGCCGTTCAACGAGGCCTTAACTGACGTTCTTTTGGGCACGTGGTCCAGGCCCGCTTCAGGTTCGCCTGTTGATAGGAACGTGGCCAGACGCCACCGTCTGTGTTCGGCCGACCCCAAGTTTCTGTCCACCCATCCCACCCCTGAGAGTCTGGTGATCCAGGCCTGCACTTCCCAGACCGCATTCCCGTCGGCCCCGCCCGACAGGGAATCAAAGAGGTACGACCAGTATGGCAAAAAGGTCTTCTCGTCCCTGAGTCTGGGACTGCGGTCTTGCAACACCACATGCCTCTTGGGCCGCTACACCCACTCTCTGTGGGATACGGTCGCGGACCTGCTGCCTGAATGCCCGCCGGAGGTACGGGCTAAGCTCGGCAAGGCTATGATTGAAGGCCGGGACGCAGCAAGATACTCCATCAGGTGTGGTCTCGATACGACCGACTCGCTGGGCAGAGCGATGTCCACGACGGTGGCGATTCGTCGCCACGCCTGGTTGAGACCCGCCAACTTCTCGGCAGATGTCCAGAATGCCTTAATGGACATGCCGTTTGATGGCAGTCGCCTGTTTGGCGACAAAGCGGACCACGCGCTGGAGCGCTTCAAGGACTCCAGGGTCACGGCCAAGTCCTTGGGTCTATCGACCCAGCGCCAGCAAACGGGTTTGTTTCGCTCCTTTCGTGGCCAAGGAAGGGGCGGTCCCACACGTGCTGCCAGCCACGCGCCGCAACAGACTTATCAACGCGGTGGCGGCCGTGGAAACCGCCGTGGTGGCGGTCGGGGACAGCGGCGAGGTCAGACCACACCTCCCCCCGCAGCATCTGCCACTAAATCCTCCTAGTCCGGGCTTTCAGGCCCATGTGACGCCGGTGGGGGGCAGGGTTCGCCATCACCTCTCCCACTGGCGCACAATAACATCGGACAGGTGGGTGCTGCAGCTCGTCCGAAGGGGCTACTCCCTCCCCTTCGAGACAACTCCTCCAGCCATGCCACCGCAGAACCACCGTGTGTCGGGGGACCACTTGGCACTTCTGAGGGAGGAAGTTACGGCCCTCTTGGCCAAGGGGGCCATCAAGCGCGTTCCTGGGCCAGAAGTAGGACGTGGTTGCTATTCCCACTACTTTCTGGTACCCCCGAAGGACAAAGGGGGCCTACGTCCTATCTTGGATCTTAGGAACGTCAACGGCTTCCTCCGGAAGGAGAAGTTCAAGATGTTGACTTTAGCTCAGGTCTTGGCTGCTCTAGACCCGCAAGACTGGATGGTAGCGTTGGACTTGCAGGATGCGTATTTTCACATCCCCGTCCTGCCGGCCCACCGGCGTTACCGGCGGTTCACGGTAGGCCACGAGCACTTTCAGTTTATCGTGCTCCCCTTCGGCCTTACCAGCGCCCCAAGGGTGTTCACCAAGGTGATGGCGGTGGTCGCAGCTCATCTGCGCAGATTGGGGGTTCAGTCTTCCCTTATCTAGACGACTGGTTGTTGAAGGCGGGCTCGCCCCAGACAGTCGTCCACCACTTCAGATGACGGCAGACCTCCTGCACGAGCTGGGGTTCTCCATCAATGTGCCGAAATCACACCTGTGTCCCTCTCAGAAGCTCCTTTTCATCGGAGCGGTTCTCGACTCGGCGCAGTTTCGGGTGTATCCTCCGGAACGGCGAGTCCGGGATATACAGGCTTTGATTCCCATCTTTCAGCCGTTATCCCGGGTTTCGGTCAGGTTGACGCTGCGGCTGCTGGGGCTGCTGGCTTCCTGCATCCTTCTGGTGCATCACGCCCGGTGGCAGATGCGGGCTCTGCAGTGGGACCTGAAGTTTCAGTGGGCCCAGCATCAGGGCAATCTGTCCGACCATGTCTTGATCTCGGAGGGCACTGCAAGACAACTGCAGTGGAGGCTTACGGACCGCGATTGGGTCAGAGGCAGATCCCTCTCCCTTCCCCAACCGGAGCACGTTGTTGTGACGGACGCGTCCCTCCAGGGCTGGGGAGGCCACCTGGGAGAGGCAGAGATCAGAGGCATCTGGTCTCCGGCGGAGTCCCGGCTCCATATAAACCTGTTGGAGCTGCGGGCGATTCGTCTAGCACTGAAGGCATTCCTCCCCTTTGTCAACGGGAGTGTAGTGCAGGTGTTCACGGACAACACCACCGCCATGTGGTACTGCAACAAGCAGGGCGGGGTGGGGTCGTGGACCCTTTGCCAGGAGGCTCTGCGCCTCTGGCAATGGCTGGAACGTTAGGGCGTGACTCTGACGGTTCAACACCTGGCAGGTTCTCTGAACGCCAGGGCGGACAAACTCAGCCGTCGGTGCTCGATGGATCACGAATGGCGTCTGAACTCGGATGTGGCGCAAAGCCTCTTTCGGCAATGGGGAGAGCCTTGGTTAGATCTATTCGCCACAGAAGAGAACGCGCAATGTCATCAGTTCTGTGCGTTGGAATTTCCAAGACGGCACTCGCACGGCGACGCCTTTCGGCGCGAGTGGAGTTGCGGTCTGTTATACGCCTTTCCGCCTATACCACTTCTGCCCAGAGTGCTGAAGAAGATCAGGCGCGACCGGGCCCAAGTCATCCTTGTGGCTCCGGACTGGGCTCGAAGGTACTGGTATCCCGAGCTACTCAGCATGTCAGTCGGTCCCCCGATCCGCCTGCCCCTTCAGGAGGACCTTCTGTCGCAGCAGCAGGGGATGGTCCTCCACCCGAACCTGTCCAGCCTCCACCTCCATGCGTGGAGATTGAGCGGCGGCAGTTGAGGCCATTTGACTTGCCTCCTGAAGTCTGTGATGTGATTCTGGCAGCCAGGCGTTCCTCCACGAAATCGGTATACGCCGGTCGGTGGAACAAGTTTGTGGCATGGTGCACAGCAAAGGCTGTGGATCCTCTCTCTGCCCCTCTTTCTGAGGTTCTTCTCTTCCTTCTTTCTCTTGCCCAGCAGGGCTCTGCTCTGGGCACTATCAAGGGCTACCTTTCTGCCCTTTCGGCCTTTCTGAGGCTGCCTGATCAAACTTCTTTGTTCAAGTCCCCCATTGTAACAAGATTCTTGAAGGGCATCACACACATGTATCCACCTGTTCCGTTTGTGATGCCTCAGTGGGACTTGAACCTGGTTCTAACCTTCTTGATGTGTGCTCCCTTTGAGCCACTTCATTCCTGTCCTCTCCGTCTCCTGACTTTAAAGACGGCCTTCCTGGTTGCCATCACCTCTGCCAGGAGGGTGAGTGAGCTCCAGGCTCTTTCTGTCAAACCTCCTTTCATATCCATTCATCCAGATAAGGTGGTTCTGAGAACTAGACCTTCTTTCCTGCCCAAAGTTGTCTCTGCTTTTCACATCAGGCAGTCCATCACCCTCCCTTCCTTCTTCCCGCCTCCGCATCCTTCAAAGGATGAAGAACGGCTCCATCGTCTGGACCCAAAACGTGCGCTTTCATTTTATATGGATTGCACACGCCAGTTCCGGGTGGATGACCAACTGTTTGTTGGCTACGTGGGTGCGAAGAAGGGACGGGCGGTACATAAACAGACCATCTCTGTGGGTCATTCTGTGCATCAAAGCATGCTACTCTTTGGCTCGGAAGGAGCCTCCTGTTGGGCTGAGGGCCCATTCCACTCGGGCCACGGCGGCTACTACTGCCCTGCGGCGGGGAGTCCCCTTGCAGGACATTTGCCAGGCGGCTACGTGGGCCTCGCTGCACACCTTTGCGAGGCACTACTGCCTGGACAGTCAAGTCCGGAGGGATGGCTTCTTTGGCCGTTCTGTCCTCCAGGACTTTCTGGTGTAGGATTGTATTGGTTCGCAGACCCACCACCGGGGTTGGTATTGCTGGGGTATCTATTCGAAGGTAAGGAATCTAATACTAACCTGTTTCTTTCAGATGAACAAGTTACTTACCTTCGGTAACGATATATCTGTAAGAAACAGTAGTTAGTATTAGATTCCTTAACGCCCCACCCTTCCTCCCCGTTCTGCGAACTGATACCTAGAGTTAAGGACATCCCTTTCAGGGCCCTAGTTTCAAATGGCACCAGTGTTGGTTCTCACATGGCTCTGCGTGTTCTGGCGCGGAAAAGTTGTGTGCAAAGAACTGACGTCAGCGCGCGGAGGCGGCGTCTATATACTCCAGCGACGTCATCACGGCACACAACGCCAACGACGGACGCGAGCCGCAGGGGACGCCTGCAGACGACGCCTACCGACGCGCAGGGGTACTGCTACGCAAAAGTTTCCGGATCCAGACTGACACCTGGGGATATTCTAAGGTAAGGAATCTAATACTAACTACTGTTTCTTACAGATATATCGTTACCGAAGGTAAGTAACTTGTTCTTCAGGACTTTCAGTCAGTTGGGGTTTCACTGGTTTACCACCCAAACTGTCTCTACCTAGTTCTTCATAGGATTTTTCAATTATTCTGGCCAGTTCTTGTGGTTGCTCAGTTACATCAAATTCTCTTAGCTTTTGGCGGATCGCCACGGATGCTGCTTCACCTTTAATATTAGCTAATATTATTGTTGAGACCTGTTTGAAATCCTTCAGAAATTGCATACCTAAATTTAAAGCAGGCTCTGCCCTGTATTAATTTTGAATCTGTGTTTTGGTGTAGATTGCAGCAAAGACTGTACCCCAAGTGTCACAGTCCTCTAGGTGTGGTGCGAACACCATTGGTAAACAGATTGTTGGAATTCTGTGTTTCTCATGAGGGGTAGTATCAGGAAATACTGCCTCTATTTGAGTAATTTTTTGAGCTATCCAGAATGGAATTTGTTACCGTTTTGCGGGTAATTTACCAATGACTGATTGTATAGTCTGTGGTGTAATTTTATTTGTGTTCCCCTGGTAAGGGGTGTGTTGTGGAATCCTTATAGGAGGTTGGACTGTTAGAGTCCACATGACATATTGAACCAATTGTCTATGTATTTTGATTAGTTGTTTTAGTTGAACTAATAGTTCCATATCTGACATTTCTTCAATGGCAGGATGTGGTATATAGCTGGCTGATACCGGCCATGTTGCTCCTGGTCTACCTAGTGGACCGAGCCTGGTAATGTGATTTATATGTTGTACGGTGCCTTTAAACCAGAGTGCATGCTCTTGGTAAGTTAGTGGAATTTCAACATCCTCGAAAGGAATGTATTCCGTTGGAGGTTCCTCTTCTTTGTAGAATTGAAACACATGTGTTACTGGATTTGCTTCGGGGAAGATAATCCATAAATAGAATACCTCTGTCTGATGATATTCATGCGCCTCTATCACAAAAATTACCCTACCACCTCTTGATGATAGGCCATTTTGTATACGTTTTATAGTCATGGATTTCCTTAAATTTTCTGGAATGCTAATAGCATCCTCGTCGGCTTCATAAGAGCCTGTTACATCAAAAGCTTCTACAGCATTATTGCCTGTAGCTCCACCGTTCTCGGTGTCGCTATCCGGCATTTTGTTGACTGAAAGTTTGCAGAGCAAGTTTCAAGGAAACAAAGATAAGGTGCACAATATTTTGGAACACTGTATCCTTCAACGTTGAAAAAAACTAAAACTAATACATTGGATATTCGTCCTACTTAGTTATGGCAGATATTTTATCCTTTTACCCACTCCAGATGTCTATTGGAGTATTTACTGGAAAAAGGGTTCTCTGAGAAAAGCACGACTGAGTTACTTTAGTATCTAGCGCTAAATTAGTGCCTTACTAAACGTTGGGCACCATGTTGTGTAGATCCTATATTCCCAATAGGCTCTGCGCATTGGAATAATATAGCCTATAGATTAGACGTAGGACTGAGGTCGACTAGGTCTCTATCAAATATATTAAACTTAATAGTGAGTGCCAGCTAGCTCAGAGGTCACTAGAAACGTTCTCGAATTCACAAGAAGGGATTAGTTTCTGACAACCGCATAAACATTACAACTTTGTTTCCCAAGAATAAGAAATATATCTCTAGAGTCGCGGAAACAATAGATAAGTATTTCACTCAGCCAATCATGCATGCTTCGTTTCTACAGAGTTGCAGAGAAATAGAGAGACGGGCATTTTCAATAAAAAGGGTTTATTGAGCAGTCTTCTTTCTCATGCAAGAGAAGTGAACTACTACAATCGTTAGGCAAACTGCAAAGTATAATGCGTACAGTGAGAACAATATTATAAAATAATACTGTAAGAGCATTGTATGGTTTCTAAGCTATGTGAAAATACATACATAAATATGATAGACTAAAATACTCAACTGGTGCTTCTAAAGTACGCCTACTCCAATGTACCTAACCTAAGTCTAGTACGCGGAAAGAAGTAAGTATTGTGTAGCATAGGTTTAGTTTTCTTTGCCAAGAATCTATCCAAGACTACTCTAGGTTCTAATCAGCTCCATACCTGAGTTAGAATGAAGGAGGTCTGGTATCTCTGTCTCGGAACTCAATTTCCCAACACCCCGCAAGGGGAGCCGGAAACACTGGAGCTGGATTCTCGGCAGGAGAAGGGTAGCTTCCTCATCAGTGCGTCAGCTGGAGAGTCGGCTTCCTTCGGCCCTTGCTGTAGCGAGCTGCGTTGGGAAAGTAGATAGTCGAACTGCTCCGAACCACCGTGGTTTGCTATAGCAAGTGAAGGTATATTTATACCTTGAAGGTGTTTAGGAATGCCATAGTTTGACGTAAAGTCGGGCATAAGGACATCATAATGAACCCCATGGAAATAGTTGTTCATTGTAAAACTAACTGAGTTCTTGGAGAATTCAATATTCAAGCAAGGGGAAGTTCCCTGACTGCTTAAGCAGATTTTCCAAGAAATCGTTGTGACGTTTGGTACGGGTGTAAGTAGCCAAGCCTGTATTTGGTTTGCATGGGCTATGCTTACATAAGGGTTTGATTTCTATGCCTATATTAGGGCAATGTGAATTGAACCTATATAAGGGCATGAATCGGGAAAATTAACTCGTAACCTAAAACGCCACACAACACCGCGTCTCCTCAGAGGCTGCACAATAAGGATGGTCACAGAGGGTTTCCGTTACTTAGGGATATATGTTACTAAGGACCCAAAACGTTTTTATGATCAAAATCTGGACCCCCCCCCCCACTTCCCCCCCTCGCTGAAGCGCCTGAAAAGTGATGCTCAGCATTGAAGAACACACCCGCTGTCTCTGTGGGGAAGGGCGTCTCTTTTCAAGATGATGGCCTTACCCTGCCCTCTTTATATTCTTCAAAATGCTATAATATCCGGTGCCAGCCACATATTTTCAAACAGTGGAAGGCATAATCCGTTCATTTCTCTGGGAGGGAGGGTCCCCTAGGATTGGTCTCCTGAAGATGACGAGAAGTTAGTATGATGGTGGGATAGCTCTCCCGGCGGTCCAGAATTACTATTGGGCAGCCCAACTGGGTACATTTACCCCCCAACCCTTCTCCCCCTCATGAGCCGGCCTACAGAATGGATCGTCAGAACATGCAACCGGGAGGATACCTCGGGCGCTATATGGAGGGGGCATGGGTAACTCACTCCCCAGCCTAACTTCTACCACAATAAAGGTTTGGCAAGAGGCATCAGTGGCATGAGTTGGTGGAACAAAATGCAAAATGAACAGAGCGACCCCGCTTTTGGGACTCGGCAAAATTGGGTCTCCTGGCGAAACAAAGGGGCTTTGAGAAATGGGATCTAATCGGCATCTCGATAGTTGGGAATTTTGGGTGGAGTAAGAGGTGCTTCCCTTCGCTGACCTTCAAAGAGACTATCAACTGGCACATTTGGAAATTTTACCAAATCTCCAAATCGGACATGCGGTGAGGAGTGTAGTGCCAAAAGGGTAGGAACTCCCAGAATCTTCACCATTGGAACATAAAGTAGTTGATGACTTCATGGAGAAAAAGGCAATATCCCTCACTTATTGCAAAATCCTTAATATTTCCCCTGAGCTTCTGACTACACTCCGGGTACATTGGGAGAGCTACGTCAGACAATTAAAAGAAGAACAAAGGCTGCAGGCTCCTGCCTCCCCCTGGGAGGTGGCTATTGGATCCCTTTTTAAACCAATACAACTGAAAATTCTACACAAAACATACTTTGCTTGCACTACACTCGTTAAAATGAGGAGGTTCGAATCAGCGCTCTGCACTAAGGGATGTGAGAACGAGGGTACCTACTTCCATATGTTGTGGGAATATCCGGCGTTGCAACACTACTGTGAAAAGGTGATTCTGATATTCCTAAGGTATGCACAATTAAGATATCCGAGTCGCCAAAGTGGTGTCTTCTAAATGTGTGGGACGTGATATATCTAAATAACTCGGAACGCCTCTGGGTCACACTAGGATTTATGGTTGCTAAGAGGAACATTTCCAAACTATGGAGTGCCGCACTGATCCCTACACTGAATTAATAGGAAACGGACATGGACTGGTGCATGCTAGCAGAGTGGGCAGTTTATGAGAGCTGAGGCTGCCCCAATAAGTAGACTAAGGTGTGGGGGAAATGGAATGCATACTGATAGATGATCTGTACACCGTTGGAGCAACAGGGCCTCACGGGTTGCTCTCAAAATGTAGAAATGGAGGAAGAAGACCTATTGTGTGGGAGGGAGAGGATAGAAACGCTATTGATGATATTTGTTGTCCTATTCTATCAGACCGAATCGGAGATTTTAAGGTATGTGATATGTCATATTGTCACTTCACTGCTCTGTTTATTTTTGCAATAAAAAGAGTTATATAAAAAGAAAAGAAAAAGGCAACATGTCAAGAACTGTTTTATGTTTCACAAGTCTGCTAAGCACTGTGATATGATACCATCAGCCATTCCTGGTGTTTCAGTAAACAACAGGTTGCACTTCAGTGCTTGTGTTTTTTCTTTCAACACTTTCCTTATGGGTTAAAAATCCCAGAATGCAAAGAGATGTTGGCTAAAATGCCACAGCAGACTGAAGGTTTTATGAGTAAACGGAGCCATGTGTCAGCTATGTTTTAAAGTTTAACAAAGACTTCTAGTCCATTTCTCATGTAAAACCAAAAGCAAACTCTGGTCATATATTTTGCAAAGGTTTACGTTTTCATTCACATCATGCATTAAAATAAGCAGAGGTACTTTTGTGTAGTGGGAAGTTTTATACTGAGTTTCACATCAAAGATTCAACATGGACAGCAGCAACACAACCTTCGCTAAAACAAAAAAAAAATAAAGAACAAGTGGCAGCAGCAGGAGCAACATCACACAATTCTCTCACAAACAGAAAACATGTGCAACACAAGTAGCCAGCACACTATAGAGAGAGAGTGCGAGGAATTATAGCACTGTTGTATGCTCTCCATAAACACACATAAAAATAAAAGAATTACAAATCTGAAAGAAACAGCCAAAGCTTCTATCAAATTACCCTCCAATCAGGTACTCGTATATGATGAAGATGAGCCTTTATCTGCCTAGTGTGGGTTGCTTCATCAGTGGATTCCACACAAGACTTATGAAGCATCAGAGTGTACTTCTGTTCAATACTTGTACAGTCTCCGCGTTATGGGTCTCTAATTTGGGTGAGATTATGTCCCCTCTTAATTCAACATTTATGTTCTCCCTTTGTTAAATTATTAGATTTATATTGAAATTGGGTGGGTAAACTAAAAATGTTTTTACTGCTGTTTCCTTACCACAACATTAAGAATGGGACGATCAAGCAATGAACCCTGCTCATCTTGTCCGTCAACATATTTTAGCACTGAAATATTGCCTTGACCAAGTCTGGTTCCTTCCTCAGGAATATAGGTATCTCATATCACAAGGTAAATCCCGGATTGCCTAAAAGCTGCTCAGGTAACACCTATCTTAAAAAAGCCTACCACAGACAGTACAGACCTTAACAACTTCCGCCTTATCTCAAACTTCCCCACTCTAGCCAAACTCCTAGAAAAATGTGTGCAATCTCAACTCTGTGCCAACATCGAGAATTTCCATGTCCTGGACCAACACCAATCTGGCTTTCGGAGTGGGCACAGCACCAAAACGTCTCTCATTCACGTTATGGATGACATTTTAAAAATGAAGCTTGCCTCCTTATTCTTCTTAACCTTTCCTCTGCATTTGACACTGTTAATCACGACAACCTCCTATCCATTTTGGAGCACAGCAAGGGCCTTTCTGGTTCGATGATGCAATGGTTCTTGCCTTCCTCCACCACAGATCTCAAAGAGTTAAGGCAAACCACTCTCTCTCCCAGCCTTCACCAGTATCCATGGGCGTCCCCCAAGGCTTCCCCTTGTCTCCCATACTCTTCAATATGTTCTTGGAACCTTTAGCTAATATACTACATTCCAATGACATTCTCTTCCATATGCATGAGGATGATAGGCAACTTTATCTGAAAATCTTCTCCCCGAATATCCTCATCTCACTCAACACTACTCAAATAAATACTCAAAACTAGTTGACGGAGACCCACCTCTTACTAAACACCTCCAAAACAGAATTCCTTCTCATTTCTTCCCCGAATCACATCCCCAAGCTAGACCTTTGGATGAACCACCTCACTGCCTTCAACTGCTCACCCCTCATTATTGGCTCAGCCCAATCTCTCGGAATAGCCCCGACAAGCATCTGAACATGAAAAATCATATCAGCAATGTGTGCAAGGGAGCTAATCACCTAATAAGAATACTCAGGAATCTCAAACCTTTCCTTACACAAGCTGACTTCAACCAAGTGATCCAAGCGCTTGTTTTGCCAAGGCTAGACTATGGCAGTGCTACACTCTGTGGCCTCCCCGACTATACTTTGGCCCCTCTAGTGGCTTCAGTGAATGCGGCGGCCAGATTGGTTACGGGTACCAAAAGAAATAAGCACATCTCCACAGTCTTTAAATCCCTAAATTGGTTGCCCTATGAAGCAAGAATTCAGCTAAAGGATGCCTGTCTGTCTCACAAAGCCCTCCAATTCAAAACCCCCAGTTATCTAGCGCAAAAGCTAGAATAATCCGGAGGAGGTAGACCTTCTAGGAGTGCCAACTCTCTCCTCCTGAAACCACAGATCTTTCGTAAAAAGAGAACGTGTCACTGAGCTTTCTCCGGGTCTGTGCCGAAGATCTGGAACTCTCTCCCACCGGAAATTTGCAGAATCTCCTCCAAAGTTGCCTTCAAATTGGAAGTAAAAATATTCCTTATGAACAAGTTCTTACCTTAAAAGGGTTTCGGATCGTCTGCTCTAATGCTTTGGACTTACACCCTAAGTCCTGCGTTGGGTGTTATTTGTCATTACTAATCACTTGCTCCCCTCCCAGTTTGCTGTGTACCAGTTTTTATCTTACCCTTTGTTGTCTCCTTCAATTGTAACCTTTTTTGTTTGTTATGCATATTTGTTTTGTTTGGAATGATATTCCTTTGATGCCTGTACTGCAACTCTTACCTTCCTTTCCCTCAAATTGTAAAGCGCTCTGATATCATCCTGGACCATGTTCGCGCTATATAGAACTTTATAAATAAATAAAATAAATAAATACAATTGTGAAAGTCCCTGGTTTATAGGCAGCTTATGCAAGTGCATTCAATACATCCCTTGGTTTGGTTTTTCATATTATTAGGCAATAACATTGAAAAAAACATTTTTCATGCAGCGTGTACACCTTGGGTAGAAACAGTGTAAGCTTCCCTCCTTCAGAGAACAGATACAGCTAAGGTAGCAGCAACATAAACATTCCCCATCACAAGAGAGGCACAAATTGTGCAGCAGCAGTGCAACATTTACCTCCTCCCAGAAATGGTACAACGTAACAGTAGTAAAGCAATGTTTCCTCTCTCACAGAAGGCATCAAGTCCAGTCTTCCATTCCTTACAGAACAGATCCAGCAGGACAGACTAGTACAAGCTTTCAGCCCTCACAGAACATATACAATTAAGGCATGATTGACATGCTTACAGACAGCTCTCTCGAGAAGATGCTTAACTCATTGAGAGGAATGTATAGGTGGATGAGTGGGTGAATTTACAAGTTCTGCCTCCATTCTGATGTAGGTAATATTCTGTCGGTATTCTGCAAGTCCTGCTGCTGTCAGTCGAAGACCTACTGTTTTTGTTGATTCTTTGATTTTCTACATATTGAGGAGTAGCTGTTACTTAGTTGGTCACAGTTATTAGGAGCTGCCCATCCAAAGCCTAAGTAACTATGCTCTACACAGGCACACAGGTGCTCACCTTTTTAAAAAGGTTTTGAATGCGCGTGCACCAGGCACTGTGCAATCTCAACCTCAGTGATATACCTGTTCAATATGATGAGGGCCACCAATGACTCCTGGGTACACAGTCTCAGCTTTTCTCCGATGTTTCCTGTGTCACCCGCGGTCTCGGACCCAGTCATTCTCCTCTGTTTCCCGACCCAGCCATTCTCCTCTGTGTGCCATGGGCCTAGCCGCTCCCCTCTGTTTCCTGCCTCTCTCAGTTCAGTGGGACCAGTAGTCTTCCTCTGCTTCCTGCACCTCCCTGTCCTGTGGACCCAGCAGTATTCCTATGCATCATATACCCTTGCCCCATGGACCCACCTGCTCTTTTCTGCCTCGTGCACCCCCTTGTCCCGTGGACCCAGTTGTCCTTCTCTGCTTCCTGCATCTCCCTGTCCCATGGACCCAGCTGTCCTTCTCTGCTTCCTGCACCTCCCTGTCCCATGGACCCAGCTGTCCTTCTATGCTTCCTGCACCTCCCTATCCCTTGGACCCAGCTGTTCTTTTCTGCCTCGTGCATCTCCCAGTCCCATGGACCCAGCTGTCCTTCTCTACTTCCTGCACCTCCCTGTCTCATGGACCCAGCAGTCCCTCCCTGCTTCCTGCACCTCCCTGTCCCATGGACCCAGCTGTCCTTCTATGCTTTCTGCACCTCCCTGTCCCATTGCCCCAGCTTTCCTTCTCTGCTTCCTGCACCTCCCTGTCCCATGGACCCAGCTGTCCTTCTCTGCTTTCTGCACCTCCCTGTCCCATGGACCCAGCTGTCCTTCTCTGCTTCCTGCACCTCCCTGTCCCATGGACCCAGCTGTCCTTGTATGCATCGTGCACCTCCCTGTCACATGGACGCAGCAGTTTTTCTCCACTTCCCACACCTCCCCGTCCTGTGGACTCAGCAGTCCTCTCAGTTGCGGCTCCTCCGTTAGGGTAGAGGACCGTTTCCCACTAAATAATATGCTGCATAGTAGAAAAATAAAATGGTAATAAAGTCAATGTATTACCTTTTTATGTTTCACTACTCCCTAGGGCAGTATCAGGGTGGGCCAGGGCCATTGCTGCTGAGTGGCAGCAGCAGGGAGGAGTGGTGAGCACTTACGTTTAAAGTGCGCATGTCACTTTGGCTGGTTGTCTTGCGATGGCCAATCATACATGGACACTTTAAACCTCTCCAACCTGAGCTTTCTTAGACAGCTAGGTTGAGAAGGCACAGGCCTCTAGTGCCTGAGGGAGCGTCGAGCCAGCATGCTCCAACAAATCCTGGCGCTTCTCTCATGCTGCTTAACATTATCAGCAGCATGAGAGCAGCTTCTGGAGTGGTTAAGAGTGTTGGCTCTGCAACTAGGTGCTCCACGCAGGACTAAGGAATACCGAGGAGAAGAGCGCAGGAGACGGCGAGCCAGTGGGTAAGTACGTATTTCATTTTTAATGTTATGACCCACTGGCAGGCTCTGTGAGAAACCTGCACTGCCTTCAACCTCAACTCCAGAACACCCAGTCGTGGTCCGTTATAAACACTGTTTATAATGAGCTATGACTGAGACCTTTGGCATTGACCCTAAAGGCATTCACAATGTCTCAGTACCGGTCAGTGGGTCAGTATGACTGATTTGTCTGCCTTACCACTTGTGCCTGCCACTAGCCGCCCCGCTTCCTCTGTTTCCTGAACCTCCCTGTCCCATGAACCCAGCAGTCCTCCTCTGCTTCTGTAGTGTAGTTCCTATTTTCCCTATAGGTCCTGCACATTGGAATAACATAAACAGCAGTGTAGACGTAGGAGTGTGGTCTTCTAGGTCTCTACTGACTATGTTAGACTTAATTGGGTTTGTACCAGCTAGCTCAGAGGTCACTGGAAACTTTCTTGACTGAATAGGAAGTGATCAGCTTCCCTGGCTCAGACAAGAAGGGATTCAGTTTTCCAACAACCGCATTAACATGACAGCTTTGCTCCTCAGAATAAGAGTCAATCTCTAGAGTCGTGTGAAACAATAGACAGCTATTTCACTCAGTCAGTTGTGCAGAATTACTTTCACCTGGATGCAGAGAATAGAAAGACGGGCGTTTTCAATAAAAGGTATTATTTATTGAACAGTCTTTCTTCTCATGCAAGAGAAATGAATTGCCACAATTGCAAGACTTGTTATTATAAAAAGTGCGTACAGTAAAAGGAGGATTGCGAAATAATACTGTAAAAGCATTGATATGGTTTCTTAGCCATACGATAGTTAAAAGGAATAAAATATATACATTCATAAATACATTTGACTAACGTCCTCAACTGGTGCTCTAACTACGCCTACCCCAGTGTACCTGACCTAAGCCTAATACTTGGGAGGGAGTAAGTAAGTAGCAGTTTAAGTTAAGTTGGTTTTGCCAAGGGTTTGCTTCAAGAATTCTCTCTAAGGGTTTAGTCAGCACCGTACCTCTGGAATAGAATGTTGGAGGTCTAGTATCTCCTCTCAGGACTCGATATTCCAGTCACCCGCAAGGGTAGGCTGGAAACGCCGGAGCTGGATTTTCTCGGCAGGAGAAAGGACAGCGTCTTTCTCAGCGCGTCAAGGAGGAGGAGGGGCAGCGTCCGCGGGCTTCTCGCATCTGCTGGGCTCTGCAAGGAACAGCTGTTCTGCTCCTGTATTCACCACCACCATCGCGCTTGCTTAAGGCAACGTTGGTATTATTTATACCTGAAAGGTGCCGAGTTTGACGTAAGTTTTTGGACATAAGACGTCAATAAAGATGTCACTAAGAACTGGTCGTTCTTACAGTGCTCGTTAGAGTTCTATTACTAATCAAAACAAAGCAAGCAGGGCTTTCCCAGGTTGCTGGGGGTTTTAATCTGTTGAATGAACTCTGTGTGTTATCTAGGAATCTAAGGAAGTGGCTTCTGCTGTGTCATGTACTGTAATGAGCTGCAGAGACGAGTTACTGAAATATGCCTCTGATCGTTTATGCCATTATAGGGGTATCTATTGATTATAGCCGTATATGGCAATGTGGTCAAAATATTGATCGGGGTCCTAGATAGAACACAACACCCACTCCACGAATTTATGTCCATCAAATTACTAAAAACTAAAGCAATAAGATGCGCATGTATTCCTACCCACCCCAAAATACATATTTCATTTGAAATGGCGTATTTGAAATACATGAAAATATAGGTACTGCACATCTTTAAGCATAGTAATCATTCAAAAAATGATTGCATATTTAATCAGTTGAACGATTTTGCGAAAAAATTACACATGAAATGTCTCTTAATACAGAAAAGAAGGGCGAGACTATTCCATCACATGTAAATACAATTGCTGTAAAATGTGCTAGAGGCCGTGGTAATATATTGTCTCTAGATTCACTAAAAAATAGAAGTTCTGTTCTTTATGAATAGTTCTACTTTAAGCAAGAGTTTTTGTGCCAGAAAAAAGGTAAATATTTTGAAAAATGTTCAATTAAAAAAAAATTGCTTGTGGTGAATGGGGGAATAGAGTTCCAAACGCTTTTCAGTAGTTTTTGTTGATCAAAACTGAAGGCCAAATTCAGAGTTCATGGGAACGCTGTGCGCCGGAATGTTTTTTCCAAAAATTCATTGTTTCTGTTCAGGGGAGAACATCATATCAGACAAGCTCTTAAAGAATAGGTCTACATATTCAGGTGACAGTTCTACCAGGTTCGATAGTGCAGTAACCTGGCAGTTGTGAGAATGATTGCTTCATCGATGTTTGGATCAGCAATGCTCACAGAAGGCCATACCTGGGTGATGTTGCTTTCATTTACCGCTTCACTGCCGCCACCTAGTCGTAGCGCAGGAGTCTCAACGAATGCCGTCATCAGGATTGGTAGCCGCTGGGGACAACACGATGCGTGAGCCGTTACAGGACTTAGCAAAGTATCGATATCCATTGGTACTGCTGATGGTAGTGCAAGACAGGTGTCTAACACGCATTCTTCTCCGCATAGCATACATCGAAGCACAGGTAAGATGCAGGTCTGCCATATAGGTCTGAATGAAAGAAACCAGGTCATTTTCAGATCTCTCAGCCGGGCCAATCCAAGTATTCTAGTTATGCGGTCCCGGTAGCGTATTGCTAGGATCGTTTCTACCATCCTTGCCGGAGTCATGTCTGTGTTTTGGCTTGCCAGGAGGGTCAAAAATAAAATGCCTGCTACGAGTCCCAAAATTAGGGGTATGCCTCCAAAGACTGAGTGGACAAAATTGGGAATAATGCCCAGAATTGCTTTGAATGGTGTTAACAGTCCCGAAAAAAGCGTCTTAAATACGTTTGAGATACCAATGGCATCCGACATATTTAGGATTTGGCTTAGCATTTCTGTGAAATGCACGGGGCAATTTATTGATAAAAGTTTATGTATCTCCGATGTTGTCCTTGCAACTTGGAGATCATACGTCTCTTTTGATGACGTGATGGGCACTGTTGTCTGTAAAAGCACAGACTTCATTCTGCTTAAAGTATCAATTCGTATAGAAGAGACATTCAAAGGAGGCCAAATCGGCGTCTCGAAATCTCCAGGGCCGTTTGGGAACAATGCTTGCATACAGCAAGTGACCATGGAAGTTACGCTTACGAGATATGCTTTCCCTGGCACCAAGCCACAACAGCTGTGATCCGTTATTAGAATGTAACTCCCGTTAGAAAGTTGCTTAAAGAAAGGCTCTAACTGTGTTGCAGGTGTGACGTGCTGGTGGCATAAAAGGTTGTTTGAAGTCCCTTCACAGGCCCCATGTAAATTAATACCCTGGCACAAAAGTATACCGCTTAGTGAATGTTTGCAATTTTCACCACTAAGAAATACATTTTTGTTGTTGTCACTGTAGCATGTGTGTGTATATGGTAATTTTCATGATGACTTAATGTACCCTTTACCCAACCTTTCATACTGGCCTGTCGGTATATACTCAAGGCAATTTTTAAATCTGAAAGTTGTTATCGGAATTGTGATAATCCCGTGTATTATCCATTCAATGACAGGTCTTTCTGACATTGTCAATGGTAATCTCTCAAGTTTTTCGATGCTCAGGATTGTATAGTCTGCTCCTTTCTGTGCCAAACTGATTTGTTTATCAGTGAGGTTAAAGATGGAAAACAATGACGTTGTGTTGATTAGACGCCATGGCACATAGCCTGAACGAAGATTTTGCAGCGTCCAGCCTGGCTGTACAATAGAAGGTAACTGGGACTGGCCAAGTTGTAACATTAGCAAGTCTTTATCTATTATATCGATGGCAGATGATACAATACTGTCCAGTGAATATATTCTGGAGGACAGAGTCATTAACCCATTGTCCACAACCGAAAGTGATTTTTCCAAATTAATACGATCAATTTCCCGTATTTTTTCTGCTGTTTCAATTTGTGTTACTTTCCATGCCTCGTTGTATGCCGCATATACACTTGCCGCTATGAAATGTTTTTGACGCTGTTTGCGTGGTCCCAAAATGAAATCGCGCAAATCAGCACCATCTTTAAGTAAAGATAAGTGTTGCTCAATGTCTGCCAGTGTGGATGTTTCTAGCCATTCAAGGCACAGTTTCCCTACACTGTATGTTGTTACTATCCCTGGATGTTGTCTCTGGGAGTATCTAGGGTCTGGTCTGGTCATTTTTAACCCCTGTGTTTAGTTCAGGAATCTATCTTGACAGTTATTCGTGTCAGTAGGCCAGATTAACAACTTTTTCCAATCAGGATGTGTTCTGTTTAGATGTAAAAATTTTAATACGTCTATTTCAATATCTGTGGTTGCATTATCAGGTATTGGCTTTGGAATAGACGGTTTGTTAAGGTCTTTAATCTTAGCTAGGCCAAGACAGGTTGTTTGGTGAATTGTGTCATTTAAGAACATTATTTGTTCTGGGATCATGCAGGCTTGAAATAGTGTTTCTAGGCCTTGTACCTGCCAATCTTTTGTACCCCAGATGGTTTTTGTTTCAATGTTGTTTTTCCAGAAATCAAAACCAAATGTCATAATTTTTTCATAAAATGCTTCTGAATATATCAATTTAGTATTTGTCAGCATAGTTTTCGTCCCTGTTTTGTCCAACAGTTTATAATAAAATGTTTCTGCATCACTTGTGTTAAACCCTGAGAAGTATTGGAATTTCTCAAAAAACATTTTTGAACTACTTTTAGGTGGAGTAGCACAATGTTCCCATTGGTTATATTTAAAAACATTTCTAGGTTGAGCAGATTTATGCAAGTAATGGTCTGCGTAATGTGAAAAACAGTACATTTGTTCATAATTAGATGAACCTTGTAAATAATCATGTTCTGTCAATTTTGCTGACAACACTAAATCCGACATCATATTATTTATACTTTCAAAATCCCAATCATCAGAGAATGTACTTGGTTTTACAAAGTCACTTAATGAAACCTTGAACTGGTGAGGATATTTCAAGATCTCGACCGGGCCATATATTTCATAGTCAGTCTTGTCCCAAACTACCCCGCCGGGTATTGGAATGGCTGTGACATTCACCGATGATAGTTCTCTTTTCTTCACGTGGGATGATCTGTGTGGTTTCAGAACTAAATTGATGTTCTGATTTGCTGTGCCCATTGAACTGTAATGAAATTTCCTAAAATTAAAACTAAAATTAGGCATAGTAGGAGTATAAGTACCCCTGAAATAATCCAATGCTCAATCAATGGTGCATCTAGATATACTTCTTTGATTTGATGAAAGAGTTCTGTTGCTTTTTCTTTAAACGTCTTTGTTTCTGGCGTTACTTCAGGGTCGTTTTGATCTTCTGAAAAGTTATCGAAATGGATGAAGTAGCCAGAGGCAGTTCTGTCGATTGTAGGAATAACATTTCCTATTTGATTTTCATTAGCACATTCTGATGCCACATCATTGTAGACTGGTGTTTCACGACGAACTGATTCAATTTGTGTTTCAAGAGGCACGAGTTCCATGGCATTATTGCATAGTCCTTCTCTGTGCACTACAAGTTTATCAAATGTGATTAGTCTTTCAGTTTGAACCTCTTGGATTGTTGCAAATTTGGGTATTCTGTTATTTCTTGGGACTCCACTTGGCCTACTGTTGATTATAGGCCACATGCTTGTGGTTTTACCAGGTCGATTGATACAACTCGGTTCTCCTTTTTACCAGCAAGTGGCGGTAGTACTACTGATCTTGTTCTGTTGATTGCTAAGACAGGTACTGCTTTTCTGTAAGAAGGCCCAATTCCTTCTTCACCGCAATTTTCTCTCTGACCAGATCCCCAATCTTTGGAATCCAGACAGGTCTTGCTGGGACAGGTGGTGTGTCTTCAGTGGTAGTTGGCTGATGCTTTACTTTTATGTTGCTTAAGGATTTTCTTGTTTCATTCAGGTCCTGTAAAATAGCCAAACGATCTTTGATGTCAAAGTCTTTATTTTTATATTTTACCACTGAAGCCTGACTATCAAGATCCTGAACATGCATTCTAGTTCCGAACAATAGTTCGTACGGGCTGAAACCTTTTAGAGAATTTCTTGGCAAATTATTAAGACTACGTTGGACACTTATTAAATGTTGGACCCACCCATCACCCGAACCTAATACCCTCGCTGTTATAGATTGCTTTATGTCTCGGTTTTTTCTTTCCACTACACTATTTCCCTCAGGGTGAAATGGACAAGAGAATCGCATCCCAATGCCCATACTGGCCATGGCTTCCTTATAAGCTCGAGAGCTGAAAGCAGGACCCTGGTCAGAATGAAACATGGCAATTGCGCATGTGCCGATAAAGACTCGCAGATCTTTTATAACACTTTTGGCGTCAGCCGAGCGCTGGGGCCACATCCATAAGAATCTCGTACAGGAATCCACTGCGACCATAATATACTTATAGTTGCCATCCCTTTGTAGGGGACCACAGTGGTCCAGGTAAACACATGCTAATGGTTTATCTGAGATGAGAAGGGGTGTCTGCGCTGGTCGTTTCACTGTTGATACTTTCATTTTTTAGCATATCTTGCATTCAAGAACATATTTCTTAGTTTGTATTCTCATGCGCGGCCACCAATATCTTTCTTTTAATAATGATATTGTGGCGGAAATGCCAGCGTGTGCAGAAGCAAGCCCTTCGTGTGCCGCTGTAATTAGTCCTAACCTGTGTTCCATGTTTGGAATTACTCTATCCCCCACTCCAGGGATTCGAGCAAAAGGAACATTATTCGTATCTGTTAAATATAAGTACTTTTCTGGAAAGCCTTTTGGGAGTGTTCTTCTATCATCTTTTACTGACACATTAACAGCTTGTAGTATATCGCTGTCTATTTTTGTTTTTGACCGGGTGATAGCAGCTACGGAAGCCGTTTGCACAGCTGCCTTCGCGGCTTCATCAGCCAATGAATTCCCTTCAACGTGAACGCCATCACGTTGATGACTCAGAGTGTGTATCACGTTGTTAAAAAGGGTTCCAAAGACAACCGGTAACCAAAAACCCTTTTATGTTGCCCGGCGGTATCGCCTCTATGACCCACCAATATTAATCAATGAAGAAGCAGGCGCTGGAGACTGGAAGGCGGGAAACGAGGATTTTATTCTCTCCGGAGGAGAACACATCAATTCAGACAGCAAGTATCGTCACGAGGTGCTCTAACCACATCTCTGAGGCCTGGCCTCTTATACACAGGTTTACGAACTTTATTGTATGTAACACATGCTTGCAATACTTTGAAGTATGAAAGGACATCCTCGGAATCTCCCCTTCAGGCCCGTTCCCACACACATTTACAGTTGGATTCCCCACCCCGGTCACAACAGGTGATAGTTGTCACACAGCAGGGCATTCCGCCGATTCACGGAATGCATGGGGTTGATCGGATCTCATGGGGTGGGGGCTTTGATCGGTTCGGGGGTCTTTTGATGGGGAGGGGAGGCTTCCTACTGTACGGGGTAATAAACAGTATCCGCAGAGCCAGGTGGCGGTCTGGGAACAGGGAAGACAAACGGGGATACAGGAAAAGGGGGTTCGCATCAAAAGGGATTGAGGCCATGAAAGGAATGAGGGGAGGTGTCGCGCTGGGAACAGGATGAGATTCAGTGGTGAAGCTGCGCTGGAGAGGGGTTTATGACCCAAGACATGAGAGAGCGGGGGTTGTCAGTGTGCGGGGGAATGCTTGTGAGGTTAAGAGAGAGAGAGAGACGCGCTGGCTATCAGCGAGGGGCAGGGAGGCCATGGCATTTAAAATGGCTGCCGCTTACGCGCACGACTGGGCTCGAAAAAGGGGGGCAAGATGGCGCCGATAATGTTGACGTTTTGCAGTCTAATCTTTAACAGTCCTCCCTTTTCAACATATCTTAGCCAACTTGCTTACTGAATGTCAATCTTCATCAAATTCCTAACCTCGGCATCATATATTGCTCTCACACGTTCGTTTTCAAAGTCCACAGTCTTAGGGCAAATACAATTTGCACATAATGAACACAGAGGTGGCAGACATTGAATTCCTAAGCATAGACCGCATATCACAACTACAGGAATCAGGATAATGGTGAACAGTCTCCAACCCCAGTTCTTAACAGTGTTCCAGAACCAACCACCAAGCGACCATTCTTCTTGTTCCTGGTGTACTTCTGTAGAGAGTCTGTGGAGATGTTCGATGGCTTTGTACACTGAGGGTGAGTTGTCCGGTATGTATGTACAGCAGCTGGACCCAATGATGCGGCATGCTCCACCACGGTCCGCAAGAACCACATCCAAGACAAGGCGGTTCTGGAGGGCCACCAAGCGGACCGCTTGAAGTTCAGCGGTGTTGTTAGTAAGGATACCAGCCGTGATGTTCATTGTTGTCTCAACTGCTTGAGTCAGATGTCGGATGGCACGGCTGTTTGCCATCGGGCCCCAGAGGGGGACCAGTCCTTTCATAGCATCGATGAATTGCGCTCCTGTTGAGTCGGCTTGTTCGATGTCCTTGGCCCGTTTCTGTCTGTGATGATTTGCTGGTGCCACATAAGTCGGAGGAAGGATGAAGGAAATGAAACAAGTGCCCCCCCAGCCTTTGGGGAGCCAGGTGTAAGCCTTCGTGCCGCAGACGAAATACGTGTTTGGAGATGCCACAAAGGAAGGCGGGTCGATGGAGTCCAGAGTTCTGGAAAACCGGCAGGCACTGTGGCCTACCAACTGAGTCCCAAGCCCTTCCATGCACATGTGGCCAGTGACGTTGATGACTGACAGGGCCACAGTCAGAGTGGCAGCCGTTCGTTTTCGCAGGTAGGAGAAGGTGGTTCTGGTTGGATTATTGAACACTTGCATTTCAACTTGTTCTTTAGCAGGGATGTCCAGATGGATTGTGTTGTTGTTGGTCCGCGGGCAGAAGTGTGTCTTTGTTCTGTTCCGCCAGACCCCGTGGTAGAAATGCGTTACCGTTTTGCTGGAGGTGGCATTGTCCTTAAAGCTTTCTTGCAGAAGCATCAGCCAAGCAAGACAGGAACCGTGAACTGAGAAAGGTGAAGGGATGAATGGTATCGAGTGTCCAGTGGCGTGGGGTAGCAACCCACAGATCCAACAGTTGGTGGCATTGGTGGCAAGGTTGTGCTGGTGAAGTAGTTGTACGAAGGAGTTATTCCAAAATTCTTTTCGCCTCTCTCTGAGTTGGGGAGAGAGCGAGATCAGATAATGTTCCTTCATGGTGGTAGGCTGGACAGTGGTCAGGAATGTTTCGTGAGCAGGTGCATTTTCTTCCACAATCCAGAGTGTGGTCATGAGGAGAAAGCAGAGGAGGATTGTGATGAAGAGCGCAATAGTCTTTGGGCTATGGAGTTTGTCTGCCTTTGGGTTTCTGCGGTGGGTATTTCCTGTTTCCTTCATCATCTTCTTATTTGGCGCTTCCATCATCTTCTTATCTGGCGCTTCCATCATCTTCAAGGGGCTCGGTAGCGGGCAGAACCACAGACTTTGCTTTGCTTCCCTCCGGGTAACCCTTGGTAGTGTTTAGGTCACCGTTCTGAGATTTAACTCAGTCCGTGGTCTACTTTGCCGAGACTCCCTCCTTTCGACGCAGGAAATACCCTTCTTTTGATGGCACTGTGGGATCAGAGAATTTTGAAAGTTCAAGTGTGTCGGTATCAGGATAGCAGGTTAGTGACGGTCGGTCCTTGTTCAGGAGCTCTTCTTGGCTGTCGATGTTTTCAGTCGAGGTCAGGGTCGAGGAGATCTTCTTACAGTGGTGTGCATGCAGCCAGTTGCGTTTTCCCTCCACCCGTAGTGCTGTTCGGGTGGTGATGAGGACTTGCCAGGGGCCCGTCCACCGGGGTTCCAGACTCTTGGCACGCTGGAAGTTCCGGATCAGGACAAAATCTCCAGGCTGAATGGTGTGTCCGGGACCCCTGGAAGTGTCAGGGATGGCATGCAGCACCATTTGTTGGTGTCTTTTGTCCGCCAGCAGCCTTCGTCATCTTTCAGTCCCACCCGTGTCCATTCAGTCAGTTCGTGTTGTGTGCTAGCCATTTGAATGTCTCTGATAGTGTCCCTAGCGTCAGTCCACTTTTCTGCTTGTGACCTGGTCACGTACATGCGTGTTGTCGTCCTATTTTCAGCTGTCGCTCGGGCAGTGAGGTCGGCTAGTGCATTTCCCTGTCCAATAATGTCTGTCACCTTTTTGTGTGCCTGGCATTTGATGACTGCAAGCTTTTTGGGGAGAAGGACGGCTTCGATCAAGGCGGAGACTAGGTCCCCATGTAAAATGGGGGTGCCGTGTGAGGTCAAGAATCCCCTCTCCCTCCAAAGGAGCCCAAAATGGTGAACCACCCCGAAGGCATACTGGCTATCGGTGTAAATGTTTGCTGTGGTTCCTGCTGCTAGAATACAGGCTCGTGTCAGGGCAATCAGTTCCGCTGCCTGGGCAGATCGTTGCGTTATGCGGGCTGTCTCGACTACAGTTCGAGCCGTGGTGACTGCATAGGCAGCTGAAGTGGTGCCATCGGGGAGCTTGATGCAAGAACCGTCCACCCACAGCTCTCCGTCGGGGTCGGGGAAAGCCGTGTCTCTGAGGTCAACCCTACTTCTGGTCTGTTCGTCGGTGAGGGTCACACAATCGTGTACAGGGTGCACATTGGGATCGTTTTCTGGTAAGGGCAGCAGGGTTGCTGGGTTCAGTGTGGTGCATCTCTTCAGTGTGATGTGGGGTGCGAGCAGAGTTAGTTCGTATCCTGTCAGTCGTGCACTCGTCAGGTGTTGCGTTTTGGTTTGGTTTAGGAGGGTGTCAACTGCATGGGGTACCAGTACTGTGAGGGAATTCGAGAGCACGATCCCCTCACTCTGTCGGATAGAGATCGCAGCAGCAGCTACGGCTCGAAGGCAAGCAGGCAGGGCTCTGGCTACGGGGTCAAGAGTGGCTGAGAAGTAAGCGCATGGTCGTTGCTTTGGGCCGATGGACTGGGTCAGGACAGATAAAGCGCACCCCTCCCTCTCATGGGTGTAGAGGGAGAAGGGCTTTGTGTAATCGGGGGTACCCAACACAGGGGCCGAGCAGAGGGCATCTCGTAGTTGCACGAAAGAAGCCTGACACTCAGGGGTCCAAGGGAGTGGGAGAGGGATGTCCTTTGTTAACAATGAAAGCAGTGGTTTTACTACAAGGCTAAAGTTGGGCAACCACTGTCGGCAGAAGGAGGTGAGGCCTAGTAGGGAGCGGACCTGTTTCTGGGTCTTAGGGACGGGGGTGTCGAGAATAGTTTGGATCCGGTCAGGAGTCAGTTTCCTTCCGTCTTTGGACAAAAGGTGGCCTAGGTAAGTGACCTGGGGTTGGCAGAATTGCAACTTCTTCTTGGAGACTTTGTGGCCATTTTCTGCAAGGAAATGCAGGAGTTGAATGGTGGCTGTGACAGCTAGTGGAGTGGTGTCGGCTGCCAAGAGGATGTCATCGACATATTGTACTAATACCACTCCATCGGGTAACTGGACTTGATCCAGTTGTCTCTTGAGGGCCTGGCTGTAGATGCTAGGGCTTTCTGTGTAGCCCTGGGGTGCTCGGCAGAACCTATATGAGCGGGCTTTTAGGGTGAAACCGAAGAGATATCGGCTGTCTGGGTGGACGGGGATAGAAAAGAATGCGTTTTTGAGGTCAATGACGGTGAAGGTGGTGGCAGTGGAGGGAATCAAAGTCAGGATGGTGGTAATGTCCGAGACCACAGGGTACTGGGGTACCACCACTTTGTTGATCTCTCGAAGGTCAATGATGAAGCGGTATGCTTTCTCATCTCCTTCTCCCTGTTTCTTAATGATGGGCAAGATTGGGCTGTTGCAAACGTTGCTAACTACTTCCTCTACTACTCCTGCGTCTATCAGTGATTGGATGATTTCTACCAATGCCTTCTCGCCCTCGGGCGATATTCGATATTGTGGGAGTTTTGGGAGTGTTGCATCTGGTCGAACAGTGATGTGTATTGGGTCGATCATCATGCGCCCTACATCCGAATCTGTTTTGGCCCACAGATACGGAGGCAGAGTGTCAAGCAGGGAAGTGTCAGCGTCGGTGATGGAAAACATGTGTCTGGGGGGGCAATGTCTAAGCAGAACAGGATTGTCGTAAAGGAAAACTCGGACTCCATCTTGAGAACATCTAATCGTTGCTCGGAAGTGTTTCAATAGGTCGAGTCCCATAATTGCGTCAGGGCTATTGGAGGAGAGTAAAAACGTGGTGTTAGTGGTGTTGTTTTCCAAGTCAAAGAGGATTGGGGCGGACAAAGGGTTAGTGGAGGGCGTCCCATCGAAACCTGTCGATGTTATTAGTAAGCCAGACAAGGGTGCCCTTGGAATCAGTCGTTTAGATAATGCACTACGTGTTGCGCCAGTGTCTACCAGGAATGGTGACTTTGTACCCAAGACCTTAGCAGTGACATAAGGGCCTTGCTGGTCAACATGGAGCTCGACTGGATCCCTCCCTTGCCCTAGGCAGTCCTATGCAAAGTCATGAACGTCATCGTAGTCAGATTGCTGGCATTGGTTTTGTCGGGGTCGATCAAACGTGTTTGGTCTACTGGATCTATCATTAGTTGCGTTGTTTGGGGGCCCTCGCTGTGGTCCCCTATTTCTTGGTTCGTTTGCTGAATCTCTAGGATCTCTATCTCTGGTGAGTTCCAAAAGAACCGGGCACTGTGATTTCCAGTGGCCCGATCCTTTACAGAAGGCACACTGGTCCTCCCTAATGTCTGTACGTCCAATGTGGGGAGTTGAAGCACGGTCTTTGGGAGGTGCCGTTTTAGGGGCGTTCATCTGATGGTTTCCCCGATATTGGTCCCGTCCCAGAGTCACCCCTTGCAGTTGTGCTATCATCACCCTCTCCTTTAATTCTTTCTTCTTCCTCTCTGTTGTTCTATCGTTTTCGTTTTTCTGATGTTCATAATATTGGGCCATCTGGAGGATAGCCGTAGGTTTGGAGGCTGCCCAACTACTTTCACTGGCCTGCAGTTTCTGCGAGACCTCCGGTGATAAGCCTTTAACGTAATTCTGGACAAACAGATGGTGTCCGGTTGCAGTGGTCAGGTCCTGGCCGCTGTAATCGGAGAACACCGTTTCAAACCGGGAGAAGTATTCCGATACATCCTCCTGAGGTTTCTGGCGACAAGCCGTTACTATCGACCAGTCCACTTTCTTTTCTGGGATCAGGGTTTTTAATTTCTGCACGATTTTATCCGGGAGGTCTAAAATGGCTTTTAAAGGCTTTTGTCCGGGTTCTCGTTGTCTGTCTATGCCATCAAGTTGTGACCAGTTATGTCCAAACAGTTCAGTGTGGTCGACTTTCCGGATTTGCTTCCACACATCAGCTGGTAGACATAACCCGAAAAACAAGTCGATGTCAGCTAGAGTCATAATCGTCGATCCTAGGGCCGTACCCAACTCAGTATAGAAGGCAGTGGGGTTTTTACGTAGGTCTGGTAGGGATTTCCGGAAGGTTAGAATCTCTTGCCGGTCCCATGGTTGGTAGACCCAATTGTACACTACCCTTCCCTTTGCATCTTTGTGGTTTGCATCATCGTGAGTCCCTTCACCTCGTGGAGGAACCCAGTAAGGGGCAGCCTCTCGTATCGGCATCATAGTGTTAGGTCGTTCAGTTTGCGGGTTGGTTGCTACGGAGGTAGTGGATTCGATTTTTGGCTTTTGTTCAGTGAGGTGGCGGAAAACCTCAAGCGTACGCGTAAGGAGGTCCGTCACATCACTCTCACTCTCATCCCCGATATCAACCTTCCGGTACAGAGTCGTTAGGCTCTGTGGACCCTTTTCTTGATATCGGTCCTCGTATGCATTTAAGACATGGTAACACAGCTGTACAGTGAAGTGTCGTCTGTGACTCCCAGTATAAGAATTAAACACATCCATGACGGACTCTTCATCCTCCCTCCTCTCTATCAGTATCTTTGCTATCTTGTCGACCCCTGCTCGTTCATGTTTGCTTAGTCTATATGCTCTAGCAGGACCACCCCTTCGGGCTTCCGGGTCGTCCAGCGTTGTCGCTTGCGTAGTATCTAATACAAGGAGTTCAGCCGGCACGGAGGCCATGGGGGCTGAAGCCGTGGTGCTACTCTCGGGGGTACCTGGGGATGGTGGGCGTTGGGCTAAGGGTTGGGAAGGGGCGTATGGAGGGGGCATGTGGATGATCGGAGGACCTAGCAGCAGATCATCGTTGGTTCGCTGTTTTGAGTGTAAATCAGGGTAGAGCGTGGAGGGAGTTCTAACCAGGCACTGGCTTGATGTTTCTATTTCTAGCTTCTGTTTGGTATCCTCTCTTTCTTTTATCTCTTTCTCTAGTTTCTGGGCCGCTAGGTGGGCTGCTTTCCGCAGCTCCTTTTCCAACCTAACCTCGGTTCTCTTTTTGCGTTGTTCGGCTTCCTTTCGCCACATGCCGAAGCTGTCAAGCATAGTGGACGTCGTCTTGTTCTTACCAAGGGCTGTTTCTAGTGCGATTATTCTATCGTCTTCGAAGGATCCTATCAGTGGCCACTGACTTTCTCGATCCCTCTTCGTATATTTATGCCACAGTTGGCTATAGGCTATAGCGACTAATCCATGCTTTGTGAACATGTCCTTATTAGGGGTGCCCTCCAGCGGAGCCGGATGGTTCATCTCTAATAAGCGGTCCGGGTTAAACAGGCTACTAACTAGTGGGGAGAAGACAGGCATGACGGATCACAATGGGATAATAGTCAGCACTACCTATCTTATCACTGCGTGCAAAGACTAGACAGAATATTTCTATTCTACGTTGTTTGCACGTAGTGAATACCTCATGAACCAATTCTGAGCAATCAATCAACGTTAGGTCAAAAATAAAAAATCAATATGGTCAATGGGGAGAATAAGTAGGCTCGCAAAGGTTCGCGTCACCTACCCTTTCACTATCTGTAAAGAGGGGACCTAATCTTCCCTGTTTTCAGACAGAGAATCTCCAGAAAACAATCTATAACTGTTAATCAATGGGGCAAAGGGGCAATTGTTTAGTGGGGGAGAAAAATAGGTCCGACGGGTGCGTACCTATCCTTCGCTGTTTATAAAGGGAGAGCCTGTTGTTTCTCCGTTTGCAAACAGTGAATCTCCAATAAATTAACAAAGAGTAATACTAGTATTTTCACAACAATTATCAACTATTTTCGATTATCTATCACTTTCGCAATTCGTCGTGTTTACACGACCTTACCCGGACCGCATGGACAGTTTCTCGTCTTCCGAATCCAGCGCCCGATCGTCCTCTTCTCTCCGTACTTCTCGTGGCACTCCTGATGGTTCCCAGTCAGGACCGCAGATCACTCGAGAGAGGTCTGTTCGGAACCAGTGAAGTTCGGATGATCGGCTGTCAGACGAGGGTCTATCGGACAGGGTACCTTCCGATCGTTGCAGTCGTTCACTCTGTCGTCAGGACCTCTCCCACTGGATCCACGAGTCGCTGATGGGCCCCACGTTTGGGACGCCAATTGTTAAAAAGGGTTCCAAAGACAACCGGTAACCAAAAACCCTTTTATGTTGCCCGGCGGTATCGCCTCTATGACCCACCAATATTAATCAATGAAGAAGCAGGCGCTGGAGACTGGAAGGCGGGAAACGAGGATTTTATTCTCTCCGGAGGAGAACACATCAATTCAGACAGCAAGTATCGTCACGAGGTGCTCTAACCACATCTCTGAGGCCTGGCCTCTTATACACAGGTTTACGAACTTTATTGTATGTAACACATGCTTGCAATACTTTGAAGTATGAAAGGACATCCTCGGAATCTCCCCTTCAGGCCCGTTCCCACACACATTTACAGTTGGATTCCCCACCCCGGTCACAACAGGTGATAGTTGTCACACAGCAGGGCATTCCGCCGATTCACGGAATGCATGGGGTTGATCGGATCTCATGGGGTGGGGGCTTTGATCGGTTCGGGGGTCTTTTGATGGGGAGGGGAGGCTTCCTACTGTACGGGGTAATAAACAGTATCCGCAGAGCCAGGTGGCGGTCTGGGAACAGGGAAGACAAACGGGGATACAGGAAAAGGGGGTTCGCATCAAAAGGGATTGAGGCCATGAAAGGAATGAGGGGAGGTGTCGCGCTGGGAACAGGATGAGATTCAGTGGTGAAGCTGCGCTGGAGAGGGGTTTATGACCCAAGACATGAGAGAGCGGGGGTTGTCAGTGTGCGGGGGAATGCTTGTGAGGTTAAGAGAGAGAGAGAGACGCGCTGGCTATCAGCGAGGGGCAGGGAGGCCATGGCATTCAAAATGGCTGCCGCTTACGCGCACGACTGGGCTCGAAAAAGGGGGGCAAGATGGCGCCGATAATGTTGACGTTTTGCAGTCTAATCTTTAACAACGTGAGTCTTTTGTAGTTCCTTCTGTAAAAGAACTACTTGCTTCCAAAGCATTTTATGCTTGATTGTGGCACCTGTGTCATCTTTGTAATCATTTTGAATCCAGCTCTGCAAATCATTATTGTAGGAGTCGACGCAAAAATGCGAATCGCACACGATTAGTGTCGGAAATTCACGTTCGGCATTTTCAAGCGCCATCTTTAAAGATCTGATTTCAGCTCGCTGAGCCGAACATTTTCTCAGTGATTCAGTTTTTGTTATTTTTGGTCTGAATTTACCGCAGAGCCAGCGACCTTTAACAATCGCGCAGGCTGCATCGTAGGATTTATTTTCTACATTGTAATGTTGTACAAATCTGTCTGTATAGATTATACAGGAGTACTGTTGGAGAGGCAGAATTTCGATTGACAGAGGATATTCTTTTTCATAATTTAAATCATTCAGTTTTTTCATGTGCGGGGCGAAATAATATTTCACTTCTTCTGCAGCAAGAGAATTTTCCCACTGTATCCATTTCGAATCCAGTGATACTGTAGGCAGGTCTACTGGGCTAAATAGTGCCTCGAAGGCGGATTCTGCTGTGAGAACAGTGATCCTTTTGCCTTCTGCTAATTCTATTTCTTTCGCTATAGCAGTTTGCACTGCCTTAACAGTATTTTCTGTGAGACTGAATGTTTTTTCTGCTTGTGTGTACAAGTGAGATTTGTAAGCTATTGGTACCGTTTCTCCCGCATTAGAGGTCAGGTACTTGAATCCGCATCTTCCTGGGATGACTCGGATTACAAGGTTGCATGTATTGTCACGTGTTTCTTATTTTGTTTTTGCTAACATGTCTGTTTGCAATGATCTCGAAATTTCTGTGTGTTTTTGAGTCCAATTGATTGGTTTAAAATCAGGTTTAATTAGTTCGTAGAGAGGTTTGACCCTCTCCGCATAATTTAGAATGTAAGTTCTTCCGAAATTCAGGAAGCCTAGAATCGATGGTAAGTTCTTCAGCGTTTTTGGTGCTTGGAGGACAGCGCACTTCTCTAAGAAGTTGTCCGCTAGGCTTTTTCCTTCACTTGATAATTCGTATCCTAAAAATAATACTGTCAGATGGGCAATTCTTGACTTTTTAAAGTTGAATTTGTAACCCTCTGCTGTGAACCCAAGTATTATGGTGTTCACCCTTTTCAAGTGAGTCTCCAAGTCGTCGTCTGTGAGATAGATGTCATCGACATAAGATAATGCCTCATTATCATATATTTGTAGTAACTCTGTTACTCTGGCTGAAAATAGCCTTGGGCTATTCTTGAATCCCTGTGGGAGCCTACAGAAATTTCCTGCGACCCCATTATTGAGAAAGCGGTCAAGTACCTGCTTTCTGGTGCAATATTTGGACAAAAGAACCCATTAGATATGTCTAATGTTGTTTTGTATTTTTTCCGAACTATGTTATTCATTAGTGCAGCACTATGCGAATATTGTACTGCAAATGTTTTGCAACATGAGTTAAGGTGTCTGTAGTCCAAGACTAGACGATATGAATCGTCCGGTTTGGAGACAGGAAACAAAGGATTGTTCATTTGAGAGGTGCATGTTTCAATCACCCCCTGGTATTCAAGTTGATCTAAAATCTCCCTGACCTGTTTTTTAGCTTCTTGCTTAATAGGGTACTGCCTTTGTGCAGTAGGTTGACTTTTTAACTGGATTTTGTGAGGGGGAGAGTCCTCATCCCATCCTACATGATTTTTATATAATGCTGGTGCCTGGGCTACTGCCCATTTCCTTGCATATACATATTTAGTGTGAATCGGAATGTGATTCGAGAAGGCAGGCATAATCATTTCTTCGCCATGAGGGCACTCCCTGACAAACTCCGGGGGCCAATCTTTTTCAGCTAACAGGATGTCATAGCCTTTTGAGAGGTTATCCCAAAATAGACCCCTTATTTTCCTAGTCTTATCTCCCTCTATACGCAGTGTTATTTCGTATATCTTATGATGTTCGCTAACTCTGGTGTCGGCAGTTTCTACTTGAATGTATTCATTCGTGTCCACTGTCTCCAGATGACTCATCAGGATCTTGCGAGCTATGGTGATTTCTGCTGCATTGTCTAGCATTGTCTGTGCCCATTCCAGCTGTGTCCTCAGTATTCTCGGCATGTTCGATTACTCCAATACTGGCTACCTTCTTTCTTGGAAATTGTAATTTTTTACTTTGAGCAGGTTCCTTGTCTTTGGACTTGGTGTGCTCTCCTGGGTCTGACCGTCCTCTTCTTTCCGATTTCTGAGAAAAAGATCGAGAGGGACGTGTATCAATACTTTGATATCTATCAGGTTTTTCAAGTTATCCCTAATTCTAAGGTTATATCTTTTCTCAGAGTGCTCCCTCTGGGGAGACTGGTGTTCTCGAGTCAGAGTTCTTTCCCTCCGTCGAGGAGACCTTCCTCTGGACTGGAAAACATTTTCCTTGGGAGTTTATTGTTTATTTCCATCCCAGCTCTTTTTTGGAGTGTTTAGATTATTTTTAATAAATAATTTTTCAGGATTTTCGAGTAGTTGGGGTTTTACTGGTTTCCCACCCAAGCTGTCTCTTCCTAGTTCCTCATAGCATTTTTCTATGATTCTGGCAAGCTCAATTGGTTGATCTGTTATATCTGTTTCCTTCAATTTCTGGCGGATCGCCACAGATGCTGCTTCTCCTTTTATGTTGGCTAGTAATATAGCCGAGACCTGCTTGAAGTCTTTCAGTAATTTCATAACAAGAGTTAAAGCAGGTTCTGGACCGTATTCATTCTGAATTTGTTTTAGCACATCCGGTATTACCGCCATGGACGGAACACCATGTGCTTTTGTGTAAATGGAAGCAAAGACTGTACCCCAAGTGTCACAGTCCTCCACGTGTGGTGTGACCCCCATTGGAAGGCAGATGGTCAGAATTCTGTGTTTCTCAATAGGGGTAGTATTCGGAAATACTGCCTCTATTTGAGTAATTTTCTGCGCTAACCAGAAAGGAATTTGTTCCCGTTTTATGGGTGTTTTACCAAGACATGATTGTATGTTTTGTGGTGTAATTTTATTTGTGTTCCCCTGATGAGGGGTCCGCTGTGGAATGTTAACAGCTGTTTGGACTGTTGCAGTCCGCATTACATATTGGACTAACTGTCTATGTATTTTAATTAATGTTTTTAGCTGTGCTAACAGCTCTTCTTTTGATATTTTTTCAATGTCTGGATGTGGTGTGTAGCTGGCTAGAACCGGCCACGTTGCTGCTGGTCTACCTAGTGGACCGAGCCTGGTAATGTGATCATTGTGTTTTAGGGCGCCTTTAAACCAGAGCAGGTGCTCTTGATATTTTAATGGGATTTCAATCTCCTCGAAAGGAGCGTACTCATCCGGTGGATCCTCTATTTTGTAATAGTGGAACTCGTGTGTTGTAGCGTTTGCCGCTGGAAATTTTATCCAAGAATAGAATACCTCTGTCTGCCGATATTCGTGTGCCTCTATCACGAAGACAACTGTACCACCTTGTGTGGTCAGTCCGTTTTCTATAAGTTTTAACGTTATTGTGAGAAGTTGGCCTGATATATAATGTTCACTATTCTAGTGAGCACTTTGTATCAGTCCAAACAAACCTTATTGATGATTGGTTGTAAGTCAACCTTATAGACCAGCTA
Organism: Lissotriton vulgaris; assembly: GCF_964263255.1. Lineage (NCBI taxonomy): Eukaryota > Metazoa > Chordata > Amphibia > Caudata > Salamandridae > Lissotriton > Lissotriton vulgaris. The sequence continues at coordinate 1,677,221,236 of NC_141693.1, read as the reverse complement.
TCCTAGTAGCATGGATACGAGCAGTCTAAGGCTAAAGACTTGAGAGGGCGTGTTAAGCCAGCTGTTATACCACACATATACCCCTTGAGCACCCAGTGAAAGGACACCACACAAGTGTTATGAAAATAAACAGTGTATTTATTAAAATCACAACAGCCCTGTACTCTTTATGAGGACAGGGTACTAAGCACAAAACAAAACTCTTACGAAAATACTTAAGTTAGCACAGTATATACAAATGCCCGAGGGGCACGGAAAACCATATACTCTGAAAGTGGAATGCGAAATTACTAGCAGGTAAGTACAGTACTAATAGGCTTTGGAATCGCTAGGACTTGACTATAGAATCGTTAGATTACTTCTAGGAGACCCAGGGGACTCGGGTGCAGAGTGTGCACTCTCACGCGTGATGCGGGACAAAGTCTATGGTAGCTAGTAAAGACAAAGTTAGTGTTCTCGGGCGAACCCGACGTGGTAGGAGGAAAACGAAAGTGGATTCTGACCCTTGGATAGTGAGGCTATGCTGGGGCACCGAAATGCCGAAGTTACCTAGCCCAGGGGCTGCAGCTGCATATGTCTCAAAAGACGTCGGGAATCCTCGTAGACGGACCAGGAGCCTGGAAGAAAGATGCTGGCAGGCGACCAGTGAAGAGAGTTCGAAGTGATCCAAGCCTGGATCTTGAAGAGAGATGACACCTGAAAGCAGAGGGGACCAAGTTCGTGGCTACTAGCCAGTAGTCAGGTGGCACCAGGAGGGCACCGGATGGTAGTCACCTCGACTAGGTGAGTGGGTGACGCTGTGCTCTGCAGATCTCACGCACCAGGAGGCGTTGTCGGCGACCAGGATGGGGGAGCGAGCTGTCCCACGATGGGTGAAGCTGTCGGCGTCGCTGGACCCAGGATTGGGCAACAAAGCCTTGGCAAATTCAAGCCCACGCGGTGGACCTAAAATGGCGTCTGGAGTGGACCAGGAGGGTCCGGGTGCTTCTCTTTTGGAAGGAAGCAAGGGCCAGTCTGGAGCAACCAGACCAGCAGCAGGGATGTCGTCGGGGGTCGTTAAGAAGGCCACAAGCCAGCCGGCTAGTAGCCAAACAACGCGGTGAGCAGCAAAAAGCAGAAGGGCCCCACGCAGATCGTGGAGATGCTGGGAGGCTGATCTTCGGTGCTGGAGCTGCTCAGGGTCGGGGCTTCTCGGACCCCAAAGCACTCACCAGTGGAACACTCGGCGGGCGTGCTGTAAAGAAGTCGTGCAGTCTTGGCGATCGTCGGTCCCTCGAGGTCTCGTCGCACTCACAGTTCTCAGCTTGGCTGTAGAGGTGAGTAGAGGTCAGAGGTGCCAGGGAAGCTGGGTCTCGTCGAGCTGTGTCGTCGGATTCCTGAGGAAGGACTTGCAGCAGACCGCAGTGTTCTTTAGATGGTGCCTGCGGATGCAGGGTGACTACTCCTTGGTCACAAGGGAGAATCTTGAAGAAGAAATCTTGAAGTCCTTTCGCAGAATGTCGTGTCTTGATTCCAAAGATGATCTAATTTGAACAGGGGGCCCGCTCCTATCTTTATACTAAGAAAAGCGGCTGACCCGGTGACTAGGTCCTGCCTATGGGTGGGACTAGGAGGGGGGTGGTTACACCCCTCTCCCATGCCGGACTTTCCCCAGGCCAGGGGCTGGTGTGCCCCTGGAACTGGTTCTGACCGGCCTATGCGTAGTGAGCACCGGGATGCCACTCAGCAGTCACCTTCCTGTAAAGCCCTGCCTACCCAGGATACACAAAACCCCGTCTGGGATGGTGCTAGCACCGCCCCTGACAGGAACCCTTTGTCCAAGCTCTCCTCGCTGGAAGGACTCCCAGCAGCAGGAGGTCAGACTCGTGTCTGTGGTGGCAGCATCCATTTTGTGGAGCTGAGGCTTCGTTTAACTTTAACCGGGGTTCACAGTTACATACATGTCGTGTCCCTCTAGAAGGGTGGAATGCTAACACCGTCGCCAGAATTGGCGAGGGATTAGTATTCCAATTCGTATGACACCTTACTCGACATGTTTTGATAAAGCAATACCAAAGGTAGCATTTAACCGCGAGGATTATAATGCACTTAAGAGTATATGGTATGCGTTATCATGGAACAGCTATTAGGACTTGGTTCCGCAAGCTGCAAACGGGCTCAGCTCATGCCAGAGCACCATTTCACACGATTCCATGCACTCTGCCTTCAGGATTGTTAAGGCCTGCCATAGGAGTGACTGATAGGAATCTGTGTGTCCATTTTTAGGGTTAGATATAGGTATACTACATCTACAGCAAAGGGTGATTACACCACCTTGCCCCAGCTGTCGTGCAGCCAGTTGTGTCATATTAAGATGGCCATCCAGGGGTGGCATAATACATGCTTCAGCCCCTGGTAGACCCTGGGTACACCTATGCCCTGAGTTACAGGGTCTGATAAGGTGGCCCAGTCCCAATTGGAAATGTACCTAAGGTACATGGAATCCATTTTACAGAGAGAGCAGTAGGCCTGGGGTCCTGATTGGCAGGGTCCCAGGTCGACTATGTCAAAAACCAGCTAAAACACAGGGCAAAAAGTTGGGGGCAACCATAGTCAGGAGGTACCTTCCTACACCCCCCCCCCCCCCCAAACGAAAGGAGATAAGGCTATCCTTGTCCAGGTAAGCCTCTATTAACTAAGTGGCCATATAAGGAAGGACCAGCTCTGGCTTGGTTTCCCCCTGTGTCATGGTCCACTAAGCAACCCCTCACCCTAAGGGTATCTGAGGGTCTCCACCATAGGGAATCTCTGTCTTTGGTGTGTCTTGGGGAAGAAAAAGGCTGATGCTGGGATGGAGTGCTGAAGTGAGGCTCCTCTACCTTTGGGCTCAACTTCCTCCAATCACCATCCATCATGTGTGCCTTTCTTTCCTTAGCTGAGATGCACTGTGCTCTCAGGGACAGCCTCTGGCTACCTAAAGCTGGAGGCTGAGTCCCTCTGTTTGGCTTACTGGAGGGACAGGTCAGGTTTGGGGTTTTTAGGCCCCATGTTTGGCTGTGCCCAACAGTGTCCAGCTGTGGGAGGTCCCTAACTACTTTTAAGGGGGATCCCTCAGGAGTCTGATTTATTTTCACTTGGCTAGGTTTACCAGCTTCAGTGATCCTAATCTGTTGATTAAGGAGTTATGTTGGACAGGGGGTCCCTTGGGGTCCACCACTGGCCTCCTTGACCTCTTCATCCCTGGGCTGATTGAGGCAGGGTAGAGAGGGGCAGGTTACCTGCTCCAGACTGGGTCCCACCTTGGAAGGGTCCACTGACATCAGGGGCTCTGCCAGGCTAGGCCTGACTACCTCTGGGGCAGTTCTTTCACAAGGGGTCAGATCAGTTCCCTGAGGAGGCTGATCCTTTCCTAGAGTCTGGTGGGAGGGAGATTTCTCTTCCTCCTCAATGCTCTCTGTCTGAGTGGAGTGATCCATTGTTTCAGGCTTCACAACACTATCTGTTTGAGTGGAGGCTGAGACCATTACAGCCTTGCCAACCTTTTCAGGAGGGCACTCAGTTTGTGTTTGGGCTGTGACTGTCACAGCCCTCCTATCCTCTTCTGGGAAGTCTGTCTGAGCCTGGGCAGTGGCTACCACTGCCCTTCCAACCTTTTCAGGGAGGAATGGTGCTTGGACTGGGGCTGTAGCTATTACTGCCCCACTAACCTTTCTGGGTAGGCCTATCATTCTGGAGTGAGTTTCTTGCTCCACCTCAGCCCATGCTGAGATTTCCAGGTCATTCCCCATTAATCAATCTACAGGTAGGTTGTCTGTCACTGCCACTCTCATGGGCCCTGTGACATTACCCCAGCTGAGCTCGACTACTGCCATGGGAGGCCTTCTTTTCACTCCATGAACGTCTGTCACCTGATAAGTGAAACCAGGGGTCAGTTGAGCAGAGGGGACCAGATGGTCACTCACCATGGTGATGCTGGCCCCTGTGTCTCTGTATGCCTCAACTTTCTGACCATTGATAAGGGGCTCCTGTCTATACTTTCCCAAAATGTGGGAACCAGTAGTGAAGTTGGCAAACCCCAAACCAGTCTCACAGACAAGAGTTGTTTCAGGGGAACTGGCTAGGCCATAGTCCACCTGGTTTCCCAAAGTAATGCCCACCACATTCTTGTGGGCACTCCCACCACCTGGGGGATTACCACTAGTGGTAACAGGAGGTCTGGGAGTATTACCTGGGGGTATGTTTTCCTTATTGCTATTTTTAGGGCAACTGACATCACTTTTGTAATGGCCCACCTGTTTACAGGTATGGCAATAAGGTTTCTTTTGGGTTTTGGGAGAAGTTGGGGACCCACCCTTGTCAGAGGATTTTTGGGGCCCTGTGGTTTGATCAGAAGATTTATTCCCACCCTTCTCTTGAGGCTTGGTTGATTCCTTCTTTTGGTCAACACCCTGGTTCTTAGGCCTGACCCTGGTTCTGACCCATTTGTCTGCCCTCTTACCCAATTCCTGTGGAGAGGTCAGATCAGAGTCTACCAGGTGCTGGTGTAATAACTGGTTCTGACAATTACTTAAGATTTGCTCCCTCATAATTAGATTGTACAATCCTTTAAAATCAGTAACCTTACTACCCAGTAGCCAGCCTTCAAAAGCCTTAGTGGCACAATCAACAAAGTCAGTCCAATCCTGAGACTGAGTTTTCTGGGTGTCTCTGAACATCATCCTGTACTGTTCAGTGGTTAAACCAAACCCCCCAACCAGTGTATTCTTCAGGACTTGGTAATTGTTAGCATCCTCAACTCTAGTAGTGAGGAGCTTATCTCTACCTTTACCTTCAAAGGAGAGCCACAAGATAGCTGCCCACTGACTCTGGGGAACACCTTGCACAGTGCAGGCCCTCTCCAAAGCAGTAATCCATTTGTGGATGTCATCCCCTTGTTTAAAGGGGGGCACTATCTTATTCAGGTGCTTTGTATCAAAACTCCTTTCCCTATTGCTAGGTATATTGCTGCCACCAGTGGGTTTTGACCCACTCAATTCTTGCTCTCTAGCAAAGGCAAGTCTTTCTTTGGCCAGGGCAAGTTCTTCCCTTTCAATCCTCAGATTGACTTCCCTTTCCTTAGCTTCATAGATTATCCTCTGAGGGGAGGTCATCCTCCTCAGAGCAGAGTTCTGAGAGCCATTGGTTTGAATGGATCTGTTAGAGCCTCTTGATAGAGACCTAACTCGTCCACTCCCAATGTTAAGCTGGCCTGAGAGGGGTCCCAGGGGTCCCCTGGTACCATTCTCATGCCTGCTTAAGTTGGACCTGGTTAGTCTGCTGACTTCTACCTGTCCCTTCTCTGCCTCATCCCCTGACAACTCATCCTCATCCTCATCCTCAGCATCATCTGCCTCCTGGAGGGGATGGTCATGGTTATCAAAGGGACCCTGTAAGGAGGGCATACTCCCATCTGGATTAGAAGGGTCTGGGTTACCACCCCTCCTGGCATCATAGGTCTCCAAGAGACCAATCAGAAAGGGAATTGTAGGGTTAGAACCCTGTTTTAACTTCCTGGATGTGCAGATTTGCCTCATCTCCTGGAAGCTAAGAGCAGCATATCTGGAAGTGGCCTGTGGAAGGTCCACAACCACAAGAGGGGTCTCTGAAGACTCTCCGTGGTTAGACATGCTTCTAGTGTGGTGTAAGTGATGCACCTACCTACACTATTTGTTTGCCTACTGATCCCTTGCTAAGAGTTGCAGCCAAGGTGTGCTAAGCCTTGAGGAGCTACAACAGCTGGTTCAGTAGAACTCACAGTATTCTAAGCTAAGTTATATGTACCTGAAGTACTTATGTGATCTTTCAACAAGATATTCTTAGGATACGTGTGGTAAAACAACAGCAAGCTCAAATCCCAACCGCTGCCCACCAATGTGAGAAGTTGGCCTGATATATAATGTTCACTATTCTAGTGAGCACTTTGTATCAGTCCAAACAACCCTTATTGATGATTGGTTGTAAGTCAACCTTATAGACCAGCTATCCTAGTAGCATGGATACGAGCAGTCTAAGGCTAAAGACTCGAGATTGCGTGTTAAGCCAGCTGTTATACCACACATATACCCCTTGAACACCCAGTGAAAGGACACCAAACAAGTGTTATGAAAATAAACAGTGTATTTATTAAAATCACAACAGCCCTGTACTCTTTATGAGGACAGGGTACTAAGCACAAAACAAAACTCTTACGAAAATACTTAAGTTAGCACAGTATATACAAATGCCCGAGGGGCACGGAAAACCATATACTCTGAAAGTGGAATGCGAAATTACTAGCAGGTAAGTACAGTACTAATAGGCTTTGGAATCGCTAGGACTTGACTATAGAATCGTTAGATTACTTCTAGGAGACCCAGGGGACTCGGGTGCAGAGTGTGCACTCTCACGCGTGATGCGGGACAAAGTCTATGGTAGCTAGTAAAGACAAAGTTAGTGTTCTCGGGCGAACCCGACCTGGTAGGAGGAAAACGAAAGTGGATTCTGACCCTTGGATAGTGAGGCTATGCTGGGGCACCGAAATGCCGAAGTTACCTAGCCCAGGGGCTGCAGCTGCATATGTCTCAAAAGACTTCGGGAATCCTCGTAGACGGACCAGGAGCCTGGAAGAAAGATGTTGGCAGGCGACCAGTGAAGAGAGTTCGAAGTGATCCAAGCCTGGATCTTGAAGAGAGATGACACCTGAAAGCAGAGGGGACCAAGTTCGTGACTACTAGCCAGTAGTCAGGTGGCACCAGGAGGGCACCGGATGGTAGTCACCTCGACTAGGTGAGTGGGTGACGCTGTGCTCTGCAGATCTCACGGACCAGGAGGGGTTGTCGGCGACCAGGATGGAGGAGTGAGCTGTCCAACGATGGATGAAGCTGTCGGCGTCGCTGGACCCAGGATTGGGCAACAAAGCCTTGGTAAATTCAAGCCCACGCGGTGGACCTAAAATGGCGTCTGGAGTGGACCAGGAGGGTCCGGGGTGCTTCTCTTTTGGAAGGAAGCAAGGGCCAGTCTGGAGCAACCAGACCAGCAGCAGTGATGTCGTCGGGCGTCGTTAAGAAGGCCACAAGCCAGCCGGCTAGTAGCCAAACAACGCGGTGAGCAGCAAAAAGCAGAAGGGCCCCACGCAGATCGTGGAGATGCTGGGAGGCTGATCTTCGGTGCTGGAGCTGCTCAGGGTCGGGGCTTCTCGGACCCCAAAGCACTCACCAGTGGAACACTCGGCGGGCGTGCTGTAAAGAAGTCGTGCAGTCTTAGCGATCGTCGGTCCCTCGAGGTCTCGTCACACTCACAGTTTTCAGCTTGGCTGTAGAGGTGAGTAGAGGTCAGAGGTGCCAGGGAAGCCGGGTCTCGTCGAGCTGTGTTGTCGGATTCCTGAGGAAGGACTTGCAGCAGACCGCAGTGTTCTTTAGATGGTGCCTGCGGATGCAGGGTGACTACTCCTTGGTCACAAGGGAGAATCTTGAAGAAGAAATCTTGAAGTCCTTTCGCAGAAAGTCGTGTCTTGATTCCAAAGATGATCTAATTTGAACAGGGGGCCCGCTCCTATCTTTATGCTAAGAAAAGGGGCTGACCCAGTGACTAGGTCCTGCCTATGGGTGGGACAAGGAGGGGGGTGGTTACACCCCTCTCCCATGCCGGACTTTCCCCAGGCCAGGGGCTGGTGTGTCCCTGGAACTGGTTCTGACCGGCCTATGCGTAGTGAGCACCGGGGTGCCACTCAGCAGTCACCTTCCTGTAAAGCCCTGCCTACCCAGGATGCACAAAACCCCGTCTGGGATGGTGCTAGCACCGCCCCTGACAGGAACCCTTTGTCCAAGCTCTCCTCGCTGGAAGGACTCCCAGCAGCAGGAGGTCAGACTCGTGTCTGTGGTGGCAGCATCCATTTTGTGGAGCTGAGGCTTCGTTTAACTTTAACCGGGGTTCACAGTTACATACATGTTGTGTCCCTCTAGAAGGGTGGAATGCTAACCCCGTCGCCAGAATTGGCGAGGGGTTAGTATTCCAATTCGTATGACACCTTACTCGACATGTTTTGATAAAGCAATACCAAAGATAGCATTTAACCGCGAGGATTATAATGCACTTAAGAGTATATGGTATGCGTTATCATGGAACAGCTATTAGGACTTGGTTCCGCAAGCTGCAAACGGGCTCAGCTCATGCCAGAGCACCATTTCACACGATTCCATGCACTCTGCCTTCAGGATTGTTAAGGCCTGCCATAGGAGTGAGTGATAGGAATCTGTGTGTCCATTTTTAGGGTTAGATATAGGTATACTACATCCACAGCAAAGGGTGATTACACCACCTTGCCCCAGCTGTCGTGCAGCCAGTTGTGTCAGATTTAGATGGCCATCCAGGGGTGGCATAATACATGCTTCAGCCCCTGGTAGGCCCTGGGTACACCTATGCCCTGAGTTACAGGGTCTGATAAGGTGGCCCAGTCCCAATTGGAAATGTACCTAAGGTACATGGAATCCATTTTACAGAGAGAGCAGTAGGCCTGGGGTCCTGATTGGCAGGGTCCCAGGTCTACTATGTCAAAAACCAGCTAAAACACAGGGCAAAAAGTTGGGGGCAACCATAGTCAGGAGGTACCTTCCTACAGTTATAGTTTTTCTTATGTTGACCGGAATGATTTTCGCACCCGGTTCATTAATCCCTGTAACATCGGGACCCTGCTGAGTCACATTTACTGCGGCATCAGTGGTTCTGTTGTTTTCTACTGACATTGTATAAATGAAGGTTTTGCAGAGCAGGTCTCCAAGAAGACAAAGATTAGGTGCATAATATTTTGGAACACTGTATCCTTCAACGTTGAATAAACCAGAAACTCTACATAGGAATCTCTTCCTACTAAGTTTGGGCGGATTTTAACCTTTCACCCACTCCAGACGTCTATTGGAGTATTTACGGGAGAAAGGGACTGTGTGAAAAAGCACGACTGAGTTACTCTAACGTCTTGCGTTAGTTTTATCGCCTTACCAAACGTTGGGCGCCATGTAGTGTAGTTCCTATTTTCCCTATAGGCCCTGCGCATTGGAATAACATAAACAGCAGTGTAGATGTAGAAGTGCGGTCTTCTAGGTCTCTACTGACTATGTTAGACTTAATTGGGTTTGTACCAGCTAGCTCAGAGGTCACTGGAAACTTTCTTGACTGAATAGGAAGTGATCAGCTTCCCTGGCTCAGACAAGAAGGGATTCAGTTTTCCAACAACCGCATTAACATGACAACTTTGCTCCTCAGAATAAGAGTCAATCTCTAGAGTCGTGTGAAACAATAGACAGCTATTTCACTCAGTCAGTTGTGCAGAATTACTTTCACCAGGATGCAGAGAATAGAGAGACAGGCGTTTTCAATAAAAGGTATTGTTTATTGAACAGTCTTTCTTCTCATGCAAGAGAAATGAATTGCCACAATTGCAAGACTTGTTATTATAAAAAGTGCGTACAGTAAAAGGAGGATGTGCGAAATAATACTGTAAAAGCATTGATATGGTTTCTTAGCCATACGATAGTTAAAAGGAATAAAATATATACATTCATATATACATTTGACTAACGTCCTCAACTGGTGCTTCTAACTACGCCTACCCCAGTGTACCTGACCTAAGCCTAATACTTGGGAGGGAGTAAGTAAGTAGCAGTTTAAGTAAAGTTGGTTTTGCCAAGGGTTTGCTTCAAGAATTCTCTCTAAGGGTTTAGTCAGCACCGTACCTCTGGAATAGAATGTTGGAGGTCTGGTATCTCCTCTCAGGACTCGATATTCAAGTCACCCGCAAGGGTAGGCTGGAAACGCCGGAGCTGGATTTTCTCGGCAGGAGAAAGGACAGCGTCTTTCTCAGCGCGTCAAGGAGGAGGAGGGGCAGCGTCCGTGGGCTTCTCGCATCTGCTGGGCTCTGCAAGGGACAGCTGTTCTGCTCCTGTATTCACCACCACCATCGCGCTTGCTTAAGGCAACGTTGGTATTATTTATACCTGAAAGGTGCCGAGTTTGACTTAAGTTTTTGGACATAAGACGTCAATAAAGATGTCACTAAGAACTGGTCGTTCTTACAGTGCTCGTTAGAGTTCTATTACTAATCAAAACAAAGCAAGCGGGGCTTTCCCAGGTTGCTGGGGGTTTTAATCTGTTGAAAGAACTCGGTGTGTTATCTAGGAATCTAAGGAAGTGGCTTCTGCTGTGTCATGTACTGTAATGAGCTGCAGAGACGAGTTACTGAAATATGGCTCTGATCGTTTATGCCATTATAGGGGTATCTATTGATTATAGCCGTGTAGGGCCATGTGGTCACAATATTGATCGGGGTCCTAGATAGAACACAACACTTCCTGTACCTCTCCGTTCTGTAGGACAAGCACCTCCTGCACCTTTATGTCCCTTGAAAACCGCACTCTTTTTCCGCTTCCTGTACCTCCCTGTCCCATAAACCCAGCAGTCTTCCTCTGCATCCTGCTCCTCCCTGTCCCATGGACTTAGCAGTCTCTCTCTGCTTCCTTTGCCTCCCTGTCCCATCGACCCAGCAGTCGTTCTTTGATCCCTTTACCTCCCTGTCCCATAAACCCATCAGTATTCCTCTGCCTCCTTTACCTCCTTTTCTCATGGACCCAGCAGTCCTCCTCTGCTTCCTGCACCCCCTGTTCCATAAACCCAGCAGTCCTCCTCTGCTTCCTACACCTCTCTCCCCCATAAACCCAGCAGTCCTCCTCTGCTTCCTACAACTCTCTCCCCCATAAACCCAGCAGTCCTCCTCTGCTTCCTGCATCTCCCTCCCCCATAAACCCAGCAGTCCTCCTCTGCTTCCTGCATCTCCCTGTTCCATGGACCCAGCAGTCCTCCTCTGCTTCCTGCATCTCCCTGTTCCATGGACCCAGCAGTCCTCCTCTGCTTCCTGCATCTCCCTGTTCCATGGACCCAGCAGTCCTCTTCTGCTTCCTGCATCTCCCTGTCCCATGGACTCAGCAGTCCCCCTCTGCTTCTACACCTCACTGTACCTTGGACTCAGTAGTATTCATCTGCTTCCTCCACCTCTCCGACCAATAGATCCAGCAGTCCTCCTCTCCTTCCTGTAACTCCTCATCCCACTGCAGTTCCCTAAAACCCATCAGTCCTTTTCCACTATCCGTGTCCTCCTGGCCCTGTAAGGCAGACCCTCTAACCCCCTGAGCTGGGCTGTCTCCTCTGTGTTCTGGACCCACTCAGATGCTGCTTCCCAGCACAATCTCAACCGAAAGTAAAATCAGTTTAAACTCAGCTAACCCTGTTCTGTATGTGTTCAGAAAAGCTGGAGAAACAATTTTCAATACAAAAAACCCAGACTATTGGCTTTATCAATAAATGTTCCTTTTGGGGTTAGGGGTCTTAGCTCTGGTTAAAACCCTTTTGCTGAGAAGAAGAGGGCACCGCTGAGCAGGGGTTTAAGTGGGATGACAAAACTGGGGGGTCTCTCAACGGGGCGTGGCCGATGTAAAAAGGGAGTGGCTTAAAAAGAGCTAAAAATCTGTGCCTAGCATAGAGCTGCCTGACTGATATTTTGCTGCTTCTGTCACTGCATCCAGATATATTTTATAACAAGTAAAATTACACCTACCAGCCAGGAGTATAGGTTTTGTAAATGGTTGTTAGTTGCATAAGATAAATAAGCAAAAACTATGGCTTTGTTGTATAGAATATTGAAAATGCTCCAGTTCTGAAATGACGAGACTTTGAAAAAACTATAGCCGGTCTCTTTGAAGTTACATCAAAGGCATTGAAGGGTGGTACTGCTGCAGAATTAAGATTGTGTTTCACCCTGTGGTTGAGGACAAAATTGGAGAGCTTGCTAGAGACCCTTCTCAGCACTTGCTTTTTCGAACTGCTGGCGCTGAGCACCGGATGGACCCGGGCCACTTAAAGCCCTGCCGCCAGGGTCGGACTGCAACGAAAAAATAAGCACAGACACCAATATAAAATTTACCTCAGTTTAGCGAACTAAATAGCTAAAAAAAAGTGACCCATGTTTGTAAATCAGTTGAGTGTTGACCTTGTAAAGACACACTGTATGAGTATTTTTTACAAGGTATGGGAAGCTGCATGGATTTGTGTTTGCTGCATGCAAAGTTTTTGGTCATCAGTGGCGGCTGGCAGGGTGGTGCAGGGAAGGGGGAGGGGCGCAATGTAAAAAAACAAAAAAAAAAATAAATACCTTGCCGCCGGGTCCCGTGTCTCTGCTCCTGCTCTCCTTGTCGGACTCGAGGAACAGGAAGCACAGCCAGGGTCCCCTGACCAATGATTGGTCTGAGTGTCCTGGTTCGACACTCTGCCGGGGAACTTTAATGTAGCCTGCATGGAGAATCGGAAAGTGCGCATGAGAGGGCCGACCAAACAGTCATGTGCTCTTAGGAGTGGGCAAAGCACTCCTCCCCTGCCCTGCCCTGCTCCGAGAGCAGAGCAGCCCCGCTCACCCACCCGCCCGCCCACAAAGCAGCATGGAAACATAAAATGATAATAACTTTGAGTTAATATCATTTTCTTAACTTTGCACTGCTTAAAAGCAGGCCCGGTTCTAGAGGGTGGGCCGGGTGGGCCAGGCCCACCCAAACATGAGCCTGGCCCACCCAATCATGAACCTTGGCCCTGGCAGTGACATCAGCAAGGTCAACAGAAAATGGCCACTGCAATTTAAAACATTCTCTAAACGTTATTTTCCTTCTTTCTTGAGGAGTTGCCTGATTGGGCCTGGGCTCGTTCCCCCAATCACGTATCTGCATCTCCTATTAGAAAGGTGGGCTGTGCCCCCCCCCCACTCCAATCGTGCAGGTACAGTAGGGGCAATGTAAAGGTGACAAATCCTTTCGTTGGCACTGGATTTGTATACCGTCCTGCTGCGTGGATATTCATTCTTTTCAGCGCTGGTGAAGTTTGTTTATGCGGGTTCATTTTCCTGACCCTTGAGCTCCTTATCAGATAGGCCTCTGACAGAGTTTATACGGAGCAGGTAAGAGAATGTGTGGCTATTGTTGCGTTTTTTTCATCTGTGAGCAAGACTTACTTTGTGTGCTGTACATATTTTATTTAAATAGTTTGTTTAAAACGTTAGTATCATTATCATGACTTGTTCTGCCAAGGAGGCACGACAACTATTAAAAAGTTCAGATAACTCTGGGGATGAATGATCCTGCTGGACAGCAATCTTTTGTCTGTTTGTAGTTCTTAAATGCAGAAAAGCTGTAGTTAACGTGGATAGCTCAGTGGGTTACTGCCTTTGTCACAGAGATCCTTTGATTACTTGCAGTTCAGAAGTTACAATCCTAACATAGGACAGTGACTTATGGACTGTTATCAAAGACCTGCATTCAAACCAGAATGGTATAATTAGATTTTTTCTTTTTGTATTGCTAGTTAGTTCACATTTTCCCAGTCTTTCATAATTCTAATGTTGCAATAAAGAGTTTGTTTGGGCACCACTGGGGTATGCTTTAAATCCTGTGTTTGTGCTTCTTCAGACCTAACCCTCTTAAAACATATAGCCCAGCAGTATGGATGACATGTGATTCCTACACCTGGTAATCCTCATTAGCTTATGTGACATTCCCTATAGGCTGATTTACATACTTGTATGATTCATTGTCTCTGCATAATGTGAGCGTGATGTAAAGCCATACACTACGAGAAGCTCTAGACAACAAATAAAATGCACACAAGAGAGGGGCTACGGAGAGATGATGGGCACTGTTAGAGGGTGACTATTAGGGAATCCGAGGGGGACATCATGGGTTGAGGGGCTATAGAGCGCCATGGGGCACTGGTGGAGGGTGGCAATGAGGGAATCTGAGGAGGAGGTCATGGGGTGGAGCTACGGAGAGATGAGGAGACTGGTGGAGGTTGTTTGTGAGGGAGTCTGAGAAGGAGGTCATGGGGAGAGGCTTTGGAGTGATGTGGGGCACTGGTGGAGGGTAGTAGGGAGGGAGTCTGAGGAGGAGGTCATGAGGGAGAGGCTATGGAGCGATGAGGGGCACTGGTGGAGTGTGGTAGGGAAAGTATGAGGGGGAGGTCATAGGGGAGGAGCCAAGGAGAGATGAGGGGCACTGGTGGAGGGTGGTAGGGAGGGAGTATGAGGGGGAGGTCATAGGGGAGGAGCTACGGAGAGATGAGGGGCACTGGTGGAGGGTGGTAGGGAGGGAGTATGAGGGGGAGGTCATAGGGGAGGAGCTACGGAGAGATGAGGGGCACTGGTGGAGGGTGGTAGGGAGGGAGTATGAGGGGGAGGTCATAGGGGAGGAGCCAAGGAGAGATGAGGGGCACTGGTGGAGGGTGGTAGGGAGGGAGTCTGAGGAGGAGGTCATAGGGAGGGGCTATGGAGCGATGAGGGGCACTGGTGTCAAGGCTTTCGTTTTGTAATAGGGACTTCCTTAATCTTGAGCGCTTTATAATATGCTTAGCATTCAAGTACTTGTGTTGAAGCCTGGACTGCTGGAATTCGAGGGTTTGCAGTTAGGTCTAAACCTTGGTTTTACTTTCAAATACCTCTCCACATGCTCTGTGTACACACAGATGCAATCCGTTGTATCATGCTGCCTGTTTGCAAGTACATATGATGTAATCAGGATTTGTAGGCTATCTCAAGAAGCAATAAATTGGGCCCGCAGTGGCCCACCCGAATGCGCCCTTGGCCCACCCAAATAAAAATTCCTGGAGCCGGGCCTGCTTAAAAGCCGTTGGGGAACGCTCCCCTCGCCAAAGCGGATGAGCCGCCCTTGTGTGTAAAAACAGGCCCCCTAGACCACAATACAGGCCTACAAACTTTTTTTTTTTAAACACGGCCTACACACTGAGGTGTGGGACCAGCCTGCCTAGTTGCCCTATGGGCCAGGCCCCCCCCTGCGCCGCTGCACTTTGAGTTTCTCAGGCTCAGCCTTTCCCTTCAGTGCAGTCACGGCAGGCGCAGTGTGCTGGCCATTGCTGTTTCAATCACGGAGGGCCCCCAGACCCTGCTTGGAATTAAATCTCAAAGCCCAGCCTCACAATCAGTGGCCAATATGTCCCCAGGGTTATCGTACGGGCAACAGAATGCAATTAAAAAGGCCTTTTGAATGCGCGGCCCGTTCAGGCATCTGGGAGAGGCGAAAGGTCAGGGCCGCAGCCCCATATAGTGCCATTCAGCCCGGGTCCCCTTTTATTTTGGCCTCTGCGTCTTGTTTCCCATGACTTCACAATTACAGCCGGGCTGCCCTGGCCTGGCTGCGAGTGCACGCCTCTGTGTCCCCGTTGCACACACTGATGTTTATAAAAGCACTTTATCTTCCAGTGCTTCAAACTTCACAGAAAGAGCACGTTTGAGGAAGGCAGGCAAGGGGTTTTGGCCTAGTAGACAGTTTTTGAAATCATATGTCCTTCTCAGTCACAATATTTTCTGATGGGATCCCTCCTGTGTAAACTGGAGCACGTGCCAGCAGTTTTTGTATCAGTTTCAGAAAGATGTAGGATTGAAATGAACACCAGAGAAGGGAGGGTATTAGTAGACACTCCTGGGGAGCCCCTCGGGTTTAGGGAGAAGAAAGAGCCTGTATGACATCAATCAAAGATAAAGTCACGTTCTAATGTATTTATAGGACACTCCACAAAGTAAATGGCTTGTTGACGAATAATCGTTTTACTGCCAAAGTCAAAGGTTGCCTTTTTATCGAGTTTTGAAAGATGATTGTCTGAAGGCCTGGTGTGGAGTTTAGTGGTCATTGAAACTTCTTCTGCTTCTTGGGCAGTGCTGCATCTGGAGGGGAGTCCACCCACTGCTGGGAGTTCCTTCCCACGTGGACAGATAGTAGTGAATGGAAACCTCAGCTGTTAGACGCGCCTCTTGATTTAGCACTTCCGCCACAAACTGGAGGGTTTTCCATTCCTACTGGACTCCAAAGGAGGCGCTGAGTCGACTTTGCTGAGATTCCAGCTGGTGCCCTGCCAGTGTCTGGGTCAGCAGGTGCACAATCCCCTGGTTTTAGTGTAGGGGATTTGTAGTGACTTGTACCGCAGCACCTGTGTAGCGCTGCAAATCTTTGTGCAGGCCCCAAGCACTTTCTTGGTGGTCAGGCGAGCAACCTCTCCTTTTGCTGTGCAAGGTTGGTAGGGTGTGGGTTTATAATGTGGGAACTGGACGTGTTGTGCATGAGGCTAAGAGTAATGTCTATCTAGTCCTTTAGGTGCATTTAAGCATAAAGTGGCGCAGAAAGGTGGCAGGCAGGTTAGTGCTAGCAGAAAGTACCACCTCCCGCTTCTCTAACCTGTGCCCCCGCTTCATGTGTTTGCCACTAGCCAGGTCTCCAGCAGTCTCCAGTATTTAAGGTGATTCTGTGCCTCTGTGTAGTCCTAACTCTCTTGTGGTGTCGGGCTCTTGTGGACATTTCTCCTGAGTCGGATATTTATTTATTTATTTATTTATTTTGAGTACTTATTGAGAGCAGCCTATCACCCAGAGGGCATCTTGGCGCTTTGAACTTCGGCAGACACACAACTCACTGCTCAAACAATTTTCGGGAACAAATGCGTTTTCAGCGCTTTCCTAAATGGTAGGTAATCCTTATGGCTTCTCAGAGAGAGAGGAAGGGAGTTCCATAGTCTGGCCGCCGCCACACTGAATGAGCGGCCACCCATCCTAACTCGCTGGAACCTCTGGACCACCAACAAGCTGGCTGAGGATGAGCGGAGGGGCCGCGAAGCAGCGTACCAAGCAAACATGTCGCGAAGTGGTATTGGGCCCTGTTGGTGTACAGCCTTGAACACCAAGCACGCGGCCTTATACATCACTCGCAAATGCACCGGGAGCCAGTGCAGGTCTCTTAAAGCCAGAGTGGAAGAGCTAGATCTAGCCCGCGAGAGAGCCAGCTTGGCCGCCATGTTCTGCACCCGTTGTAACTTCCCCACCAGGATTTTTGGGGCCTCCAGAAGCAGCGCATTGCAGTAATCTAAGCGACTTAAAATAGTACTGCGAACTACCTCTGGCCTGGCCTGGGCGGGGAGAAGGGGCAGAACTTTGCGCAACATGCGTAACAGCATCATGCACGTAGAGATAGTTTTGTTTACGTGCAGGTCGAGCTGTAGGTTCGGGCCAAAAATAACCCCCAAGTTGCGGGCTGATTCCGCCGCCGCTACTGGTTCCGGGAAAGCAGTGGGCCAGAAGTTCTCTGGAAGAGCCCGCGGAATTCGGTCACTGGAGCAGTGGAGCACCTCCGTCTTAGAGCTGTTAAATTGGAGGGAGTTAGCTCGAAGCCAATCTGCTGTAGCTGCCATACAGCGATGGAAAGTTTCCAGTGAGACCGCGTTGTTACCTTCCAGAGAAAAGACCAGCTGGGTGTCATCGGCGTAGTTAAAAGCCGAGACACCAAAAGATTTAATAAGCTGGACTAGGGGGCGAAGATACAGATTGAAAAGTATCGGGCTGATGGCCGAGCCCTGTGGAACCCCCTGTCCCACTTTCCGAGGCTCAGAGCGGAAAGGAGGAAGCGAGACCAGCTGTTGCCGGCTGCCCAGATAAGAAGCCAACCAATCTCTTGCGCTACCTGTGACCCCGCACTCCTCCAGTCTTCTGATGAGGGTTTGATGGCAAACCGTATCGAACGCGGCCGACATGTCGAGCAGCACTAAAAAGGCTGCCCGTCCACTGTCGACACGCGTCCGGAGGTTGTCCAGTACGGTAACCAGTGCTGACTCCGTCCCATGCCCGGGGCGGAAGCCAAACTGTGCCTCGTCAAACCAACCGATGTTTTCAAGAAAACCAGAGAGCGAGCGGGTCACCCATTTTTCCATGATCTTAATAGGAAATGGGAGCAGAGAGATAGGCCTGTAGTTGGAGAGACAGGCAGGGTCTAACGTTGGCTTCTTGAGCAGTGGAGATACCACTGCTAACTTCCAGCAGTCAGGAACCCAAGCCGACTCCAAAGACTGGAGACAGATGGCATGCAGCGGCGGAAAAAGTTCTGCATGGAAGATCTTCCAAAATTTGGGAGGTAGTGGGTCGAGCGGAGAGCCCGAGGCAACCGTTTGTGCCAAGCTACAGAATTCCTCATAAGAGGGACGGGGAAACTGTCTTAGTTGGGGTCGACTGGATAAAATATCCGGAGCACCCAAACAAAGACCAAGGTCACTCGAGTGGGGTCGACTGGATGTTCCGACCGGAGCTCCCAGATTGGAACCAGGTGAGTCCACCTGGGGTCGACTGGAGGGATCACCCGGAGCTCCCACTCCAAGCGAAACCTGTATAGGGCCTGCATCATTCGGCTGGGGTCGACTGGGTGACCCGCTCGGAGCTCCCGGGTCAGGACAGGACCCGACTGACCGGGGTCGACTGATCGGGCTAACCGGAGCTCCCAGACCGAGGTCTGCTGGCAGAGGGTTTTTTAAGCCCTCTAGGATCTTGGCAGTCTTCTCCTCAAAGGCACCCGCCAGTGCATCGCACAGGGTTTGCGACGCCACGACCGTGTTGGCCACACAAGCTGGATGAGACAGGTCCCTGACGATTTTGAACAGGGCTTGCGATTTATTAGGCGCCTTGTTCAAGGTGGATTCCAAAAAGGCCGCCTTGGCCAACTTGATCTGCGCCTTGTACCCCAGCAAAGCAGCCCTAAACGAGGCCTTTGTCGATGGCAGATACTGCTTCCTCCACGCCCGTTCAGCACGTCTACAACCCAGTTTAAGCAGTCGTAGCTCTTCCGTATACCAGGGGCAAGCTCGGTTCACTCTCCCTCGCGACTGACGAAGGGGAGCCAGCTTATCCAACGATTCGGTGATAGACTGACATAAGGAGAGATAACTTTCCTCCACCGAGTTGCTCAGACAAAAGTTGGCTGATAGTAGTGCGGGTAGTGAGGATGACTTGGAGAGACGAGACCAGGGTCTACCCAGTTTCGAGCCTCCTACCCCCGCAGCTACCTCAGGGTGGGGCCCTAAATCAAGGGAAAAGGCCACCAGTGCATGGTCTGTCCAGCACTGGCTTAAGATGTCGTTTACCGCTGCTGCTTGAGCGTCAGCGAATACCAGGTCCAAGATGTGCCCTCCACTGTGAGTCGCAGCGCCTACCAGTTGCTGCAACTGAATGTTGCCGAGAGCTTGACAAAGTGTCGAAAACGCCCCATCCTGAGGTCCACCCTGCCAAAGATTAAAGTCCCCCAGAACCAACAGCTTGGCGTGAGAATTCGAGAGATCATATATTAGGTCAAGAAAGTCTGATAGGGAAGGGGCAGAGCCCGGCGGGCGATAACATAACACCCCCGCGAACTGTGTTCGTTCCCGATCTTTAATGGTAAAGCCCATCAGCTCAAAACCCGAAACCTCACTGATTTTAAGCTGGGAAAGACCCAGCGACTCTCTATAGATGATGCCGATTTCCCAGTACTGCCGATATCCCAGTACTGTCAACCCTGGCAGAAGGAGTAACATACATCCAGGATATGTGGGAAGAGTCTGCTACAGGCTGCCTCACTCCATCTCCTACACCTGACAGCCCAATGAGTACTGGGGGCTAATCAATGATACTTTTGAGAGTTCACGTCTCATATCCCATAGTTTATTTTTTTTTTATAAAGCCATGAGCGACCAGTCAGTTTGAGCGTCGACTCGTGTCCTCGAGCTTTGCTTTGAGACTGACAGGGCACAAGCCGGGAATACACGCGGGTAGAGGCCATCCACCCAGTATGTGCATAGTGTCGCCGCCGTCCACCATGCCAAGCAGGTGTGCCCCACTGAAAAATGCAGAACTTGTCTCGGTGTAATTTGCTAATTTTCCGACACCGAGACATATTCAGCAGCGCCTGCACGTTGTCTGCTTTCGTTGAGCACGTTGTCTTCTTTCGTTCTGAGCAGCAACATATAGGGCACAAGGGGGATTTGTTATTTAAAATTCCAGCTGGTCCCAAAACAAAGGCCGAAGTTAAGGGAACATCAGGCCTCCTTTTTTTTATTTTTTATTTTTTCATTATTTTAAAAAAAATATATTTTTATTGTTTTTCTATACCAAGATACAGATATACATGTAACATTTAGAACAGTTCGTTGTTTCATTTGGCATACACATATTACATAAAAGCGTATGGTAGATGGTTCTTGGGTGGCATTTGAAATGTCCCTATGAGCAAGCGGCCTTTATGGCTCCGTTGCACAGGACCCTCATCTTTCAGTCATGTGTTCGAGTATCCTGGCTGGCAGCGATCTGGAGCCTCAGACCTATATGGAAAGGCAATGTAGGGGAAACAAAGACTCACAGCTTGTTTCCTTGTACATAGGAGGCATGCATGCACTGTAAGAATGTCAGATGTGTTGGTCTGTCCCCGGATTTATACAAATAACAATTTAAATGTCACTATTTTGATGTATTTCTTTTACAGCGCTACTCACCCCAATGCAGGGTTTCAAAGCTCCTTACATCACACGTACCCATAATACATTGACAATTAATCATATATGTTTAAATCAATGTACAAATGTGTTACATAGGACAGTGAGGGTTACAAGGTGTAGGAGTCACGTGTCATTCATAGCTCACTGTGCTATGTTAGAAGGATCACAATTTATGAACAGCAAAAACAAAAGGATATCTGAGTTAAAAGCAGTAGCCCACTTACCTATCTAAATAAAATTCAGATCTGCCATCTGTATGTTACTTGATGTGAATTGCAGGAGACACATTATACCTCCTTTGATTAAACATGGGGACTAGACAAATCACAAATCTTTCCAGCAAATGCGTTAACCTCCAGAGTTATCTTACCATTATTAATATTCCCTGAGATTTACTGGGCACATAAAGATCTCTGCAGCAGGTGCCTTAACCCCATTAGGTATGTTAAAATGCAGACTTCACAACCAATTGAGTAGAACAATTGTACTGCCACTGTTCTCCTTGTTGTCAAGTTATTTTTAGAGGAGTTAAAAAATATTTTATAAGTTAAGGCCCGGATTTTGTTTCAGGGTTGCGTAATTTTATTGGCACAACCACCAATGCAAAATCTAATTTTTTTAATCTCGTAATGCGATCAAATGTACTCATGATACACTGGCTGAACATATGTGTGAGAAGATCTGATGTCTCTTCTTGTGATGTTAGTTCTGTGATGTCATGGGTTGTGATCCTACTTCCTGTGATGTCATTTCCTCTGATGTCACCTGCAATGTCACATGCCATGATGTCACTTGCATACTGCCTAACTTGGTTAGTCTGTCCACTTATTTTTTAGGACTTGTGCTCTGGGACTGAGGTATGTCCTCCGGGACCATGAGAGACAGATACAACAGATGACGCAGCTCACCTACACTTCTTGAATTATAGTGGGTATGTGCAGCTAGCTCTACTCTCATGCACACTTTAACTATGTCTTCTATGTGAGTACCCACCATGCTTCCATTAAATAGCTGCAGACTCCAGTTGTGACTCCCGGATCTCTGTCGGAGCGCACTGTTGCCTCACAGAGAAGTCAGCCAATCTGGAGGCTGCTTCATTCTGGAAAGAGTGTCGTCAGGGATTGACTATCACTGATAAACTGGAGAAGTCCAGTACATGTGCACATGCGCACACACAATTTTGGATTAACAAAACGGTCTAATTACTTATTTTGCTGCCTCTTGGTGGCCCTCATTTTGAACTAGTGCTGCACCGAACCTGGAAGTGCACAAAGTGTGATTAAAACGCATTCAAAACCTTAAGATTAACACCTGTGCGCTTGTCTAGAGCATAGTTACTTAGGCTGTGGCAAGTCTGTTCCATATATCATCAATGACCTACTAGGTTACTGCTATTTCTTAACACATGGAAAAACAAAGAGTCAATCAAAACAAATCTCAGAGTGACAGCAGCAAGATTTTCAGGGTGCTGATGTGGAATATCACCTAAGTGAAAACGGTTTAATTACTCGCATATTCACTCACTCATTCACCAATACATTTAGCTCAGTGAGGTTAAACAACTGTTACAGACAAATGTCTCTAACCTACATGTCACACATGCCTTAACCGTTTGTGTTCTGTGACCGATGAAAGTTTGTACAACTCTAAATTTTCTGGATCTCTTCTGGAGAAATGGAATATTGCACTTATTTCTTTCTATGATACAGGGAAGCTTGCTTTTCAATTTGCCATGCTGTCCCTATCCTGTAAGAAAGTAAAGCTTGCATTGCTGTTTTCTGATTTGTACCTGCTTGTGTTGATGCTACCCTAGCTGTACTTGTCCTCTGAAGGTGGGATGCTTGCACTGTTTCTACACAAGGTGTAGCTGTTCTATGAAGAAAGTTGTTTCCAATGCTGGTTCTCCATCCTATAAAAACACAAAGGATCATTTGAATGCCTTTGCATAACATGCCCAGGCTAGTTGTGGTTCTGAAATTCTGGACCCTGCTATAATATGGTACCGAGGCCCAACACTTGTGTCACAAAATATCATCGTACCATGACGAATTTGGTGTCTACAGACCGGTAATGATAAAGACATTATCCCTATGCACTTGCGTCCTGATTGAGTGATGCTATCACCCCTAAATCATGGTTTCCGTCTCGAACCCTCAGACTCCATTTTGTGAACGGCATCCATCTTGTGGCTTGCCCTCATATAGTCAATTGATTCAGGTTGCATTCAATCTGAAAGGACACGTCCACCTTAGCTGACTTCCCCATGACCTGGCCGAGCTGACTCCACTGCCTCCAGCCAAACCTGTTCGGGCAGTTCCTCGCCCAGTGGCCGAGTAAGATAGCATCAAGGCACAACATGCCATAAACCATTCACTACATACAAACCATGCTATCCACACACATACACCTGTCCATGTTTCTTGTTTATGGCCGGTTTTACGATGAGGAGGTGCCCGATTTTATTGGGGTTTCATCGATATCTGATGGTAGTTCTGGGCCGGGCTGGGTCATCTATCACAAACTGGACATCTAAAATATGGGTTGCCGTCATGACTTCGCCTTTTTCAGTGTTTTGGAAATATGTGTATGATCGTATTGTAAACTAAAGAATTTTTGCCTAGAGCATATATTTTAGTATAAAGGGAGAAGGCTGGTTCTGTAAAAACGAACAGTCTCCTGAGAATCTACATCCCGTGCTGTTGTACTTCTAGGACGCTTGTTACTTGGTTGCAGCCAATAAAACTCGATCTTTGACTTCACCTAGAAGACTCTGTGTTTCTGTGGTCCGGAACAGGGAGAACTCAGAGGTCTTTGGGTGTTTTTCCACTGGCACCACCGGGTTCCTAAAAACCCGGCACCTCAGTTGGCGTCCAACTCGGGGCGGTATCAAGCGGTGACGGTCCAAGCCAGATGTTCGTGAGGAGCTTCGTGTGAAAATTCCAGAGGACGGCCAGCCACTTCAGCGACCCCTGTATGTCGACGTGGTTCCGAAGGTCTTTGCTGCGAGGTTCCCCGCGTCCCGACGGCTACGAAGGACTGCTGCCCTGACTATCGCCCTGTTTTGGACCCAGTGATCCTTGGTAGAGCGAACCGATAGACGAGTCTTCTAGTGACGTCATCGATCATCAATACTTCAGTTAAGTATAAGTGGAGCGTCTCCCAGTCCTTAGTTTGATTCTTAGTTTTGGTATCCTTGAGATACATTGTTTGGAACTTGCAAGCGCCAAAACCAAGGGATTCGTGTATTCACGAAAATATCGTATTTGATAATCCTTTGAAGTTTGAAGCTAGACTAGTGAGCGAAGATGCCTGGTCTTAGCAGACTTGGAAACTTGTTTTGTCTTGGTTGTAGTAAGGACTCCCGATTAGAGGATTCGTTTCCGGTTCCTCCGATTGGAACTCCAACATATGAGCTCTATATAAAGCATGGAGTAGGCCCTATCACATATAATGAAGTGTGGATAAAATACACCAGAAAGGATGGTGTTTTAAAATGGCCCCAATATGGTAGCTTTGATGCAGAAATTTTAGATAATCTCGAGGTCAAACTGTTTAAGAAGAAAGCCCGGCCGGCGATGTTTGACTCTTTTCGCTTGTGGCACAAAGAAGCCAAACAGAAAGAAATGAAATTAGCAAAGAAAAATAAAAGAGGTATGTCAATGGTGCAAGCCGCCGTTGCATACAGGGATAATGAGGAAGAGCAGGAGAGTGAACAAATGCTCAGAAGCAAGAAGTTAGCAATAGATAAATGCTATCCAATGTTGCCACATGAAGGACAAGGTTCAAAAGGGACATCAGAGAAGGATCCGTTAATGTCCCATTTACTGAGTTCACCACCCCCATATGCACCAAGTGCTACTGCACCCCCCTGAAGCGCTTTGTTATACCGCGCCCCGGTGCACGAACTCTAGTTCTTACACAAACACCAGCTCCTCTTCAGCTGGTTCCTACTTCTCCGGCGCAACCCTCTCAGGGGCCGCCGCCTTTGCTACATACTCCGTCTACTTTTTCTGCGGTTTTGCCTACTGCTCCAACTGTTTATCATGATACTACTTCTGCCACTGCCTCGACTTCCTCTGCCACTGCCTCGACTTCCTCTTTACATCAGCCTGTCTTTTCTGGCACATCTGCCTCTCCGCAAGCTTCTCCTTCTGTTCGACAGAGAGTGGCAAGTACTGTCACTGGTCTGTTCTCACCTTTCTTTGGGTCGCCTAAAACGACCCCTAAAACAGGACGTAGACAGTTGCGTAGTCAACTGCCTGATTACGAGGAAAGAGTAGTGCTGAATGAGTTAGCACGTAAATGGGTTACTGATACTGTAAAGTATGATGTTCAGTCTGTTATGGAACTCTTCCGTCAGTGGGATGCGCCCACTCAGAGATATGTATTCGAAGAGATGTGTGTATATCTCTGTGAAGATTTGCAAGACAATGATCCAAAACGCAAAATGCAGGAATTATTCCGTATGCGATTCAAGTTCTATGAAGGCATGATTGTAGGTGCCGATGTTGAACGAGCAATAGATTTACTGTTATCCTATAGGAGTAAGGGAAACGTCTCTAGATCACTATATGAGGATGACAAGTAGGAAAAAGCGCGACAGTACCCCATGAGAGAAGTTCCTCCAGTTTGGAGGGAAGGTGACGCAAATGCGAATCCAGCAATTCTGCCACATTTCCAGCGTGTATGGGTACATGTCCCCTGGAAAAGATCTGAAGTTTTAGCACTCAAACAGACATTGCATGATCCCCGTAAGAACCCTGCAGGGTATTATAAGGAGCTATCACAGACTGCCAGCTCATGTATAATGAATTTAGCAGATGTAGACATGTTGTTTGGGAATGTTGTTCCACAGCCTTTATGGAGTAAGATTCGTCATACAGATCATGACCAAGAATTAGGTGACACATGGGCTAATATCACTGCTGCTGATGCTAGACAAGTTGGTGGCTCTAAGCCTGAGCCTTTGGTAGCAGAACTTCCTGGTAGGATTATCACATATATGAAAACTTTAATGCCTGAATTACGTGTAAATTGGGACAAGTTGTCTGCATGCAAGCAGAAGAAAGATGAGAATGTGTCTGACTTTTTCACGAGGTTTGAAGAGACTTTCGTCGACCATAGTGGTCAGGATATGGCTACCGAGGGTGGCCAAAGATTGTTTGTAGACAAATTTGTGCATAATCTGCTTCCTGAACTGTGTAATAAATTGAAAGATTCAAAGAGTGCTTGGGCTGTTTCCACGTCAGCGCAGATTTTAGCCACAGCCCAGTACTACGAAAATAGGCGCAAAGACGAGCTAGATAAAGCAGATAAAAAGACTAAAGATTTGAAAACTAAAATCCTTCTCCAGCAAGCCTATCCGCCTCGCACTACTAGTCAGCCTGATTATCAGCAACCTCAGCAGTATTCGAGAAACTCACACAGAAATGAGTCTTCTCAACAGCGTCTACCGTATGGTCCGAATCAGTGTGCGTATTGCAAGGAAGAGGGTCATTTCAAGAATAACTGTCCAGCTTTATTGCGACGTTTAAATGGTGTTTCTGGTGCAAGAGGTAGAGGTGTTCAACAGGCTCCTAGGGGTAGGGGCCGTGGAAATGTCCCCCAGAATGCTCGTCCTTTTCCGTCTCAGAATTCCATGAATAGCTTTGATCAACAGAATAATGCGTCCTCTAGGTCAGCTCAGTACTATGCTGATGACTACTATGCAGAAAACGAGATTGAGGGTAATGATTGCTAGGACAGCCATGGACAAAGAGAGGGAGTTGTTTCAGTTCCAGTAGATCAGAATGGACCTTATGTTGAGGTGATTACATCAGGTGTGTCAGAACCTTTTCTGCTGGATACTGGTGCTACAAAAAGTTCTATTATGCACTCAAAACTTCCTGGCGCACCTTTGTCTGGCGAAATGAATGTTTCAGTAGGTTTTTCTGGCGCCCCTGTTAGAAATCCGATCTCCAGTCCCATGCCCCTTTCTGTTGGCCCATGCGAATTAGAAGCACCCCTCATTCTTACAACAGGCTGTGGCGAAAATTTGTTAGGTTTGGATTTGTTAAAGAGATTATATGCGACTTTGTACTGTTCTCCTTCGGGAGTACAACTTACCCTAGGTAAGAAAGTGATTTCCCCAATGTATTTGTCAAAGGAAAATATTCCAACAGAATTGTTATCTCTTCCGGACATACTTTGGGCTACTGGTTCTAATGATGTGGGTCTTTTGGAGATAGCGTCATATGTCATAACATTGCGAGCCAATGTTAGGTTGCCACGTATTCCCCAATACAAGATCTCTAGCGAATGTGAAAAGGCGTTGTTAGCGATCGTTTACGATTTGATTGAGAAAGATGTCATTGAAGAGACAACAGGCAACATTTGTAACAGTCCTATTTTGCCAGTCTTAAAGCGTACTGACCCGTCTCAGCCACCTGTGTACAGATTTGTGATTGATCTCAGAGAAGTGAACAAGATTGTTGTGCCACAGTTTCCAGTTGTTCCCGACATTACTGCCCTGTTAACTATGGTTCCAGCTTCAGCCACTTGGTTCTCGGTGATTGATTTGAAGAACGCTTTCTTCAGCATCCCTATTGCTGAGGAGAGCAGAGATATTTTTGCCTTCAATTTAGGAGGACGAAGCTTCCGCTTCAAACGCGCTCCTCAGGGCTACTGTGAAAGTCCATCTATATTCAGTCAAGCTCTGAAATCACAACTTGACACGATTGTTCTACCTGATGGTGCAACTCTTATTCAGTACGTAGACGATTTGTTAGTCGCTGCAGATACTGAAGAGATTTGCAAGCAAGGCACATTGTCATTGTTGCATCATTTATGTGACATGAAGCACAAAGTCTCTCTTTCGAAATTGCAATTTTGTCGACAAGAAGTGACCTACTTAGGTCACATCTTATCGAAGGAGGGAAGGAAGCTGACCCCAGAGAGAATACAGGCAATTGCAAGATTGAGTGTCCCAAGGACACAGAGAGAAGTGCGTGCTTTCTTGGGCATTACATCATATTGCAGGCAATGGATACCAAACTTCTCACTGTTGGCTAAACCTTTGCTGGCACTAATCTGCAAAGATACATCCAATCCTGTGCCTTGGTCTGAAGATTGTCAGAAGAGTTTTCACGAGTTGCGTGATGCGTTGTGTTCGGCTCCTGTGTTGGGTAACCCCGACTACAGTAAACCTTTCACACTATACGTCCATGAGAAGGAAGTTTGCGCATTATCAGTCCTGACACAATCCTTTGGGGACAAACAGCGTCCATGCGGGTACTTTTCCGCGACTCTAGATCCTGTAGCTAAGGCATTACCAAGTTGCTTGAGGGCCACTGCTGCAGCAGCTGTCTGTATTCGACAGTCTGCTGGATTAGTAATGAATAACACACTGATCGTTATGATCCCACATGCAGTAGACATTTTACTAAACAGAACGAGGACACAGCACTTAACTAGTGCTCGACTGTCAAGTTATGAGCTGACACTGTTAGCGAGTCACATACACATAAAGAGGTGCGATACACTCAACCCCGCCACGTTATTGCCCATTCCAGTACAGACAGATGAGGTCGAAAAACATGATTGCTGTTTTAGGACAGAAGAAGAGAAAAAAGGGAGAGTAGACTTGCAGGATACTCCCCTTCCTGAATGTAATGATGCTTTATGGATGGATGGTTCATGCTTCAAGTTGCCAAATGGTGATACGACTGCAGCATATGCTGTGACAACATTGCACACGATTGTAGAAACTGCACGTATCCCACACAATTTTGCCCAAGCAGCAGAGTTACAAGAGCGTGCGTGTTGGCAAAAGGAAAACGAGTGAATGTGTATACTGATAGCCAATACGCCTTTGGCGGGGCTCACAGTTTTGGACGATTGTGGCGTGAACGTGGGTTCCTGACATCGCATGGTGCAAAAATACAACATGGTCAGCTGGTTAACGAGCTTCTCGAGTCACTGACCTTGCCACTAAAAGTTGCGATTGTGAAATGCAGTGCACACAGAAAGATTCAAGATGATGTTGGTCGTGGGAATGCATTTGCAGATGAAGTTGCGAAAGAAACTGCAAGGAACGCAATGAGTCGAATGTATGTTGTAGGTCCTGCGAGATGGATTGCTGATGTGGGTATGTGTGAGGACACTATTGAAAGTGTGAAGTCCATACAGTCCGAGGCCACTGAGAAAGAGGTGAATGAATGGAGAGAAAGCAAGGGAAGATTGGATGCGAATGGTTGTTGGGTCGAATTGTCAGAACACCAGAGATGGTTGTTACCCGATGCATACGTGCTTGCAGTGGTGACAATGGCTCCTGGAATGGCTCATATCAGCGTGAAAGGAATCTGTAAGTTGTTGGCCCCAGTATGGCAGAATAGTGGCATCCCAAAATGTGCAGAGAAGTTGGTTAAGAGCTGTATGGTGTGTTTGAAGTACAATCCTGGTAGGGGAACTCCAACTCCAGCTGGTCATTTTGCGCCTCCAACGTATTCGTTCGAGGTTTTGCAGCTCGATTTCATCCATATGGAAAGGTGCAACAATCTGAAATACGTGCTTGTTGTTGTTTGCGCCTTCTCCAGGTGGGTGGAAGCGTATCCCCTTAAGGACAATACTGCTTTGTCCACAGCCAAGGCCCTTGTCAAAGAATTCTTCCCTAGGTTCGGTATGCCTAGAATTGTCTGGAGTGATAATGGAAGTGAATTCGTGGGACGAGTGATGAAGAGAGTGTGTGAGTGTCTAGGCATACACCAGAAGTTCCACGCTGCAAATCACCCCCAATCAGCTGGTTTAGTAGAGTGCTACAATGGCACTATAAAACTGAAATTGGCCAAGATCCAAGCCAGCACAGGTCTTAAATGGCCTGACGCCCTGCCTTTAGCACTCCTATCTACCAGAATGACTGTCCATTCTAGACTGGGACTTAGTCCGCACAAGATAGTGTTCGGCCGCCCAGCTAATACATGGGGAGTGCCAAGGCCCAAGAAACTCAGCGAGATAGAGCACCCCGTACTGCTTGACTATTTGCACGAATTGACAACTAAATTGTGTGTTTTACACCAACAGGTCCACAGCTCCTCTCCACCAGCGTCTGATGATCCGGGTCACGCCATTGAACCTGGCTCCTGGATCCTAGTGCGGAACTTCCAGCAGACCAAGAACGAGGAGCCTCGTTGGACCGGACCCTTTCAAGTCCTACTGACTACCCGCTCTGCAGTACGTGTCCACGGCAAGAAGAATTGGGTGCACGGCGCCCATTGCAAACGGGTCCCGCTGCCCCTTCCATATGACCGGCAAGTCCAGGAGGGAATGGCTGACTCTGAAACCGAGTCCGTGCCACGCTTTGTACCCTTCAGTGATGCACGATTGAAAGGAACTGATACAGAAAAGGAGAGTGATCGTGTTCTGCAAGGATTTGTGCCATCGTCAATACAGTTGGACACTACAGAACCCAGAAACTTGTTTGAAGACCACACCATACCTGGGAAACAATGGTATAATCTGAGGCCAAGATAAACGGACTAATAAAAGTAAACTAATAAGATTTTTCTTTCCCCCAAGAACTATTTTTGATTTTGCAGCTCTCTCGCCCAGGGAACTTGCTCATTTTTGATTTTCGAACCGCCATCCGGTTCTGCTGCTAGGGTCGCGGTTGACAGTCTAGGGAGTGCAGCTGGAAACATTTAGGTCGACAGTTCTGGTTGGTCTAAGGGAATTACCCTGGACTGAACAGAAGCACTCCTTAGCAGAATCAATCTCCCACCGCGGGCAGCAACTAGAGGATGGAGTTTCCAAGGGTAGAGAGACCTGCTAGATCTACGAACTTTGAAAAGAAAATATGCATTGTAATGGCGAGAAAACAATTTTTGATAACATGTATTTTAATTTTGTGTAGCATAATGATGTTTTTGATTGGCTATACTCTATTTACATTTCGAGTTACCTGTGTACATAACACTCAGCCCACACCTCCTCCTACTGTCTCCCCATATTCTTTCCACCCTCTGCCGGAACACAAGTCTGCCAGAAGATTAGAATGTGTAAATAATTCATTTGTCCAACTCCTACACCAGCACCAGTCTGTAATGAACACCACAAACTGTTGGGTATGTGGACTTATGCCACACACAACAGATAAGGGTATTCCGTATTTTGTCCTGCCCTTTGGCTATCATGGTTCTCTGTGGGCACTTCGAGCAATGTTCCTGTTTGCCCTCGAACCATATGTTCCAGGGAAAAACTCAAGCAACAAGGCACTAGTGGCGGGAATTAAAAATATGAGCAGGGATGTCGAAACGTACAAAACGATTCTCAGAGATGAATTGACGCCTTACAGCAGATGAAATATAACACAATATGGAATTTCCTTGGCTGAGAGTCAGAAAGCAAAGAAATCCTCCCCAATCTGGATAGTACCCCACCAAGGTCGCCTATGTCTGCAGGGAAATGGCAACAACCCTAGAGCCCAGTTAGGGAAGAGTGTCTGTACTGAGACTTATGTTTTTTCGTCTCAGACCTCCCCCTCATTCCTAGCAGCTAAAGGCACCTACTTCGTCTGCCACAATAGAGCATATACATGGTTGCCCCCTGACTTCTCGGGCACATGTTTTGTCTCGTTTCTGCTGCCACCCACCTACACGGCCGAGGCAGACTACCATCGGATAAGGACAGTTAGGGGTGTTGTGAGTAAAGACGACACTGCGGAGCAGGAGTTTGGAGACTTCGCAAAGGGTTTTCTGCCCTTTTGGGGGCCCATGGTGAACAGCAGGAACATTCGCCAATTGACGAGGGTAGTTGAATCAGCCGTGATTGAAATGGCTGGTGCCCTTAGCAACTTGACTGCAGAGCTCCAGTCAGACCGCCTTATGACTCTTCAAAATAGGGTTGCCCTAGATGTCATACTTGCAGACCGTGGTGGGGTATGCAGAGTGATCCAATCCAGTTGCTGCATTTTCATCCCTGATAATGCTCTGACAGTGTACCAGGCCATCTCCAAACTTCACAAGATCTCTGATTCCATTCATGTGGACAAATGGGACTGGTCCTTGCTAGGGTGGTTCTGGGAACTGATATCTGCCTGGGGATGGAAAATTCTGATATTCATTGGAATGATCTTAGCCATTCTGTTCCTGTTCTGCCTATGTGTGCAGTGCGCTCCTGCACTATGCGTCCTCTGTGCTACATCATGTGTAAGGAAGCCTGTGTCAAGGGACGAACTGAGCAACAGGATGATGCTACAGCAGCATCTCCATGACTTCATGAATACAGATTTGGACTCAGATTAGCATGAGTTATTGCCTATATAAGGGCAAAAGGAGGGTCTGTGGTTCTGAAATTCTGGGCCCTGCTATAATATGGTACCGAGGCCCAACACTCGTGTCACAAAATATCATCGTACCATGACGAATTTGATGTCTACAGACTGGTAATGATAAGGACATTATCCCTATGCACTTGCGTCCTGATTGAGTGATGCTATCACCCCTAAATCATGGTTTCTGTCTCGAACCCTCAGACTCCATTTTGTGAACGGCATCCATCTTGTGGCTTGCCCTCATATAGTCAATTGATTCAGGTCGAATTCAATCTGAAAGGACACGTCCACCTTAGCTGACTTCCCCATGACCTGGCCGAGCTGACTCCACTGCCTCCAACCAAACCTGTTCGGGCAGTTCCTCGTCCAGTGGCCGAGTAAGATAGCATCAAGGCACAACATACCATAAACCATTCACTACATACAAACCATGCTATCCACACAAATACACCTGTCCATGTTTCTTGTTTATGGCCGGTTTTACGATGAGGAGGTGCCCGATTTTATTGGGGTTTCATCGATATCTGATGGTAGTTCTGGGCCGGGCTGGGTCATCTATCACAAACTGGACATCTAAAATATGGGTTGCCGTCATGACTTCGCCTTTTTCAGTGTTTTGGAAATATGTGTATGACCGCATTGTAAACTAAATAATTCTTGCCTAGAGCATATATTTTAGTATAAAGGGAGAAGGCTGGTTCTGTAAAAACGAACAGTCTCCTGAGAATCTACATCCCGTGCTGTTGTACTTCTAGGACGCTTGTTACTTGGTTGCAGCCAATAAAACTCGATCTTTGACTTCACCTAGAAGACTCTGTGTTTCTGTGGTCCGGAACAGGGAGAACTCAGAGGTCTTTGGGTGTTTTTCCCCTGGCACCACCGGGTTCCTAAAAACCCGGCACCTCATAGTTAGATGCTTGTATTGACCCAGAGCACAACTCGTTGCGGGCCATGACCCAGAGACCCTGGTTTCAATTAAATCGTGCCAGCTTGAACAAACTGTGTGACAAAGGCCAATCACTTTTCTTCCTTCTTATTCCTTTTCAGTGATCATCACAATTGAGAGCAACTTGAAATAATTTAATTCTGGATGTGCACTGTACTGAAACCTCTGTTGAATATGGTTGAATAGACTATAATTTTGCTCCATCTATGACTACAGTATAGGCCTTGCATAAGAGGCACAAGACAACTGACTTGCCTCTTTGATCACTAATAACATTTTCATCAGGGCAGAAGCGGGGAAGAATGCAATATCCACCCGGACCGAAGTTGCGCAATGTCTAATCAGGAAAACTGATTTTAATCCCAGCTTCCAAGCTTGACAAAACAGTGTGACTCTAGGCAATTACTTTTTTTCACTACTTTTTAGGTCGAGCCTAGCACAGCGCGCTTCCACTGCAAGGTTTCTTGTAACTGTTCTGTGTGGGTCTGACTCCCCCCCATGCATTGGGTTGGCTTTTGCTTGTGTCTTTCAATAATGAAAGCACGCAAATGGGTAAAGGCGTGTGCATGTTGCACCTCTTTTGTTTTTGTTCTCTCCCACAGCGTTTTGCCTGCGGGAGCGAGCAGCAGCGTGCAGGGTGGCAGCTGCATTCCTTGGGGTCAGGTTAATATCTACTTGCTCGGAACATGGTTTAATTTCCCCACTGCGCCCGTTTCCAGGCACACTTTCTGCACACATCCTGTCTAGACCCCGCAGCTTCTCCTTCAGAAACATAAATTTGTACAACAGGGTTGACTGAGTGACACCCTCCCCTTTAATGCGGCACAAGATGACAGACACCATGCAAACGGTTTCATATTGCGCCACCTCACGCAGATATTGTGCAGCTTTAACTGGTGTGAGCTCCAAGCCTACGTGGACCCCACCACTTCAGGGGGCAACAAATTACTTAAAAAGAAATAGCTGCACACCACTAAGCTGTCTCCGTTGCCCGTAATGATATAAACCCCAGTAAACAAACAAACACATCCCTCTAATATATTTGAAAATCATTTTGAAAACAGCTGGCATACACTGCAGAACTGCAGATGAACTTCCATCCCAATATCATTTATTTGCAATGTTCCTGTGGATGCGGTTCTTGGAGACTTCAGGCTGGATGATCATATTTTTACACTGTTCGGATGTGAGGGCCAATGGCCTATCGGGCTCTGAACGGAAACTGCCCGAATTATCTTAAGGAAAGACTATGCCCCTATAAACAAAGCCGGGTGTTGCGTTCTAACTCTTTTAATTGGCTTCGGACTCTGCTTTTTGAGAAATCACAGCTAGGTGGAAGAGCTTTCACGGTCAAAGCAGTCGTACTGTGGAACGCCCTCCCAGCCTCCTTGCCAAGTGCGAAGTCAGAACCCTGTTTTAAAAAATCCCTGAAGATGTGGCTTTTCAGGACAGCAGCACTGTAGACTCGGAAGTACGCACTCCTGCCTTTGTCGCCTCAATTACCTAGTGTTTTCTAGCGCTAGGACACCCCTGTGTTGGGGGTAGCTGTCACGCTTAATAAATCACAGTATTATTATTATTATTATTATGGCAGGAATTTTTGTTTCCTGTTTTTTGCTGGCGTAACAGAAAGTCAAGGGATAACATTTCTCGCCCATCCTTGTTTAGGCTACCTAGGTGACAATTTTCTTCGTTTTCTTGAGAATTATTTTTTTTTTAATTGTTGAAGCATCACTTTACGTATCGAGTAAAATAAATATTTCAATGTGAGTTTCTTGGTCAAAGGCCTTTTTAGAATACCCTGATTGCATCAATTTTGTTTTTGCAGGAATTGAAGAAATACAATAAAAAAAAGAAATAAAAAAAAGAAAATAACGTCAAACATTTAAACCCTGATTGGACGGGGCACCCGCCAGGGGTGCCCTCTCTCGCCGTATCTGTTCGCCCTCGCCCTGGAACCTCTTGCGGCGTGGGTACGCATAGACGCGCAGAAGAAGGGGTTTGAATGGGAATCTGGGCCCTTCGACAGGATCGCACTCTATGCAGACGATGTGCTGTTCTTTCTCACAGACCTAAATAGGTCGGGCCCGAGAGTTCTTGAAATTATGAGGGTGTTTGGAGAGGTCTCGGGGTTTCATCTTAATGTGAAGAAATCTACTCTATGGACCCTGGGAGATGGTGTGGCACTGGGCAACTGGGCGTCGACTCTACAGGAAGCAGTGGGGGGCTTTAAATACCTCAGAGTATTTTTAACGGACATACCAGGAGTCTCGTGGGAACGCAACATCGTTCCAGTATGGGACAGAGTTCGGTCCGATATGAAAACATGGTCCCACATGCCCCTAAATCTGTATGGCCGCTCGGCCATTTTTAAGATGGTGGCCCTCCCTCGTCTGCTCTATCAGCTGCAGAACCACCCCTACCCTGTCTCGCCGCAATGGTTTCGTAAGGTCAACTCGGGACACTGGGCCGCTTCCTCTGGGCTGGGGGTGCTGTATGTGTGGCATTCCGCACCTGCTTCCTCTCCACGTATTGTGGTGGCCTGGCGTCGTCGGATATTTTATCTTACTATCAAGCTTCCCACTTGTTGGTGTTAAACGAGTGGTGGTATGGAGATCGGAGTGATCCGGCCTATGCCCTTGAGAGGTTTTTGATGGAACCCGACACTTTACATACCTTGCTGTACTCGGCGGGAAAGAGGAGGAGGCTCCCAGTGGTTACACAGGTGGTCTTCCAAATATGGCGTCGAGCGCTTAGCCGCATGGGATGGTGGAATAGGCTGACGGAGGAGTCCCCGCTGTGGCGCAATGGCCGTCTACCAGCTCTTGCAGCCTTGCAAGGGTTTCGCGGCTGGGATGCGATAGGGATCTCGGCGTTGGGCCATGTCATGAAGGGCACGACCCTTAAATCATTCCAGGAACTGAGGGACGAATACGATATGCCTAATACTCAATTCTTTAAATATTTGCAGTTTCGGCACGCCATTTCCCCTGCCCTGGATGGACTGGACTCCCTGCCGGAATGTAGCCCTCTAGAAGCTAAGTTATTTATGGGGGAACTAGTAGAAAAGAAAATTTCCCGCATCTATCAGTCACTGGTTATTCACTGCTCCCCCTCTCTGGATAACTTGCAGTCCACCTGGGAGAGAGATGTAGGAAAATTGGATGAGGAGGGTTGAAGGGAGGCTCTCGCGGCTCCGAGGGAGGCGGCCATCGCTGTGCGACTGCGTTTTATTCAATTTAAATACCTGCACAGGGCTTATTACACGAGAGAGAGACTGTGTAGGGCTAGTTTGATTGCCTGCCCCCACTGCCTGAGATGTGGCCGAGAGGTGGGCACCTTCATACACATGGTATGGTCCTGCGGGGTATTGGAGAGATACTGGAAGCGCTTTGGGATTGCTTGGATGAGGTGCTGGGCTGGAAGCTCCCCCGCACATCGCAGCTGGGCCTTTTACATGTTTTGGAGCAGGTGGGTGGTAACATCTACAAACAACACTTACTACTCCTGGGCCTTACAGTGGCTAAGAGGGACGTGGCCCGTGCCTGGAAAAACCCTAGAGCTCCCCCGTTAGAGGTCTGGAAACAGGGATTGGATTACTATATGGGACTGGAACGTCCGGTGTTTGAGGCCCGTGGCTGCCCCAGAAAGCACTACAAAATATGGAAGAGGTGGGCGGACTACAGGGGGCTGTGGCTAGAGCCGCCGATGCAACAAGATGTAACTGGTGAACAAGTGCTTTGAGAACCAGGGCGTGGGTAAGAGTGTATTACTACTTTCATATGGACTAATCGTGAACGGGGCTAGGGGGGACCCAGGTGGGGGGTAGTTCTTATGGGGGGGGGGGTAAAAGTTGTTCGATAATAATGATTGATCTTGATTACTATATTGATTGCTTTTCTTTGTATCTTGATCTTATGCTCACAGCTCCTCCGGTGTTCGGAGTACTGTGGATATCTTGCAATCGTACTCAATACAACAATAAAATGTTGTTCTGAAAAAAACATTTAAACCCTGGATCAATTAGAGTCCAATTAACCTTTTTGCAAGGGTTTTTGTAAGGGGCTATTGCTTCTGGAAACTGAAAACAAACACTTAAGTTGTTTGGTAGGGGTGGGATGAATCGCTTTTTTTTCTTGCAACTTATACCGATTCCTGCAGGTTAAATGTTGCATACTTGTAAGGTGCACAGCTGCCCCAGCAAAGATCTTCCCGGCGCTGTATACCGCTGGGGAATCCATCCTGGCTTTCCCTGGGAGATGGTCCCTCCTGGGCATCTCCAAGGAGAAGACAAGCATCCCCGGCGCTGATGGGGCCGTTAGTAGAGATTAAGCAAGCTATAGTTGCTGAGTAATGTAATATAATGTAATGTAAAGAGGTTTTTCTATAGCGCATTCTATCACTCCAAGGAGCATCTTGGCGCTTGATACCAACCCAGAATGGAAAAGGTGGTTAGCTGAAGCAATTCCCAAAAGATTACATCCTTTACACTAAGGCTCTACAGGCAGCGTCGGTAAGCGTGAAAACCCAGGTCTGGAGGGCTTTCCTAAAAAGGGATTCTGATGAAATTTGCCGGAGCGGAGGTGGCAGTTTATTCCATCGAACCCAGAACAGCAAGGGATTTTCCACCTTTGGTGGCAAGTCTGAATTTTGGAACAACTAAAAGATTCTGGTTGGAGGATCTTAGACTTCAAGTGGGGAGATGACGTTTGAAATTTTTAGAGAGGTACCTAGGTCCTTGTGAGTGATAAGCTCTAAAAGTGATAACCAAAATTTTAAATAAAATGCGTTTATGGATTGGAAGCCAATGAAGGGCGTTTAGTGCAGCTGAAGCGGATGATTTCCTGGGCCAACCAAGAACCAGGCGAGCGGTGGCATGCTAGACCATCTGCAGCCTGTGGAGCACGGCTTTATTTGCTCCCGCATACAGGCTATTGCAGTAGTCCAGTCTTGATGTTATGAGTGCCACCGCTACCGTTTTCCTTGTTGATAGTGGGAGGAGGTCAAAGAATTTCCTGAGCATTTGGATGATGTAGAAGCATGTGCTGGCCACACCAGTTGCTTGTTGCTTAAATGACAGTGAGTCATCAAACTTAATACCTAAGTTACGGGCAGAAGAGATGGTGTTAGGGGGAGCTTCAGCATCTTCAGGCCACCATTGCTTAGGGGAAAACAGATTATTGGGACCAAACGGTAAGATTTCCATTTTCCCAGAGTTGCATTTTAAGTGGTTGGTCTTCATCCACTCAAATGTGGCAGTCAGGCATTTTTTAAGGTTTTCCTCAGCTCCGGGCAGCTCCCTGTCGAGTACCAGGATAAGCTGTGTGTCATCAGCATAAGATATTGTGCTAATCTGATAAGAAGAGATAAGCTCGATCAGGGGTACCATATAGAGATTGAAAAGTACAGGGCTCAAGCTAGAGCCCTGAGGTACCCCTGTGCTGATGGATTTTTCTTCGGAGCTGAATTCGCCCAACACCTTGATTTGCCGTCTTTGGCTAAGGAAGTTTTTAAACCAGTCTAACACAACTCCTCCTATCCCTGAACTGAGTAAACGGCCGATCAAGATTGCGTGTGAGACCGTGTCGATAGATCGAGTAAAATCTGGACGGCCTTCTTCCCCTGGTCCATAGCGGTACGCAGGGTCTCAGCAGAGAACAGGAGGGCGGATTCGGTCGAGTGCTTGGACCGAAAGCCTGATTGGTTGTTGTGCAATATGTTGTTGTCTTCCAGGAATGTCGTGAGTTGTCTATTGACAAAAGATTCGGTCAATTTAAACAACACTGGCAGCAGTGAAATAGGACGCAGGTTGGAGAGAATCGTGGGGTCAGATAGAGGTTTTTTCTGGAGAGGTTTAACGTCGACTAATTTCGAGTCGCGTGGAATCTCCGCCGTGGCGAGTGACGAGTTAATAATACTATTAACAGTAGGATTTACCTCATTTGCCAAGGCTCTTAGAAACATGGGAGGACAAGGGTCGAAGGGTGATCCTGATTTGCTAGACATAATGGCCTGATGTGACTCCTCTAAAGATATGGGTAGAAAGACATTAAAATGGGGAATATTGGGGTCATTGTCTCTATTTGATTCCGTCCTTTCCTTGTCAGAGGAGGTCATGCTTGGTGGAGGGAAGTCCTTGACAATATCTTGAATTTTGTTTTCGAAATAATCAGCAATAGAGTTGCAGAGCGATAGAGAGGGGGGGATTTCCTGTGTGAGTGCTCTAGGATTTGTGAAGCTGTTGACGATCTTTTTTTTGTCCATTTCCGGAGGAGGCACTTGCCTCTAGGAAGTAAGCTTTTTTTGCTGATTTAATTGAGGCGTGGTAGTGCCTACGTGCTGCTTTATAGATCCTGCAGGCATCTGCCTCATAATTCCTACGCCATCTGCGTTCTAGTGATCTTACTGTGCTTAACTCAGATTTCTGAGAGGAGGAGAACCATGGGGCGCTCCTTTTCTTTTTGGTACCACCTGGATTTTTCACAGTCCTTGGGTCTGACTGCTTTCCCAACGTTGTGATCCATTCACAGAAATGCTGGTTGTCTGTCGAGGTATAGCCGGATAATGTGGGTTTACTCTCTGTTGCGTTCTTCAAGAGATCTGGTTGGGCAAGTACTTTTTTCCAGTCGGGTTTGTTGTTTCCTACTGTTATTTTGTTGGTTTTTTCTGGGACGTTTAAATTTAATGCCAGGTCAAAAGGAATGAATTTGTGGTCTGACCAGGTTTGGGCCGAGGGGGATTTAATAGTCAGAATATTGGAATTAGAACAAATACAATCCAATATGTGGCCTGCTCTGTGTGTGGGTTCTTGAGTCAGCAGAGTTAGACCAAGCACATTGATTGTGTCCATGAAACACATTACTCCTGGATCTTTAGGGGAGTCTAAGTGGAGATTGAGATCCCCTGGTATTGTAAAATGGGCAAATCTGAGCGTAAGATCGCTCAGTACGTCCCCAATGCTCTCCAGGAAGTCTTGAGGTTGTCCCGGAGGACGGTATACTAGGGCGCCGGAAAACGTCAAGGAGTCATGAATGTTTAAACAAAAGGCCATAGACTCTGCCCCCTTGATGTCTGGCAATGCATAGGTGGTGCATGTTATGGTGTCCCGGTGGATAATGGCCAAACCCCCTCCCCGTTGCTCTTGTCTATCTAAACGTTGGATTTGGAACCCTTGTGAGAGGGCCACTGCTATATCTGGATTGCACCAAGGCTTTAACCAAGTTTCTGTGATGAAAAGCCAGTCTAAGTCCCCTTCAGAGATCAGATCGTGAATATTTTGTGCATTCTTGCACATTGATCTAGCATTAATGAGCCCCCCTCGTAGAGTGATGGATCGTGGCTTCCCATTAGATGCTAGCTCTGGCCAGAAGGTTGTCTTACAGTGTTGGCAATGGATTGTGCCGTACCATGTATCAGGTTTAAGGATGTCATGACAGTGCATGGAGGAATTATTCAGAGATAGGAGATAAGCTCTAGACAGACCAGTGCCTCTATTATGTGGTGCATTACTCTTGGCCTTTGGCACTTCCTTAGCGCGGACGGGCGCAGACGGGCAGGACTCTGGCATGACTCCGGCGTGAGTCCGGCGCCACCGCAAACGCGTCCGCTACGCGGAGAGAGGCCGTCCCCTTTTATGCAGAACTAGAGCGCGTCAGAGCGCTTGCCACCACCATTATGGCCGCTGCGTGGAACTTAGTCTACTCGGGACCAATCTCTCAGCGTCTATGCTTAGCTGAGAGTGGCCCGAGTAGTGGAGGAGGGAGGAGGGAAGTTTTGTGGAGAAAAGCTTCGAGAATCAAGGTAAAAAGTGCCACATACGCAAATAAAATACGCCGCTTATTTAATCAAGCAGAGTACAGATTCTAACGCTGACAGAAGCTTAAAGTAAAGTTGGTGCGAAGGACCTCCCGGCTTCCGCCTCAGGAGGGTGAAAGTGCTCGGCTAGAACAGGCGCCGAAAACAGGAAGCCCCTTTTATGCAGAACTAGAGCGCGTCAGAGCGCTTGCCACCCCAATATGGCCGCTGCGTGGAACTTCGTCTACTCGGGACCGATCTCTCAGCGTCTATGCTCAGCTGAGAGTGGCCCGAGTAGTGGAGGAGGGAGGAGGGAAGTTTTGTGGAGAAAAGGTTCGAGAATCAAGGTAAAAAGTGCCACATACGCAAATAAAATACACCGTTTATTTAATCAAGCAGAGTACAGATTCTAACGCTGACAGAAGCTTAAAGTAAAGTTGGTGCGAAGGCCCTCCCGGCTTCCGCCTCAGGAGGGTGAAAGTGCTCGGCTAGAACAGGCGCCGAAAACAGGAAGCCTCTTTTATGCAGAACTAGAGCGCGTCAGAGCGCTTGCCACCCCCAATATGGCCGCTGCGTGGAACTTCGTCTACTCGGGACCGATCTCTCAGCGTCTATGCTCAGCTGAGAGTGGCCCGAGTAGTGGAGGAGGGAGGAGGGAAGTTTTGTGGAGAAAAGCTTCGAGAATCAAGGTAAAAAGTGCCACATACGCAAATAAAATACGCCGCTTATTTAATCAAGCAGAGTACAGATTCTAACGCTGACAGAAGCTTAAAGTAAAGTTGGTGCGAAGGACCTCCCGGCTTCCGCCTCAGGAGGGTGAAAGTGCTCGGCTAGAACAGGCGCCGAAAACAGGAAGCCCCTTTTATGCAGAACTAGAGCGCGTCAGAGCGCTTGCCACCCCAATATGGCCGCTGCGTGGAACTTCGTCTACTCGGGACCGATCTCTCAGCGTCTATGCTCAGCTGAGAGTGGCCCGAGTAGTGGAGGAGGGAGGAGGGAAGTTTTGTGGAGAAAAGGTTCGAGAATCAAGGTAAAAAGTGCCACATACGCAAATAAAATACACCGTTTATTTAATCAAGCAGAGTACAGATTCTAACGCTGACAGAAGCTTAAAGTAAAGTTGGTGCGAAGGCCCTCCCGGCTTCCGCCTCAGGAGGGTGAAAGTTCTCGGCTAGAACAGGCGCCGAAAACAGGAAGCCCCTTTTATGCAGAACTAGAGCGCGTCAGAGCGCTTGCCACCCCCAATATGGCCGCTGCGTGGAACTTCGTCTACTCTGGACCGATCTCTCAGCGTCTATGCTCAACAGAGAGTGGCCCGAGTAGTGGAGGAGGGAGGAGGGAAGTTTTGTGGAGAAAAGCTTCGAGAATCAAGGTAAAAAGTGCCACATACGCAAATAAAATACGCCGTTTATTTAATCAAGCAGAGTACAGATTCTAACGCTGACAGAAGCTTAAAGTAAAGTTGGTGCGAAGGACCTCCCGGCTTCCGCCTCAGGAGGGTGAAAGTTCGCGGCTAGAACAGGCGCCGAAAACAGGAAGCCCCTTTTATGCAGAACTAGAGCGCGTCAGAGCGCTTGCAACCCCCAATATGGCCGCTGCGTGGAACTTCGTCTACTCGGGACCGAACTCTCAGCGTCTATGCTCAGCTGAGAGTGGCCCGAGTAGTGGAGGAGGGAGGAGGGAAGTTTTGTGGAGAAAAGCTTCGAGAATCAAGGTAAAAAGTGCCACATACGCAAATAAAATACGCCGCTTATTTAATCAAGCAGAGTACAGATTCTAACGTTGACAGAAGCTTAAAGTAAAGTTGGTGCGAAGGACCTCCCGGCTTCCGCCTCAGGAGGGTGAAAGTGCTCGGCTAGAACAGGCGCCGAAAACAGGAAGCCTCTTTTATGCAGAACTAGAGCGCGTCAGAGCGCTTGCCACCCCCAATATGGCCGCTGCGTGGAACTTCGTCTACTCGGGACCGATCTCTCAGCGTCTATGCTCAGCTGAGAGTGGCCCGAGTAGTGGAGGAGGGAGGAGGGAAGTTTTGTGGAGAAAAGGTTCGAGAATCAAGGTAAAAAGTGCCACATACGCAAATAAAATACACCGTTTATTTAATCAAGCAGAGTACAGATTCTAACGCTGACAGAAGCTTAAAGTAAAGTTGGTGCGAAGGACCTCCCGGCTTCCGCCTCAGGAGGGTGAAAGTTCTCGGCTAGAACAGGCGCCGAAAACAGGAAGCCCCTTTTATGCAGAACTAGAGCGCGTCAGAGCGCTTGCCACCCCCAATATGGCCGCTGCGTGGAACTTCGTCTACTCGGGACCGATCTCTCAGCGTCTATGCTCAACTGAGAGTGGCCCGAGTAGTGGAGGAGGGAGGAGGGAAGTTTTGTGGAGAAAAGCTTCGAGAATCAAGGTAAAAAGTGCCACATACGCAAATAAAATACGCCGTTTATTTAATCAAGCAGAGTACAGATTCTAACGCTGACAGAAGCTTAAAGTAAAGTTGGTGCGAAGGACCTCCCTGCTTCCGCCTCAGGAGGGTGAAAGTTCGCGGCTAGAACAGGCGCCGAAAACAGGAAGCCCCTTTTATGCAGAACTAGAGCGCGTCAGAGCGCTTGCAACCCCCAATATGGCCGCTGCGTGGAACTTCGTCTACTCGGGACCAAACTCTCAGCGTCTATGCTCAGCTGAGAGTGGCCCGAGTAGTGGAGGAGGGAGGAGGGAAGTTTTGTGGAGAAAAGCTTCGAGAATCAAGGTAAAAAGTGCCACATACGCAAATAAAATACGCCGCTTATTTAATCAAGCAGAGTACAGATTCTAACGTTGACAGAAGCTTAAAGTAAAGTTGGTGCGAAGGACCTCCCGGCTTCCGCCTCAGTAGGGTGAAAGTGCTCGGCTAGAACAGGCGCCGAAAACAGGAAGCCCCTTTTATGCAGAACTAGAGCCCGTCAGAGCGCTTGCCACCCCCAATATGGCCGCTGCGTGGAACTTCGTCTACTCAGGACCGATCTCTCAGCGTCTATGCTCAGCTGAGAGTGGCCCGAGTAGTGGAGGAGGGAGGAGGGAAGTTTTGTGGAGAAAAGGTTCGAGAATCAAGGTAAAAAGTGCCACATACGCAAATAAAATACGCCGTTTATTTAATCAAGCAGAGTACAGATTCTAACGCTGACAGAAGCTTAAAGTAAAGTTGGTGCGAAGGACCTCCCGGCTTCCGCCTCAGGAGGGTGAAAGTTCTCGGCTAGAACAGGCGCCGAAAACAGGAAGCCCCTTTTATGCAGAACTAGAGCGCGTCAGAGCGCTTGCCACCCCCAATATGGCCGCTGCGTGGAACTTCGTCTACTCTGGACCGATCTCTCAGCGTCTATGCTCAACAGAGAGTGGCCCGAGTAGTGGAGGAGGGAGGAGGGAAGTTTTGTGGAGAAAAGCTTCGAGAATCAAGGTAAAAAGTGCCACATACGCAAATAAAATACGCCGTTTATTTAATCAAGCAGAGTACAGATTCTAACGCTGACAGAAGCTTAAAGTAAAGTTGGTGCGAAGGACCTCCCGGCTTCCGCCTCAGGAGGGTGAAAGTTCGCGGCTAGAACAGGCGCCGAAAACAGGAAGCCCCTTTTATGCAGAACTAGAGCGCGTCAGAGCGCTTGCCACCCCCAATATGGCCGCTGCGTGGAACTTCGTCTACTCTGGACCGATCTCTCAGCGTCTATGCTCAGCTGAGAGTGGCCCGAGTAGTGGAGGAGGGAAGTTTTGTGGTGAAAAGGTTCGAGAATCAAGGTAAAAAGTGCCACATACGCAAATAAAATACGCCGTTTATTTAATCAAGCAGAGT
Organism: Lissotriton vulgaris; assembly: GCF_964263255.1. NCBI lineage: Eukaryota > Metazoa > Chordata > Amphibia > Caudata > Salamandridae > Lissotriton > Lissotriton vulgaris. Next base: position 1,677,177,004 of record NC_141693.1, on the reverse strand, counting down.
ACAGATTCTAACGCTGACAGAAGCTTAAAGTAAAGTTGGTGCGAAGGACCTCCCGGCTTCCGCCTCAGGAGGGCGAAAATGCTCGGCTAGAACCGGCTAGGACCCATGGTTGGAGTAGGCACCGTGGCGAGAATTATCGAGTCTGTTGACCATGGTTCAAGACCCTGCCGCATCGGGAATCCATATACCTGTGTAATGTAGATATCTGTAATTTTATATAAAAAAGACAATGTTCTTTTTCATTACTGCATTACTAAGTTTTGTTCTGTAAAAGGTCAAACATGAACACAAATGTAATTTTACTCCGCTATAACGGAGCACAGCAAGAACAGCAGGAGCACAAACTTTCAGAAAAAAGTGCTTCCAACATTCAATCAAAGAATAAGCTCAAATGGTAGGATTGTCATATCTGTCCTTTTTTCTTGATGAGAATGTCAACCAAGCTTTTAAATTATTCACTTTCGGATGATGCCTTTTCATGGTATGGATACTTGCCTTTTGGCAATGACCTTTAATCACCTATTATTTACCTGCTCTTTTGGAAGATACAAAAAACAGAACTGTTCAGCTAATCATATGATTTTAACCCAACATCCCAAGACAACCAGATGTGTTAAGTGGCGGGGGAAGAGTCACCACCCTTCTGGAGCCTCCAAATTGAGCTAGCCTGCAGACTAGCAACGTTCCCCCAAACCTCCACTAATATTACCGAAGCAAAGTGTAATTTTGCCAGCTAGAGCGCTTCCCGTACCCTGAAAAGTCAATTTCTGGCCTTTTTTCTATTAATTTGAGGCCACACTAGCTGACAACTTAAGGCTTATAAAAGTGGAGGCTTTTTGATTACCTTCTATCAAGTGCAGTGGCCACAGCTTGGTCAAAATGTCGGCTGGGTATTGAGCATAGCCCAGTAGATATGTGAACTATTCAAACTTTAGCACTCATAGCCATCCCCTGTTCTTCACTCTTTGCCTGGGATGTAGGTCCAAAAAGGTAGTATTTAGCACCAAATAAATACTTGACATGAAAAACAAGTACATAAGCAAATTAACCACCGCAATACTTTTCTGGCATTGCTTAAGACACAAAGATCTCCACAAAGACATGTATTCATAAACCTTATTTTCTAACTTCCATGTGCATTACATGTACACTAGATGATAAAAAGGGCCCAAGATTTTTAAGAAGTGGTTTTCAAAGCGCAACTCTGGTAACCCAATTTGGCTGCATTTTAGAATGAACACAATCAAGTAGTACATGAGCAGCATTCCCAGATAGAGATAGTGAAAGTTCAATGGATGGACAAATGTGTGTATATCAAAACAAAAGGGGGGGAGGTAGAGGTATAAGCTAGGTCCACCCTCCAAAGACAGAAGTAGACCTGAAAAACCCAAATTATCGGATAAAAGAACCTAGCCAAAGGAGAGATTTTTTTCACTCAATCCGAGTTTGAAAATCAGAAGGGAAAAAAACGTTCTTTCTTGAGTCCCCTCACTCACCAAGGTTTCCCCACGGTGACATGCTTCATCATAGAGGCCATCTCAGTCCTCTACGGACTGAGGCGTGCTACGACTTGCAGAATTACGTAGGAGCACTGTTGTGAAAACTATGTGTGGTGCAGGGAGTGGAGTGGAGTGGACAAGTGTGAGTAAAAAATACGTAGCTAGTGGGCGAAATAATTTTATTCTTGCTCCTAGTTGGTATAGTCTAAAAACGGGGTAGAATACTGGAAGACTTAGCTAATATGGATTAGGTATCCCTAGTATTTTGTCAACATGTTTCGAGCATTCCCCAGAGCTCTTCGTCAGGACTACACAGGGACCAGCCCTGTGTACGCCACTCCTAATTTACCTAAATGCGGTGAAAAAATATTAAATGATCTGCATCCTGTGTTTGTCATTTCTTCTGGGGGGGCATCAGGTGTTCTTTATGGCTCTTACTGTAACCGAAAAGTTTGCTAATACATTGATGGTGGCATAAGCCTCCGGGTGACGGAGCTTTGCATAATATGTGTCCCTCAATAAAATCTGTTTTAAAAAAAAAAAAAAAGATTAACTGATGATGCAACTAATAAACATACGATTGAGCATTGTCATGTAGTATATTTTAGGAGCAAAATTGTGCCCCATGGTCTCGGAGGGGCTGTGGGTATCTCGAGTACTTGGTGAGAGATCATCACAGTAATATCACCTAACTGGAATCCCTCCCTCCGCATCTAAGATGCTTGTTCGTGATTACCACATTTGAGAGCACCTTGAAATAGTTCAGGATGCATACTGTACAACAACCTGTCTTGTGTATGGTTTAATAGACCATAATGTTGCTGCATCTATATAAATGAACGTTTTATATAGGAGGAAACAAGATAAATGACTTGGCCCCTGAGTCATTAATACAATTGTCACAGCAGAAAGAGTGTGAATCGCTAATTTAATCAAGTCCACAAAATACAGTGATAGGCTCTGAAGGTACTAAAGTAAAACGTACACATTTGTACCTCATCTATAAATAATGTAGCAGTCCCCAACATTTTAAGAAGAGGGGGATATCCGGGCTGAGCCAAGACCTGTTCCCTTAAACCTCCACTGTACTGACAAGGTGCAATACATATAGGGCTGGTTAGAATTATGGGACCAGCGGTCACCGCTAGCCTATTGTTGCTTGCAGCGAGGCAGAAGATGCTTTGGTGTTATGCATTTAGTTTGCGGTCTCAAAGCCTATGCACTCCAGCTGCCCACACCCGCTGGTTGTAAGTGTGGCTTTGCAGCATGGGCATGGTCTGTATCATAGTGCAGGCTGAGATTATAATGATTTGCCTTGGGAAACTGCTGCTTCCTTACAACCTCCCCACTTGCCTGTTGTGATCCCTCCCCCATTGCCTAACCACCGTCTGAGGGTGGTGAACATACTCTATAAAGGTGGGATTATTTCACAATATTGTGAGATAGCTATATTCCTGGGGAAGGCACCTGACCACACAAGTCCGACATACAAGCACCGATAGATAGAGAAAAAAGTGTTTGTTACTTGGTCCTCCTATTGTGAAACTTGTAGTAAAGAGACACAAGTAAAACACATTTTATGCTAACCCTCCCAACATTTTAACATAGGTTTAACAGTTTAAGAAAAAGAAAATAAATATCGACATAAGTGACATAAGTGGGCCCAAACTCAAACTAGCAGTGGCGTAGCTAGGCACTCTGCCACCCGTGGCGGTCCCTGCCTCTGCCATCTGCCTCTGCCTCTGCCATCTGATCATAATTACAGACCCCGATGCGGGTATCACTCGAGGCACTGCATTTGTGGACCACAGACTCTCATGGACTTCTTTACTTTTCCTTCTGTCCTGCCCGCCAATTTGCTGCTGTTCTCTGCCGTTTTTCTCTGGTCCCCGGTCTGTCTTCTTGTCCATTCCTTCATCTTTTACCCTTTTCCCTCGTTTCCCCCTTGATGTTCCTCAAATGTTTCTTCCCTTTTCTGCTTTGCCTTCTCTCCTTACCCTTGATTCCCTCCCACCCTCCCTTGGTGTTGTGACCACGTCCCCCCTAAGACCCCACTTAAGGGAACTCTGCCTGAGGAAATCTACTATGTGTGTATATATATGTATATAGGGATAACTCTAATCACTAGTATATGCAGTAGACCTTTGTACCATCTACCGTTCCTATGTGACTCTTAGAGTATATCCAGTCATATCCCTTCCCTATGTATATAGAGATAACTCTAATCACTAGTATATGCAGTAGACCTTTGTACTCTACCATTCCTATGTGACTCTTAGAGTATATCCATTTGTATCCCCAACCTATGTATATAAAGATAACTCTAATCGCTAGTATATGCAGTAGACCGTTGTGCTCTCTTCCATTTCTATGTGACTCTTAGAGTATATCCACTCGTATCCCTTCCCTATGTATATAGAGATAACTCTAATCACTAGTATATGAAGTAGACCTTTATACTATCTACCATTCATATGTGACTCTTAGAGTATATCCACTTGTATCTCCTCCTTGTGTGACTTTACATCTTGTACATTTGCAATTTTTTCCGTGTGTATCCTCTTTGTAACGCATGTAATCCTAAGTCCTTATGTTTTTCAACTGGTGCTTATGTAAAGCGCACTGACACCTTCGGGTAAAGTTTGCGCTATAGAAAATCGCATAAATAAATAAATAATAATAAATAAAACTCGTACCACCCAGGGCGGACCACTCCCCACCCCCTTACCCCCCAGCCCCCCTCCTTGCTACGCACTGCAAACTAAGGAGCACAATGACTAGGACTGTACAACCAGTGAACAGCAATTCTCTCAATGCAAGACACGGACCCCACAGATGAAGCATACTGCAAAAGGTAGGTGAGGATTCATCCAATGTGAGTACATGAATGTATGGTGTAGTCATAAGGAGTTTGTATACGAATTGCAAGAGATTTTTACTTTCTGTATGTTTATGTCTATACACAGAAATTATACTATGTAACGCCCGGCCTTACCATCACTCTTTAGCAACCTATTGTACTTGTCCTGTATATGTAAAAGAACTGTGTGTTGTTCTTTCTGCTGTTGTCATCTGTCCTTACTTTATTATTGATATTAGGGAAGGTTACATACAGCTGTCCATGTTGTACCTTTATTGTATTGTGAAGCTCGGTATCGATCTTTCCATGCCACATTAGAAGTAAACATTCCCATTGCTAATTCTTGTTTTAATGTGATGTGAATGAAAGAGTGAGCCATCCCAAAATATCTGAGCAGTTTACTTTTGATTTTACGCATGAGAATCGGTTGTGAAAAGGAGTACATGATTTTGCAAAATTTGAAAAGATAGCTGAGAAGTGGTTGAATGTCATGTATAACACCTCCAGCCAATTTTGGCACATTAGCCAACAGCACTTTGAATGCTGGGATGTTGAGCCTATAATGAAACTGTTAACGCAAAACTGCAAGCCCCACAATGCATCATGTTATTGGCTGGATGGAAAAAACGATGATGGTATCCTTTGTCATAGATCGAAAGCGCAGAGTGGTGAATTCAAAAATAAAATGTAGTTTCTGGCTGTCTGACTTTTGTTCTTGTAGGCAATCGGGGATTAAGCAGCCCAGTGGGTGAGAGGGCATAGAGAGCCTTTCAGATGCAGATGCCAGCCTGTTCTGTTAATGGGCAAGCATTATCACTCCTTGGAATACCAGCTTGCTAAAAGGATCTATTTACCAAAACAAAGCAGGCATTAGCAAGTTAAAAGTGTCTAGAAACACAGAGAAAAGAAAAATAATGACCTTTTACCCCCTCTTTTCCAGCCCATCCTCTGGGGATTGGGTGATTTAGAGGGCACCCTGCCTCAAACAAGTGCAGCACAGGCTGTGGGTGCTGCCTCCTGAGTGCCGCCAGGGCAGTAACCTGTGATGGTGAAACTGCACTTTGTGACTACTGAAGCTGACTTCTGCTTAAAGCTGGTAAATGTTGGCATAATGCAGGCATCCCTGACATGATGTTGCCTCGATAATGCTATTCCTAACGTAATGGTGGCATATTGTGGGCATGGTTAGCATGATGATGTACTTTCCTGGTAGTGTAATACTTGTCCTGGCATAATCGTATTTTTGAGCATTATGTGGGCAGCCCTGGCATGATGCTGTGCATCCCTGATGTAACTCAGGCCCGACATAATGGTGGCAATACCTGTCATGATGTGGCAATTCCTAGCATAAGACTGTGAAATGTGAGAATGCAAGGCAGATTCTGCCATCTGTGGCAATGGCACGCCAGAGTGCCTGGTGGACATGGCACCAGCCATAGCGTTACTAAAAATAAAGATCTAGTGTTACAAGACATGAATATGTTTTTTCCACGTAAATGGTAATGTTTTTGTTTTAGGGAACTGTTTATTTGATCAAAATGAAAAGGTTGCATATGCAAACATATTTTCATAGACTGACAAGCTAGTGTTTTTGGAACAAAACGATTGCATTTTAAATAAGTGTTAAGAGCAGGTGGCTGAGTTATAATCACTACTGCTAACTGAGACTACAGCGTGTAGGATTGGTATAAACCATCTTCTGACAAAACCTGTACATTTCTGTAATCTGAGCGATAACAGCGCTGTATAAACCAGTAAAATCTGTTTGGGTATCGTGTAGTGTCTGGTATCGAAAGACTTGCCTATTTTTTTTATTTTTGCTTCTGATTTTTGCTTCTCATTCCAAAGAGATTCGTAGGCATACTCTGTTACTTCAAATCAGCTTGGAAGAGGCAGGGTGAAAAACATGAAGGGGAGATGCTATGAAAGCTTACAGGTCTTATCAAACAGGATGTTCTCAACTGCCTGTATCACCTATGGCTTTTAGACATTAGGAAAATTATGCTGAAGAATGCACCAGTTTGCCACTGTTTTCTCAGATGTTCTTGGGAATTGTGAATCCCCAACCCTATGAGGGAAGTATCCAGCAGCGGCTGGTGTCAACAAAAAATTGGGGGGTAGTGCGCTGGGGTGGTGCGGGGGAAAAATATTATTTTTTATAAAGCACTTACCTGCCGCTGCCAGCTACCGCATTGGTGCTCCTTCACAGCGTCTTGGTTTCTGCACAGGTTCCCCACCCAATCCAGATGCTGATCTCATGCTATACCAAGCATGAGAGATGTGCCGGTATTGGCCTGAGGGGGCTGGTCTGACGTTCGCTCAGGCACAGTGAACCTGTGTCTTTTCTCCACCCAGCTGTATAGCTGGGTTGGAGAAATCTAAGTGTACATGTCAGCTTGGACATCTTAAGACGGCCGGCCAAACCGACATGCGCACTTACAGTGCTCACCATTCCTCCTCCCATCTGCTTTCCATTGAGGATGGCTCCACAGGGCCCTAACCTTGGCAGACTTGTTGGACTCGCCTCACAGTGAAAAATAAAATGATAATAACATTGTTTTATTATCATTTTCTTTTTCATATGCTGGCACTGACCAGTGGAGTGACACTCTGAATTTTACATTCCAGCCAATGGGAAGAGGAGAGAAAGAAAAACACGCCCCGAATCCCAAAATGACGGTGTCTCCGAGGCATTTCAACATGATCTCTGAGAAAGATGGTGGTGTTCGACTGCCCTCCTGACGGCTTGCAGCATCCTCCCACCTCCCTCGCCGCCTCTCGCAGGGGTTTTAAAAATGGCTTCCACCGGCAGCAGCAGCAGCATGAGGACCAGCAGCGCCAGCCCAGCCACTGCCGCCAGCCCAGCCGGAGCCGCCGGAGAGGAGCCGCCGCCGTCCGTCCGGCCGCCCCTGGACCCGGAGTACCTGCAGAGCCTAAGATGGCATCTGTCCCCTGGTTGTACCCACCACCGACAGCAGCAGCAGCAGCAGCAGCATGAGGACCAGCAGCGCCAGCCCAGCCACCGCCGCCAGAGGCACAAGTAAGTGAGGGGCAGCCCCCAAGGCCCCTCCCAGAGGATTATTGCAGGGGGAGCTAGCGGGGTCCATGCGGGGATCCTAGGCCGGGACCCCCACGTGCTGGCCCAGGCTGCAGTGTGAGGACCCGAGGCAGCTGGGGTGTATGTGTCATAGAGAGGGGCCCATGCCTGGCCTGCCCTGATGAGATCTGTGAGTATGTGGTGGGCGGGGGCTAACTGTCAACACTGCCCTCTTCCCGGGCTCCCAGCTGCCCGCTGCTGCACCCGTGTTCCCAGCTCCGTCTCCTTCACTTTCTGACTTTACCTCTTTTTCGCACTCTATCTTTTCCTCTCACCCCTCAGGACTTCCTTTTCTGCCTCCTGCACACCCCTGCCGTACCGTTTAAATCCCCCTGCTCTCTCCATCCACCCCCTTCACACTGCCATCTCATCCGTACTCCCTTTCTGGGCTTTCTCTCCTCTTTCCGTTTTTCTTGCTTCCGTTCTGTCTACTTTTTGCAATACTCACACTCCTTTTCTTATTCTGCTATTTCTTTTATTTCATTCCCCCCATTACTGCTTTCTTTTCCGTTTCCCTCTCCTTTCCCTGTCCTGTTCCACACTCCAACGTTCCCTTTACTCATTTTCTTGTCCATTTACTCCATCTCATCCATTTACTCCGCTGCACTTTCCCTTCTCCCCTCCTTTCTGTCTTTCGTGCCTTCTTCTTCCCTCCATTCACGCTCATCCTCTTCTCTCCCCACCCTCTCTCATCCTGTTGAGTGCCCACAGGTACCTGCAGAGCCTTGTGCCTGCCCTGTGCCCGGGCTCTCGCACGTTGGTGGTCTTGGCTTGTCTCATGAACATGTGACAGAACCCCTCTGAGCTGCACGGTGGTTTGGTGTGTGCTTTTATAAAGGTTTCATAGCAAAGCGCTAGAGCTCATACATGCGTCCGCAGCACTGTCATCAAAGCACTTTGGTTTGTAATGTATGGCTTGTGTTGACTCAGCGGAGGGTGCAGCCAAGTGCGCGAGGGGTCCCTTTAGAAGTCGCTGTGAGCGTGAAGCAGGCCATCTCATTAAAGCCTACAGAGTCCAGCTCTGTTCCCTGCTTGTGCTCGCTTTTCTTGTCTCTGTTCCCTGCTTGTGCTCGCGCTCGCTTTTCTTGCCTCTGTTCCCTGCTTGTGATCGTTTTTCTTGCCTCTGTTCCCTGCTTGTGATCGTTTTTCTTGCCTCTGTTCCCTGATTGTGCTCGTTTTTCTTGACTCTGTTCCCTGTTTGTGCTCTCTTTTCTTGCCTCTGTTCCCTGCTTGTGATCGTTTTTTCTTGCCTCTGTTCCCCGGGGCGTTACTGGGCAGAGATGGTCGAGTGGCTGACCTAGACAGAGGGAAGCAATGGGTGAGCTCTGGGAGTTGGTGGGGGCCTCGAATAACCCATTTGTAAATAAGGAGACTCCCCGGGGTGAGGGTGTGTGTGTGTCTCTGTGGCTTTGTGTGTGTGGCTCTGTCTGTGTGTGTGTGTGTGTGTGTGGGTGTGTGTGTGTGTGTGTGGCTCTGTGTGTGTGTGTGGCTGTGTGTGTGGGTGGCTCTGTGTGTGTGTGGCTCTCTACTACTCTCTAATGCTCACCTATTGCCACTGTAAATGTCAATACCATTTATTTATGTTTTAAAAAAACAAAAAATGAAAAAAATGCCATTTGCAATGCTAATAGCTCTAACTTTAGCAAAGCCGAGACCATTGCATTGTAAATGCTTGTTTATCAAATATATCTGAAAACGAGCTATACGATGCATTATTCTGCCTCTTATTTTCAAAATGTTTTCTGTTGGTGATAATCCCAAAACCTCTCTGGAGATAGTCAGGGTCATTGACTTTGCTGCTTGATCAAAAGAGCCTTTGGTGGGTATTTACGTACAAAAATTTCAAAGGTGACTAGCCAGCCAACACGACGGACACGAACGTCTGAGGTGTCCTCCGACCAGAACATTAAGCAAGATGCCAGGTTGAAAGAAGAGGAACCCAAATACAGCGCTACTCTTTCTGGAAAAAAAAAAAGGCGCTTAAGGAAGTTAAACATAAAAGAAATCCTTTTAAGAGCGGTGACAAAAAAGTTAGATACTTGCACAGAAATGTTTGCCATTTTCGAACCTAAAGCCAAAGGCCCCATGGGCAACACTGCTGTATTCACTTCTCCTCTGCCCTGTACAGGCAGTGACGCAGACACCAATGGTGTGAACTTCGAGCCCCCCCCCCCCGCCCCCCCCTCTCAACAAAGTCCTGCAAATCCTGTAACATTCTTAATGGGGAAACCTTTTTAAGCTATGCTCAGCTCTAGCCAGCCGGTCTGGATAAAATAAGGTCAAATGACATGGAATCTATAGCATTTGAACCTCCCGAGGTCAGGCGAGGTCAAAGAGGGCACAGAAATAACATTTAGCAACCCCCATGTAGTGCCTCTTTCGGAAGAGCATCGAGGCCACCTGGCTGAGTGGGGCTTAAGAATAGAACTGCCTGTCAGGGAGTCATATCTGCCAATTCTACCAGCCAAAACGTCAGAGGAAGATGTTCCACCTGCTACCAACAAGGAGTCCAGGTCTCTCTCTTCCGCTGGCAATAGCTCTGTGTCGGCACTTCTCGATGCCAAGGTGTCTGTAAAACCAGCTAGTATAGATTCATATAAATTAACAATAAAAGCTTCTGGCTTAGTGAAAGGTTCAAGATCAACAAACCACATGTTAAAGACCTCAGGCCTGATTCACAAAGGTGAAATTAGATGAAAAGTCTAACTTTACTAACTTTCAGTATTCACAAAGGGACTTATGAGTAGTATCTTTACACCTGCGGAGGTTCCACACTCAGGTCGAAACCTCCGCACTCAGTGCAGCATCTCCATCCTTGGGGCGAACCACAACACAGTGAAATAACAGTGCAAACACTGGTGTACCCCGCAATAGATATCCCTAGAGTCCTCATGATATATAAGACATCTATTTGTACTACCAACATTGTACACAATTGTTGGAAGCTGGCTCTGTATGTACTGCACCAAAAAGAAGTATTGTGTGCACAGAGTCCAGTGAGTCCCCAAAGGTATGGCAGAGGATGAAGTAGATAATACCTTGCTCTCAATTTAGTGGTAGCTGGTCTGAGCAGTTAGGCTTATCAGAGGGCAGTGTGAATGCATTTATTGTACATACTCATACAAGACAGGAACACACACTCAATGACTGACTCTAGGCCAATGTTTGAAAACAAAAAGACTTCAGTTACTTTTATTTCTAGGAACCATGTTGAACTCAGTTACAGGTAAGTAGACTGTTATGCAATACTTTCACATTACTGACAATAGGTTTGTATAGCATTAACCGTACTTTGCATGTGCATTAAATGCTTTTCAGTACAGAAAAAGATACCTTGTATTCAGGATTACACTTAGTGCAATACAGTGAGAGACCAATGCAATCTTATGGAAAAAAAGGTGAGTAACTTACAGGTAAGTAAGCGGTTTTCAAGTTCAGTCTCCGGGGGTTTGGGTCAACACTGGGCAAGGGTCTGACCAAGGCAAGAGCTGCACCACCAGAGGCACGGGGCAGTTGGGTGCAGAGGTCACTGGGCCCAATGTAAACCTACGGAGGCTGGGGGCACCTCAAAGAAGCACCAGTTATGGATAAATACCCATGAAATGAAATGAAATGAAAATGTGACTTGTAGAGCGCTGCAGCTGCCCTGAGGCGTCCAGGCGCTAAAACAGAAGAATAGCCCTCTTGAGGTTACTGTATTAGGCATTAAACAGCAGGGTTTTTAGCTGTTTGCGAAAAGTTGTCAGGTTGGGGTTGTTCCTCAGCTGCAGAGGGAGGGAGTTCCAGAGTTTGGAAACATTGTACGAAAAGGAGCGTCCTCCTGCTCTGGCTCTGCGGATTCTGGGGATCTCGGCCAGGAATGCTGTTGAGGAGCGGAGGGATTTGTTGGGCCTGTAGGGAGAAATCAGGGAGCGATTGATGTCTGGGACCGTTTCCCAGAATGTCTGGTGGGCGATGCAGAGCGATTTAAATTTTACTCTGTCCCTGACAGGTAACCAGTGCAGGGTCTTTAGGCCGGTTCTTACTGAGGTCCTCCGGGGGATTCCCAGCAGCGCTCTGGCAGCACAATTCTGGGTGCGTTGGAGCTTCTGTAGGGTGTAGTCTGGGGCTCCCAAGTAGAGGGCGTTATTAAAGTCCAAACGAGATTGGATGAGGCCCTGTATAATTATCTGTTTGGCCTCGAAGCAGAGGAGGGGAAGGACTTTCTTGATCACCCTAAGGAGGCCAAAACAGGTAGCTGAGATCTTAATGGCCTGTGTGTTAAGGCTCAGAGACTTGTCGAGCCAGACACCTAAGCTTTTGATGTTGTCTCTGGGGGGTGGGGCCACTCCCATGCTTGATGGCCAGATCAGCTCTATAGAGGCGGGGGAGGCTGGGCCCAGGATCATCAGCTCAGTTTTATCGTCGTTTAGCTTTAGGCATGAGGTCATCATCCACCTTAGTCCTCCAGACAGGCCGCTAGGTCTGGTGGTGACTGGAGGCCGCTCTTCTCTGCAAGGGAGACCACCAGCTGGGTATCTTCCGCATAGGAGATGATCTTAACACCACGCGGCGAACAACCTCAACCAGTGGCCTCATGTATGCGTTGAAGAGCGTTGGGCTTAAAGAGGAGCCCTGGGGGACTCCGCATCCCAGGGGGCGAGTGGATGAGCGGGATGTGCCGTCGAAGACCTGAAAGGTTCTGTCAGATAAAAAAGAGTTGAACCATGTCAGGGCATCTCCGGTCACTCCTAAGTCGGCAAGGCGGGTTAGCAAGATTTTATGGTGTACCGTGTCAAATGAGCCACTTAGATCGAGGAGGATCACTGCCACTGATCCTCCTCGATCCAGGAGCCGTCTTGCCTCCTCAGTCACAGCCAGTAAAGCGGTCTCTGGTTCAGGGACACAGGACCTGGGGGTTAAGATTAGAGCACAGAGGTTGCACCACCAGTGGCACATAGGCGGCCGGGTGCAGAGTGCAAAGGAGGCGTCAGGAGCCCTGTTGAAACCAATGGAGATCCTCGGTTGAGCAAATAGGCTGCAGGCATGGTTCAGGAGGCTAGCTGAAGAAATCCCATGACTGGAGAGGTAAGTTGGATAGTTGGGGGATGCTGGGACACCATCGGTTGGGCACACCAAGGCCGGATGGCTCAGGAGCAGCGGTGTCTTTTGGCATCCGGTTTTCTCACCAGCTCCAGTAGCGGTCGGGGGGAACCTTCAGGTTGAGGCTGCAGATGTCGAGGGGAAAATCAGGAGAAGTCGCCCAACGATGGATCCCAGGTCAGGATCGCTGGGTAGACTTCACTGGGTTGGAGGGTCACCTGGACTTGGGCCGTGGGCGTAGGGTACAGAGTGGTGCAAGGTTGCGGATCTGCCTAGCTCCTGAGTCCTTTGGATGATTTCTTTGCTGGACAAATCCAGTGTCCACGGGAGACAAGAGTCTTTGTCAAAGATAGGGCAGGTCCCCGGGCTTCTTGGAGGTTGCTTGCTGCGGGCCACGCCTGTTCCTTAGAGCAGGGTTGTTGGAGGAGGAGACAGGCCGGTAGGGCTGTGGCCAAGTCTGTCCTCGTCTTCTTCTCCACTGCTGCATGGCTCTTCAGTCCTTCAATTTCTTAGGTCATTGAATCTGAGGAACAAGGTTCAGGGGAGCCCTTAAATACTACATTTGAGGGTGTTACTAAGGTTGGGGGGTTACTGTCCCCTAAAGTGACTACACCCTTTAGGGGAGAAGGGCACAACCCAACTCCTATTAGACCTAATTCTCCAAACCAAAATGGAGAATACTTAAGAGACGGGTTCACCTCAGCTCCTGGCCACCCTAGGGGTGTGTCAAGACAAGGTGGACACCCCTTTTCTGCTTACTAATTTCCCCACCTGTCCTGCTGCCAAAAGTGGGGCTAGGGCAGGGGGCGGGCATCTTCACTAGTTGGAGCTGCCCAAATCAGCATAACATAGCCTTTGAGGCTCAATGCCAAGTGTTGCTGTTCCTGCAAGGGGGAAGTATGAAGCACACCCACCCAGAGCAGCTGTTGTTTATAAACTCAGAGAGCACAAAGGCTCTCACCCCATGAGGTCAGAAACCTGTCAGCTGGTGGCTGGCTTGCAGAGACCAGTCAGCCAATACACTCGAAGCTGGCCATTTTTCAGTGGGCATGCTAAGATGTCCTCTGAGTGCATTTTATAATGTATCCAACTCTGGCATCAGTGTGGGGTTATTATGATGAGAAGTTTAATATCAAACTTCTCTGTCTTCAGTAAAGCCATCATTGAGCTGTGGAGTTTGTCTTGATAAACTCCCAGCCCATGTACTCAAAATGGCTTCACTGCAATTACAGTGTCCGAGAATGTACTCAGACACTGTAGGTGCATACTGCTCAAGCAGCTATGACCTCACCTGTGATATAGTGCACCCTGCCTAGAGCTGTAAGGCCTGCCAAAGGGGTGACTTACCTATGCCACAGGCAGTGGTGTGTAGGCATGGCACCCAGTTATGTCTGCCAGGTTGACTCTTTTAGTTTAGGTACACCAAAACACATAGCCTGCAATGGCAATGTGTATGTCCCATGCCTAAATTACTCTATCCTGTTTCTGCTCTGTTCCGCTTTATAAATATTCTAATCTATGTGTCTGGTGTAAGATCATTTAGGGTGGCACAATACATGCTGCAGCTCTAAGAGACCCACTCTAGTCACTAAGTCCTTGGTACCACTGGTCCCTTTTACAAGGGCCTTATATGTGGGTCAGAGGTGGGCCAATTGGGGAAACAATGGTACAGTTTAGGGAACGAACACAGATGCTTGGACCTGGTTTGCAGAATCCCAGCATACACTCAGTCAAAGTGCATCAGAAATCTGGCAATAAGTGTGTGGGGGGTACTGCAACAGAAACCCACTTTCCTACAAAAATTCCTCACTCAAAAATGAAAACAGCTATATGTAGGCAGTGGCTGTTACAAATATATATATGTAACGTATACATGAGCCCCCTTGCGGCCATCGCTCGCCAACACAATCTCAACATCATCTCCTACGCTGACGACACTCAACTGATCCTCTCACTCACCAAAGACCCTAACACCGCCAAAACCAACTTACACGAAGGAATGAAAGAAGTAGCCGAGTGGATGAAGCACAGCCGTCTGAAATTGAACTCAGACAAAACTGAAGTCCTCATCTTAGGCACCTCCCCATCCACCTGGGATGACTCTTGGTGGCCAGAGGCCCTTGGAAAAGCACCCATCCCGACGGACCACGCACGGAACCTGGGCGTCATCCTGGACTCCTCACTCTCGATGACCAGACAAGTCAACGCCGTTTCTTCATCTTGCTTCAACATCCTTCGCATGCTCAAAAAAACATTTCGCTGGATCCCCACCGAAACTAGAAAAACGGTCACCCACGCACTGGTCACGAGCCGCCTGGACTACGGAAACACCCTATACGCCGGTACCACCGCAAAACTCCAGAAAAAACTTCAACGCATCCAGAACGCTTCAGCCAGGCTCATACTAGACATCCCGCGTAAAGATCACATCTCTGGTCACCTGAAAAACCTCCACTGGCTCCCCGTAAATAAGAGGATTACTTTCCGCCTCCTAACCCACGCACACAAAGCACTTTACGAACTTGGACCCGAATGCCTCAACACACGACTGTCCTTCTACACCCCCTCCCGTCAGCTACGATCCTCCAACCAAGCCCTTGCCACTGTACCTCGCATCAACAAAACCACCATGGGAGGTAGATCCTTCTCCTACCTGGCGGCTAAAACCTGGAACTCACTTCCCACTCACCTTCGCCTTACTCAGAACCACCTAGCATTCAGAAAGCAACTTAAAACTTGGATATTCGACAAGTAATTCCCCACCCTTCCTCAAGCGCCTTGAGACCCTATGGGTATGTAGCGCGCTATACAAATCTCTTGACTTGACTTGACTTGACATGTAGGACATGTGCATGTAGGTAACAGAAGAGTAGGACAACATGCTACTGACCATTGGATTACACAATGAATGAGGGACACTCGTTACTTAGAGGCAAAAAAACGAAAGCTGATGAACAAATGTGATGGGACTAGGTCCAGCTAGCTAGAAAGGGAGTGTAGAGGAGGAGTAATTGTGATATCCAACACACACCTCTACTGAAGAACTGAAATGTTAATTCTCAGGGTTTTTACTAATACAAAAGAACTTGGCACAGAAGCTGAAATATGAAAAGACATCTTTATTAAACTTAATAAGTGAGGCCACGTCACACAGAAGCCGTAGCAACTGAATGAGGTAGTCTAAAGAATACAGAACACAGAGGTCTTTTATATGCTTAGGATTACAACCTCAGCATAAAAGAAAGGGGCAGTCCTAGCTTCTGCAAGCATACAAAATACCTAATATGGACATACAAGATCTACAAAATATTAGCCAATAGAAAAACATCATGTAACCAGAATGTCCCCCTTACGTCGTGTTTCTGCCCAACCCATAAGTCAATCAATTACAGCACTTATAGGTCAATCAGTAATGGCAGAACATGTCTGTATGCAGTTAGGCGAGCTAGTGTCTGAGATTGCTTTCAAAGCAAGGACAGAGGGGGGTTTTCTACACGTTGCAGTCCAAAGGGCAGAAACACTTCATGAATAGAGCAGTCTGTGTAAAGGCAACACAAATTGATGACAAATGTAAGATGGAGTCAAAATTAAAGAACCTCACTACAACAGTGTAGATATAGCAAGTAAGATACAATGCCATAGGCCTCCGCATTTGACACGGTCAAGTCAAGTCAAGTCAAGTTTAAATTTGTATAGCGCACTACTCACCCAGAGGGTCTCAAGGTGCTTGAGGGAGGGGGGGAGTCGTCTGTTGCTGCGATGAGGGCGGTCTCGGTGCTGTGTTTGGCTCGGAAGCCGGACTGTGAAGGGTCGAGAGATTTGTTGGATTCGAGGAAGGCGGCGAGTTGACTGTTGACGGCTTTCTCAATGACTTTGACAGAGAATGGGAGTAGCGAAATAGGGCGGTAGTTCTTAGGTTCAGTGGGGTCTGCTGTAGGTTTCTTCAAGAGGGCGCTGAGTTCGGTGTGTTTCCAGCTTTCCGGGAAGGTGGCGGAGTTGAGGGTGCAGTTGATGACGTCTCGAAGATGGGGTGCGATAGTGGAGTCTGCTTTGTTGAAAATGTGGTGGGGACATGGGTCGGTTGGCGATCCTGAGTGAATGGTGTTCATCAGGCGGATGGTGTCTTCAGTGGTGATTGGGTTCCAGCCGTAAGCGTAAGCGTTCCATCCTTTTGTCCCGTGTCAAGGCGGCGGGCATGGGGGAACAGGTACTGACCTGGATAGGTTCCTTCCTGGCCGATCGTACTCAGGCAGTCCACCTTGCTGAATTTTCTGCCCTGCCCCGCAGGGTGAATTGTGGGGTTCCCAAGGGATCTTCCCTCTCCCCCCTTTTATTCAACCTTTACATTTTCCCCCTTATTTCTGCACTGCAACAACTGGAGGTCACAGTCTACAACTATGCTGATGACCTCCAACTCATTTTTAATTTCTCTTGCCCCCTATCCGGCGCCGCTAGCCTCCAGTCAGCACCTAGATCTCCAAGCACATGCCGAAGACTTATAGAACCGCTTAGGACGAAATAACATACGCATCCGGGAGATCCCAAACAGAGCAGAGGGACAAAACATTGCCTCCTTTTTTTTTAAATAGTTTTTTTATTAAATGCAACTATCCAATCATCACAAGTAGTAATTTGCAGACAGTTTGATCTGATAACATCAAATACAGATTATTTAATGCAGACTTATATTCATTGAAGCATGTCAGGTGTATAATTATTATTCCTAGCCATTTCCATATCAACAGTCGGAGATATACTTAAATCCCCTCAATATGCATTCCACCCACTCCACTTTTTGTCCCATTTCTTGGGGCATCCTCTAAATTTAAACACTTCTTTTTCTGCTATCGTGCATTTATCCAGTTCAGCCGCCTAGGCATTTGTTGATTGTCAACCCGCTACCCCCCACTTCATTGCTATTGCTCTTTTAACCAATGTGTAACCCATAGTGACCAATTGTTGTTCCACTTCTGTAAGGTCAGTCGCTTCCCAAATGGTAAAAAGATCAGCCTCACTCCATCGTTGGGGCTTCTTAACAAGTGAGTCTTGCATGTGTGTAGTTGCCCGGCCCATATGGGTTGCAGTTATGGACAGTCCCATATAGTATGGTAGAAAGTTGCTTCTTGATGACACCCCCTCAAGCAAAATGCGAACTGTCTAGTCCCTATTCAAGCCAGTGTAACCCCGGTGAGGTAAGTTCTATGTAGGATTTTTTATTGGATCACACGGAAGAGGAGCGAAATAGCTGCCTCCCTCTGTGACATCAGCGCTGTTTCCCAAACTTCATCTTTGATGTCTCCTATGTCAGCTTGCCACCGGCTGCGGAGAGCTTGGAAAAGGTCAGGTAAATTATTACACAACTTACAATACTTTAAAAAAATAGCTTTGTCTGGGATTGATTTAGAGAGCAATGGAATGGAAAAGATTCTGGGAGGATACCCATATCCGGAGGAGCAGTCTTTAGGGCATGACAGATCTGCAGCTATTGAAAAGCCTCCTCCTGAGCCATTTCATATTTCTCCTATAGTTCCGGGAACTATAGGATTCTACCCTTTTTCACAAGATGGCCTATATTGGAGAATCCGATTGCATCCCATTTGTCAAACCCTGGTTGATAGCACAAAAGTCCTAACTTCTGGGTGTACCATAACAGGGTAGACTGAGTCAGTACGTCAGTCGAGCCCAAGCGTTTAGTAGCCTGGTGCCAGAGTTTTACAGTGCAAGCCATAGGGCCCAGAAATCTCCCTTTCCAGACCTTTCTATATAGAGCACCTATATATCCCTCCCTCCCCATTTGGTACCTGTCCAGCATGTAGGCAGGGTCCAATGGAGAGCGGTATAACCAGTGGTTTAACACCACTAGCTGCGACACTCAATAATAAAGTCGTATGTCCGGAAAGGCAATCCCCCCATCGTACCGCCCTGTAGTTAATTTATGCAATGCGATACGCGGCGCCCTTCCGCTCCACAACAGTGATCTAAGCTCACTGTTGATGCTTTGGAAATATGAGTCAGGAATTAAGTATGGGCAGTTCTGAAGGACATAAAAACCTCGGGAGAGCCAGCATCTTAAATAAGGCCGCTCGGCCCAGTAAAGAAAGCAGTAAGGATCTCCAGTGATTGACGTCGTTTCTACATCTACCTCATGGGGTGACTAAGTTCTTGTCATGGAAGAGGCGAGGGCCGGTGGTGATAAAGATCCCTAGGTAGCAAAAACCGTCAAGGGCCACTTCAAGTTCGCACCCCGGGGGAAGTCGAGCTATTAGGCTGTGAAGAACGAATAAAACTGATTTAGTACTTGCCAAAGTTAATAAAAATATTTAGGGACCTATTTAGGGACGCACAGGGGACGCCAAATACACCAGGATGTTGTCCCCATACAAAAATATTTTGTCCTTGTGTCCCTCTTCCCATTTCAGTCCTCTAAGGATCATGTCTCCTGGCACCCAGAAAGCCAACGGTTCTAGAATCCGAGACAAAATGAGGGGGGATAGCGTGCAGCCCTGTCAGGTGCCCCTGCCCAGTGTAAACGTCCGGGATATATGATTATTAACATTGACTGGGCCACCCAGTTCTGTATATAGCAGTTTAATCCAACCCAGAAATTTCGGGCCGAACCCCAGGCATACTAGCACCTGAAAAAGGTAGGGTCATTCTATGGAGTGAAAGGCCATTGAGGCATCCAGAGAGAGCACCACAGCATTTTCCTGTATAAATCATTGCCTCCCCAAAACACTGTGAAGACGGCGGATATTCAGTGCTGTGTTCTGCCCCAGCATAAAGCCAGATTGGCCGGCATGAACTAAAGATGAGATTATCCGGATGAGACGGTTAGCTAGGAGTTTGGCCAGGACCTTGGCTTCGACATTAATTAAAGAAATCGGTCAATAGGAACCGCAGCTGTCTGCTGGTTTACCAGGCTTCTGAATGACCACAATAGAAGCAAGTTATTGGTCGTCTGGTAAGATTCCTTTGTCTAAGCTCTCAATGAATATACTTTTAAGGTGTGGGGTGACCCGCATGGCCACATTCTTAAGGAATTCAATAGGAACGCCATTGGGCCCCATTGCTTTCCCCGATTGTATATTGTTTATTGCCCAGCAGATTTTGTCCTCCATAGGGTCCTCCTCCAGCGTGTTCCTATCGACATCGGATAAAGTAGCTGGGTGAATATCAGCTAGCAGTTGACGCGAGTCTTCTGCTGTATACGTAGTTGAGGAGGTGTAGCCCATCACTAGGTGATCTGCGAAGGCTTTTGCAATGCTTTGTGGGTCAGTAATTTGCCCAGCTACAGGCAGGGTTAGCTTGGGGACCCAGCACTCTCCCTGTTCCCGTCTCTCCACACAGGCTAGCATTTTTCCCGCCCTGTCACCCATCTCATAAACCTTAGGCTGAGTTTGGAACAGTCTGGCCCGCGTTTTCTCTCCGGCCATATTTCTATATTCCAACTGTTTGATGGCTAATTGGTGGGTGGTAGCTTCACACGGTGAGGGTGCCTGTTGTTCCTCCAGTTGTTGGAGCTCTGTCTCTAAATCGAGCAGCTGCTTTTGGATATACCCCACTTTTAATGCTAGTGCACCTCCGTTGTGTCCCGATCCCTAAAATGGAAGACTCGCTCTATAATGGGCCTTGGAGGGGCCCCGGGTTTAGGCCTCCCTCCTGGGTGGGTGGGTGGGTGCGCTCAATAAAGAAACAATGTGAGAGTCTCTTCGGTTGTAGCTTCTTCAGGATCAAATTCTCGACGAACAAGTCTACAGTAGTTCCTTCCACCCACTCTGGGACACCAAGGATTTATGTTATTTTTGCACGTCCTACTTTCATACTCATCAAGCTGTTTCTCCATCTTGGTCTGTTGGTCCAGCAGTTGAGTGACTTGCTGTTTCAGCACGGTGGTGTCTCTGTTCAATTCTGCTGTGACTTCTTCCACCTCTTTCACACGAGAGCCCATTTTCCTAAGGTCGGCTCTGATAAGGGAGACTTCAACGTTCACTGTGTCAATGCAAGACTCTAAGGAGGTTCTCACGCCCGTTATATCTGCCATGATATCTTGAAGTGTTACTTCCTGTTGCAGCGGGTTCTGCTGTGTTTCAGACGCCTCCTGTGACGTGGTCTCCTTCTCCTCAGGAGAGCTTGACCAGGCGAATTTGGCGAATTTGGACTGTACCTGCGTTTTGGGGCCTTTCCCGCTCACCATGATGTCAGCTATCTGGGCCCAGCTGTAACTGAGGTTCATGGGATCAGCCCCAGTACTCACCGCTGCCTGCCCGGAGGGGAAAGAGACACACCCGGGCGGCCTATCGGGTTTCCTGGCTTACCGACCCCTTGGCAGCAGGACGGTGGATGAGGAGCCCAACACGGAGTGAAGCTCATGAGGGCTCACCATGAGCACCCAGGGTAGTGTCCCCTCGCTCTGCTATAATCAATAAGGTCCTGGGCCTCTGCAGCACGTTGGGCAGTAGCAATCAAATAAATTATGAACAGGGTCTACACGTCTCCTTTCTGGGTTCCGATGCCCCCTGCGCTGTACGGTACACTGTATGGTTGCTCACGTTTAATTCGGTGCCCTGGGGTGCGGTGCTGCTTCAACAGGTCTCACTGGACACCACTCATGATGTACCACAATCCGCGCTACGCAGGTTTGATTGGTGGGGGTTACTCAATAAATAGTGATACATAAGTCCCGGTACAGGCCTGCTATTTTTGAGGGTATGCCCGGTAAAAGCTCGTCTGATATACCCAATGCCTTGGGGCCGCAAGTCAATGCTTACAGCTCGCAACGCTCACTACTGAGATATCCCGGGTCCGCCCGCGAATGTCGACAATGGCAGGATACTGCTCTGCAGGCCTCCAAGACCGGGCTCTTGAGTATGCTGGCGGCTGTCGCACTTTCTCCCAGTGTGTCTCTCGGGCCGCACAGGGGCTAAGCGAGGGAAAACAGCACACACTCACCACCATTGCGCCGCTGTCTCAGCCATCGGTGTTTAGCATTCAGGGTGTCGGCCTGGTGGACCTGCTGAACTGCAGCCTCCATTTACTCCACCACCAGCTGGGCGCGGTCACCCCAGGCAGCACGGGGCTGTCCTGCAGCGGCAGACCGCGGGGCGCCGGACGGCCAGAACCGCAGTGACTCGCGGTCTGACCACTGCCCACTGGTTCCTCTGTTGTCGTTGGCTGGCCCCAATGGAGATGGTGTTCAGCCTTACGCCCGCCGCTCCACATTGTCAATCAGTGGAGCGAGGGGCTCCGGCCGCACTAGACGTCGCTCAACGATTTGCAGCCCCAACTTGTCAGCAAGCAGTCTCAGTCGTTGCCCCGGGATAGTAGTGCTGGGACCCTCTAAAAATTGGGGAAGCTAGTGAGGATTACTTGTGGATATTGTCCAGGATGTACAGTGAGGGCTCTGGAGTCGCATTAGCTTGCGGCCATTCCTGTCGACTGCTAGCCACGCCCCAACATTGCCTCCTTTGAAGGAGATCTCTTCCGATCGATTTAAGGGGCTCATCCTGATCTGGAGTTCAAATTAGACCATATGCATTGTGTCGGCCCGCATAGGCCTTCCTTAGCACCGCCAACATCCTTACCTGCGTATAGCTAAAGGAACACATACTCCAAAAGGCTAGAGATAGCCACCCAGTCCAGTTTCAGGGACATCGACCCGTTCTCTTCCAAGACCTGGCTGCCTACACATTGCAAAAAAGGAAGGCATTCCAACCAAATGTCGGCTCATCTCCACTCCATCGAGGTCCCCTACGTCTGGGTTTTCCCCTTTCAATTGATCTTCCGTCTGGATGGGAGGATCCACCAGATCAACTCCATTAAAGACGCCCTCCAACTGTTGAACATTACTGACGACCCTCCGGAGAACCTTCTATCAGCTGCCGGCTCTGGCAAAAAACCAGGGACTCAATAATGGAGGACAGTTGGCCACACCTCGGCCCAACTATGCCCAGATCCAGAGATAATCGCCAAAGAATGCAGGGAAGTTTTAGCCTCCCTGGGAGATGACACCGCCGGTCCAATGTGAAGTGATCCTTGCTCCTGTACCAGGTCACCAACGTTAGGCCGGCCTGAGGCTCCTACGGTGCCTCACTTGCTTTCCTTTAGAGTAGGGGTGGGTCTAGGCAGGAGAAGTTGCAAGACGGGGTGCCACTGGCTTCTTCCACCCCTCTCTCATGGGTCTAACCACCCAGGACATTGATACTGTTCCTCATATAATGTTATATGTTGACGACACGCAGCTAGCTTTATTTCGACAATTCATGCCATAAAAGCAAGCAAGTAAATACAATATGATAAAAAAAATATGAAATTCAGACGATAAATACAAATTCACTCTAGTATGAGTGCTGTAGCATTGCAGCATACCAAAGTATACTGTTTAAAAACACTAGTGCCAATAACATCATCACTTCCCCACTATTCAATTTCCGTCCTTGCTATTGCATCATACAAAATCCAAGAAATCAATTGATCACAAATAAAATAATGCAGCATGAATTTAAAAGAGATATTTTGAAACAAGCTTATCTATCTATATTACTAATACATACAAATATAAATATCTACCCACCTCAACGTAGATAAAACAAATTGTTACTGAAATAATATGAGAGGAAGATGTCATATCGCCTCAAATCTGTCAACGCCAACGATGTTCGCATATCATTTTAGGAAACAAATCTGATATATGACGATAGTGCATTCATATTCAGGTGAGAATAAAATCTGACAGTTCATTTAGACAACAACTTTAAGAATTTTATCCCAGCAAGTCCATGCTACCAGTTCAGTTAGATATAGTGTTAAAGAACAAGCACGTCCATCGGACGCTTTAGTTTAGCAGTAGAATTCTCAGATATGCATTATTTAAATTAAAAACAATTGTTATTATTAGCATGAGCAGTGGTATCCGTTACTATTCTACTGTGGCAAGGGTTCTGGCTCTTATTACCCACAAACTTCTAAATAAACAGCTGTCGCGGTTCCTGGCCGAGGGCAACTGGCTTGATCACTCTCAATTTGTTTTCCGTGAGGGACACGGGACTGAAACGGCACTGCTAACAGCTGTGGAGGAACTCAGGAGTGTTCTGGATGACGGAGGGAAGGCCGCCTTGGTATTATTAGACCTATCGGCGGCCTTCGACACGGTCTGCCATGAGACACTCCTGACTCGTCTCACAGATGCCAGAGTCCACGGCTCGGCATGTGCCCTCCTTGCATCCTATCTGGGTAACAGAGCATTCTCAGTAGAGCTGGGTGAGGCAAGATCCAAATCTTTCGGTTCCCCATGTGGGGTACCTCAGGGGTCTTCCTTAATCCCGACCCTTTTTAATCTGTACGTGGCACCATTGGCAGAAATTATAAGGAAAAGTGGCTTCACCCCAGTTTCCTATGCCGATGACACACAGATAGTGGTGTCTATCGGCAAGTATGTGAACGACACGGCAGAAAAATTCAGATTTTGCATGTCTCAGGTCAGCGAATGGATGCTGAATAATTGCCTGAAGCTGAATGGGGACAAGAGTGAGGTTCTGGTGTTGGGGGAGAATCAAACATCTGGTCCCCGGCATGGTGGCCCGAGAGCTTAGGCAACTGTCCAGATCCTTCAGATGAAGTAAAAAATCTGGGCATGACCCTTGATACTAAACTTTCTTTTGACTCCCAAGCCAGTAAGCTGGCCTCTTCAGTTTGGTACATCTTAAAGATGCTTAAAAAATTACTGCCTTATTTACCAGATGACACACGAAAGACAGTGGTGTCGGCCTTGGCCTTGTCATGGTTGGATTATGGGAATGCCCTGTACGCCGGAGCCAAGGTACAGATTCTTTCCAAGTTACAACGTTTGCAGAATGCAGCTGCAAGGTAGGTACTCGACATTCCTAAATATGAGCCAATTTCCCACAAATTAAAAACTCTCCACTGGCTCACAATTGCTAAAAGAGTGCAGTTTAAATCTTTGTGCATGGCCTATAAGGCGCTGCATGGATCTGGCTCACACTTCCTGAAAACCCACTTGAAACCGTATGAAACCGCTAGAGTCCTTAGATCAAGCCAATTAAAACTAATCAGGGTTCCGAAATTCAGACGGACCAGATGGGGTGGTAGAAGTTTTCTTTTGCACACAGCCAGGGCTTGGAACTTGTTGCCACTCACCTTAAAAAATAGTCTGTCTCTGGGCTCTTTTAGAAAAGCACTGAAAACATGGCTCTTTACTGCGATAGTTAGGCTGCCCGTCCCAGATCCTGCTGTCTGTCATAGCGGCTGTCATGGTTCACGGCGCTTGCCGCTTCCTGCCATCCTCGATCACACACAGAATTGCCGGGATACTCACTTCCGGCGGAAGTCGAGTCCCGGTCTAGTCCTAGGCAGCTGACCTGGGGTTGCTGAAGCACTTCCAGGGGAAACACTTAAACATTGCGTTTCCCGCCGGCTCAGTGCTTCGAATCTGACCTGATACGCGGAGTTGTGTTCCGGAACGAAGACGCAACAAAGACCATCTGGTCCACGCCGGGGGCGCTGTTTGGTGTCTGTCCTACGCCGCGCTGAAGCACTGCTTGGTGTTTGGTCTATGTCGCGTTTGAAGCACTTGTGTTTCGTCCATATGAAACCCGCGCAGGAGCGCTTGCTTACATTTCCTTAAAGGCCACACCGCGCTGGAGCGCTATTTGTAGTTTGTACATGTACTGCCTTCAATAACCCTTGCCACGCAGGAGCGCTATACTGGGGCTAAGAATCTTTTGCACAGGAGTGCTTTACTTTTTGGGTTTTGTTCTGACATTGGTTTCCCCATCGCGCAGGAGCGCTGCTTGGGGAAAAGCTCCGCTGTTCTGGAGCAGTGTACATAGCTTGCTTTTGTTTTTCCAGGGATGCCACTGGTGTTGTGACTGTGTTCTACTCCCTGCCATACGCGCAGGAGCGCTTTTGCCTTCTGGTTTGACTTTGGTTTATGTTTACCTCGCGCAGGAGCGCTTTCCTTTGGCATTAGCTTGGGTACATCGCGCAGGAGCGCCTCACCTTGGCTATCCTTATCAGGAGCTGATTTGATGTCTGGGTATCGCAGTCTACAGAAGTTCTGGTGAGTCCCTGGAGGGAAACTCATTCTGTGTGTGTTTTGAGGAGTTACATTAAAGGCGGGTGGTGTGGTTCTTTTCTGATCTTGTGCCTTTCTGGTTTCTAGCTGGCACCAAGATACCCCGCAAGCTCCAATCCCAAACTAGCCTCTTCATCCTGGCTCACTTCCCTGCGTCCATCTCATCCCTGCTGGGTCCTACTTTCCACGAGGGTCAGGTGGGTACAGGGACGGGTGCTCTTGTCGTCTCTGCGGAATCTGCTTCACAAGCAGAGGTAAGTCTGACAGCGCCAAGACACCCCCGGGCATTCGCGCGCTCTATAAATGGATAAATCAAATCAAATCAAATCAAACATCCACCCCAGACTCCTAGCAACAGCACATGCATGGGCTAATCTTGGGTCAGTTTGAAGAATTCTAAGAGTTGTACAACTGCTTTGGGTCCCCAGTTGCCTGCATAGCTGTTTAATCATGTTCTGGTAGGGACCACTATATCCTGGGCTGAAGAACAGGACATAACCAATTGATTCTACTAGGCTATTGCAAGTGGGCGTCATCATTTAAAGCCCATTTATTGGTAAATGTTTTCCGGAGCAATGTGCCAACCTTGAATTGGAAATATCATTTCCTATCCAGTGGCATAGTAAAAGCATTCCAATATGGTTCCAAAAAGCTGCTACACTTAAAATCTAGGAAACTCTCCGTCAGTGAGGAGTTAAATGTCAGTTCAGTCTCACTTTGCCTAACCCACAACCAGTGGTGTTTTTTCAGCATCTCTGCTGTCGGAACTGGTTTGGAAGATGGATTTTTTCAAAACATTCTCCGACCTTTGGCTGTTAAAAGCGACTTGATTTGTTGAAGTCAGTCGATTTTATTTAACCTATCATCCTCCATCATGATCTTTAAGGCATGGCGTACTGAGCTAATCCTGGTTGAGATCATGGCATTCTCTAAAATATCAATGGATAGAGTCTGACTTTATCCGCTATCATATTCCTGCCCATATCAAAGCTCAAGGGTTTCATTGAAGTGCCACATGGAAGACGAGCTAAAGTTCTCAGAAACATATTCTCTTATCTTGTTAAAGAGGATATGTTAGAAAAGCCCCG
This sequence comes from Lissotriton vulgaris, assembly GCF_964263255.1. Classification (NCBI taxonomy): domain Eukaryota; kingdom Metazoa; phylum Chordata; class Amphibia; order Caudata; family Salamandridae; genus Lissotriton; species Lissotriton vulgaris. Next base: position 1,677,150,288 of record NC_141693.1, on the reverse strand, counting down.
CAGTTATGATTTATATAGGAATGAGCCCACTGCTTTAGCATCATAAATCTGCAGTGCTGAAGAAATGGGTTGACTAAAGGCGATACTATGCTCTTTTGTTATGGCACCAATACTATGCCATGTGTAAGAGACATTAAGTCCACCTGGAGTTTCCATGAAAGGGGCAAGGATAGAATGACACCGAAGTAATTATTAAAAACATCTACCATCTCAAGTGGCATACCCCCAACTCCAGTCTACACTTAAATGACTTGTGTTTCTTTAGGGGCATAAACTTTGTCCTTGCAGAAGATCTCCAGTCCACGTTCAATTTCTCAAAATGGAATAGCACATGCTGCAACCCACTAGGTGACTTGTAGATCCATGGGGTGTCATTCACAAACACCAGATTAGGTGTTTTTTACCGGCCAGAGTGGGTGCATCGGTGGAAAAAGAAGATAAGAAGTGTACAATGTCATTGAGAAAGGGGGGTAGGAGCCAAAACGCAGCCTTGTTGATTGCCTTTATTTATGGAAAACTGGTCAGTTAGTTCACCTTGGCTGTCCCATCGACCCTGTAATTACCCTTGTGTATATGGATTAGTATAGTCAGGAGATCCAAAGGCATGCCCATGTCACAAAGCCCCTGCCATAGCTTCTAATGGAGGACCAAATCAAAGGCTGATTTGAGATCGATGAAGGCAACATACTGCCAATCCCCACAGTTCAATACAGAAGCAGAAAACAAAAGACCTGGTCCATTGTAGATGTTGTTTTGTGGAAGCCAGCTTGAAAAGGTGAGAGGATATCAATTTAATTGTCAGTGATCCACTCCTGTATCTTGCCTAAAACAAGTCATGCAAAGATTTTTTTAACACTGTCAATCAAACTGATTGGCCTTTTTTTATGAATAGGGATAACTTTGGTTCCTTTCCAGGTGTCTGGTATAGGGGCTCCACGTGCAGTGGCATTTGCCAAGACGAGAATGTACCTGGACTAGTTGTCTCTATCCTGTAGAAATATATCTGCTGATATGCCATTTGGTCCTGGCGCTCTACCTCTGGCAACTGCATCCAAGGCAAGAGAGACGTTAACTAGATCAAGTGAAAGCACAGACAGAACAAAATAATCATCTGTGCACAAAGCACTTGGTTCATCGTTCTTTTTGGTGCGCGAATGACTTACAGAATATAGATTTGAGAAGTGGCAACCCAAGCAGAAGGGGTAATATAGTTATGGTGTGGGGGTACTCGGCCACCCCTTCACATGTAACTAAGGCCCAGAATGTAAAAGAATCCTTAAGCGAGTAGGTCAGTGTTAAGTCCTGCCACCTCCCTTCACCCCATTAGCTTTTTGCCCGAATCTGTGCCAATTCATAAGACTTCCTTGCTGTTTGGATCCATAACATATCCTTCATTCTCAGTGCCTTGTGCAGCAGCCTTCGTGTTCGCCTGCACTCACTATGAAACCATGCTTTGGCTCTAGATGGTCGCCTACGTAAACTAGTTATTGAGACAGATAAGTAGGATAACATTTTCTTCAAAAATGATTGTGAATGTCAATGATTGTCTCTTTGTCTGCTTTCAGTCAATTCCAGTAGGCAGGCTTGTAGATTTTCATCTATTGCGGACTGGAGATCAGGGGACTCTGCTACCTGAGACCATTTAATTCAACGCTGTGGGATAAACCGCTGTGCAAAATTTGCTTTTCAATTTAAAGCAAAAGGGTTCCATAGTAAGACACAATGGAAAATGGTCACTCTCAATCTTGTTACGATCATATCCTCACCTACAGACCCCTGGGCCTCACGCTTTGGTCATGCTTTGGTCACAACTACCATCGCCAACCTCATCGCACCCCAAGCCATCGCCTCCAAGGACTACATACTCATCGGAGACCTGAATTTCCACCTCGACAACCTCAGCGATCCCAACTCCACCACCTTCCTGGACAACCTCGCCAACATCAGACTGAAATAGCTTGTCACCAGCCCCACCCTCAAGGCTGGACACACCCTTTACCCCATCTTCGCAGGAGGGAACAACATCCACTTCAGCCTCACCACGCTGCCCCTCTGGACAGACTACCACTGCATACACTGCTCCTTCAAAACTGCCACCGCTCACAAACCCACTCCACACCCACTACAAAGGAACTGGAGCAAGGTCACTCAAAGGCCACCTTCTTCACCACGTCCTTCAAAAATCTAGACGCATTTGCAGTTGGCTCAAAAAACTATGGAGGAGCAGCAAAAGCATAGAATGTCTTGATAGTATACCAGCAACTAATATGATCCACGAAAAGGACCTTCATCTGGAACAAAATCCTCACCAACTCCAGCAACTCGTAGGAACACTTCAGCATCATCCAGCAATTCACCAAACCCCCCAGCGAAGCCATGGACATCACACCCTCCCAGGACCTCTGCAACAAATTTGGCTCCTACTTCCACCTAAAGATCAAGGCCCTGTACGACAACTTCAGCAAACGGACTCCAGAAACCACCCTTTCCACCATCACCGCCTGGACCCCGGTCACCACCAAAGATACCACCTCGACCATGAAGAGCACCCACTCAGGAGCCCCCATAGACGCCTGTCCACCGCCCATCTTCCACAGAGCCGCCGCAGCCATAGCGCCCGTGCTACATCGCACCATCAACGCCACCTTCGAATCTGGCACTTTCCCCGATGACTGCAAATGCGAAGACGTCAAGCCCCTCCTCAAGAAGCCCTCTGCAGATCGGACGGACCTGAAAAACTACCGACCCATCTCTCTCCTTCCTTTCGCAGCCAAAGTCACAAGAAGATCGTCAACGCCCAGCTGCCTAACTTCACCGAAGAGTACACCATCCTTGACTCCTCCCATTCAGGATTCCTCAGTAACCACATCACAGAGACCGCCCTACTGGCCGCAACAGATGACATCCGCACACTCCTCAACCAAGCCACACCACAGCCCTCATCCTTCTAGACCTCTCCGCAGCCTTCGGCATCGTCTCCCACAGCACTCTCGCTGCCAGACTTCACGACTCTGGCATACAGGGAACCACCCTCGACTGGCTCTGCTCCTTCCTCACCGGAAGAACCCAAAGGATCAGACTCCCGCCTTTCCTCTCCGAACCCACAGAGATCAACTGCAGAGTACCCCAAGGATCGTTGCTCAGTCCCACGCTCTTCAACATCAACATTGCCCCCCTCGCCACCATCGTCAGACAGCATGGACTCAGCATAGTATCCTACGCCGACGACACGCAGCTCATCCTCTCCCCCACGAAGAACCTAGAAGACATCAGACTCGGCTTCCAGCAAGGAATGAAAGACATCACAGCTTGGATGAACAGCAGATGTCTGAAGCTCAACTCGGAGAAGACAGAAGTCCTCGGATCCACCCCCTTAACCTGGGACAACACTTGGTGGCCCACAGCCCTCAGCAACTCCTCCACCCCCACGGACCATGCCCGGAACCTCAGTATAATACTCAACTCCTCCCTCATCATGTCCCACCAGATAAACACCATTGCCTCCACCTGCTTCCACACCCTCCACATCCTTTGCAAGACTTTCAAGTGGATCCGCTCCAATACCAGTAAAACCGTCACCCACACACACAACTAGCAGACTGGACTATGGGAACGCCCTCTATACTGGAATCAACAAATCCTCCCTGCTATGCAAACTCCAGACCATCCAGAACACTGCAGCCAGACTTGTCCTCTGCATCCCATGACATGAGCACATCACCCAACACCTGTGAGACCTCCACAGGCTCCCTGTCGAGAGGAGAGTAACCTTCAAGCTACTCACCCACACCTACAAATCTCTCCACAAAATCGAACCCAAAAACCTCAACGAAAGAGTCTCTTTCCACGTACCCAAAAGAATCCTCCGCTCCGCCAACCTCGCCCCAGCAAAACCCCACGCATCCGCAGAACCAGAGCTGGTGGAAGAGCCTTCTCCTACGTCGCAGCCAAGGTCTGGAACAAGTTCCCTGTCAACATCAGACGCTCCCCTACTCTGCACATCTTCAGGAAGAGCCTCAAGACCTGGCTTTTCAGCTAACTCGGAGCTGCACCCCCTGCCCCTAGCACCTTGAGACCCTCGCGGGTGAGTAGCATGCTTCACAATATCCTGATTGAATGATTGATTGAGAAGTGGCCATAGTTGTAAATCTATTCAAATGTAATCTATGTGACTAGCATGAAGAGAGTTATTATAAGTGCTTGCCCCCTTCCTATCGGATTTGCATCTACCATGTAGGAAGGTGGAATCCGACTGCATGGTTACCCTCACTTTTTTCCTGGTGTTTTGATGGTTTTTGACTTCGTTTGGCTGGGATCCTGCTATCCAGGGTCCCAGCCTATCTGTTTCCCTCTCTAAACTGATTGCATGTACCTTAGGTACACTCCAGATTGGTTACTGGGTTACCCTTGTGAGTCCCTAGTATATGGTACCTTAGATACCAAGGGCATAGGTACCCCAGAGGCCTACCAGGGCCTGAAGCATGCATTATGCCACCCCTGGGAAGCCTTCCATAATGACACTACAGGTCTTCTACTGCAGCCTGGGTAAGGTGGTGCTCGCACCCCTTACTTAGATATAGTATACCTATATATACCTTTTAAAACAGACACATATATACCTAAAATTCACTCCTATGGCAGGCCTTGACAATCCTGGAGGCAGAGTGCTTGGTTTTGTGTGAGAGGGTGCCCTAGCATGATCTGAACCCCTCTGCAGCTTTCAGAATCCCTTCCTTATAGCTGTTCTGTGATACAGCCATACCATATACTCTTAAGTGCATTTTAAACCTCACGGTTAATGCCAACTTTGGAATGGCTTCATCAAAACATGTTGTGTTTGGTGTCAAACACTTTGGAATACTACCCCCCCACCAGTTCTGGCAGTGGGGGTAGCATTCCACCCTTCTAGAGGGAGAAGACATGTACACGCTGGTCTAACCGGTAAAAGTTAAACAGAGCCCCAGCATCAACAAAATGGATGCTGCTGCCACAGACACAAGTTTGACCTCCTGCTGCTGGACGAAACTTCGGCAGGGGAGGCCTGGACAATAGGTTTCCTGTCACAGGGAGGTGTGACCACCTCCCCAGACAGGCTTTAGTGCATTGGGGCAGGGTGCGTGTATTCAGTGAATGCTTTTCAGACAGTGCCTGGGGCACACAAGGCGTCCCCGTGCATTTTCCAGTTCAAACTGGTTGCTGGGGCACTCAGCCCCAGCTCTAGCACAAAACTGGGCAAAGGGGAAGGGGTGTAACCACCCCCACCCCAGGTCCTCCCATAGGTGGGACCTTAGAGTTAGTCCATCCCCTAAACTTGGTATAATTATAGGAACCCAGTCCCTAGGACTTTTGATTACCCTGGACGAAACACTGAAACATATCTCTTGGACCTTCGACATTCTATTTCGACCAGAAGACTGAAGAAATCTCCCTTGGGGTCAAAGAGTGACTCCCCTGTTCAAACAGGCACCAAAGAAGCATGTTGCAGGTCTTCATTTTTGAGGCTCCCGCCAGATCCCGAAGAATCTGTGAAACAGGACATGGACTTCCAGACATCTCCGGGGCTGACAGGAGTCCCCAGCAAAGCTGAGACCTATAGCCATCACGAGAGACATGGGACCGGAACTCCTGGACATCCAGCACATTTGCTAGTGCATCGACTTCCAGAGCTTCCCGAAGTTGTGCATTGGGCAACTTGTGGGCCTACACTCCACGAGTGTTCTGTGTGCCCGCTTCCTGCATTTCCGCTCAAGGCCCCTTCGCGATTCCTGGTCCGTTGACTGGTGGGTCCCCACGAAGGAATCTCCTTTGTTTCTTGGGCTTTACTGGTTGCTCCAGATGTGCTCTGACTCCCCTCAAAAGGGTAAGTCCCTCAGACCTTGCTGGTCTGCACCAAAGCCAATCTTTGCATTCTGCGTGGGTTGCTGTTGCCAAGGCTTGTTGGGTCCAATCCGGATACCGACACTGCAGCACTCAACATCCGATGTGGGACAGCTCGAATCCAGCTCCTGGTTGTCATCGATGCCTCCTGGTCCTCGTGGCTGAAGAGTCAAGCTTCACCTACATCACCTGAAATCATCCGACATCGGCTGGCATCTTCTTGTCGCCTCCCTGGTCACTGGCTAGTGACCCAGACTGTGTCCCCTCTGCTTTCAGGTTCTTCAGATCTCCGATCCACCCTTGTATCCATCCGGACACTTTTCATCACGCCTGCAGCACTTCGTTGCAGCTCTACATCGGAAACGACGACGAAACCTGACACGAAAAGACACCTATGCACCCGGCTTCCCTGGGTGAGGTAACACGAGTACTTTGGTGCTCCCGTGGGTCTTGACTCTCGAAGTGTCCAGTACTGAAGGGGTTTTTCCTAGTCCACTCTCAAGTGCTCTATCAGCCTAATTCATGAAGCCCGATTGGGCTCGCAAAGGGCCAGATTCTGAGAATCTGGCCCTTTGCGAGTGAGATTTTTGCATTTGGGATTCATCATCCCAAATGCAAAAATCGGTAATTGCGTTTTCGCAAATTTGCAATGGATTACATTTAAGGAATCTCTATTTGAGATTCCTTAAATGCAATTCATCATCCATTTAAAAATTGCGAAATCGCAATTTCGGGCCGCTATTTACCGCGAGGTCAAACCTCGTGGTAAATAGAGATAACTCAGAAAAATGCTTTTAAAAGCATTTTTCTGAGTTGCATGTTGCACACACACATGTCCTTTGGACATGTGTGTGCGCAACCCCTGTTCATATTGGCATTTAAGGGGTGCTACAGGGTGTCCTTTGGACACCCCTGGCACCCTTTCAATCGCTATCTTATTTGCGATTAGCTAATTGCTAATCGCAAATAAGGAATACTCCCCATTCATTCCTATGGGCCTTTTGGCCCACAGGAATGAATGGGGAGTTATACCTTATTTGCGATTAGCAATTTGCTAATCGTAAAATAAGGAATTAGTAGGAATCGCATTTTTTTTGCATATTCCTACATGAATCCCGTTTTGCGAGTCCTTAATAGCGATTCGCTATGAATCGCTATTAGGGGCTCGCAAAACGGGAGTATGATGAATCAGGCTGTTAATCTTTAAAAATCTAATTGCAACTTTCTCTATAGAAGTCAATGGTGATTCGCGGCTGTGTTTAGACACTGCACGCGTCCCCCGTGGGTCTCCTGTGTCCCTCCCTTGGGTGGTTCCTGGTTGCCCCAGCAGTTCTACAGGCCCTAGGCCTTCTTTATGTTCACAGCGGTACTTATACCACTTTCTTAGTATATGGTTTGTGAGGCCCCTGGGGCAAAACGTATACTGTGCTAATTTAATGAGTGCTAATTATGTTTCTGTATTGTGCCTCTAGCCTCATAGAGAGACTTGAGAGGTGTGTTTAAATTAAATACATATATTTTATATATACCTGGTGTGGTTCTCCTTTCATTTGGTCATTCACAAGATTATAGACTGGTAAAACAAGCTGCTTTACATTCCTTCAAGACTTAGCCTGAAGACTGCTCTCCACAGCTACCACTAGGATAGCTTTCTATAGTTTGTCTTTAACCTACCATCAATAAGGGGTCGTTTGGACTGGTGCAAGGTGCCCACTAGAATAGTGGACACCATATGCCAGCCCAACTTCTCACATACCATTTGTTGATGTTAGCCCAAATTCTAATGAGAGTGCCTTAAGCTGTATGGGCAGCCTCTGTCCATCTTTATATGGGAGTAAATCGAGCTGTGGAATGCCCAACGCCGGATCCTCCTCCGCCAGTTTGACATCATCATTGTCTAGTTATGGTATGTTATGGGTGGTTTTATAACGCGCTCAATTACTCAGGAGTATCCTGGCACAGGGTGGAGAGGCAACACTACAGAAGAGGAAAGAGAATTACAACACCATTTTGAAAAGATGGGTCTTAAGTGCTTTTTTAAAGAGATTAAAGTTCTGATTTGCACGAAGAGCCAAAGGTAGAGAATTCCAGGCAGCTGCTGCTTTCACGGCAATAGACTGTCGACCAAGACGGGACTGTTTGAAGCGTGGAATAGTCTGCCGATATTGAGTGGCAGAGCGGAGGGGGCGGGTAGGGAGGTATAACGAAAAACGTTTCCTCGGGTAAAGTGGGCCCTGCTCATAAACAGCTCTGTGTGCAAAGGTAAGTGACTTAAATGTAATCCGTTGAGAGACTGGAAGCCAATGCAGGCTGTGCAGATGGCAACGGACGCTGGTCTTTCTTGAGATGTTAAAAAGGAGTCCGGCAGCCGCATTTTGTATTATCTGAAGGCGATTAGTCAGGTATCCCGGGATGCCGATGAACAGGGCATTAGCATAATCGAGGCGAGAGAGAATAAAAGCTCTCGTCACTGTTTCTTTCGCCACTCTGGGGAGAAGAGGAAAACATTTGCTGAGTGCTTTGCGAGTGCCAAAGCAACCGCATGTGAGTTTCTTAATATGTTCCTCAAATTTTAAGTCTTCCCCGAACCATACCCCCAAGTTTTTAGCCGGATTGCCCACAGAGCTGGGGGATGGAATATCCAAAGGCCACAGGGATTCTCTGAAATGTGGGGGGAACTGCCCATATAGTAGAATTTCAGATGTGTCTTCATTACATTTTAGCTGGGCAGATGCCAGCCAATTGAAGACTGAGGAAAGAAAGGTCCGGGCGGATGAGGTGTCCAAATTTGTGGCCGACCAAGTGAACAGCAACTGCGTGTCATCAGCGTACGCTATTATTTTAGCGCCCAGTTGTTCGGCCAAAAAAATCAAAGGGGTCAGATATATATTAAACAATAACGGACTTAAAGTCGACCCCTGGGGCACCCCGGTGGAAAGACGCTTTGCCCAAGACGAAAAAGTTGGTAGCCATACCTGCTGAGTCCGGTTAAGAAGAAATTAAGTCAGCCACTCTAAGGCTGAACTGGTGATGCCAATAGATGACAGACGGGTAAGGAGAAGCTGATGGGGAACCGTGGCGAACGCGGCAGAGAGGTCCAATAACATTATAGCCGCTCTGCCACGAGCTTTATGATGGGGGCATTGGTGTTAGTAAGCCATGTTTCTGTTATAAACAAAATATCAAGGTGGCCACAGGACAGGAGTTCAAAAATAACAGTGGCATGTTTACTCAGAGAGCACGCATTTATGAGAGCAGCTGTAATTGTTAATGAATTATTTAAATCGTGAGTGGGAGCAGCCAAAGTTTGAGGAGAGCCAAAATCACATGCACGGCAGAAGCTAGGGACGCCATCTGAAACATCCCATGAGACAGTGTCCCTGCACTCAGTAGTTTTGAGAGCTAACAGCTCCTCTCGAGAATACTTTATAGCATCATCCACCAAGTCAGGGATAATTCGGGCAGCATGTCCAGCGCTAAGCGCGCCCGGAGCGCGGACGGGCGCAGACGGGCAGACCTTCGGCTTACCTCCGGCGCACCAGAGGCGCGACCACTGCGTGCGACCGCTGCGCATTCGAAAGGGCATGGTCAATTTATGGGTGCACCTCCCTCCCCCAGCTAGAACGCTGCCACGGGTCCAGCCAGGGTCCGGAACTACACACAAGATGGCCGCCCGCCCTCCACTCAATCAGCACAACAGCCGCGGTGGAACGGGGCAGGGAAGGCACACCTCAGCACCACAAATGAAAAACAGGTAAGCGTTTTACAAACTCAAAGATTTATCAGAGCAGTGAGCTAAAAAGTAAGCGAAGGCGCCTCTGCGCAGGACTTAGGCACAGGAAGATTAAAATGCAATTTTAAATTGATCAAAGTGATAAAAACGTAAATGCAGCCTCAGCACAACAAACGGGTCCGCGTGGGAGCTGCCACCACCCACAATAGCCGCAAGTGTCTCAAAGTGAGGCTCAATTTATGGGTGCACCTCCCTCCCCCACCTAGAACGCTGCCACTGGTCCAGCTGGGCTTCGGGACTACACACAAGATGGCCGCCTGCCCTACACTCAATCGGCACAACAGCCGCGGTGGAACGGGGCAGGGAAGGCACACCTCAGCACCACAAATGTAAAAACAGGTAAGCATTTTACAAATCCAAAGATTTATCAGAGCAGTGAGCTAAAAAATAAGCGAAGGCGCCTCTGCGCAGGACTTAGGCACAGGAAGATTAAAATGCAATTTTAAATTGATCAAAGTGATAAAAACGTAAATGCAGCCTCAGCACAACAAACGGGTCCGCGTGGGAGCTGCCACCACCCACACTAGCCGCAAGTGTCTCAAAGTGAGGCTCAATTTATAGGTGCACCTCCCTCCCCCAGCTAAAACGCTGCCAATTGTCCAGCCGAGGTCCGGGACTACACACAAGATGGCCACCCGCCCTCCACTCAATCGGCACAACAGCCGCGGTGGAACGCCGCTAATGACTCAAGCATAGTGTTAAAATCCCCTGCAAGTACCATTCCATACAACCTGAACTCTATAGATGCAATAGGGACATGTACAAATATTTCCTCATATTCCTCCACTAGTGATGCTGCATATACCCTTTTTCCTAGTCTCCTCACACTGTACAGACATGCAACCACTGTACCACAGCATAGGTACAACAGGGCACACATTTGTACACATGCCATCATAGAGCACACTTTTGGTCTCCTAAAGCCGCGATTCAGATGTCTTGACCATACCAGAGGGGGTGTGGGGGTGTGCTGTGTTCCTCTGAAGGTGTATGCAAGATAACAGTAGCCTGTTGTGTGTTGCACAACATTACAGTAGGTCCAGGCTTACACATACTTCTGAACCCTCACCAAGGTATGAATCCAGAGAACCGGGAAGTTGTCCCTAACAGAGGGCAGGGTATGCAGGTGCACGACCAACTGGTTGACTCTTTTTTCTCATGAGCCACCAGATGTGTTACATCCTTTATATAGTTTTTATAGATTGTTGACATTGATGATTGGTGGATTTTTTTCACTCTGCCCATAAATTCCATCCTGAGACTACTCTGTAAGCCATACATAATGTATGTAAACAACAGTCTTGTCAAGAGTCAAAAGATGAGGCATGCAACACATTTCTTGCATATGATCGCAATAAGCATGGGCAAAGTCTCAAAGGAATCTATTGCCCTAGGGCAGTAAATGTCACTACATGTGTGATGTCTCCTGTGCAGTGGACATCTGAAAATCTGTCTGCACCAAGTGTCACAATGAGTCATGTCACTGCATAAAGTGAGTGACGACTGGCATTGTGTACAAGATGGAAAGCTAAAGCTACATGAAAATTGTTGAGATTACAAATATAGATAAAGAGTCTTCTATTGAAATTTTGAGTTGCACATACTACAAACAATAATGCCTTCCTCATAGTTTATATTTGCCATGCTGTGTGGCACACTGTACCTTTTACAATGGCCCTTACTAACATATGTTGCATTGGGTGACAGGTAGTGATGACAACTTATTGATCCACTACCTCTACATTTCTAGGGCCAACTAGTGATCAAAACGTAACAAACTACATACTGTTAAACTGAACATAATGTCAGTGTTGTAGACTCAGTAGTCCATGGTGCAGACCTAGTGAGGCTAGGGATGTTTACCAATTTAGTGGATATGATATACCGTTTACCAACATTGTATCATGATGGGTAGCATGATGCTATAGTGACATTTTACACACTCATTAAATCTCCAAGTTTCATATGTGATATATTCAGACAGAACTGAATGCATTATGATAATTATCTGTGAGGAGCTATGTTTAGAAATAGTAACATTAAACACATGTATGTACAGATAGGAAAATATATATTGCATCTGTGTGTGCTGCTACTCATGTGGCATTGTAGCTATATGTCTGTCATACTTACGCTATGGTGCAAGTGAACCTGTATAATGACCTGGAATGTCTCTGCTTAGAAAGAGACTCCTTCATGCGCCCAACTAAAAAGTAGAAGGTTGTTTGCATTTGTGTGTATGATGCTGAAAGCATCACACATACTAATAAAGTCTAATGTGCATCTATTATTATATGTAACTGTCTCATGGATACTTCCAGGGAGCATGATAAATGATTGACAAGGTGTGAATGGCACTGTTTGAGATGTAAATGGTGGACTTACACATCCTATATGTAATTTCCTGTATGTCACTTCCAGTAATAGTGGGCCCGATTCACAGAAGTAATCTGAGATAAAATCCTAAACTTACTACTTTTGGTATTCACAGAAGGCATTTAGTAGTAGTAAAGTTAGGATTGTGTCTTAAGTCTGTCTTAAGTCTGTCCTAAGTTTGTCTTAAGTTTGTCTAAAATCTGTCTTAAGTCAAACTTAAGACAAAATCCTAACTTTAATACTACTAAATGTCTTCTGTGAATACCAAAAGTAATAAGTTTAGGATTTTGTCTCTGGTTAGTTCTGTGAATCGGCCCCATTGCTATTAATTTCTTAGCCGAGTCTCCACCCCATATGTGGAGATTGCTCTATGGCCTTGGGCACAGAATCTGCACCCTGGATGGAGGTTACACACTCGGAGCATAGACTCTGCAACAGGGCCTGAAACCAATGAAAATACACAGGAAGTGACATATAATTAATTACATAAGGAAGTTGAAGGCAGCCATTTTGTGTTCATTCTGTGCCATTCTCACCTAAGAGTAACATCTTCTGCCATCCTGCTGTTCTGCACATCGTTGTTACCCCCAACATTCCTCAGGGACTCGATGAAAATGCACCCCCCCTTCAGTGAGTCTTAATTGAACATCCTTACTGAGGGGATACTTGATAAGTTCCCTCAGCTTTATGAGGTTCAGATAGCCAGGAACGTAATGCAGTGCATACACAAATCTGGCCTGATGTCACTTTGTGCTACAGTTCAGTGGATATGTGCCAGTGGCAGGGCTAGATGTGCCGCAAGCGCTGAAGGTCCTGGAACTCTGGGCCAGGACAGGAAATCCTGGGCCTGTCCTCCCAGCCTCATTCACAACAGCCTGCATGAACCCACTGAACAGGAGGGTCCTGATGACAGCCTGCCTGACCCTCCATGATCAGCTGGAGGACTTTGAACAGCAGAGAGCTAGTAAGCTCATGCTCCACGTTAAGGGGCCCATTAGGATGGTGGGCGGATCGCCCCCGCCGGGCCGGCGGTAGCCACCGCTGGCCCAGCGGGGTCAATCCGCCCGCCATCCATACCTGAAAGACCTCCCGCGATATTAGTATGGCTGGAGGGTCCACGGTGGACGGAAAGACCGCCGCCGCTTTTCCCCCAGTCAACTCATCGACTGGGTGGAAAAGGGGCATGATATGGTGGCGGTGTCTGCAAGACACCGCCATCCACATCATGATGCAGGTGGAGAGCATCCTTTCCAAGGCGGCGTTGCCGCCATGCAAAGGCATGCCGTTTTTGATGTTGGGGGCCCGTTGTGGGCCCCCAGGGTGTTGGGGGGTGCACATGGGGGGGTACCTATGGTACCCCCCTCATTTCAATGCACTAAGTGGCAGGCACCACATGGGGCCTGCCATGTAGTGTATGGCAATGCTGTGCACAGTACTTTTACATTGCAAGTGGGTCTGCAGCCAGCAGATCCACCCGCAATGCAAAAGGCCCAGGATGCGCCCACCAGTGTGGCGGGCGCATCCTAATGCCAATGGAGGGACGGCCGCAACTTCAGCGGTCAGTCCCTGGCTCCCTTGCAATGGCGAGTGGACATCGTAATAGCCCCCTAAGTGTCTAGCACTATGATGTGAGTGGTGTGAGAGATGTACCATCATGTGTTGTTTGTCACCTTACACTTGATCTGAATAATGGCTGCAAAAATTATAAAGTCTAGGCATCAGTGGGCCTATTGGAATGCTGTTTTCTGAAAGAATTCTGGGACTTATAGTTTTCAAAACACAAATGGGTAGATTTTCATTAAAATTGTATTTTTAAGATAAAATGTACTTGCATAATCATGACTAGTGAACTAAGGACCTTATAACTGTTGTATGCCCTGGTGACTGAATGGATTTGACAACATCTGTTAGTATTTGTGTGTTGTATTTTGTAACATGCATGTTTTCCCTGTGTGTTGCTTGTCATAACTACTAAAATTTGCTGTGAAATAAAGTAAAGGCTGACATTGTGTCACTTGTCTCATTCAAAATAATACATACCCAATGTGTTCTAAATGCACACATATTCTCACGGGTGGCATATATGTCATTTCCAATGTATATGTAGCTGTACTGAGTAGGCACATATAATTTGCGGTACACAGACAAAATATCGAGTTTTAAATTTTGATGTACAATTATATCGAAGTTTAAATATCGAAGGGACATAATATAGAAGGTAAGTAATATCGACACTCTTAATATCGATATTAGTAATATCGAAGTTTTAAATATCGATGTCAGTAATATCGAAGTAAATAATTTCGATGTTACTAATATCGATTTTTAAATAAATTTTGTGTATATTATATTGTATTTATTATGTTTTATAATTTATTTTTAATGTAATTTAATTAAATGTTGTCTTTTAGTACTGTAGCGGGTTGTGGGTTTATAGGGGAATAGGGTGGGAAGTAATTTAATTATGTTAAATGAATTATTAATTAGCAGGAATTATTAATTAATTAATTGAGAATTATTTTTAATTGATCTATTAATTGATAAATATGTTCTGTAGCGGGTTATGGGTTTTTTAGGGGAATAGGGTGGGAAGTAATTTAATAATGTTTAAATAATTAATAATTAGTAGGAATCATACGTTAATTTAAATTAATTGGTAATTACATTTAATTTATTTGGTAATTATTTTTAATTAATTGATTAATTGATAAATATGTTCTGTAGCAGGTTATGGGTTTATAGGGGAATAGGGTGGGAAGTAATTTCATTATGTTGAATTAATTATTAATTAGTAGGAAGCATAAATTAATTTTTATTAATTGGTAATTAATTTTAATTAATTGGTAATTAATTTTAAATAATTCATTAATTGATAAATGTGTTCTGTTGCGGGTTGTGTGTTTATAGGGGAATATGGTGGGGAGTAATTTAAATGTAATTAAGTAATAATGAATTAAAAATCATTGTTAAGTTAATTTTATAATTGTTAATTATTTATTAATTGGTAATAAAATGTTATAAAATTGTATTTTTGGTTACATATATTTAGCTAATCATGTTTTTAATAATTATGTATATGTATTGTAAATTGTTTATATTTATTTAATTGTTCAAATTTGTATTATAAAAAAAAATTGTTTTTTATAAGAATGTCATTTTAACCCCTACGCTTTCCAACACTTTCCCTCCTGTTGCACTCTCTGGAGTGGGAATAGTAATTTTTACCCCTACGCTATACAACACTTTCCTTACTGTTGCACTCTCTGGAGTTGGAATAGTAATTGTTACCCCTACGCTATCCAACACTTTCCCTACTGTTGCACTCTCTGGAGTTGGAATAGTAATTGTTACCCCTACGCTATCCAACACTTTCCCTACTGTTGCACTCTCTGGAGTGGGAATAGTAATTTTTACCCCTACGCTATCCAACACGTTCCCTACTGTTGCACTCTCTGGAGTTGGAATAGTAATTGTTACCCCTACGCTATCCAACACTTTCCCTACTGTTGCACTCTCTGGAGTTGGAATAGTAATTGTTACCCCTACGCTATCCAACACTTTCCCTACTGTTGCACTCTCTGGAGTTGGAATAGTAATTTTTAACCCTACGCTATCCAACACTTTCCCTACTGTTGCACTCTCCAGAGTTGGAATAGTAATTGTTACCCCTACGCTATCCAACACTTTCCCTACTGTTGCACTCTCTGGAGTGGGAATAGTAATTTTTACCCCTACGCTATCCAACACTTTCCCTACTGTTGCACTCTCTGGAGTTGGAATAGTAATTGTTACCCCTACGCTATCCAACACTTTCCCTACTGTTGCACTCTCTGGAGTTGGAATAGTAATTGTTACCCCTACGCTATCCAACACTTTCCCTACTGTTGCACTCTCTGTAGTTGGAATAGTAATTTTTAACCCTACGCTATCCAACACTTTCCCTACTATTGCACTCTCTGGAGTGGGAATAGTAATTGTTACCCCTACGCTATCCAACACTTTCTCTACTGTCGAACTTTATGGAGTGGGAATAGTAATTTTTTGTTTTTAAACCTTTATTTCTGTATGCGCGATACACAGCGTCTGCCTACAACCCTTCGGGCCGGCCGCTATGACAGTCAGTAATATAACAGTGTACATCGGTGTTTCCATCTTGTATGCAGGTCAACCAAGGCTCAGTACATCAGTGCGCGCAACGCAGTATCAGAAAAAGAACGGAATAGGTTTCATTTTAAAATTTTGATGAATGAACATACAACAAACACATCACAACAGGGATGTCCACCAGGCACTGGTGCTTCTTGACCTGTCTGCTGCATTCGACACGGTCGACCACACTATTTTGGTCGGCCGTGTCGAGCAGGCAGGCCTTAGAGGTACTGCCCTGAGCTGGGTGGAATCATTCCTGTCCGACCGGACTCAAGCAGTGAGACTGGGCACCTTCACAGCCCCTAGAATTAAGAACGATTGCGGTGTCCCTCAAGGCTCATCCCTGTCTCCCCTTTTATTTAATTTGTACCTGCGTCCCCTTTTGTACTCCTTGAGGAAATTCAAAGTGTGGATCTTCAATTACGCAGATGATCTGCAATTGGTTTTCCCCCTGGGGTCGCCGGATGCTGTCACTGAGTTTAGGGAGGTCATGGCTCATATCCAGAGATGGATGGGTCTTAACCACCTAAAACTTAACCCAGGCAAGACTGAATTGATCTTGCCTGGGAAGAGCGAACTCAGCTGGGGACCTCAATTCTGGCCTCCGGAGATGGGAAATCCCCCCTCCAAATCCCACACGGTTAAGAGCCTTGGAGTCACCTTCAGTGAAGACCTCTCCTTGAAAAGCCAGGTAGGGTCAGTTGTCTCCGCATGCTTCTTTCAGCTGCGCAAGATTAGAAAGATTGCCCATTTCCTAACCCATTCTGCCCTGATACAGGTGACCATCGCCCTTGTGCTGTCTAGGCTGGACTACTCAAATAGTTTATATTTGGGCCTTCCAGCCGGGCAGCTCAAGAGGCTGCAGCTGGTTCAAAATCAGGCGGCCAGGCTGATCTGCGGGCTTCCTAAATGGCAGTCCATCAGGCCAGGCCTGGCAGACCTGCATTGGCTGCCGGTAGCCCAGAGGGTGGCTTTTAAAACCGGCTGTATTATTTTTAGGGCATTACAAAGCAAAGGCCCCAAATTCATCATCAACCTGCTTGCCAGATACACTCCCTCCCGCAACCTCCGTTCTGGTCACAAAAACTTGCTCACTGTGCCGGTTGTTAGGAAACAACGTCAGGGCGGCAGCTCCTTTCATTTTCTTGCTGCATCCCTCTGGAACTCCTTGCCAGCTTCTTTAAGGGCGCACGAAGATATTCTAGCCTTCAGACTAGCCTTTAAGACCTGGCTTTTTAGAGAAGCCTATCCCTAGATGTTCTAAGTGGTCCTCCTGTTGTTGTGTTATGCTCTGAAAACTTCCTACAGCGCCATGAAGCCTACGGGCGTACGTGCGCTTTATAAGCTAAATTTAACATAACAACAAACACATGGCAAAGGACAATTGCAGGGACTCCAGAGGAGAGGGCAAGGAAACCAATTTTCATGGGATAATGAGACAAATGACTAGGGCTGGAGGGTGGCGAGTAACTCGAGATATTCAGATTATGACAAACAAACGTCCGGAACGTCAATTAAGGGGACAGCAAAACATCAATGGTGTAGTCCAGTGGGGGGGTGCAGATATTTCCACGGTAAGCATTCCATTGGGACCAAATCCTGCCCCATTTCTTAGGTCGGCCCGAGCCACATAGACCGTCTTTTCCCTGAACATACACCAGTCCATGTTCTCCTTCCAAGCAATTATAGTGGGCGGCCTATGGGAACCCCAGAGTTGAGCAATATCCCTCTTGGCAACCATGTTACCAGGAGTCGCCCAAAAAATCTGAGCCGTGGTATAATCCGTCGGTTCCCAGACATTTAGAAGGCATCGTCGGGCATCAGGCAATAGAGAAACCCTGGTGACTTTTTCCATTGTCGTATGCACTCTAGACCAGAAGGCAGACACCTCAGGACACTCCTAAATGATATGCATGAAGGTACCACTCATACCGCAACCGCGCTTGCACAACCCATCGAGGGAGTAACCCATTCTCACCAGACGCGTACTAGTCATATATACTCGATGGAGGATCTTCAACTGTACGAAACGGAGGCGAGCTGGTATGGCCACCTCTTTAGGGGAGGAGACGGCCATTTGCCAATCCTCGTCATCAAGTTCCAAGCCGTCTGCGGTCCACGAAGCCCTGAGTCGCACAAGGAGATCAACTCTGTTATTAATGAGTTTTTTATAGATCAGGGATATAGTACTGTCCGACACATGACCATCAAGGATACGATCCTCTAACGGCGAGGACTGGGGAATCTCCGTCCCCGGGGGGAAAACGGAGGACAAGGCATGCCGCACCTGGAGGTACCTAAAGTGCTCCCTGTCACCAAGTTCATATTCTATTTTAAGCGCCTCAAAAGACTTAACATTACCTTTGGACCAGAGATCCTCCACCTTGCTAATACCAATCATATCCCATTTATCAAATCCTTTCGTTCTCCACAAATTACCCAACCTATCAGAATCGTACAACGGCGTCATTCGTGTCAACCTGTCGCTCCATCCCATAGCAGCATTCGCATCCCGCCACACTCGTACAGCACTTTTCGTAGGACCAGTCAGGGCGCGAAATGGCTCCTTAGAATACAGTGCCCTGTTAAAGTTCCCACCCGGCCATAGAAGTTTGTCCATCGCAAAAGCGGGAGCAGGACCAGGGGAGTAGGTTACATGATTGACCGCACACAGCTGCGAGGCCCAGTAGTATCGCCTGATATCGGGGAGGGCAATGCCACCGTCGTACCACGGCAAAGTAAGTTTGGGTAAGGAGATACGAGCCCGCCCGTCCCAAATCAATTGTCTCTGAAGGCTCTCGACCTCACGGAATTACCAGGAGGGTATGGGATCGAAAACATTTTGAAGTGCATACAAGAACCTAGGAAGCTACATCATCTTAAAAAGAGTTGCGCGCCCCAATGGGGATAGGGGCAGGCGACGCCATCGCAAGATATCGAGCTTAAGTCGCCGGAGAGGAGCATGCAGATTACGGTCATAACGGACGGTGGAATCCAAGGAGACATGAACCCCCAGGTACTTAAAGCCAGTCTTGACCACTTGAATCGGGAATCTATGAGGCAACGGAGGGAGATCTCCAGCCAGAACATAAACACAGAATTTGGTCCAGTTTATAACGAGACCCGAGTTCTTTCCGAAGGAGGTGAGGACATCAAAAAGTACATTAAGAGACTTCCGGGGTGAGGTGAGATAAAGAAGAATGTCATCAGCATACAGCGAGACACGATCTTCAAAATTTGGGGCCCACTGGATGCCCCTGATCGAGGGCTCCCAACGAAGCCACTTGGCCAAAGGCTCCAGTGCTAGGGCAAAAAGCAATGGAGACAGCGGACAGCCCTGTCGGGTGCCACGCAAAAGTGCGAACGAACCAGACACCCTGCCATTCACCACCACCTGGGCCAGTGGTTGTTCGTAAAGGAGTTTGACCCAGGCAATAAAATTAGAGCCGAAGCCGAACTTCGAGAGAGCTGCCCAGAGATAAGGCCATTCGATGGTATCAAAAGCCAAGAGAAGCCAAAATGGCAGGTTCAGTCAGAGTTCCAGCTCTCGCGAGAACTCCACGAAGCCTCCGAAGGTTAAGGGCGGTGTTCCGATGCGGAATAAAACCGGATTGATCTGGATGGATCAGGTCGCCGATGACCGTAAGCAGACGAGTAGCAAGCAATTTGGCCAGTATCTTGGGTTCAGCGTTAAGCAAGGAAATGGGTCGATTGGGAGCACATCGGTCACGAGGTTTACCTTCCTTGTGGATGACAACGATAGTGGCCAAGCGCTGATCAAGAGGAAGGAGGCCAGATTCGAAGGCCTCAGTAAACATATTACGCAAATAAGCCGCCATTTTGTCAGGCCGCAACTTGTAAAGCTCGATGGGCAATCCGTTGGGCCCCATAGCCTTAGCGGATCGGAGGCCACGAATGGCACCAGCGACCTCGTCCACAGTTATGGGGGCATCCATAAAGGTCCTATCCTCATCAGAGAGGCAGGGTAGCGCAATATCACGCAGGAGCAAACGGGAATCGCACTCATCCCTATCAATCACCGATCGATATTCCGTCTGAAAGTGGTCCACAAAGCAGTCCACGATCCCGATCGGGTCAGACACACAATCCGCATTCAACTTTTCAATCACCGGTACAACTCGATTCGTTCTCTCAGACTTGTCCAGTCACGCAATGAGCTTGCTCGCCTTATCACCCACATCATAGAGTCTTCCCAGCTGGTTTCGATTCATAACTTTGGCCGCGTCAGTCACCAGGGCTCTATAGTCTGCCTGTTTCAAAGTCAGGGAATGTAAAATGGCAGGAGTATCATTACCACCCAATTCACTTTCAAGGACCGTTATTTTCTCCTCGAGGTGCAATAATTCCTCCTGCTTAGCCTTCTTAGTAGCAGCAATCAATGACAATGCAGAACCACGTATAACCGTTTTAAAGGCCTCCCACAAGGAAACAGAAGAGGAAACAGAACCCACATTTTCATCAAAATAGCAATCAATGGCCTTGATAAGCTCAGAGCGAATCTTGGGATTCCGCAAGTGCCAAGGATTAATAGGGGCGACTCTGCCATCGCTACATAAACCCACCGTGACCCTGAGCAACAAGGGAGAGTGATCCGAAATGCCTCTAGGGAGGTGACGGACCTCTCGCACAGAAGGAGAATGGGCAGAGAGCATCAGGAAATAATCAATTCTAGAAAGGCTGCCATGGGCTCCAGAATGGAACGTATATTGTAAGTGCGAGGGGTGTAGCAGCCTCCAGACATCCACCAGTCCAAAGGTATCTAGCAATTCAGAGAGCCACAAATGGGTATTCGGTAAGACTCTGGGGGGGTATCGATCAAAGTCACCAGAGACCACCGAGTTAAAATCCCCTCCAAGAATAAGGAGACCATCGGGGAGCCCAAGTAAAATCCGTCCAATGTCGGCATAGGTAGTAGCCTGGAGACCCGGGGGGACGTACAAATTAAGGATTAAGAGCACCTTCACCTCCCCGAAATAACAGCATATCGACCTCTATCATCAAGGATGACATCATCTATTTCAAGGGGCAGGGAGTATCTAATCAGGGGAATAGTAATTTTAACTCATACGCTATCTAAAATGTATTTAGCTTTTTTATTAGTTTTATGTTGTTATTGTTATTTATATGATTATTTTATGTATATAAATGTATTAGTAATTTATTATATTTTTATTTGTTTATAAGTTATGAAAATAATTAATTTAGAGTTATTATTAATGAAAAATATATTATGTATTATGTATTTATTAATATTAATTTGTATTACATTATGTATTAATTTTAAATATTATAGTACATTTTTAAATATGTTTATTACATTTATAAGTATTATTTTGTTAATATTACATTTTTATTTTATAAAAATAAAACAATATTTGACAAAAAACGATATTTTTGTCATTCTGTATTTTTTTTCGATATATTTGTACTTACCTTGTTAGGGATAGGATTCCGATATTTTTGTCATCGATATTTTTGTTCCGATAATTTTGTATATCGATATTTGTGTTTTCGATATTTTGTCAGACATTCATAATTTGCAGTGTACAGAACACATTAAGCAGTCTTGTAATGCAAAATGTGGCTCTTGCCATTTTCAGTATCTGGTGTTTCCAAAGAATATCCAAAAATTGTGGTTCACATCTTTGCAAAGGTTATTTCCAAGACATATTCACATAGGTACTAAAAGAAATACCATGCATGGTGTGTTTCGCTATGTTACACAACAGATGACAGTTGATAGTAATTGTAAGACTTTTGAGATTGCACATTTGGGGCAGAGAACTCCACACATAAAAGGTAAACCTGGATCCACTTTTAGGCGTGGAGATCTCCATCCTGACTGTGTTCTATCTCCTTTTGTAAATTAACATTGGAAGATTACAATGTGAAAATATTAGAAATCTCACTTTGCGCTAAAACTGAAGGTGAGTTTAGTAAATACTGAAGAATATACTGTCCAAATTTGAGTAATTTGTTTATTTCAAATTAATTTCTTGACATTACAATGACATCACACCTACTTTTAAATTCAAACCACATATTAGTGGTTAGTGAGATGAAGGAACTACAATGTCAGCACTTGCTTTATGTTGTCTTTACCTTTATTAGAAATTTTACACCACCTGCATAATTGTGCTTTTTCATTTTCAATGGACCGGGCTGGCTAAGGACCATTTGGACTGGACCGGGGGAGACCAGGACATCCTCTGCTTGTCGGTGGGCATGTCCTCTGGATAACACCAGCGAGGAGGACGAGGGAGACCAAGCAGCATGCAGGGGTAGTGCACCCACCCAGACCGAGACATTACCTCCTACTTCAACAGCCCGGGTGGAGGCTGAAGGGGAATATTGAGAGGGACACCACCGCCAAAGGGGATGATGAATATCAGTCTCTGCATGGCCCCCAAGTACTGGAAGTGGAGAGAGTGTCTCCTGAGAAGGCCCCAACACCATCTGTGCCTGTCATCGACCCTTTCCTAACTCCTGAGGCCCCATTCCATCGGGGTCCTCCCGCTGCACCCCCGCCACTACTTCCCTTCCAAGTGCCTGTCAAGAAGAGCTGAGAGAGACATCTGCCCTTGACACCCCTCACTCCTCATGTTCAACCCAAACCTCTCCATATGTGTTTGGTCCTGTGGCTGCACCCCAGGGGGTGATGGCGGCAGATGATGATGTCTGGACTGTGTTCTCTTTGGGCTTACATGACATCCGAGATGAGATCGGCTTGTTCAGACAGTCACAGTCCAGGCTTTTGTAGGGCACATAAATGCCCCCATCACTTCCTTGGGGGCAGCCATATTGTATGTGTTGTCCCCAAGACCCACCCATATCCCTGCTGTTGTGTCCCCAAGTGCGTCTTCCCTTTCTGTTTCCCCTGCTACTTCTCATGTATTATCCTCCTGAGAGGTGTCTGGTCCTGCATCAGCCAACCACAGTGAGTCCACATGTGCAGCGGATCTCGATATTGTCATCAAAGAGGACAGACAGAGAGGATGGCCAGTGACTGTGTGACCCCCAAGCCTGGATACTCGTAAGAAAACTACATGTGACATTGTTTTTAGGTCTCGCGTGGCGTACTACGCACATGAGCAGTTGAGCTCGCGAGATTTTATGTTTTAGAGTGTACTTCACTAGCGATGGTTAAGCCCTGCCCCTCTTCTCCATTGGCTGGCGTCCTAAACGGTGGCCAGCCATTGGAGAAGAGGTCCTAGTGACGTTCTTCTTTCTCTTTTAGCCCCGTCCTTTTCAGACGGGGCTCCTTGACTTACTGCTGTGGTAAAAGGTTTCTTATCTTCTTTATGGGGCCATCTGTTTCGCCCCATAAAGAAGATAATTAACCTTTTACCGCAGCAGTAAGTCATGCCGAGCCCTTCTGAAAAGGACGGGGCTAAAAGAGAATGTCTTTGCGTCGTGGCGCGCTTGTTTTCTGAACCGCTTGTAGAAAACCGGATGTTGGAGTTCAGGTTCCCAGAGGAGCCTATCAGGAGAGATGTATTGTGGACTGTACCTGGGGGTTATGAAATATATCGTCCTCTTCAAATGCTCGGCCTCCCCGTCTTTTATTACGCATTGTAATATGTCTGACCTCAAAGACTAATCTCGCTGTGTGTTATGAATATGAGCCGAGACCAAAAAGTTACGAGTCCCCACCCCTGCAGCTCCCTGGCCCCCCCCCCCCATCCCCATCATACGAATCACACTAGAACACCTTGATTAAACATTAGACCCCCAGTCTCTAGGTCTATCTCCCAGAAACACTCTAAACGAGTCGTGTTTTGTGTCAACATTAATCATACAACTTTTTCAAACTTCAGCAATATTTTTAATTCTATCAGTAAATGTATAGCGGGGACAACGATCTTGCTGAAACTCTGCAGTTGTAAATTATGTAAAGAGATTACATAAAAGATAGAACATGTACGCAAATACTCTGTATGCAAATTGCTGTGACGTGTGTTTGCCTCCCCGCTTCACCTGCATTATCAGCGGCACAGTTATATTTACTGGATACAGAAAAATAACCCACGCCCTGAGCTCAAATAAAACGTCACGGAGCGCGAGGCGGGGAACAATCGTCAGATTGAAATTAGTTTTAATTAGTGATGATAACACACGTACAGTCACAATCTGTACAGACTCATACATGCAGACAGACACATGCAAACATGCTCAAACACCATGCACCTATATAACAGACACATTAACTACACGTGCATAACGACCATCACAGACACACGCCAGGAACAAGAACACAAACACACCAACTGAACACATGCGCAAGAACACAAGGCATACCACATAAAAGGTGCACAACAAATGAACACACCAGGCCCAGCCTTTACTAAATACGCACACATCCCTATAACATATTACACACACAATGCACACAAATACAAACACCATGCAGAAAATTCAACAAAACGCACAACCTATAAACAGGCACACGATGCCAAACACTTACATGCACGCAACAGTAGCTATAAAGTAAATAGTCGAATCGTATCTTTAAGTGTGGATCATGCTTGTAATAGACGGTGCAGGACTGTAATGTACACAACTGTGTTTCAGCCCTTGAATTTACTAGGCTGCATGTAATTGATGTGTGTCTATCAACAGTGTTCCCTTCTGACAGCGTTCTTCTTGACCCCATGTGTGTGCTGCGGGGCAGCCATTTGTAGACTCAGAAGAATGCCACTGCTTTTGTTTTGTTCCGGTCACTTTGTTTTATGGCGTACAGAATTGTACGTTTTGTAATTTCATTATAGTGCATTGTACGACATGCGCCTCCATACAGTGGTTACCTCGTCTCGCGTCCCCGGGTTTATAGGTATTCTCATGTGAGGAGTGTCGGACGGTGATCGCTTGGCTTCCCGGGTAGGCCTGCTCGCTCTGGCGTGCCCTGGCACGCATTGGCGCCCTTGGGCTCTATTTTGGCTCCTTTCTTGACGCCCTACCTGGCCGGACATGCAACGCGGCGCATGCGGGCCTGGTCTGCGCGCCCCGGCGCTCCCCCTCGCGCTGCCGGGCTGGCGACCACTGGTTCGTTAGGCCTCGGGCTTCTTGTCCCAGCCCCTATGAGGCTCACCCCCTCGGTCTTTCTCCTCGGGTCTGCGAGCTCACCCGGCTTCAGACCTTGCCATCCATCGGGCCTGCGGCATCCGGGAGTCAGGCTGGCCGCTGTTGGAGCACTCGTCCTCAGTATGGGAGCTCTGTTTCGAGCTCCGCTCACCGCGCCCAACTACCGGTGTGCCTGGGCTTCCTCCCTTTCCCCGTTTTGTCAGTCTCGACTGTCTGTTCTTTCCCCCGACCTGGGATGGTGGTGCGCACTGTTGATACTCAAGAAGGCCAGGTTTTTTTCTCCATGTGTGTGCTGTGGCTGATCCTAATTTTTATCCCCAGATCCCTTGCGAGCGTATTGAAGTGAGAATGGACAGCCAAGGTTCCCCTCCCCTCTTCCAAGAAAATGCCCAGGTGGAGGACTCGTTGCCGGGCACCTCCCAGGATGCAGTGTGGGCTGACTTTTTGGAACTGGCAAAGCTGAAAGGCCTTGCTTGGGCACAGAACTTGTTGAACACGCCAGAGCCGGAGGATTCTGGTTTCCCGGCTGAATCCCCTTTGTCCGACACCCAGAACAGTACCGAAGCCGCTCCATCCAGGCCCAAGCGGATCAGAAAGCCCACTGTTAGGGATTTCCCCCTGGAATCTTTGCCGCTGACACGAAGCAAATCGGTGGCGAACCCCCGTGAGGTCCCGTCACAGGGGGCAAGTGCTACGCCACCGCCTCCGGTCCTCTCCAAGGACAACCAGGCGACCCAAGGTAATTTTGCCACCAGAGACGATCTGAACAAAGTATTGGACACTTTGAACAATTTTATAGGACGTTTCCAAGGGGGGTTCTCTGCTGCTAGCTCACCGCAAGCTGGGGGTAGTGGCATGGTTAGCGGGAGTCCTGTTCTGGCAGCCTCCACTGTTTGGTCATCGGTGCAGGCCGCGAAGCAGGGGGATTCAGTACATGTTGCAACACCACCTGTGGCTCCCACAATCTCGAATGGGGCGTTGAGTGGGGCGCCGCTGGTGAGCTCCTCCACCGCTCCTTCCGTGGCCACTGCAATGGTTCCTATTACACCCTCTGCTACCACAAGCGCTCCCTCGGGGGTGCCTCCTGCTGCCAACCCTTTGCTTGTTCTGTGCCTACACCTGTCCCCGCGATCTCCACTGCACCGCTCCTTTCGGGGCGATGCTCATTGGCTTGGCAGGTACCCCAAGCTGCCATAGAGGGCATTTGGAGAAGGGAGTTTATCGATATATTTACCCTTCTCATGTTAGGTCAGGAAGGCATGGATGCTAGAAAGTTTGGGGTAAAGGAAGATGATAAAAAGGTAAAGTACCAGCCATGGCCTGAAAAGAACATTGCCAATTGGCTAGAAGCTTTCTCCATTTTAGAGGCTGTCACCATGGAACGTTTTCCGGAACAGGGCCCAGGCCTGGTACAATACTCCAGGATCATCCAATGAGGCCTTGAAATGGGGTGGTAACGGATGGATCAACTATGATAGGGAGTTCAGAAGGAAAATGTCTCAGTGCCCAGAGGTGAACTGGGATCAAAAGGAGGTGCAGCTCTGGATGGAGCACATGGGAGCACGGGGCCAGCTTGCAGTTGGTACAGCTAGCAGTGCTCCCAGTGGGCAGGCTTCTACGGGGCAAGGGTAAACATGCCTTTCGAGGAGGACGTAGAGGAAGTGGGACCAGAGGTGGCTTCAAGCGCTCCCCTCCTGGCACTTGTCGCCTCTTCAACAATGTTTCATGTTCCTGGGGGAAGACATGCAAATTTGTACATGCCTGCAACACCTGTGGGGGACCCCACCCCGCAACCTCAGCCTCTTGCCAATCCAAACAGAGTTCCCAGCCAGCTAGCAAGGGGGGACAGTAAGTTAGGGATAAGCAGCAGGTCTCTGGGTCAGGCTTCCCCTTTCTCGTCCTCAGTCCCTCCCCCATTGCAGCATAGCGATCTTCCTGGGCGCTCTCTTTCTCCTATCTATCCCTCACCCCCACCAGTTGTACCCCGGCTAGCGCCACTAGGAGGGTCCCCTGTGGTACTGGACAACATCACTCCGTTGCTCAGGCGTTATCCCTTAGAGGCAAACAGCGGCTTGCTTTTATTTGGTTTCCGCAAAGGTTTCAGGATCCCTTTCACGGGTGCTCTAGGAAGCAGGGATGCTGACAACCTTAGATCTGCCAAGGAACAGCCAGAAGTGGTCAGGGCGAAGGTTGAAAAAGAGAGATAGCTGAACAGGATAGGAGGTCCTTTCCTGCACCCACCTTTAGAGAATTTTGTTGTATCTCCCCTGGGGGTCGTGCCCAAAAAAGAACCAGGTGCCTTTAGACTTATCCACCACCTTTTCTACCCTAAAGGGACTTCGGTCAACGACGGGCTAGAAGAGGGAGCATGCTCTGTGTCTTATGCCACGCTGGATGTAGCATTGGATCTAGTCAGGAGAGCGGGCAGAGGGGCCTGGTTAGCCAAAGCAGACATCGAATCAGCTTTCAGGTTACTACCAGTCCACCCGAGCAGCTATCACCTGCTAGGTTTCAAGCTCGACGGCATGTATTACTTTGACAAATGCATGCCCATGGGTTGTGCTGTGTCCTATGCTTACTTTCAGGCTTTCAGTTGTTTCCTGCAATGGGCACTCCAAGACACATACGGTGTAGAAGGGGTGACTCATTACTTGGATGACTTTTTGTTTATCGGGAGTGACGGGGCACAGCTGTGCTCACAGGCCCTCGCAGATTTTGTCCTCCTTACAGAGCATCTGGGGGTCCCCCTTGCCCCGGGGAAGACAGTGGGCCAGCCCAAATCCTGACTTTTTTGGGAATAGAGATCGACACGATCGCAGGGTAGTCCAGATTACCAGAAGATAAGGTGCGCGACCTGTCTAGCAAGATCCTAGCACTGGTAGGGCTGGACAAAGCTTCCCTGGGCTGTATCCAGGGCATCCTAGGCCTGCTCAATTTTGCTGCCAGAATAATTCCAGCAGGTAGGGTCTTTGCCAAGAGACTAGCCAGGGCCATTGCTAACATTTCCAAAAAACACCACATGGTGAAACTGAGCAACGGTATCCAGCACGATCTGGCCATGTGGGCCGAGTTTCTGCGCAATTTCAATGGGGCAGTGATTTGGAGGGCTGCCTGGGTGGGCAGCCCTGACCTGGCCCTTTACACGGACTCCTCAGGCAGGCACGGTTTTGGGGCCATCTTAGACAGGGAATGGTGCGCAGAGAAGTGGCCCAACGCCTGGATTAAGAAAAAGGTTACCTCCAAGATCACAGTACTTGAGCTCTTCCCCATCGTAGTGGCCTTCCACCTATGGCCTACCATCCTGTCCGCCAAAAGGGTTCTGCTGTGGTCAGACAACTTAGCAGTGGTCCAGGCCATCAACTCTCACTCTGCCACTTGCCCCCTTGTTCTTTGCCTCCTGCGCGAGCTGGTGCGTACTTGCCTTTTTAACAATGTTGAATGCAGGGCGCGTCGCATTCAGGGTATCAAGACCATCGCTGCTGACACTCTCTCTCGTTTTCAGTGGCAACGGTTCCGAGAAGCTTGGCCAAGAGCGAGAGAGGAAGCCACCCCTTTCCCAGCGCACCTCTGGTACCTTCTGAAGTGGTGAACAGGATGAGGGCCCTGGGGGAGATGTCTCTGAAGCAGAACACTATCAATAGATACAAGGCTTGTGTGAAAAGATTTTGTGACACTGTCGGGCCTTGGGAAGTCTCTGGGGAGGCAGCAGAATTGAAAGTCCAGGCCTTCATCTTGTGGGCAAAAGATAACAATAAGAGCCATTCTTGGATTTCAGGTCACATAGCAGCCATCAGTCACAAGGCCAAGTTAATAGGACAGGCGGACCCTACCAGGGCATTTGTCACCAGGGCAGCGTTAAAAGGGTGGGCTAGAGGGGAACCCATAGTGCCCGACAACAGAGCTCCTATTGATTTTTCTACACTCCAGAGAATGATCCTGTGCTTGCCTCAGGTTACTTCGGCCGCTCACGAGTCTGCCTTGTTTTCATCTGCTTTTAGTTTAGCCTTCTTTGGCGCTTTCAGGATCTCTGAGCTGGTCGCAAAATCCAAGAATGACAGGTCAGGTGTAGCATTGTCTCTGCAGGACGTTGTGGTATTGGGAGACACGCTCAAGATTACCCTGAGCCAATCCAAAACTGATCAGAGGGGTAGGGGGATAGAACTTTGGTTGCAAAGCCTTGGCTCGCCCAAATTTTGCCCCGTGAGCCTCCTGACAGCCTACCTTGCCATCCGTCCTCCCGGTAAGGGATATCTCCTCTTGCATGCAGATGGCACGGCACTGACCAAATACCAAGTAGAACATGTCATGCACGCTTGCTTGTTGGCGGCAGGTGCCTCTACGCTAGGAAAAAAGTACAGCACCCACTCTTTCCGCATAGGTGCAGCCACAACTGCATCCTTAGAAGGGGTACACATAGAGGGCATCAAACAACTGGGGAGATGGTCATTCCGACTGTTACAAAAGGTACATCAGGCCAGACAGCAGCAGGTAGTGCTCCGCGAGCACAAGAGATGTGTTAAAAATTTTGTGATGGGACGTGAACCAGTATCTGTGAATCTTGGGCACCTTTGGCCCTGTCCCACATACAGTGTTGTTTTGCCGTGTTTGTGTGCAGTGTGGTAATTTTACCAGTGTGTTTATTGCATGTTTTAATAAATAAGTTACATACAACACTTCTCTTTATTTACCAGGAACAACGGTCTGGGTGCTGGGACACGAGGGGGTTTCCAGGTTGGCCCGGTGGGCAGAAAGCAGGAAGTGGAATCATGGGTTTAGCAAGACTCAGTTTGTGTGGTGAGGAATCTCTGGCTTGCTTTGGAGTGGGGTGCTGGGCTTGTTAACACGAGAATTACAAGGGAACGCCCACCCCCCAGACGTCCTCATCTTGCACTTGGGAGGGAACAAATTGCCTATCCTGGGTAAAAGGTTTCTCCTAAGAGACATGAAAGTGAACATTACCAAGATCAGCAATTTATTATGTCCTTGCGAACTTTGGTGGTCTGAGATCACACCACGCCGGGTCTGGCTAGGTGCTCGCTCTGGGCAAGCAATAGAAGTGGCGCGGAGGAAGGTAAACTGCGCTATGCGTAAGTTCGTAGAGCTGATGGGCTTTGGCTTCATTCGACATGGGGAACTTCACGCCAAAGCCTCTGGCTGCCTTGACGAGGAAGGAGTCCACCTTTCCAAAGTAGGCATGGATTTATTTCTGTTGGACATTCAGGAAGCACTAATCTCAGCTGGCTGTGTCTAGGAGGTTAGCTATGGTGGGGGGCCCTGCCTGTGACGGTCGCCACATCCAGGGCTGTGGAGGAGTTACAGGATGATCCAGAGGCGAAAGGTACTCAGGAGTACCCTATGCAGAAGCACAAAGGGTGCTGAGGCCCAATATCCCTGGGAGATCCGTGCGGTGGACCCTGGGGGTGCGACGGCGCCCCGTTATCCTACGGACGGTTGGTTACCTGGACAACCGGGGGTCGCTTGAACGCTCCGCCCCTCGTAGGGGGGGGTGTGAGCTAGAGGGTGGACCAATGGTCCACCGGACAGGTGAGGAGCTATCCTCTCACCACAACCTCTAAGCACCGTCTGGCCAAGGCTGCGGGCTACTTGGCCTATCAGGTGGCAAGCTGCGAGGTGCGGCTTGCCTTTGGATCATCTGTAAGTTAACCCACCATTTGTTGGCATTTTATGCTAATAAACCTGCGACTACTTTTTCCCAACAACAAGTTGTCTTGTCTACTTATTTATGATGGGGATTAGGAGTTTGTGGGGATGGTGTGCGGGCCGATATTGGCACTATGCAGGCCACCCGACCCGTCGCCGCAGGTGACCCTCATAAGAGGGCGGTCACCGTAGTGCCACAAGATGGCAAGCGCACCAGCCTTCTGGTGTCCAGGGGCCGGGGCCGCTGCCGTGACGTCATGGCACTTCCGTAGGGGAGGGGGGAGACTGGGTATTTAGGCCTCCCCCTCCCTTGGAGCGGCCTCTTTGTGCTCTTGCTGCCCTCGATGATGCCCTCCCTGCCGCTTACCCTTCATCTTAGGAGGCGGGGGGGGGTGCTATGCTTATAATATTTGTTATTTCTGTTGCAGGAGGAGTTACTGGATGATCCAGAGGCGAAAGGTACTCAGGAGTACCCTATGCAGAAGCACAAAGGGTGCTGAGGCCCAATATCCCTGGGAGATCCGTGCGGTGGACCCTGGGGGTGCGACAGCGCCCCGTTATCCTACGGGCGGTTGGCTACCTGGACAACCGGGGGTAGCTTGAACGCTCCGCCCCTCGTAGGGAGGGGGTGTGAGCTAGAGGGTGGACCAATGGTCCACCGGACAGGTGAGGGGCTATCCTCTCACCACAACTGCTAAGCACCATCTGGCCAAGGCCGCAAGCTACTTGGCCTATCAGGTGGCAAGCTGCGAGGGGCGGCTTGCCTTTGGATCATCTGTAAGTTAACCCACCATGTGTTGGCATTTTATGCTAATAAACCTGCGACTACTTTTTCCCAACAACAAGTTGTCTTGTCTACTTATTTATGATGGGGATTATGAGTTTGTGGGGATGGTGTGTGGGCCGATATTGGCACTATGGTTACTTCGTCTCTGCCACCCATTGGTGATGCTGCCGCGGTGCTGTGTCGAGTCTGTTGTGGGCTTCAGAGATCTCAGCCTCCCTCCCTCCTCGTGTTTATAAACAAAACATTTACAAACAGCCACGTGTGACCTCGCGTCACACCGCCCCTCCCATCGTCAGCTCAGTAAACACACATTTCACAATACAAGGCCTCTAGGCCGGACGTTCCCCCGTTTGACCTTTCTTTGTACATCTAATGCAGCTTCATTGCAGCAGGGCTGCCATTTGTGCACTGCGCAAGTGATGCCACTTTTAATATTTGCTACTGGGATGTATAGACAGATTAAATGTGAGTGCTGTTGCACCAGGGGGCACATTTTGATGTATTCTTTGAATCTCCGGGGTATGTTACCTTCGGGTGAAGTAAGTGCCCAGCCATTAAGAGCGCCTTGTGTCTTCTCGCATGCTTCCTTATGCAGACTCCGGTCCTAAAAAGGGAGTCTAACAACTTTGTACTGGATAGCGGCCTTCTGTGGCCTTCAGACCCCCTCTTGTGTGTCTGTGTGTGTTTCTGCTCCATTCACTGTCTCTGGAGTCTTTCTGCGCCTCTAGGTGACGAGCGGGGTCTCTGCTTCCAGGGACAGCTCCATGCATTGTGCCTCACCTTATCCGTGACTGTGGTTCATGCCTGCTCCTTTTATGTCTGCCACAATCAGTGGATCTTATGTGTGCCCGAGTTGTGGTTATGAGTTGTTTACACCTGTGATTATAACGTGCCTGCTACTGTCCCTGCCTCGGGACTCCAACCACTGGGGTCTATTTCCGGTGTTTGTCTAGCTCCCTCCGTGGCCGCTGTGTCTGCTCCTTCCAGTATGTGGCTGTGGCTGTGTTTTTTCCGGCCATTATTGTCTACCTGCTGATCTCCGTGGCCATGGACTGCCTGTACCCGCATATGTCTCCTTCTGATGAGCGTCTGTGCTCTCTGTGTGCAGTTTGTATGCGTAACTCTTTGTAGTTGCACCTGCCCTTAGGATTACTATGTGCACGCTGCTCTCAGTAGCTGTGGGCCGTATGTTGACGTCTGGTTTCGGTGCGCGGCACTGCATCTGAGGGACTGTTAGAGTTTCTGCCCCCCTCAATAGTATTGGTGCGTGCCTGCTCCTTTGTGCGGCTCTGGGATGGGCGTCTTTTGGTGGATTTGTCAATGCCTGTTCATCTGTAGGGTGTCTGCCCCTCTTCGCGTTGTGTGTATGTGTGTGTGTTGCGCCAGGCTTCTCAGGGGAGAGGCTCCTTCTGAGCACCCTTTCCATTTGTAAAATTATGAATAATGGTCCATTCGTTGTTGGTAACTTCATGAATATTTATTGAAGTTAGAAGTTACATGAAATAAAGTACATAAATAACGAACCGCACCAGGAGCAGTCTGAATGTCGCTCAGCCCTTAACCCAACTGACTCAAAGCTTACTCACATTCCAATTCCAAACATTCCACACACACGTAACCAGGCTGAGCATCACATTACATCATCTCTCTTTTTTTAATAATGAAAAGGAGAAACTGAGATGACAGGATATGCATCACATTACATCATCTCTCTTTTTTTTATAATAAAAGGAGATGAAAAGATAAAGTAGTGAGTGGGAGAAACAATGAGGAAGACTGGAGAAACACATAAGAAAGTCTGAAGGCACTAAAGATAAGACTGAAGGCACTAAAGACGACTCAATCACCCATCTCCCTTTTTCCGAAAACAAACAACCAAAGCACTCCCACGACAAGAACAGGAAGCGACTCAGGTACAAAAATCATGAAAGCTGGCCGGGCCAACATGAAATAATACAAGAGTAGAATCTGAAAAGAAAACATGACACCATGTGGCAAATGTGTATAAAGGACATTAAATAAATGGGGCCACACCACATAAGTAGATGTGGGGACACACCATAAAACAGTATAAACACAAAGAAATGTGTACAAAAATATGAATGTGTGTTAAACGCATTAAATAGATGGGGACACATCACATAAATAGATGTGGGGACACACCATAAAAATAGTATGACATTAAATAGATGGGGACACCCCACACAGATGAGGACACCACATAAGTAGATGTGGGGACACACCATGATGTGGGGACACACCATAAAAACAATATAACACACAAAGAAACGTGTGCAACAGTACGAATGTGTGTTAAACACAAGTACGAATGCGTGTTAAACACATTAAATAGATGGGGACACACCACATAAGTAGATGTGGGGACGCACCATAAAAATAGTACAACATGTGCATAAATTGCAATACGTGAAATGTACGAGAGGAGCTTAAAAGCTTGTACCAGTGGAGCTTAAAAGCTTGGTGTGGTTAGCAGTACACAAACAAATGCATTTGCATTTCTAAATGACCACAGAAAATAAATACCATCAATTTAAAGAACAGTGCACAGACAAATGCATTTGCATTTCAAAGAACCTGAGGAGCTTAAAAGCAGGTACCTGTGGAGCTTAAAAGCTTGTGTGGTTAACAGTACACAGACGAATGCATTTGCATTTCTAAAGGACCACACGTAATAAATACCATACCATCAATTTAAGAACAGTGCACAGATGAATGCATTTGAATTGGTGCGAAGGAGAATGCATTTGCATTTCAAGGAACCACACGTAATAAACCACAAATTTTAAGAACAGTGCACCGATAAATGCATTTGCATTGGTGCGAAGGAGAATGCATTTGCATCTCAAGGAACAACACGTAATAAACCATAAATTTTAAGAACAGTGCACTGATGAATGCATTTGCATTGGTGCGAAGGAGAATGCATTTGCATCTCAAGGAACAACACGTAATAAACCATAAATTTCTAAAACAGTGCACTGATGAATGCATTTGCATTGGTGTGGTTAAAAGTGCATTTGCACTGGAGACTAACTATGACTGTAAAATCATTACATTTTATATACATGCCTGTATACTAATCATGAAAGGCTCAAAGTAAAATACTTATTCTGAAATCACAGTAAAATTCAAGTCATTAAGTACTTATGAATAAAGTAATTGTAAATATAATGTAAGTTCAGAGCAGATAAAGGTAATAGCATCTGCATAATAGAGGTAACACTTAACGGAACTTTCGACGTCTGCATTATCAATCTCCAATTCACATAAGCATATAAATTCATCATCAAAGTGCAACCATGGAAAATAACCGTTAGGTGGCAGTGTTGTGACAAATAAAAGTATTGTACTTTGATAAACAGCAGATCGAGGTGATGAGTTTCCAGAGAAAACGATGTCAGTACTTGTGGAAAAACAATGGATAGAAAGCATGGCGGGAATCCGTGGAATGCAAGTCTGGAGAAACGGTGTCAGAGTAATGATGAAACTAAAACAAGCATTGAAAATGCAATAGGTCTCGCATTAGGAAAGTTTGAGCTATTGGTATTGTAAATGACACTTTTTTTATTTATGTGTTGGTTTTGAAAGTAGCAAAATTAATAGCTTTGTCAGTTACAATGTCAATAGTTTTAACTTTTGCAAATGTGACACCTATAGCATTTGTAATGCAATGTGTGTTGTATTTACGTGACTTAGATGTATTGATATTACAAATAACAATGGCTTTTAATTTTGTAAATAATTAATACTTAAATAAAAGTTATTGTAATTTATAATGGCAATAGCTTAAACGTTTGTAAATAACTTTTGTGAAGATTATGTTCAGTGTATTTTATTGTGACGAAAATCCAAGAACATTGCATTTGCACCTACACACACACAGAGCCACACACATATAGATGTGGTGGTGGCGGATCTGGGGGATATGGTGGTGGTGGATGTGATGGTGGATGTGGTGGTGGAGGTGATGGTGGTGGATGTGGTGGTGGTGGTGGATGGGGTGGTGGTGGTGGATGGGGTGGTGGTTGTGGTGGGTGTGGTGGTGGATGTAGTGGTGTTGGGTGTGGTGGTGGTGGATGCGGTGGTGGTGGTGGATGCGGTGGTGTTGGATGTGGTGGTGGTGGATGTGGCGGTGGATGTCATGGTGGATGTGGAGGTGATAGTGGATGTGGTGGTGGTGGTGGATGTGGTGGTGATGGTGGATGTGGTGGTGGATGCGGTGGTGGTGGATGCGGTGGATGCGGTGGATGTGGTGATGGTGGATGCGGTGGTGGTGGTGGATGCGGCGGTGGTGGTGGTGGTGGATCGGGTGGTGGTTGTGGTGGATGTGGTGATGAATGTAGTGGTAGTGGTGGTGGATGTGGTGGTGGTGGATGCGGTGGTGGTGGAAGTGGTGGTGGATGTGGTGGTGGTGGATGCGGTGGTGGTGGAAGTGGTGGTGGATGTGGTGGTGCTGGTGGATGTGGCGGTGGTGGATGTGATGGTGGTGGATGTGATGGTGGTGGATGTGGTGGTGGATGTGGCGGTGGATGTGGTGGTGATGTTGGATGTGGTGGTGGATGTGGTGGTGGATGTGGTGGATGCGGTGGTGGATGCGGTGGTGGTGGTAGTGGTGGATGGGGTGGTGGTTGTAGTGGATGTGGTGGTGGATGTAGTGGTGGTGGGTGTGGTGGTGGTGGTGGATGCAGTGGTGGTAGATGCGGTGGTGGTGGATGTGGTGGTGGTGGATGTCATGGTGGATGTGAAGGTGATGGGGGATGTGGTGGTGGTGGATGTGATGGTGGATGTGGTGTTGATGGTGGATGTGGTGGTGTATGCGGTGGTGGTGGATGCGGTGGATGTGGTGATGGTGGATGCGGTGGTGGTGGTGGATGCGGTGGTGGTGGTGGATGGGGTGGTGGTGGTGGATGGGGTGGTGGATGTAGTGGTGGTGGGTGTGGTGGTGGTGGATGCGGTGGTGGTGGATGCGGTGGTGGTGGATGTGTTGGTGGTGGATGTCATGGTGGATGTGGAGGTGATGGTGGATGTGGTGGTGGTGGTGGTGGAGGTGATGGTGGATGTGGTGGTGGTGGTGAATGTGATGGTGGATGTGGTGGTGATGGTGGATGTGGTGGTGGATGCGGTGGTGGTGGATGCGGTGGATGTGGTGGTGGATGCGGTGGTGGTGGTGGATGCGGTGGTGGTGGTGGATGGGGTGGTGGTTGCGGTGGATGTGGTGGTGGATGTAGTGGTGGTGGGGGTGGTGGTGGTGGATGCGGTGGTGGTGGAAGTGGTGGTGGTGGTGGATGTGGCGGTGGTGGATGTGATGGTGGTGGATGTGGTGAATGTGGTGGTGGATGTGGCGGTGGATGTCATGGTGGATGTGGAGGTGATGGTGGATGTGGTGGTGGATTTGGTGGTGGTTGTGGATGGGGTGGTGGTTGTGGTGGATGTGGTGGTGGATGTAGTGGTGGTGGGTGTGGTGGTGGTGTTGGTGGATGCGGTGGTGGTGGTGGATGCGGTGGTGTTGGATGTGGTGGTGGTGGATGTGGCGGTGGATGTCATGGTGGATGTGGAGGTGATGGTGGATGTGGTGGTGAATGTGGTGGTGATGGTGGATGTGGTGGTGGATGCGGTGGTGGTGGTGGATGCGGTGGTGGTTGTGGTGGTGGATGGGGTGGTGGTTGTGGTGGATGTGGTGGTGGATGTAGTGGTGGTGGTGGTGGATGTGGTGGTGGTGGATGCGGTGGTGGTGGAAGTGGTGGTGGATGTGGTGGTGGTGGTGGATGTGGCGGTGGTGGATGTGATGGTGGTGGATGTGGTGGTGGATGTGGCGGTGGATGTCATGGTGGATGTGGAGGTGATGGTGGATGTGGTGGTGGATGTGGTGGTGGTGGTGGTGGATGTGATGGTGGATGTGATGGTGGATGTGGTGGTGATAGTGAATGTGGTGGTGTATGCGGTGAATGTGGTGGTGGATGCGGTGGATGTGGTGGATGCGGTGGTGGATGCGGTGGTGGTGGTAGTGGTGGATGGGGTGGTGGTTGTAGTGGATGTGGTGGTGGATGTAGTGGTGGTGGGTGTGGTGGTGGTGGTGGATGCGGTGGTGGATGCGGTGGTGGTGGATGTGGTGGATGTGGTGGTGGTGGATGTCATGGTGGATGTGGAGGTGATGGTGGATGTGGTGGTGGTGGATGTGATGGTAGATGTGGTGGTGATGGTGGATGTGGTGGTGGATGCGGTGGTGGTGGTGGATGCGGTGGTGGATGTGGATGGGGTGGTTGTGTATATTGTCTAGAAGCCTTGTATCAGCAGAGCTGGGCATTATTGACATAACAGCAGTGGCACACAGGTGGGTAACATGCACGTGACCTGGTGACCCTGGAGGCGTGAGTGGTAGGACATTGTTACACCCCTACAGTGTGCGTCTGTGTGGTGTGTCCTGGTGCGTGTCTGTCCGTTTTCACGTGCATTTATTCTGGGAAGGTCTGTGTGTCTCTGTCAGTCTTTGTTAGAAAATGGTTGAAGGGACATCTGTTGTAGAAGTGTTTGTGTGTTTGCGACTGTTTCCGTGTGAATGCGTGCCTGCGGGTGTTTATCATCATCTGTGGGAGCTTTGAAGTGAAGCTTCACTTGTGTGTGAGAGGTGTGGGAGGAGTGCGGCTCGGCTGAGCCAGAGCGCACGCTGGGGGAAGCTTGTGGGGCAGAGCATGATAATGCAGCATTACATACTGAAGATATAGTTGAAAAGTGACGGTATCTCGATAAAATACTGTTTTCTCTAATGAAAACAGGTTTAAATGTTTAATGCGAGACTCACGGATGAAATAACGTGGACAGAGAAACGCTGCAATGATAGTCTGCCATCAAGGATTGCCTTACAAGTAAAGGGACATGATAAAAACAATGGTTCACAGAAAGTGAGAAACCCAGTTACACCCTTGAGGGCTTGGGTAGTTAAGTGAAAGGGTAGAAAGGCCTTCAAGGGATTTGATTCAAAGAAGAGATCAGTTATTCAGTTTACTTTTAGGCTAGAGTTAAATAACCTAATGTATAAATCATGTAATCAAATACATACAATCAATTTATGGAACACATAAAAACATATAAACATATAAACAACAAAACACAAAGGTGTATCAAAAAAAGAGCTTTATCAAGAAGTTCATTAAGTCAGCAATAAATCAAAGAAGCAGGTAAGGAAATGCTGATATGAAAAGCCTAGTAGCAAATAATCAATAATACAGCAAAACCTAGAAAAAACATCTATCTCAAGAAACAAAGTGAATCAAACACTGTAGAGATAAGATGAAGGTCGACGTTTCGGTCTCTCTACAACACAGTTATCGAGACCATCTTCAGGACTGTTGTCATTAAAACACTGCTATAAGCTGTGCTGTAATCTGTAACATAAATATTAACAGTTACAAATCCATTCTAATTAAAAACCATTACTCCATACACCCATGTGACAAAACCTCACTACAAAAGATACGTGACTTATACAGACTGGACATAACAAACAATATGGAAAATTCAACTACACAAATACATGACTAGCTAAAAATGGACAAACACTAAGTGCATATAAACGATGTATAACTGCATTATAACTTTTTCAGAGAAGCATATACATTTAAACAAGGTTCCTAACTATTAATGAGCTCATATTTTCGAACTGGTTATGCACATCTTTTCGGCGCCTATCTTTTACTTAGAGGCAAACCCATAGTGGAGAAAATGCAAGTAACGTTGTTAGTTCAAGTCATAAAAATAGCCAAGTCTTTTGATGGCATATCAAGGAGTCAAATATTAAATTTCACAACCTAAATATGTCGACATTTATCTGCAACAAGCCTATAGAGATAAGGTTGTGAGAGCGAGGGCACGACCGTTACATGTAATGATTATCAAAATATGCCTTGGAGACCTGCAGGAATCTCGTCCAGGTCTCCAACGCTTAACTTTGCCTTGATACCAACAGTGCGGTATTTCTGTCAATTTGGGTACGTTTGTGAAACATCGACATTATTTTGATAATCATTACATGTAACGGTCGTGCCCTCGCTCTCACAACCTTATCTCTATAGGCTTGTTGCAGATAAATGTCGACATATTTAGGTTGTGAAATTTAATATTTGACTCCTTGATATGCCATCAAAAGACTTGGCTATTTTTATGACTTGAACTAACAACGTTACTTGCATTTTCTCCACTATGGGTTTGCCTCTAAGTAAAAGATAGGCGCCGAAAAGATGTGCATAACCAGTTCGAAAATATGAGCTCATTAATAGTTAGGAACCTTGTTTAAATGTATATGCTTCTCTGAAAAAGTTATAATGCAGTTATACATCGTTTATATGCACTTAGTGTTTGTCCATTTTTAGCTAGTCATGTATTTGTGTAGTTGAATTTTCCATATTGTTTGTTATGTCCAGTCTGTATAAGTCACGTATCTTTTGTAGTGAGGTTTTGTCACATGGGTGTATGGAGTAATGGTTTTTAATTAGAATGGATTTGTAACTGTTAATATTTATGTTACAGATTACAGCACAGCTTATAGCAGTGTTTTAATGACAACAGTCCTGAAGATGGTCTCGATAACTGTGTTGTAGAGAGACCGAAACGTCGACCTTCATCTTATCTCTACAGTGTTTGATTCACTTTGTTTCTTGAGATAGATGTTTTTTCTAGG
Organism: Lissotriton vulgaris; assembly: GCF_964263255.1. Lineage (NCBI taxonomy): Eukaryota > Metazoa > Chordata > Amphibia > Caudata > Salamandridae > Lissotriton > Lissotriton vulgaris. Next base: position 1,677,109,848 of record NC_141693.1, on the reverse strand, counting down.
TTTTGCTGTATTATTGATTATTTGCTACTAGGCTTTTCATATCAGCATTTCCTTACCTGCTTCTTTGATTTATTGCTGACTTAATGAACTTCTTGATAAAGCTCTTTTTTTGATACACCTTTGTGTTTTGTTGTTTATATGTTTATATGTTTTTATGTGTTCCATAAATTGATTGTATGTATTTGATTACATGATTTATACATTAGGTTATTTAACTCTAGCCTAAAAGTAAACTGAATAACTGATCTCTTCTTTGAATCAAATCCCTTGAAGGCCTTTCTACCCTTTCTCATGATAAAAACAAGCCAGCGCTGGAAGGAAGGAGAAATGCGAGTCACGGCCGGAGGCCGGCCGTGAAAACAATGAGAATTTATATATGATAACGTGCATGCTTTGAAGTGAAGCTTCACTTGTGTGTGAGAGGTGTGGGAGGAGTGCGGCTCGGCTGAGCCAGAGCGCACGCTGGGGGAAGCTTGTGGGGCGGAGCTGCTGGGGAACAGATGGCAGATGGCTGGCGATTTGATGCTGTGCACGAGCATTTCACGGGCACAGCACCAAATCGCCAGCTAGTTAAACCTCTGTTTAAGCCCCTTTATATCTCGCTCCGCTCACTCAATGCGCATGCGCATTGAGATAGGTCGCGAGACCTAAACAGTCTCACAGGAAATAGGTGTAAAGCGTCATCTGCATGTGTATGAAAAACAGAACGGAAACCGAGTGAAAAGCATCTTGATATGACTCCACCAAATTGTACATAACCAAAATGGCGGCACGTTTTTGACGTTGAGCCGGGTGGCTCATGGCTGAAGAATGCTACGAAGTTTGCTGGACAGCTGTAGTGACGTAGAGAACTCGTCACAGAGGGAATCCAAGTAAGGACGACTTGATCCATGTGATGGCTCGTGCTGACTTTGAAAGATGCGTTTAAAAACGGTGAGAGCGCATGCAAGCACTATGTGGTATCAGGTTTTGAAATATCAAAAAACATAAATAATGAAATGCTCACAGGTAATACTTTCCAACACTGTTGTTGTAGAAAATGTAAAGCTCTCTTACACCAGATACGCTGTTGCAATGATGACTGTAAGACTCTCTTCTCCACAAAACAGAGCAGTTCAAAGTTGAGTCACCCGTTCAGCTTTCCTTTCCCTTACTTGGTTTAGTCTTTCCTTCTCCAAACTGGGTTTATCGTAATCTACACCGAAACCGGAACTTGTCCTCGTACCGGGTATTTAAGAAAAGGCCTCCTTCAGCAGAGCACTCGCAAGGCTCACAGGAATTGGAATGCAGTTAGGACACTCTTGCGCTCCTTAAAGTTTAATTTTGCCGCTTTCAAAAATACACCTCAGTGCCCTCGATAAACTCTTTTTTCGGTAATGAGAGTGCTGCTTCAAACTATTACAGCTTTAAAGTTCACTTAAAATCTGCTATGTAAATAACTGGCACTTACTTCTAGGGCGACCGGTGGGAGGTCACTGGTGGGGTTCTCTTTGCCAGTCCGCTTAAGCTGCTTTGTAGAAGGTTTCCTTTTACGTATTTTTTTTTTAAGACAGCTTCTTTTCATTCAGTTTTTTTTTTAAACAAAAGTCTCTTTGAAATTGACACGGAGGTCCGTTTAAAACCGTCGCCAGATGTAAAATTATGAATAATGGTCCATTCGTTGTTGGTAACTTCATGAATATTTATTGAAGTTAGAAGTTACATGAAATAAAGTACATAAATAACGAACCCCACCAGGAGCAGTCTGAATGTCGCTCAGCCCTTAACATACTGACTCAAAGCTTACTCACATTCCAATTCCAAACATTCCAACACACACGTAACCAGGCTGAGCATCACATTACACCATTGTAGGTTGTAAGGGCATTCTGTCCTGCACAAGTAGTTCCCTCCCTCCTGTGGGCAATGTAGTGGCTCCTGCTATGCTGTCTTTACCCAGAGCTGTGAGTTCTCTACTTGTGATTTGCTATTGCCTCAATATGACATCATTCATTAGCGCGTCAACTTGTTACACTAGCCGGTTGTGTACATCTGTGTACCTGTTACAAACAGGTAGGTGTAATGCGCGTATCTGCTAGTTAAACTCGCCACCATCTGAGTTTCATTTCCCAGAAGCAGCTAAGGCGCATGTTATCACAGAGGCACATTAAACAGAGCGCTGTAACATCTATTATCTGGAGCGCTTAGAAATAGCCGATGTGCGGTTTGAAGCGCTGGATACAGTTATTATTTAACGAAGGACTTGCAATCTGAGTATCACTGTACTAGAGGAACCCATCTCAACAGAAACAAGCATTAAACATTATTAAGTTAAAGCCGTCTGCTTTGCTATACAATGCCATTAGCAAAGCAAATGGCTTTAATGGCTTTAACTTAACCAAAGGAGAGACCGATGCATTTTCAATGCTTGTTTATTGTGACTATGGACTCTTATTTTAGGATAATGTTTTGACTGGGACTTAATTTTATTTAACTCTTGTACATAGATTGGTTTCCCTGACGCTTCCTGACGTGTTTTTATAATGTTGCCCAACCCCCTCCATGATCCCTTGCCCATTCTGCAGGAAGATTTTTTTCTCCATTTTCCCTTTCCATTGAAAAGTATTTATAAAAAATATATGTATTTGAAGCATTACCTTATAATTTAGGATTTGGAGCTGAATATAAAATATTAGTACAAACCATCTCTTTGCCTTCTTTGTTTTTAATTATATAGGTCGGATTCAAAGTCATGTAGGTGTTTTGCTATGCTTTCAACATGATACCTTATACCACGGATTGTCCTACAAATCAACATATGGTACTCACACACATTTATAGAGACGTATATGTCCTAGAACCTGAATGGAACCTCATCCATGTCCTCTTCTGCAACCAGCACTTGCTCATCTTCCTCCTCCTCATCCTCGTCTGGTTGAGCAGTGACGGCCGCTGATATTGCTGCTTGGAGGAGGATCGGTTTCTCTCCACGGATTGCCCACCACACTCCACTGGTCATCAAGCGACTCATTGTTCCCAGCACCTGTAAAACCAAGGTTGCAACATATTCAGTATTTGCCATAGTATATCATGTGCCTCAACCCAACAGTTTGAACAATTCCTTTATATCGATCTTAAGTTCCGCATGTGATCTGGTTTGTGTAAACCTACATGTGACAGCTCAGACTGTAGCATTGAGGTGTCCAATAAAGATATGAAATCCAAAATCACACTTACCAACTCCAGCCATAGATCTGTGTGGTATTGATATCCCCTGCAATGTCAACTTCTGGACCTGGTTTCTTGATTGTATGGTCGAAGGCATGGTCCTCGATCCAGCAGCTTTAGAAAGAATGTTAATTAATGTTCAGCATGAATAATAAATGAATATGCAAAATAAACACAGACATCACTGATTAGGTTGGGATCATATCACACACTAGCGTTATATGCTTTGAAAAAGTGACTTTATCTGCAAAATTATTTTCACACAGAGTTGGGTATTGTGAACACCTTGGGGAATAACAGTTTACAACACTATATGGCACACTATGTGATGGATGGATGGTAGTGGGTCTAACTGCTGCAGCCAGAAGGTCTCCAGATTCCATGTATGAGGTACTGATGGCATTTGTGAATACTAAGGTATTTCTGTAATGAAACATATATATCCATATTTCAATACAAAGGATGATGTGTGTTATTTTACATGTATGAGTCATTAGAATACACTTTCAGTACAGTTAGTGCTACTCCTTTTTAGATGAGACAATATATGCAATTAGTTACGTACTATAATATTTCGATTTAAACATTGAGTCATACTTTAAATAGCCAACATGTTAAGAAGAAGTATACTTTTACAAAACATATCTGAGCATACAGATATGGGTGACAAAAGGGATATGTGACACACACCACATACTTCCAATATATTAGACTATGAGCATTATGTAATTTATATGTAAGTGGCCTAGGCAGGGTCCTACCATCTTCCCAGTGTGTGGTGCCTGACCATTTGTGACACCCGTATGTGGAGCAGAAGTCGCTATAGCATGTGTTGTCCTGGCCAACGTCACAGGACCTAAAAGGATATGAGTATAATTTCATTATCATTGTAGATGACACATGTTAAAACTAACATAAACTCGTTACGATAACATGTGTGAAACAAATGATGGAGTTTAAGAAAAATATCTATAAGTTTTTTGGATGATAATGTACATGGAAGTCACTTCTGGTCATATTTACTAGCCAGTTTGTGCAGGTGGTAGTGGTTGATCTGCACTGTGATGTTGTCTTCCAGCAAGTGCAGGAACCTCTGTTCCAGTGGGTGGATTTACTCTGGCTGTATGTAGAAATTAAATGACATAGTTAACAGACAAATGCAACAAGTGATTGCTACGTAATTGCATTTACAATGCACCTATCATGTGATGTGATGTTTAAAAATTCATGCACAATTTCTTGTGCCAGTGACAAATCGTCATTGAAATCACCAGCAGAGATGGTCAACTGTTTCTGAATACAAAATTGGAAGTTACAATTTGCAGTACCTAGGATTTGGGGACTTGTAGTGTGATAGACAAATTGAAACACATGAGAGCAGAATTCTTGAATATTTGCACAAACTTGAAGTGACTTCCATAGTCACAATTATACTTCATACTAAACATTTTTCTAATAAAGTTATTGGTCCTGATTCACAAAGAGCCTCCGCAGTTGTGGTGGAATCTCCAAACTGCATTTTCTCAGTGTGGAGATTCTGCTGCAACTGAAGTGACTATTTGTGATGCGGGCCCTTTTTTTTATTCATTTCATTTCATAATCTTTATTTCGATGATTGTTCATCATAAAAGATACAAAAAACAGTACATTTATACAATATTTTTTTATTCAGCAAGACAAATAACTCAACAATTATCTGAGATGTATGGACCAACTTTGCTTAGGAAAAACAAACAGGAGCGATCTAATCAATCATTGAAGTGCCGGAGTTAAAAATACATTTCATCAGTCAAAAATTATCATTAAGCATTAGGAGCAGCAGATTATCGATAAAGTGCACCTGTGCGTGGAAAATGCATCATGTAACACAGTTTACCAGCTCAAGACATAGATATTAAAATATATAATTAAATACAATTGATTATTCAACTCAATTTCTAGTATATGATATCTAAAGGTTGGAGGACAAAAGGAAACAATTAAGTCTTTATGAGTGCCAAAATACTAATGGAGATACTTAAAGTGCAAGAGTGCAAAACACGTTTCCTCACTCAGAATCATCAATAGCAGGCCTTGGCAGCAGCAAATCTCTTTAAAGTGCACAAGTGCGTAAAAATGCTTTGTATAACAAGGTTAACCAGATTAAAACATAGGTATGAAAGATAAAACGGTAAAATATAATTCAGCATTCAGCTAAAAAATGAGTATATAAATCTGCTTGCCCCCCCAACCCCCATTATAAAAAGAGTAATAAGGCTATACTCTAATACTGAATCTTGAAACAACATAAAGCCCCCCTAGATTGCTCTAAATCTCTGAAGGGCCCCTACTCATTTATCATAAGCCTCTTCAAAGCTCGAGTTCTAATCATTTTATTATACCAATAATGATATAGTGGGAAGGTATCTGTTTTCCAACATTGAAAAATCAGCGAACGAGCCACCGCAATTGATATAAAATATTGTTGAGGTTTGCGTAACTAGCATGAGGAGCTGAACAGCACTAACATTGAGGATGGGGAACCTAAAGTTTGAATGGTTTGGCTGATTACCTGAAAGACTCCTTCCCAGAACTGATGGAGCATAGAACATTGAAATAAAATGTGGACCCAGTTGCCCCATCGGCTACCTTGCACCTAAATCACTGATTTTGGAAGGATGAAAACATCCTATGTAGCTTGTGGGGCGTGTACTAAGCCATCCATCTAGAGAGAGTACATTCTTTTAAAATTGTCCGCTCTGAGCGATCTATGTCCTAATTCACTGCTAGGTGCTGCCATTCTTTGATCTTAAACCAACAATTGGTTTCCCGAGAAACTCTAGGCAACAGCTTGGGTACTGTGGTCTGGCTGACCTGTTGCCGCAATACCCGATACCAATTTCCCACACAACTAGCCAAATCTCATCCTTCATAGCCACATAGTTAGTCTTAAGAAAGCTGATTATGGAGGAGGAGCTACGCTAGCAACGCTAGCAAACAAGATGGCTGCTTAGGCTCCCCGCTCCGCCGACCTCCGTATCCTGCCAGATGATCCTGTCGATAATCCTGTTTTTACGCCCGACCTCCGTGTAGATGAACCGATGCACACTCCGATGGTGCTATCCCGAAAACTTAATCGGCTTGGTTGACGGAGTTGTGTCGAGTTGAAGTTTGCGGCCTAGTCCAGCAGGAGAGCCGGGGCCTCGAGTTTTGACCCAGCCGGGTTGCAGTTGAACAACATCGGCCATGAGAATCAAGCAGGGTCCGATCTACCGCAGTGGAGGTCTTTTTTTGCCCGATTTTGACGATAGTCATTCTGATTGACTAACATCGTGGGAGGAGTGACGTGGCACGACAGTAGCTGTGGGTGGAGGTCCCTGTCCGCCGGACCCGGTTTGCCGCCGCCGGGGTTCGGTTAGTCGGGGTTTTCGCTTGCGGCAGCGGAGTGCTGATTGCTGCTGCAGAAACCGATCAGTCACCCTCCGACGCCGTCCGTTCCGCTCCTGTCTGTTCCCCCGGAGAAACCGGCTCTCTGGGGGAAGTGAATATGATCGGTACTGAGCGAGGAGAAATGGACCGGACGGAGCGTGAGCTGTCGCTGCAGACAGTATTGGCAGCCATCGGGGCCTTTCATTCACATATGGATGCCCTGATTCACAAAATGATTACGGGCCTATCTGAGAAGGAGTGTGTGGAACCGGACCCTGCTCCACTGCAGGAACTGCTGCCAGCTACGATTTACATGACGACCATTTTGATTCTGGACGAGGACCCCGTGCTACAAGAGGCGCCGAAGCCCTCGGTCGGTACTCTGGAGAATCATGATCCCGGTGTTTAAAAGTATTACTACAAGGAGGAGCTTCGCGGGCAACCAAGATGGCCGCGTAAGCTCGGAGCTCCGAAGACCCTCCGATCCTCCGTATTGATCCTGTCAACTATCCTGTCCCACGACGGTGGGAATCAGTTGCGGTGTTGATGCTGACGCGGCGCCCTGTTTCAGATTGAAGATCCGAGCTTCCTGGACCGAGTTACACCGTCGGTGAGCCTGGTGACGAAGACGCCATAGTTGCCTGGCATTGTTGGGGCGGTGACGGAGCCCCTGTGCGGCGGCACTTCGAGTGGGACTAACTGACTTGCGAGGTCCGGCGGCCCCGCTGATCTCCCTGGAGGCTTGCTGTTCCCTGGGGACGGTGGAGAGACTTGTTGGTTCTGATCAAGTGGAGGTGGTGTTCTTGGCTTGCCCCCTCTTGGACCGTACTATCCCCGTCGCCCAACATGGCGGGCAGAGGAGATCCAGACAAAGGGAAGCCCCCGAGAGTTAGCAGAAAGCCCCTCCACTCGCAGTCCACCATCCCTGAACGATTCTCTCACTCTAGAGGTTCGCCGGGTGCATCGGGCCATACTAAGGACCCGCAGCGGGACGTGTCCCCAGAAGATACCGAACCCACCCTCCGGGACGTGATGGGCGCCATTGCTGGCGTGAAGGCCGAGATGCATAGCCAACACGAAGCGCTGTCTAGCAAGGTTGATACCCTCAAGTTCGAGCTCAATCTCATCAGGGCCGACCTCGGGAAAACAAACAACAGGGTCAAGTCTCTTGACATTAAAACGTCGAGCCTGACTACTGACGTGTCGGACATGCAGACCGAGGTACGGGACTTGAAGGCCGCTAATTTGATGCTTGCGCGCCGGCTTGATGATTTTGAGGGACGGGCACGGCGCCAGAACGTCCGCATTACAGGTGTGCCGGAGGGTGCGGAGGAGGATGCCGCGGATTTGTTTGTGGAGGACCTGGTGGTGAAGCACTTGGCGCCTGGAGGCCTGAGTAAATTCTTTTCGGTCGAGAGGGCTCACAGACTGCCTGGTGGCCAACCAAAGTTCGGTGCGTCCCCGCGCCCCATCATTGCCAGACTGTTCAACTACAGGGACCGGGACGCAATCCTACAAGCGTCGAGGAGTGGCGGCCCGCTGCGGTTTCAGAATGCTGAGGTGAATTTCTTCCCCGACTTCACTCAGGCTGTACAGAAACGTCGCCAAAGTTTTATGGGAGTGAAACGAAGACTGAGAGAGATGGGGTTGAGATACTCCATGCTCTACCCAGCGAAACTGCGTATAGAACATGGTGATCGGACGCTGTTTTTTGATTTGCCAGATGCTGCAGGGGACTGGTTGGACACTTTGCCTCAGCGCCGGACTACTCCGGAGGACCAGTCGGAAGGGGCGTCGGGAGGCCCAGGTTCCCAGGAATAAACTTTGATATGTTGGTCTTCTTTCTGCGCAGGGCTCTGCGGATGGCATCATTCATTGACTTTTGTTTCTTCTTCTTTTTCCTGTTTTTTCAACTTTGGAGGGTGACGGGGGTGATAGGATGTCTCCTTTCTCCTCTGGGGGCTTTTTGTAGGTTAGTTTATACGGGGCGACAGGCACACTGCTAGTTGGGGTGGCTTCTAGTCTAATGCAGGGGTGCAGGGTGGGGGGCAGTTGGGTTGTGTGTTCTTCTTTTGCTCTTCCTTTCCTACTTTTCTTATGGCGAGGGAACTACTGTCTTGAATACACCGTTTCGGTGGCTGCTTTTTGGGGGGGGATGGCTGGGACCGGGCATCTTTGACGATGGGGGGTAAGACTTTGAATGTACTCAGTTGGAACGTGAATGGGTTGGGGGATCGTATTAAACGTGGTGTTGTGATACAAATGTTTAAACGTTGTGTTCCAGATGTTATTCTCCTGCAAGAAACTCATGTCGTTGGTAATACTTGTAAGGCTCTGAATAGAAAGGGGTTCAAAATGGTGGCCCATTCCGGGTTCTCTACGGGCTCCCGAGGGGTGGGTATAATGGTGCGCATGTCTCTTCCCCTGGAGGTGGAGTCCACAGTGGTTGATGATAGGGGCCGCTATGTTGCCGTGGTGAGCAGATGGGAGGGACGTACCCTGGTTTTGGTTTCGGTTTATGTCCCCCCGGGGTTGCAAGCGGCTACCTTTCAGGATCTTGGAGGCGCTATCTTGGGTCTCCCTGAGGGGCTGTTAATACTGGGCGGGGACCTTAACTCTGTGGTTTCGGGCACTTTGGATCGTTTTCCGTCCAGAGATCTACGCAGCGCACAAGCATGGCTCCCGGACTTCATGAGCACCATGGGCCTCATTGATTGTTGGCGACTTTTACATCCCGCCCAACGACAGTACACTTTCCATTCCGGGGCCCACGGTAGTCTTTCTCGAATTGATTACATTCTGACACCCGCGGTTCAGGCACAGGCTGTCTCTGGGGCTCGCCTCATGGCCAGGGGTATATCGGATCACTCTCCAGTTTGGGTATCCTTTGACTTTGGCATCGCGGCGGCGACCAGGGTGGCGCCGGTCAATCCCTGGTATTTCCGCAGCCCCAAGACTCGAGACCTCCTTGCTAAAGCTATCGATCTGTACTTCACGGAGAATACAGGTACGGTAACGTCGGCCCTTTCCCTCTGGGAGGCCTTTAAGACTGTCCTTAGAGGAGAGGCCTTCTCCTTGATAGCTGAGGTGCGCAGACGACGGGATGAGGACATGGTACGGTTGGAGTCGGATATAGCAGACCTGAACTCCCAATTAGCGCTGGGACCGACACCTGAACTGTTACATGCTCTCTCCCTGAAGCAGTCGGAATATAGTGCCACTGCCACTGATGCGGCCAAGGCGATGGGCAGGGAACAGCGAGGGAGGATTTACGACGCCGGAGACAAGGCGGGCAAACTCCTTGCCTGGCTGGACAAGAAGGAGCTGGCTTCTCGTGTGGTGCCTGAGATCCTGGGGGACGATGGTCTGGTTGTGACTGATCCCACTGCTATTGCCGCGGCGTTTGCCGACTATTTTGAGACGGTTTACACATCGGTCTCCGCTCTGACTGAATCGGACTCGGCCTCCTTCTTAGAGGGGATTGAGCTCCCTTGCCTGTCTGATACTGAGCGCGATGACATGTACCGCGGCATTACGGTTGACGAAGTGGCATTGGCAATACGGTCTTTGCGCTCCGGGAAAGCTCCGGGTCCCAATGGTCTCCCGGTGGAGTTGTATAAAATCAAAGCGGACACAATCGCCGCGCCCCTGCGGAATATGTTCTTGGAAGCCCGAGACGCTGGTGAACTTCCAATGGATCAACGCCTGGCTACCATCGTGGTCATCCATAAAGAGGGGAAGCCTAGAGACCTTTGCAGGTCGTATCGCCCTATTTCTTTGCTGAACGCCGAGCCCAAAATCCTGGCTAAGTTGCTGGCCAACCGGCTCGTGGGCGTGATCGCGGACTTGGTCCACACGGACCAGTCCGGTTTCATACCTCACCGCAACACAGCCCTTAATCTTAGAAGACTCCACGCTGTCATGGCGCGGGCGCACATGCTCAGCGAGTCAACAGTCCTGGCTTCGCTGGACACGACGATGGCGTTTGACTCGCTTGAATGGAACTACCTCTGGGCGGTGCTGTCTAAGTTTGGGTTCGGCCCTGACTTCATCAGTTGGGTTCAGCTCCTCTATTCCTCCCCGATGGCCAACATAACGGTCAATGGCCGCGTGTCAGCTTCCTTCGCCTTGCGCAGGGGTACCAGACAGGGCTGCCCGTTGTCACCACTCCTCTTTGCCCTTGCGCTGGAGCCACTTGCTGCTTGGATCCGCACTCACCCTGATATTAATGGGATCAAATGGTCGCCGGGGTTTGAAGATCGTGTTTCGCTATACGCGGACGACATTCTTCTTTACCTCACCTCTCCCTGTCGGTCCTTGATTGTTGTGTTTGACGTACTGGGTACTTTTGGTGGATACTCGGGCCTGGTTATTAACTGGTCCAAGTCCTACCTCTACGTGCTACGCGGGGACACTCCGCGTCTCCCTAGGGGCTGTGCAATACAGGTCTCGCAACAGGGCTTCAAGTACCTGGGCATCTATATTTCAACGGACGCCAGGGCACGATACTCGAACAACTTGCTCCCTCCACTGGCACGCTTCGGCGTGACGTGGAGGGTTGGAAAAGATTGCCGCTGTCCTTGTTGGGCCGTGCGGCGTTGTTCAAAATGATGTCCCTGCGGAGATTTTTGTATGCGCTTCAGAACACGCAGGACCCAGTACCCTCTAAATATTTTAGAGAGATTGAGGACTTGCAGCGTACCCTCTTGTGGGATGGTAGGCCGCGCATTGCCGTAGTCAAACTGACCATTCCGTGGTATGACGGCGGTATCGCCCTGCCTGACGTGCGCCGGTACTACTGGGCTTCACAACTGGCGGCCATCAATCATGGCTTTTACGGACCGGTGGTCAATCCGGGATATGCCATGGATCGCTGGCTCATGAACGACGGGATGTACTACAGAGCGCTGTATTCTAGATCTCTGGACCGGAAATTGACTGGTCCCACAAGGACCGCGGTACACTTGTGGAGGGCGGTCACGAAGACTCTGGGGTGGAAGGATAGGCTCACCATGGCTACTCCCCTTTATGACTCCGACTTGCTGGGGAAATTGTGGCACTCTAAAGGGTTCGATCAGTGGGACCTCATCGGTATATCCAAAGTGGCAGATGTGATGGCCAGGGGGGAAATTAAATCGTTTGCTGCTCTACAGTCGGAATTTCAACTGGGGGCCACGGAGTATTTTCGATATGCACAGCTGAGGCATGCCCTTACGTCCTCCTTGCCTGTCGGTGAAAAAGTCCCCGAGTCCTCCCCGCTGGAGGACAGGGTGCTGGACGGCCATATGCCGGACAGTGCCATCTCCCTGACCTACAAAAAACGTATTAATGTTCGGACGGACCTGTTGGTGAAAGTACGAGACCTTTGGATGAATGATGGGATTGAGATGGATGACGAGGACTGGCAGTCTGCGGTTTCCTCCCCTAAGGAGGTGGCTATTTTGGCCAGACTGCGCTTGGTCCAGCTGAAGGTACTCCACAGGGTGTACGTCACTGGCCCCAGGTTGATTCGTATGGGGCTTTCCCAGGATGGCCTTTGCAGGAGGGGATGTGGTGAGACGGCTACTTTCATGCATACCATTTGGGAGTGCCATGCCATAGCCTCTTATTGGGAGCGAGTGCATGCGGTGATGCGGGTTGTGACTGGTGTGAATTTGCCTGCGGAGGCTCGACGCTGCTTGCTGAATGTGTGGGGTCCGACCGACTATAATACTGCTCAAACCCGCTGGGTTACCCTGGGGAATATGGTGGCCAAGAGGGACATTGCCCAGAGATGGGGTGCTCCGACACCCCCCACTGTGAGTCTTTGGAAAACCAACATGGATTGGTGCATGCTCCGGGAGAAGACTATTTACTTAGCCCGGGGTAAGCCCAAGATGTGGGGGCTGGTCTGGGGTGCCTGGAATTCGTATAGAGGTGACATTTGTGTGCCCCCGGATGTAGTCCAACCGGAAATTCGTCTCTCACCATAGCTAATCCCTCCACCCAGGTTTTCACGTGCTGTAAGCCTGTTTCTTGCACCCCTTCCACATGTGTGCTTATTTGACATGGTTATTACATGATGCGGGGGTTCCCGCCTCTCCCCCTGGATATGTGCCTTACCGATTTTCTATGCTCCTTTGCCTTGCCATCTTCTTCTTCTTCTCCCTCCTCTTTCTCCCCTTTTCCTTCTTTCTCCTTGTCCCTTTCGGTTTCACCTTGTTTATTGAGTTTCACTTTTAAAATTATAAAATTAAACCTGATTGCTCCTTTTACTGTCTTGTGCACACTTCCCAGTTGTGTTATAATGCTGCCTAGCCTCCGGGATGTACGGCTGAATAGCGGTGTACTTTGAATTACAAATAAAGGTTTTCCAAAAATTAAAAAAAAAAAAAAAAAAAAGTATTACTACGCCTACCATCATTGCTGACTTTGGGAGAATCGATTGGCGTTCCCTTCCCGGAGACTCCTGTTGGTGATTGTTCTTGGACTTCTGTTTCATCCTTTCCCTCTTTGTTGACCGTACGATAGTGGAGAAAACAACATTGGGACTATCTGTCCATGAGGAAGCGTTTCTGTGCTGATGGAGTTCTTGAGGAATTACTAACTTTGATTTGTTTTGGACTGAATTTTTTCAGACTCTTTTTGCACTTTGATTCTCCTGTAGAAGTAGTGGTCCTACCGGGAGGCGTTCGCATGATGGTTCGGAAGGGCCAAGGCTGAGATCGATTGACCGGGGTTGGTACTATGGCCTTAATGGATGTGGGATTCGTAACTGTTGGCCTCACAGGAGGCTGGGCGGTGTATCACGGCTCCCCCTAATTCACTTTTTCTGTGATCTCAGATAAAATTGTATTTTCATCATAGGGGGTGTTTGTCTCTGGCGGGTGGGAGGGGGGGGAAGGGGACCGGGAGCCCATACGGAAATGCCCTCCACCATGTTTTTTCTTTTCTATTTTTAGAACCTAGTTAGTTGGGGCGACAGGCACACTGCTTGTTGGGGTTAGGCGATAGCCATATGCAGGGGTGCAGGGTAGGGGGATGGGTTTATTGTTTTATTTCTGTTCTCGTTCTTATAGTTTTCTTTTCTTCAATCATCTCTTTAGTCTCTCCCTTATTAATAATATTGGCGAAATATCCTGATTTTGTTTAAATTCCAGTGTCTGGTTGCCATGCTTTTTCTACCGTTCTCATTTTATGGGTGGGCGGGCTCTGAGGGCCTGCGCTTAAATTGTTTGTCGATTGTAATGCTACAATTCCTGCTTCGTACTCACTTGCGCAGGCGTCTCAGCGATTCTTCTGTTGCTTCACGTCTATCCTGTCATTGTACCTGTACACCCTATTATTATGTATGAATGTATGGCACCGGATATGTCTATTCCTTTTTCCTTGTTTTTAAAATAATAAAAAGATTTATAAAAAAAAAAGAAAGCTGATTATTTGGTTGAAACTAAAATATAACAACGCATTCTGACTGCTGAATTGTTGAATTATTGAATCCCATGAAATCAAATTTGAACCATTATAAAAATCCACCAATTTCTTGAAACCTAATGTGAGCCATATCTGCAGGATTGCTTTAGATAGTGAAAGCCCCCAGATCTTACTGTCTTGATATGGAGTTTAGGCATGGCATATCGGACTTCCAAGATTTAAAAAATGTTTGAATGCATGATGATAATGCCTTTAATACCTTGTACTTTGTTTTCCTGGTAAACTTGGCAGTTAGAAGAAAAGCAGGTAAACCAATGTTGCTTTCCTTGATCATAGAACATAGCAAACAATTATCATAGGCTGTAGTCGCAGCTGCCAGTTGGAACAGAGAATCAACCACGGCGGCCTTAGTATGAAACGAAAATCCGACAGAGCTAACCCTCCCTGAGTTGCATCAAGTTGCGGAGTGGATATTTTTACCCATGGCTGTTTATTGGTCCATACAAAGCATCTAATAATGGTATCTAATCCCTTAAAATAGGTACTTGGTATTTTTCGAGTAAGATTCACAAAAAGAAATGAGAACAAAAGAAGAATGGACATTTTGACCAAAGCAACACTACTAATCAGAGACAAAGTCCACCTTCCTGTTATGTTATGTTATTTAAACTTATTAAGCACACACATACCCTGGGGTGTCTTGGCGCTGACAAGACACCCTAACAATGTTCTTGTTTTGATATGGGTTGTGCCATAATTAAAATGGACTTAATTGGAAAAATCATTTGTAACAAAGATCCCTAAGTACCAGACTGGGCACTGCAGAAACATCTGTAGACCAACTGGGAGCTCAGAGCGTGATGAATTATACAGCAAAGTTCTGTCTTTGACTGATTCACTTTGTAGTCCCCAATTTTCATAAAGTAATTGATTTAATTTATAGCATTCTGGATGTTTTGACTCTCAGCCCTAAGTATAAAATCGCATCATTGGCGAGGAGCCTAATTTTCGCCATCCACTCCATAGGTGACGAATAAATGAATTATTTCAGATCTTAGCTGCTAAGGGTCTGATAAAAAAAGTAAAAAGCAGCGGGGATAGGGGGAATCCCTGATGAGTGCCATGAATTATCCTCTATATCCCCGCCTCCGGAGAATTCATGATGATCCTACCTTCGCCCCCCCCCTATAAAGTGCATATTTTATTAGCAGCTTCACCACTTCCTTTGATGAACCACGCTGCCTTGCGCCGTGCTGCGTGCACTTTATTTTTCCGTTCTTTTCTTTTTTTTAGGTTACTCTGTCCCACCCGAGCATACCCGTATGTCTCATTTGTTGGGGGCCACCCCTGGTTGTCCCACTGGCTCCTGCAAGGCCCTCGGTTCGGCGTGTACCCATGGGAGCAAGCAGCTTTTCTCTCCCAGGTACATCCTTCAGCAGTTGTCACTCTGCTTGCCCCGACACTGGGAGGGGGAGCGGGTGAGAGGCTTCCGCCATTGGGGGAAGGGGGGTGTAGCAACACTACCCACCCTACTTTGTTTCGGGGATGGGGTCCTGGCCCCCCTTTCAGCATAAATGGCCACGGATTGGGGTCCTTGGGCCAGTGGAGAGTCTGGTGAGGAGGACCCACACATGTCCCCTCCCTGGAGAAATTACAAAATAAATCCTAAGACCATAGACCACCCCGTGGGTAATTCGAGGAATAGATTTATGTATTTATTTATTTATTTATTTATGCATTTTTATATAGCGCGGACTTTACCCGAAGGCGTCAGAGCGCTTCACATTCGGAACAGAAATGAAACATAATGAGAAACATTACAAAAGAGCAGATTGCTAAAACATACGTTACTTACATGAGGTAATAGTGACAATTGTGAGCAAACAAAAAAACATGAGGTAGTAAAAATTGTGAGCAACCAAAAATACATGAGGTAGTAAGGGTAATAATGACAATTGTGAGCAAACAAAATACTTGAGGTAGTAAACATTGTGAGCAACCAAAAATACATGAGGTAGTAAAGGTAATAGTGACAATTGTGAGCAAACAAAATACTTGAGGTAGTAAAAAATGATGAACAACCAAAAATACATGAGGTAGTCAAAAGTGCACAAGAGGAAAAGTGACAAATGTGCAGTTAAAAGAGAAAACAGAGTATAATTTGAGGTATAATACTGCAATAAGTGCTCGGCACAAGAACAGGCGTTACGTAGGCAAGGTGGCACTTGTGCAAGTATCAGAGGTAAAAACATGTGAGAGGTAGCAACCGTGTGTTACAAGGGCAAAGTGTTGTGTGCATGTTACAAAAGGGCACCGAACACAAGTACATGGAGAATACTGCAAAAAGGCAGACACTCCCATCACAGGAGAACACTGGGAAGGCACTCCCATGGTCATGGAAAGTAGTAAATATCCAAATAGCAAGAGGACGTGAATTACTATTGGAGGTGTCTCTGGAGGAGGAGAACTTTGAGGTCCCTTTTGAAGGCCTGGGAGGAGGTGGTGGTCCGGAGCTCAGGCGGAAACGAGTTCCAGATTCTCACTGCGTTGCCTGAAAAGGATTGGGCCATTGTTCTTTCCTTCTTGAAAGTGGGAGGTTCAAGCAGTAGATTCTCGGCATTGCGTGAAGGTCTAGAGCCTCCAGAGAGTTTCAGTTTATTCGCCAGGTAGCGGGGAGAGGAGGAGTGCAAGGCTTTGTGAGTGATACAAGCGGTCTTGTAGATAGCTCTAGCCTCGAAGGGAAGCCAGCGGAGGGTGGATAACATCGGTGTGATGTGATCGCTTCTTTTGGCCCCATAGATGAAACGAGCTGCTGAATGGAAGACAGACTTAAGTGGGGACAGGTGAGATTTGGGGAGGCCAGTAAGAAGAGAATTGCAGTAGTCTAGTCTGGAGAGGACCAGATACACAGCTCCATGTGCTTCATGGTGAACAAATAGGTCCAAGGTCGCCATTCTTTAAAATGCCATAACTGGAGCCCCATTAGGCCAATTTTGATTATCCTGGGCTAGTTTTACTCCTGGTGGTGAGCGCTAGTCACCAGGAGCACTTGTAGCATACCACCTCACATCCAAAGTGGTGTAGTCCACAAAGAGCTGGTTCTCCTGGCTCCCTGCGGCAGTCAGTCTCTTGGTCTCTGTATTTGGGAGCAAAAACCCAGGGCTTTCCCCCAATTGGCCTTCATGGGGTGTACGAGGTCCAGTCTCGCTAGCCCTTGGGGAAACCCACTGGTTCTGGGGTCAACTGGGCATATTCCTTAGTCCTTTGTGGGCATCAGGGGTTCTTCTTTCCAGTTGTTCATGGCAGCCCCAGGGTCCAGCAGCAAAACTCACAACAATCACCAGGCAAGAGAGAGTCTCCCCCTTGTGCAAAATGTTTTAAAAGGGAGTGGAAGGTTCCAGAAGCCAGGAAGCCCATGCCAATCCTAGGGTGCCATGTAAATGTAAATGTAAATGTAAATGTATTTGAGCTTATATAGCGCACAGCTACCCGCAGTGGGTTTCCCGGCGCTTGCTTAGGGAACCCGTCCTGGTATTCCCCTGTGAAATATCCCGGCAGGGTATCCACAAGGTGAAAGCCAGGCATCCCGCCGCGAGGGGCCGTTGTGGAGATTAAGCAAGCTATTGCCCAGAGTCGCAGAGTGTGAACCCGTGAGTCGAGAAGGCACCGGAGCGAGAATTATCGAGTCCGTGGAATTTTTAGCCCAAGACCCGCTGAGGCGGGGAATTGAACCCTGGTCCGGGGCCGATCTCAGCTTCCGGGTCTGCCGCCTCTAACCCCTGAGCCACACTTCTCCACACCTCTCCATCACTGTTCCAACTCTCCTGCACAACGTTCTGGGACAGTTCAAAATGGCATCATCCAGGTGTGACTAGTCACATCTCCTCTGAGGGCCTCAGTTCTGCACCTTGCTGACATCACTGCCTGAACCTATCTCACTACATCTTTAAAGGGGAGCCCCTACCCGTGTTGGCTCCAGAGATCTTGACTCTCACATTTGTTTAGTGGGTCTGGCCAGGCCCATCCCTGGTACAATGTGACAGCTGATCAATTGATGTAGATCCTTCAGCCCCACCCCATTCCACCTCTGGAGCTGAGTGAAGCACTGTTAAATGCTCCCTTTGTCTGGGGAGGCTTTTGTTCCTGCTGCTGGAGGGAAATGCAATTAACTGGGCAAAGCAGGGTGACAAACAGCCTGGGCTCTAGTCCTGAGATGAGCCAGAAAAATATGACAGTTCTGGATGACCCATAAGTAGTAGAGATATTGTTTTTGAACTTGCAGATCTGATTTCCTTGCACATGGTATACCCCATTTTGACACATGACTGGTCTGTCTAAGCCAAAACCAAACAAAACTGCATTCTAAGGCAGTTTTATCCCTATGTACAAAATTAAGTGTCACTACAGGCAAAATACCTCTGACTTTCCCTATTAGTGTACACAAACATTATAAGGCCTACCCATTGTCAATATCTACTCCTACAGAGCCCCCTCTGTGCAAAGCTACCTGTGCACAGTCACTGAACTGCGCACAATAGTAGTCTCCCACAGGCAGTGTTCACGTGTAACCAGCCAAATGCACCTTACCCTTGCTGCGTTGCAGAGGCCTTATCTTAAAAGGTGAAAACTGGCTGTAAACATGTGAAGTTCATTTGCTCGGTGATTACTGTGTTTGAGACACATGTTTTGAGACAAACCCACTGTAAAAAAGTCTGAAACTGGGTGATCCAAAAGCAAAAAATCCAGGTCTACTGAAAGGGCAGAGCCCAAATGCAACAACTTTGACCATCTTCACCATGAGCTGATGTAAAGTTTGGATTTCCTTATGACTCAGGATCAGCTGGAAGATTGTCAGCTGGAAGATTGTCCCCCTATAGAGATAGCTTAAGGTGTTATCTACTCGGCCCATGTTAATCAATCCCCTTCATAGGGCAGGAGGTGCATTAAACAGACTTTTGAAAAATAAATCAAACAATTGAAAATGCAACTTATATAAGGCACTAAAATCTTGTGTAATACCAGCAAGAACCTTTCTACCAAACAAGAAGCAATTTAAAAACTTAGATACAGATACAAAAATAATTTGTGGCAGAAGAAGAGACATGAATACCAAAGAAAGTGGATCAGGCTACACATGGCTATCTAGTCCAAGTCCCCTCCTAAATTTTGGAATATTAGAAGTGAGACCTTGGCCAGTAAAACACACCCACCTTAAGTAACATTTTGGCGGTTGACTGGTGGAAACACATTGGGAATCTCTTTGTGGACAATGGCACAAGTAATCCCACTTTACTAATATAGGATTCCAGCACCAGCCCCGGGACTCGGGACAGAGTAAAACTCTGAACCATAAGGAGAGCTGAAAAAATGACCAGGTCAATAAAGCAGAATGTTCCCCAAGCCCTGACAGGAAACTGGCCGCTACTTTTAAACACTCCCCTGAAACGTGGGTCACAATTTTAACTTCCCTGTACAATAGCTGTCTCTCTGGACATAGTAACTCAGATAGTTGGAAGGGGACATTATTAGTATCAATCCAAAACAAGTGAGATTGCAATTTACCAGAGAATCGCTCTTCTTGATGTGGATGGGGAATGTTTTGTAGATTCTCATAAATTAGTTAGAAAAGTTCTTTCTTTAAAATCGGTAAATTCCCTATTGTCAGAGCAGTTTCTAAAAAGGCTGCCGTATTGAAGATAACCTCTTTGTCTAACAACATTGATTAAGGAAGTCATGTCAAAAACGGGGAAACTGCTAGATGTAACCTTCATTGATTTTACCACTGTTTATCACTGTTTTAACAGTGTTGTAAGAGGTATCCTGTGGTCTGAATTAGCCCGAAGGGTTGACTGTGGGTTTCCCTCCCTTCCCGGGACCAGGAGCGACCCCTGTCCAGCTTCGCCAATTTTACGAAGCAATGCATGCCATCTTTGGACAGCCCGACTCTGCCAGCGTGACTTTGGGCCCCACAGACTCGGCTGGGGCCCTGGGGTTTCAACACCAGTTTCTTAGGTGTCGCAGGGTCCCCTTGGATCCAGGCCTGGATCCAGATCGGTGCTGGTTGACCTTATTACTCTTCCCTGGCGCCAATTCCACCGGCACCACATCCGCAGCCCATGCCAGTTGTGTCCCCAGCTGGCGTCGACCCCAGCCTCCACCTCAAGGTAGACACGGAGCTGGACCGGCGCCTTATCCAGCGCCGACGGGCATTTTTGTGCCCTTGTTCTACCCTGGCTCTTTGGGACCAGATTGGTAGCCAGAGGAGGTTGAGGAGGACGGGAGGAGGACCTCTGACTGACCAGTTGGGTTATGAACCGGACTGGAGAGAGAAACTAGGGGAAGCTAGTGGTTTGGAAACCTCACCAGACCTTGGCATGTTGTCTCCTCCTACTGTGGCTACGGAGGAGGGGGCGTCTTACGCAGGGGTGTTGCGTAGGGCGGCCAAGGCTCTCAGCCTCGAGCTACCTACCGTGGCAGCCAGGACTAACCTCCTGCAAAAGGTGCTCTTCGGAGCCCCTGCTCCCGTTTAATAAAGCTCTCACCGACATCCTTTTTGGCCCATGGTCTAGGCCCAACTCAGGGACTCCTGTAGATCGGATCATTGGCCGACTCCTCAGCCCAGCCCCGGGCAACCCACATTCCTCTCCCAACATCCCACCCCTGAGAGCATGGAGGTCCAAGCCTCCCCCTCTAAAGGTGCATTTCCTAACGCACCACCTAACAGGGAATCCAAAAAGCTAGACCATCTTGGGAAGACTATGTTTTCTTCCTCCAGCTTGGGACTGTAGTCGGTAAACACTGCATGTCTGTTGGGCCATTACACCCACTCCGTGTGGGATACAGTGGCGCAAGTGTTACCCCAGTGCCCGGAGGAGGCCCAGGCCGTTCTCTCCCGTTAGTGACCGAAGGGAGAGACGCAATAAAGTTTACCATCCGCTGTCGGTTTGATACCGCCTACTCACTAGGCAGGATGATTTCCACTTCAGTAGCCCTTAGACACTATGCCTGGTTGAGGTCGACTGGTTCTTCAGAAGATGTCCAATCCACTCTTATGGACATTCCCTTTGATGGCCGTCACCTATTCCCCGACAAGGCAGACAACGCGTGGGAGCTCTTTAAGGACTCTCAGGCTAGGGCCAGGTCCTTGGGTCTCTCCACCACCCGCCCTGCGCAGTATGCTTTTCGCCCCTTTAGTGGTTACGGAAGGGATGCCCTGCCACGTCCCGCCCAGAGCCACAGGCCAGCGCAAGCTGTTCAGCCCCTGCGCAGCCGGGGACGATGGAACCACCACCGTGGTTCTGGTGGCCAGAGGGCGGGCCAGTCCACCATAGTCCCATCTGCAGCTGCCTCCAAGCCCTCCTAGTCCGACCTTTCAGGGCTACCAAACGCCAGTGGGCTGCAGGATTCGCCATCACCTCCCCCACTGGTGCACCATCACATCAGACAGGTGGGTTTTGCAAATAGTCCGAAGGGGCTACTCCCTCCCTTTCAAGACTACCCCTCCATCCATGTGACCTCAGCACCAATGCTTGTCAGAGGATCATCTGGCCCTTCTCCAACAGTAAGTTTCTGCACTCTTGGCCAAGGGAGCCATCAAGCGTGTTCCTGTCCCAGTAGTAGGTCGTGGTTGGTATTCCCACTACTTTCTGGTGCCCAAGAAGGACAAAGGCCTGCATCCTATCTTGGATCTTAGGAACATCAACCGCTTCCTCCTGAAGGAGAAGTTCAAAATGTTGACGCTAGCTCATGTCCTGTCTGCCCTCGACCCAGGAGACTGGATGGTAGCTTTGGACTTGAGTGACGCTTATGTTCGAGGCATATGAGCTGTAGATCATATACTTGTGCATAGATCGCCATTTGGTGTTGGGCTCAGATGATCGTCGATGTATCGCTTATAAGATTTGATACTTATGTGAAATGGTGCAGTGGGGTTTAAGAGATGTTTTTTTTCAAACTTAGATACATAAAGACCCGCTACAGTAGGGGCGAATGTGCTGCCCATCGAAGTACCATATGTTTGTAGAAAGAGGTCTCACTCAAATTTAAAATAGTTCTCTTTCAGAGCAAGTGCGGCACATTATAGTACAAACTGGGGTCATATAGTCCTAGGTGGTGGAGTTCAAAAAGGCACTTAATACTTGCAAAGTGTTGTCTTGTGGGAGGCTGGTATACAGGCTTTCTATGTCCAAACTGACCATCAAAGAAGTCATTAGGTTGAAGCTCAGGGTATACATATGCCAAGTAAGTCTTTTGTATCTTTTAGATAGGTAGGTGTTGTTTGCACTATCGGTTGAAGATAAAAATCGCTGAAGCGAGAAAGAGGTTCAAGCAGTGAACCTATGCCCGAAACGATGGGGCATCCTGGTGGGGTTGATCTGTTCTTATGAATTTTGGGCATCGTGTAGAAATATGGAATTTTATCCGCCCCAGAAGTCAAGAACTTGGCTTTTTTGATGCCTGATGTCTCCTTTTGTTTCTGGATCATCAACCAATGTTTGAATTCTTTTCCTTAGGTCCTCAGTGGGGTCTTTGTCTAGACGTTTGTAATTCTTGATGTCATCAAGTAATCTCCGGCATTCGGTTCGGTATTCATATTTGTCCTGTAGAACAATTCCTCCTCCCTTGTCTTCCAGTTTTATTATGATCCGGTCATTGGTTTTGAGAGTGTGTACAGCGGTATACTCAGCGTCACTTGTATTTTTAGACTCTGGTTCTTCCTGGATCTCGTCTATCTTTATGTAGATGGCCAGCTCAAAAGTGATGATCTCAACCGGTATGGTATGTGGAGGTGGATTGAAAGTGGATTTTAGCTTCAAATTTGTGTCACCAAAAAAGGGGGAAAATCCAGGGTTAACATTTACCGAAGAAGATGTCAATAACATTCTTTCTACCCCCTGTCTCATGTCTGACCTCAGCATTGCACAGAATATTGCACAAAGCGCAATTGGGAGCATCTAAGTGAAAAAAAGAACAAGCATTTACAATGCAACGGTCTCGCCTTTGCCAAAGTTAGAGCTATTGGCATTGTAAATGACAACATTTTTATTTATGTGTTGGTTTTGAAAACAGATAATTAAATGGCATTGTCATTTACAATGTCAATAGCTTAATCTCTCGCAAATGCGAGACCTATTGCATTTGCACACACACCCACACACACGCAAAGAGGGTGCTTTTAACTGCACTCACGTTGCACGAAATAGGAAAGAAAATTGGTAAAGGCTTGTGAGGTTTAAATGAGAGAATTAAAAACTTTATAGAAAAGCGATGTTCCATAGTTGTGCGGCCTTAACATCCTAAAAACACAAAGTACCTAGCGACAAGTGCGTGATAGGATTACTTATTTTGTAAGTTTTACATAAAGTTTAACACGAGCACCAGTTAGTTACATTATGCAATGCCAAATTCATTCATATTTTATTTTAGCACGAAGATTAAGTGATTTGCCCAGAATCACATGAAGCAAGCACAGCCATGTTTCCAGTGCTTGGCTATTCTGAACAAACCATTGGTATCCGGCCTGCCACTCAAACGAAAACAACTTCCAGAATACCTTAAATAGCTAAATGAAACCTCAGAAGTAGAAACATTATGTCCTGACTACACAAGAGAGGCTGTAATTGTAACTGCGAGGGACAAATACCACTGAACTCGGAAGAAGACGGCATACAACTATAGTGGAGGAATAACAACCTCGTACACTACTGCATACCACTGTGCTTTGGATCCAGGAACACCACAGGCCCAGGTTTGGACTCTACTTAAGAAATGCCACAGCACAGAAAGAATAACATTACCTATTCGTTTTAAATCAGTTATTAAAATCAAGAAGTCCACATTGTTTTCAATATCGGCATCATTTTCGGGGAGAATAGTTTCCACGGTCATGGCTCGTCAAATCACGTGCCAAATCGAGAACAGTAATGACACTCCATTATGCCTCGGTACAAAGAGCCTCCCGGTGCCCCCAGCAGACGGCGTCCCCTACCAGGCAGCATGCTCCTCCACCCCCTTCGCTCACCTGGTGAACCTCTTCATGACTCCCACGCCCTCGGAATGATGGTGCTCCGGGGCCCCCTTGGTGCTGCTAGCCAGCCACAGGTTATGGTTCAGGCGGCAGTCCTTGTCCAGAGGGCTGAAGCTCTCATGTCCCGCGAGGCATCGGCGGCTGGTGACTGCGGCAGGCTCCTGCCTCCTTTTCATCGCTGTCCCGGTCAAAACACACAGAAAAAACACAAAAGACAGGCAGCTCAAGTCAATCCAACAAGACCGTTGCCGGAAGCATTCCATGCACGAAAAACAGAGACGACAGCAACGAGACACGCAAAGATGGAAAACAAACACGAAGATGACATGAGACGGGGTAGACGTACAAAGTGAAAAGAAAATTATAACAAAATGCTGCTTACCTGATCGCAAATAGAAAGTACTTCCTGGCAACTTAAATCTCACAGCCCATTCCTGCAAAAGACACTTTTCAAAAAGACAGAAACCTGCCGAAAAAAAACAAACAAAAAAACAACCGCCCACTGCCGCATGACGTTCTAAAAGGGGCGGAGCTAGGAAAAATCATCGGAAAGCCCACGAATCTGCTCCAACATTTACTGGCACATCTCTCTTCCAATGGCTAGCCTCCATTTATGGAGCTAGCCAATGGAAGACAGAGGCGGGTTAAAACCCCGTACTAAAGTTGTATCTACGGCTTTGGGGTGCCTTCTTGAGTGGCTGTGGTCACCCCACAATCAAAGAGGCAGTCTTGGCAACAAGGAACAGAATATTGTCCAAGTTCACTTACATTCCGCATGCCATTGGGCAGGCTCCGTGCAAAAAGTGTTCAAAATGATTCAAAGGGAGAATTCGAACAAAAAATCCGCTGACGGCTGTAGAATGGCTGCTAACGACCAACACACAACGAGCAGTCTCTTCTTTCGTTTTGAGGGTTCTCAAGAAAAAACAGCAGCTTAAAATACAGACAGTTTTTATTTCCTTTTTACAAACCTGAAAAACTGCACTTTTTTTTAAAGGAGCATGTGCCTTGAGAACTCAAAACTGGGGATTGAGATTTCAGAACCTCTTTGAGAACTAGGCCTATTTTTTTATCGCCGGGCACTCAACTGTGTCCAAGAGAGATCAAATATGTCAATGAATACAATAAACAAAGTGATATCAGAGGTGACTTAGTCCACAATTTACAGAGAAGACCTTTCACACTGAAATATGAGGGACAGGCAGCAGGCCAAAGACCTCTTCTCCACTACCAGGAAATGTATTGTGGAGTCAGAGGAAATCAGCTGATACCTGTGATTGGCAGAGTATATGACGATAGCAAATCAGCTACAATTCAAACTCCGACCCTGAAACATATAGGTAGTCAATAGGTTTGGAGTTAGCACTTCAGTTTACATATGCAGGCTCCCATAATTAACACTGGATGAAGTACTCATATGAGCAACATTGATTAGATGTGACAGTTGGAAAAACTGAATCTATAGGAAGTTTATTAACAGGACAACATTCAAAATACAAACAATAAGTCTATTCATTAAAATATATATATTTGCTTGACAAAGCCTCTATCGTTGTATTTTGCAAAAACAGACACATACACACACCAATTTACATCTAAGACATACCTCTGTCTATTACCAGGATTTAAAACCCAACAGTAACTCCACTGTAAACTGCTTCACTAGCACATACATCCCAAACACCCTTCTAGCCTACTCCGCGTACGTCACTTATCACTTTAATTGTGCTTTTGCATTTTTACCTATGGCTTACACTCCCACCCACATTTGTAACATTTTGAGGTTTTACATTAACATTCACTTAGTAATTCCTTTTTCATTTCTACCTCAAACAATTAGACAGAACGATTGTATGTTGTGAAAGATGCCCATTCCATGTTTTTTATTCAGTCTTAGGAGTAATGCACCCTCATAAACGGCCTCAGACTTTAGAGATGTATTATTGACATGTATGTATTGGATAGGTTGATGTTGGTATTGAGTGTCAGATGAGTGCAAAGGGTGTAAAATGTATGTAAAAGGCAGGAGACACATACCAAACCCTTAACAACTATCAACCAGAGGACAAAGGTATGGGGATGCAAAGACAAGCTATTTATACAGTGCTTCACGGGTGTGACTCGAGGGACATGCTCTGCACAGAGCACTGTATGTGTATGTCCATGGAAGTTGAGTCCTCAATTTCGGCAGCGGACATTTTCAGGCAGTATTCAGAAGCTTGCTTAAGTGCTTTCAGAATGCTGACAAGTTATGCAAAATGTATCTCTCTAGTATCATCATCATATTACAGATTTAAAAATTACTTCAAATTCACACGATTTACCTATTTTAAAAAAATATTAGTATTGTGCACTCTACAACTTCAATTAGCACCTATATTGTGCTTACCTATTCCATTACTCCCTGGTGTTCATCGGGGTGATTAGGACATTTTGGGTGTCTGACCAAGAATGCTTTACGCATGTTTTTGATAGAGATAAAGGCTCTGGAGAATTCTTATTTGAGTGCTTGGGCAATGCGGGTGTTATGTGGAGAAGCAAATGTCCCAGGGACCTACTTTCGCATGGTGTGGTGAGCTTTTCGGTCTGGCAACCTGGAGTGATCTGATGCGGTGAAGAGGTGAACTCTTCTCAATAGGTAAGCCATGCTAATACTGCCTAGGAATCCAAAGGTGAAACAAAGGCTCTGATTCTCAGTCACGCAGTTAAGTGCTCACTTGATGATTTTTTTCTGGAGAGAGTCACCCCAATCAACCCCTACGGTTTTTGATGGAGCAAGATTATGAATTACCTAATGTCGCAGCATAACTGGTGGTGACAGATTTAGAAAAAAAGGGAAATGTATGATCTGCTGTCCTTGGTCATTCAACAGCTTTCATAACCAATCTTGTTTTGATCTTGATGACTCAATTAGGATTTGTGACCCTTTATTTGTGATTTGTTTGTGAGCGTGTTGAAGGTACATTTCAAAAGTTGTAATATCAGCTTGGGCAAAGAAGTAAAACTAGACAGAAGCAACAGTGGGTTATCTCCCATGTTCAGTTCAAAGCAAATTGAAAGCACATTAGTCAACTATAACTTGTAATTAAAAGGTCACTAACTCTTTCTATTGCTTTGGATATTACAGGGAGGCTGGCAACTTACTGTTATGACTTGATATACAAAGGAGGTTTTAGAGGTGGTACGAGGATAGATGGAACGAGGGGTTTGGTGATCTGGAAAATTGCCACAGTAAAGGGACATAGGAGAATGACTTTGGTCAGTGGTGTAGCTGGTAAAATGCCACAGCAGCGGGACACAACATGAAGACTTTGGTCAGTGGTGTAGCTGTTAAGGTGCCACATTAGAGGGACACAGGAGAATGACTTTGGTCAAAGGTGTGGCTGGTAAGGTGCCACAGCAGAGGGAAGCAGTAGAATGACTTTGGTCAGAGGTGTAGCAAAGATAACTACCATTCTTTTTTTCAAAGTGGTGGGAAAAGGGCTCACAGATGATCAAAGATTGTGGAGAATGACTTTGGTCTAGCCATTAGCAATGGAGAAGAAAGTAAGATGAAGAATGCTGCATGGTTGTGTAGAGTTTGTGCTGGGATGAATTACTAGGACGTACTCGAAGAAAAAGCTGTTATGGTCAAGACATAGTTCATGATAATGAGGTTGCAGGAATTAACAAATAAGGTCTTGACAAAGATTTTGGTGGTCTAGAAGAGATTCATACCTTTATTTACCATCTTTACAATGTTTGTACTTAGAAAAACCTATTTAACCACAAATAGGACTGTCAATAACTGCTACGTTTCATGGTTCCATTTGGAATACTGGCAGTTGAGAGAAGGGTGTATATTAGGATTGTTGAGGTTTGCAGGGAGGTCTTTTTAGTCTTCAGCTTTTCTGAGCTTGGTTATTTAGTAAAGAGAAAGTAACTTGTGAAAGTGCTTTATTCTGATGGTCTTGAAACTGTGCAAATAGTTCAGGCTAGGGTTATATGTGGTACTGGTGGTAAGGAGGATACAAATGTATTGTGTCTAGGTCAGCTCTGGAAATGGCACTTAGCAAGTTCATTGTGATGTCTATGAAGAGAAAGTGGTCCAGACTTTGTGTTGCTAAAGAGATTGTATTTGTGCATGGAGGTGTGGCCACATAGCCAGCCACACCATTCAGTCTACTTCAAACAGAGAGGCAACAGAAAGGTTACCAACTTCAGCTATCCTTAAGCAAGGAGTGAAGCACTCCAGTTACAATTCTATGACATGATGTCACCCATTTTAAAGTGCTTTTTAGAAATTATTTATATTAGTGCTAAAGGAAAGACAGTCATTAACGTCACCAGTCGCACATCCAATTCAATAGCCCTCATATTTACAGGGTATTCAGGGGCACCACAGTGAGAATGCTGCAGTCTCATGCTTGAACACTGGTCACCTTTCTCTTTTTATCACTTACAGCAAACCACTCCAAATCCACGGGGTGAGCTGCAAAACAGATATCTTAAAGCGGCGCACGAAAAACTTACACTGGAGGTTTAGAGTAATACACAGAGTACCTTTTAAGAGATACGAAAGTCCTCGTTTAAAAAAAAGACGTGGTTTTGCGATGCGTATGAAAAACCAGAAGATGCAGAGAGGGCAGTAGCGGGCATTCTGTTGTTGCCCCTCTCAATGCAGGGCCCTTCGAGGAGCTCTGCCCGCCTTGGCAGCCGGTGTGCTGGATGTGACTTTCACAGTCTGCTGGCACTGTGTATGTAGGAAAGCCCTCACACCTGGGCTCCGGCGTTGATTAATGAGCCCCTCAGCTCACTGCTGCCACTGAAGGGGGGCACTGGCCTCTCCGAGCTCCAGTGCCTGGCGCGCCTTCAAGTGCAGTGCTACCCATGGTGTCTTTGCGACGACAACCGCACCTGGTTATTGCTAATGAAACCTCAATGTGTCATCTTCAAGACCAGTCAAAAGGCGCGTAAAACCAGACAAGAGATACAGTCAACCGTTGTGAAAGCAGTTTTGTCAAAACCTGTCACCGAGGCCTACCATAAAAAAGCCTCCATGACATATTGCATTGTGTCACCGCTCAGAGTGACACTCCTGAGTTATTTCTCAGATTTACAATGGAGCCTTGGCAACTATTAGTCCAGCGTGTGTCCAATAAAAGCAGGCTGCTTAGAGGACACGTTGTTCGCTCCCTCTCTGTCCTTAGTGTTGGAACGCGCGCGCCGGATCCCAGCCTCACAGGCCGCGCCGCACTTTGCAAGAAGGGGAAAACGGTATTTTAAAAGCACGCCTCAAGGTTGCCAAAGCACTTTTCAGTGTCATGACTGCTTACAGACCAAGCCGTGAGCGTGCACACTCCCGAACTTCCGGTTTCGGGATGTGCACGCTCACAGCTGTCGTGGGGCGGGACTTCCGTCTTTGCGAGAAGCCCACGCCCACGGAGTGGATGGCCCAGAGGACCGGTGGCAGCAGAAGTCAGGAGTGGCGGGTGAGGTCGCTGATGCGGTAAGTGGGGCTTGGGGACCTTGGCACGTGTGTGTGTGTGTGTGTCTGCGCGTGTGTGAGTGTGTGTGTGTGTCTGCGCGTGTGTGTGTGTCTGCGTGTGTGTGTGTCTGCGCGTGTGTGTGTGTGTGCGTGCCTTCGGCCGGCCTGCGTAAGCACGTCCACAGACCCTGGTAGGCTCGTGCACCGCTCTGTCTCCCTTGAGAGGCAAGTGGGCGACAATAGGTCTCGAGAGCGAGACCTAAAAACTGCATCAGAACAAATCTGCATGGAGTAATCCTTACAGAATATCTGAGCACCAACACTGTCCCTAGGGGCTTGATTGTCACCAATGCTCCACGCATCTTTTTAGATGACGCAGCATTCAGGAAAGACTGGGCCCAGATCGCCTGGCATTGTACCAGGGACTGGATTATCTTAATTATACAGACAGCAAAAAGACGCAATCCTTATAGACATCCAGGCCACAGAGAACCATTTAAAAACCACCCTGACTTCATTTAAGAAGAGACTGGATGAAGAGAACAAAGAGATGGCTGAATAAAAGGACGGTGTCACCCAGTCAAAAATACAGAAATTTCAAAAGGATCTCAAGAAATGTTCTTACGTCAAAACGTATCCATATGCAGAGGCGGATTATCAACCACCTACACGCACTGCACAATCAGGGACTTCAGATGAAACTTATCCGTAAACAGCGGTTCCAGCAGTGGAAGTTACCGCAACAGACAGAGGGGCAGAGGCCCAAGCTGCAACTGGCATCAGCCATGACCACAAGTACCTCCTGGAGGCCCTAATGAATTTTCAAAACCCATACCCCCCAATGAACCCACACTTGTTGTACGGCTGGAACCCAGCATTTGCCCAACCACAAATGCAACACATGAATGGCAACCCGAGATTTCCTTTTTTAGGAAACGGCCAAATAAGACGCGGCAGGAGACGGAGACAAAACCAAGCCCACTGGGAGGAGGACCCCAACCAGGGTGCCCACACACGTAGCAAGAAGTGTTTGCAATGTAATACGATTCGCATTTGCGAGAATTAGAGCTATTGGCATTGTAAATGAAAACGCTTTTTACTAATTTTTTGGGAGTGGAGTGAATGTACGTTGTGTGTAGTGGAATTATGTGGTATGTTGTGCAATGAAATTATGTGTATAGAAAGTATGTGATATTTAGTGAATAGGAATTATGTAGAGTGGGATTATGTGTTATGGAGAGTAATTATGTGGTATGGTAGTCTGTGTTGTGGAGTGGTAACCTCAGGTTTAGTCTTACTCGTTTCCATAGAAGCTCAATTATGAACTCAGTGAGACAAAAAAAGATGGAATCACTGAGGTGCACTTGTGACCTAGTCAAAGGTATGAGCAGGGCCACTGGAATGATGTGACTGTTTGGCTGCACCGACTTGCGCACAATTATACATTATCTGCATTGGCCACATAATTCATTATCTGCACCCGAATCTGCAGATTTCCTTCTTATTTTTTTAACAATTTTATTGATAACAAAAAGCATCAGTTCAAGGCAGTGTACATTCATCTTTGGCAAGGCATAACAAGATCAGGACAAAGTTTCGCAACTTATTCAGGATCTAGAGTCAAGAATATGCGGAAACAAGTATTCGGTCTAATTATAGAGACGTCCTAATGTTGGCTACCCGGTGTGGGGGTCACTACAGTCCCTTCCAGCCTATTCATTAATGTTTGCCTCTCCCGCTTCAATTCCACTGTGGGAGAAATACAAATATCCCCCCTATATTTGTTCCACTTTCCCCATTTGTGGTCCCACTTTTTGGGGCAACCTCTCCCGATGAATGCTGTTTTTTCAGCAATCATGGCATAGTCCATGTCATTCACCGAGTCCCTTACCCGTGGCATCGTGTCCACCCCCCACTATATGGGCAATATTGCATTTGGCTATGAACCATCCCATCATGGCCCACGATTGCTCCACCTGCGAGAGGTCAGTTGCCTCCCAAACGTTAAGGAGACATAATTTGGGGATGGCTGAATAGATTTGCCACACGCCCTGGTTAGTTGCCGGTGAACTTCCATCCAATACTGTTGTATGTCCCAGATGATGTGTGTGAATGTGCCAGTCTGGTTACATCATCGGAGGCAGAGCGGGTCCGGTCTCCTACCCAACCTAAACAATAATTTGGCATCGAAATAGACCCTGTGGAGCACTTTGAGCTTGACCAGTCGGAGTCGGATAGTAATCGCCACTTCTTTGGGAGAAACGAGCGCCTCTCTCCAGTCCTCATCTTCTATCTCCCCCAGATCATGTTTCCAGCTCGATCGTAGTTTCAACATTGGGTCAGCTCGGTTATTCACTAATTTTTTATATGTTAGGGAGATCGCTTTGCGGTCCATTGGATCTAACAATAGTCGGTCCTCCAGCGGGGAGGAGTCCGGAAGTGGGGTATCCCTAGGGAGGGCCGAATCAATGGCATGGCTAATTTGGAGATACCTAAAAGTCTCCGACGGTGCGAGGTGGTGTTTCGCTTGTAGATCAGCAAATGTGGCCTTTTTCCTTTTCACCCACATGTCCCCTACCCTAGGAATTCCGATCAAGTCCCATTTATCAAACCCCGGACATGTGCTGAGGCGACCCAATATATCCAATTCCCACAACGGGGTCGCCTTAGTTAGACGGTTATGCCACCCCATCTTATGCTAGAGTCCGTGCCACACTTCCACCATACGAGCCGTGGGGCCAGTCAACTGCAACTTCCGGTGATTCGTTTAAAGCGCCCTGTTATACACCCACCTCCCCATAAGCCAATGGTCCGCTCTGAAATTAGGATCATCGTGTGGTCCAAACACCCATCTGTTAATGTCAGTCAACTCGATGCCTGATAGTAGAGGCACAGATTTGGCAGCCCTATACCTCTGTCATACCACCCCACGGTGAGTTTATTTATGGTAATACGTGAAGGTCGACCCTCCCAAAGCAACTCCAGCACCACCTCTTCAATTTGCATAAAATAGGAATCAGGAACTGGATTAGGAGCGTTTTCCAAAGTGTAAAGAAAGCGCGGGAGGGCAAGCCTTTTAAACAGGGATGTGCGTCCCAAAAGAGTAAGGGGCAATGACCTCTAATGCATAACATCAAACTTCAAGCGCTGCAGAGGCACCTTCAGATTCCGCTCGTAAAAAAGATTAACATCGAATGTGATGAACATCCCCAGATATCGAAAACCTGTTGCTGCCACTGGAATGTCGTAACCTCTAGGGCTATATGGGGGTTCCCCCCAGATCACGTACATCTGGGATTTGGACCAATTTATCTGATACCCCGAGTGTGCACCAAAGATATGAAAGATGTGCAACACCCATAGTAGCGAGCGTGCTGGAGAGGCCAGATATAGCAAAATATCATCCGCGTAGAGCGATATTTGGTCCTCATGTTCGCTGGTCTATTTAATGCTCCTTATTCCCGGATCCCTCCTGATCCAAACAGGCAGCAGCTCCAACACCATGGCAAAAAGGAGCGGTGACAGCGGGCAACCTTGCCTCGTGCCCCGACGAAGGGGAAAAGAGGCGGAGTGCTGATTGTTGACGGTGACGTGCGCCGTGGGCTGCGTATATAATAGTCTAATCCATCCAATTAGTTTGGGTCCAAACCCCATGCGAGCCAGAACAGCAAAAAGATACTCCCATTCGATAGTATTGAAGGCCATGGTGGCATCAGGTGATAGTAAGATCGCTTCCTCCTCTAGAGTGTCTAGCCGCCCCATACCCAGTGTACGCATCGCTAATTTCTAGCCGTATTTCTTCCGGGCATAAAGCCTGACTGATCTGGATGGATTAAATCATTAAGAAACAGGACTAGACGATTGGCCAGGAGTTTGGCCAGAATTTTCTCTTCCACTGTAAGTAGCTAGATAGGGCGGTACGATTTGCAATCCTATGCTGGTTTATCAGACTTATGGATAACTACAATGGCAGCGTTGCGAATATCAGCCGGTAGCAGCCCCAAGTCATAGCATTCATTATATAAGTTTAACAAGTGAGGCACTAGCTTCGAAGCCATTGGTTTAAGAAGCTCTATGGGTAGTCCGTTAGGCTCCATCGCTTTACCCGACCGAACATCCAGTATAGCTTTTCGGACCTCATCCACCGACAAATCCGCTTCCAGCACCTCTCTATCCTGATGCAAGAGGCACACTAAATCTATGGTGGCAAGGAGGTCTGCAGCCATTAAGGCTTGCGAGGTATACGGGTCCCCCTAATCTGCAGATTTGAACAAAATAAGCTTTGTTTCTAACTCAAACGGCTCAAACGTTACCAAGAATGCAGCGACAAGTGTTACAGCGTGGTGGAAGGCCCTTTGCAAACCTAAAATGGTCACCTGTTACTTATTGCTAAATGTGGGTGTTACATTGGTACTAATGGTTTGCAAGCCACTCTTGCTTCCCTCTGTGCCTCTCTTGCCTCTTTCTGCATTTCTGTTGCTTCTTTCTGCATGTTTCTTTCTTTTTCTGCACTTCTCTTGACCTCATTCTGCAAATCTCTTGTACTTTCTGCACCTCTCTTCCCTCTTTCTGCACGTCTGTTGCCTCTTTTTGTACCTCATTTGCTTCTTTCTGTATCCCTCTTACGTCTTTCTGTACCCTTTTTGCCTCTTTCTGCACCTCTATTCCTTCTTTCTGCACTTCTTTTGTTTCTTTCTGCACCTGTCTTGCTTCTTTTTGCACCCTTCTTGAGTCTCTCTCCACCCCTCTTCCCTATTTCTGCACTTCTGTTGCTTCTTTTTGCACTTATCTTACTTCTTTCTGCACCTCACTTGCCTCTTTCTGCACCTCTATTGCCTCTTTCTCAGTTCTCTTGCCTCCTTCTGCACTTCACGTGTCTCTTTCTGTAACTCTCTTGCCTCTTTCTGCACCTCACTTGCTTCTTTCTGTACCCCTTTTGCCTGTTTCTGCACCCCTCTTCCCTCTTTGTGCAACTCTCTTACCTCTTTCTACACCCATCTTCCCTCTTTC
Organism: Lissotriton vulgaris; assembly: GCF_964263255.1. NCBI lineage: Eukaryota > Metazoa > Chordata > Amphibia > Caudata > Salamandridae > Lissotriton > Lissotriton vulgaris. The sequence goes on along the minus strand of NC_141693.1, from coordinate 1,677,075,316 downwards.
TGCACCACTCTTGCCTCTTTCTGTACCTCTGTTACTTTTTTCTTCACCTGTCTTGTCTCTTTCTGCACCCTTTGTGCCTCTTTCATCACCTCTATTGCTTCTTTCTGCAGTTTTCTTCCTCTTTCTGCACCTCTCCTACCCATTTTTGCACCCATCTTGCCTCTGTTGGTTCTTTCTGCACATCTTTTGCTTTGTTCTGAACGTCACTTGCCTCTTTCTGTACCCCTCTTGCCTCTTTCTGCACCTCTTCTCTCTTTCTGCACCTCTCTTGCCTCAGTCTGCCCACCTGTTCCCTCTTTCTGTATCTCTTTTGCCTGTTTCTGTGACTCTCTTGCCTCTTTCTGCAGTTCTCTTGCCTCCTTCTGTACTTCACTTGCCACTTTTTGCACCTTTGTTGGTTTTCTTTTGCACTGCTCTTGTTCTTTCTGCACTCTCTTGCAAATTTCTGCACCCATCTTGCCTCGTTCTGCATTCCTTTTACTTGTTTCTGCACCTCTCTTGCCTGTCTGCACCTCTGTTCCCTCTTTCTGTACCTCTTTTGCCTGTTTCTCCAACTCTTTTGCATCTTTCTGGAGTTCTCTTGCCTCCTTCTGCACCTCTGTTGCTTCTTTCTGCATTTCTCTTGCCTCTTTCTGCACCCCTGTTGCTTCATTCTGCACTTTCCATGCTTCTTTCTGCACCTGCCTTGCTTCTTTCTATACCCCCTGTTGTCTCTTTCTGCACTTGTCTTTCTTCTTTCTTGACTGTTTCTGCATCTCAGTTGCCTCTTTCTGTACTTTTCTTGCGTTTTTCTACATCTCAGTTGCTTCTTTCACCAATTCTCTTACCTTTTTCTGAAGTTCTCTTACCTGTTTCTGCACCCCATACCCACAAACCAACCAAACCAACGCTGACTCATTCGAGTCGCCCATTGGAAGGCTCATATTTTTAAGCAGGAGGTTTGAGCCTCTTTGTCAAAATGACTGTCGCGCCGCTGAAGAGTGCAATGAGCACGAAACGTGTCTGGCATGAATCGACAGTCATGCTGTAAACTGGATCCGCATGCCGATCCGGCTTTTACCTCATGAAGGTTGCTGCAGTGGATGTCAGAGTGCGTCTCCAATAGGTGGGAACCTTGGAGCTTTGATTTATATACGGCCTCCCAACCGCGGGAGATACACCACCCGGAAATTTGGGGCCACGGAGCCCCAAATAACGGAGTCTCAATGTGGAGGCATCTATGGAGGATTGACAAGCCGGATGTGCGAGTGAAGACCTATTGGTGGACTTGAAACATCTCAGACAGCTGCACATAACTGAAGCACACACTACAAGACCCACAAAAAAACGCTGACTCATTTGAGTCGCCCATTGGAGGGCTCATATTTTTAAGTGGGAGGTGTGGCCTATATGCCAAAATGACTGTTGCGCCGCTGAAGAGTGCAATGAGCACGAAACGCTTCCGGCATAAATCGACAGTCATGCTGTAAACTGGATCCGCCCGCTGATCCGGATTTTACCTCATGAAGGTTGCTGCAGTGGATGTCAGAGTGCGTCTCCAACAGGTGGGAACCTTGGAGCTTTGATTTATACGCGGCCTCCCAGCCACGGGAGATGCACCACCCGGAAATTTGGGGCCACGGAGGTCCGAATCACGGAGTCTCAACGCGGAGGCATCCATGGAGGATTGACAAGCCGGATGTGCGAGTGGAGGCCCATTGGTGGGCTTGAAACATCTCAGACAGCGGTACATAACTGAAGCACACACTACAAGACCCACAAACCAACGCTGACTCATTCGAGTCGCCCATTGGAGGGCTCATATTTTTAAGTGGGAAGTGTGGCCTCTATGCCAAAATGACTGTCGCGCCGCTGAAGAGCGCAATGAGCACGAAACGCGTCCGGCGTGAATCGGAAGTCATGCTGTAAACTGGATGCGCCTGCCGATCCGGCTTTTACCTCATTTGCTGCAGTGGATATCAGAGTGCGTCTCCAACAGGTGGGAACCTTGGAGCTTTGATATATTTATATGTATGTATGTATGTATGTGTATATATATATATATATGCTGCCAACCGAGGAATAAAAGCACTTTTTTCACCTTCTACCTCATCTGTGTCGTCTGTACCTGATTGTGCGTGATCCTCATCGCATCAGGATTCTTGTTCTTATCTATATATATATATATATATATATATATATATATATATATATATATATATATATATATATATATATATATATATATATATATATATATAAACAGCTTCTGAACACCAACCAGCTGCACACACGAGTGGGTGCACACAAAACGGGGGTGTGCCCGTGTCTTTAAATTACGCTCCAAATATCCCAGGAATATCGGTCCTTTAGGAAAGTAGCACACACAGGGGAGGTTCCACAAAGGTTTTAATGCAAGAACCAACAGCAACGACGCGTTTCGCCTTGGGGCTTCGTCAAGTTGTGCAAAGAGCCGAGGCGCTCGTCAGTTTAAAAAGACGTCATGCAACTTAATGAAAAGCAAGGTAGGACTGTGCAATACAATACATACATGGCCGCCATTACAGAACGGTCTACAATCCATATCATCTACATGCAAATTGAATAACATTTCAACATAAATGCGCATGTAGAGAAATATGTGATACATAAATCAAGAAATGCAATTGAAAATGACCATCTACCTCAAAATCGAGAATGCACAGTCACACACCTATTGATGAAAATGATGTAGCCCTGGATGGGCGTGCAGGTGGAACCAAACATAAATTCAAAGTACTCAAAAGCAATGATGCAAGGGAGGGGACTATCGCGGCAGGATCCTCCCCGTGTACGTGCCCCACGCCTATGTATAAAAGTGCATATAGCTTGAATTATTACACAGATAAAGTCTGGTTCCACAAATCTATCTCGCCCTGGATGGGCAAATTCACACTGATTCTATAAGTTAAGCATGAGTAGCAAAAATGCATCCAAATACCATTAGTACAAAAGAGCAATAAAATGAATATACACCAATCTGCAATATCATCAATGTTCATTCTAACTTATCATGGTAACAATAAAACATGGATGAAAAAATGGATGAAAAAAAGAAGGGGGAGATAAGAAAAGGTACAGTCAAAGGATGTCGAGGGTTAAATGCAATACAAGATATATACTGAAAGTCAATGCCCAGCCAATCAGCCTAAATGAACTGACAACTCCTCATGCATGTTAAGGCCATTAGGGTGCTTGCTCTGTAGATCTATTATATATCTCGATTCGAGTCGTCTAAGCTTGAGTAGACGATCACCCCCTCTGATACTCAATGGTACGCTATCTATGCATGTATATGCTAACAGGTCCCTGCTACTTTTATGCATTTTGGCAAAATGCCTAGCTACTGGATAGGCATCATCCTTTTTGGCGATCGCACGCATGTGCTCCAACACTCTAAGTTTCACTGCGTTGGTAGTGCTGCCAATGTAGTTCATGCCACAAGGGCATGAGAGGCAGTAAATAGCATAGGGTGTTGAGCAGGTCAGAAATTTCATGATTCTTTTAGGATTGGCAACGCCTGGTATCTTATAAGTAAGCGTCCGCTTACTATATTTACAGGCCTTGCAGCGACCACAAGGATAAAAACCATTGAGTACAGGCAAATTAGGGGTCTTTTCAGGGGCAGAGTAGTGACTGGAAACTAAGTGATCCCTTAACGATCTGGCCTTTCTAAAGGTTATAAGGGGATTCGGTGGTAAGTCTGCCTTGATGGTATTATCTGACAATAAGATGTTCCAGTTCTTTCTCATTATTTTCTTAATTTGGCCTGCATTGTGCGAGAAAGTAGTAATGAGACGAAAGCTACCATTATTGGATTTCACGATCTTTTTAGATTTAAGTAGCTCAGTTCGTCTCATCTTATTAGCTCTCTCATAGGCCTTAGATAATACACTGTCACTATAGCCCCTTATTCTGAACCTTTGCATGCTGGCATGGGCCGCTTTCTGAAAGTCACCGTCATTGGAGTTGTTCCTGCGTATTCTTAATAACTCCCCATAAGGGATGCTATCAATTAATTGACGGGGGTGACTACTGGTAGCAAAGAGCGTGGAGTTACCCGCCGTCTCTTTCCTAAACAATTTCGTCTGCATTTTACCACAACTGTCAATGTAGACAGTAAGGTCAAGATAATTGACGGAAGTTTGGCTGATATGTACTGAAAATTTTAAGTTGATATCCTTGTCATTCAGAGCCTCTACAAAACTGTTGGCTGTATCTATAGGGCATTCTAAAATGATGAAAAGATCGTCTATATAACGATACCACCTTATTATCCGGCTGTCCCATTCTTGATATTTCTCGCTCCAGGCTACCTGCTCCTCCCACCACCCCACGAAAAGATTCGCAAAGCTGGGGGCGGAGCAGGCACCCATCGCGACTCCGGACAGTTGTTTATACAATTGCTTGCCAAATAAAAATATGTTGTTATTCAGGCTAAACATCATAAATTCCATCAACATTTTGTTGTGCTCATAAAATCTTATGGGACGTTTATCCAAGAAACTGGCCATAGCTTTTAGTCCATCGCCATGAGCTATACACGTGTATAGACTGGTGATGTCAAGCACCAGCATACAATACGTGTTTTTCCAGACCACTTCGTCAATGCAGTTCAGAAAGTGTTTGGTATCTCTTAGATAAGATTTCAGGGACATCACCAAAGGGGACAAAAACGAGTCCACATAGATAGAAAGATTTTCTGTCAAACTCCCATTTGAATCAACAATGGGCCTACCTGGAGGATTTAATAAGTCTTTATGAACCTTGGGTTAACATATTGATGTTGTACCATTTAGATATCATATCGTGATAGTCAACCACACTTTGATTGTATGTTTTTTCATTCACAGTCATATAAGTGTTTGCATCTCCCAGTAGGCGACGAGCCTCCATTTCATATTGGGTGGCTGTGAGCAGAACAATATTTCCCCCTTTATCAGAGGGCTTACATACCAGGCCTGAATCCTCACAAAGAGTGGTCAATGCAAGCTGTTGGGTTTTGGTGAAGTTGTCTTTTTTGGGCACATATTTACTTGTGATCCGTAATCTAGTGAGATCCCTCACTACGGCATCAGAAAAAGTATCAATGGCATCAGTGCCCATTATTGGCATAAATGTAGAGGCCGGTTTACAATCACTGGCCCCACCTTTTTGTTGCACCTCCCAATTCTCTAGCATTTGGGTATTGGTTACCTCACCATCACCTTCTGCGTTGATTTCCAGATGGAGACCTTCTATTGCTCTCAGGCCTCCCAGCTCACTGCATCTAAGTTCAGTGCAATCCGAGTCTTTGCTGGCCACATTGAGCTCACCAGGTGGTTTAAGTTTGAAAAATTTATGTAGTTTCAACTTTCTGACAAATTTGAAGATGTCAATACGTGTCTGCGCGAATTCGAAATTCCTGCGTGGACAAAAGGATTAGCCCAGTTTAAGTGTCGAATTTTCCTCATTCGTTAACACTTTATCCGTCAGATTAATAATGGTGAGATTATCGTTGGGATCTATGGGATCTTGGTTATGTCTCAGTTCTTCTTCTTGTAGAACTTTTTCATGCTGCGTGTCACAGGTGGAGAACCTAATGGATTTCTTCCAACTGTGGTAAATATTTTACCGTATACGAGTTTGCCATATAATTTCAGACAGGTTAAAAAAATAGCTCAATCAAATGAGAGGCAGAGTCCGTGGCATCAGAGTCATTCGGGCTTTAATCATAAATGACTCGAGTCATGGAAATCTATTCCATCAATACAAGGGTTCGGATATGCAATGATGGCAGGAAAGATGTCAACGATTTATTAACAGTACATGACATATATAGTAAAATGACACAATAGCATTGAATACAGTAGGCGTGACAAGTGAAATGTATATGATAAGAACACATGTGCGTAGCAAAAAGGCGTGAACAAGGGTGTGCACAGAGGCGTGTACTAGAAACGTCACAGAAAAGTGTCACAAGTGGGTGGATGCTTAGAGAATTCTTGCAGAGTCAGCTGAAACCTGTGGCCTGGATCCGCGCGCAGCTAATATGACGTGTGATTGACGTGCATCTGGAGGAAGCTAAGGGTCTGACTTTTAGCACTAGTAGAGGAGACAGAAGTCTGGCATGTCAGATCGACCTGTTCCTATAACATATCTGATATCTTGTGTTTGGAGGATGTTTAATCTGGAGTAAAAGGTCTTTCGGGCAGAGGCTATTCTATACTGACTGTATGCGTGTCTAGGTGCAATGCGCGGAGCCAGGGGCCTACCATGGTAACGGGAGCAATGAATTTCATGAGGGAGACAGGAAGGCTTGGCCCTTTGCTCTGCAGCCGGGGGTATATTTACTTATTTCACTAGACAGGAATGTGTTTTTCGAGGAGCTGAGCTGGCTACGCTGATAACTTGAAGGCAAAATACTGTTTTTGGCAGGCAGACCAGGCCGAGCCGGGCACTGCTCGCTTGGCAGGAAGTAAGGCAGAGGTCAGGGATGCATCTCCATGCTGCAGCTTTCAGAGGCAGAGACAGAAGTGGCTTGAAGACAGAAATCAGGGCCTAGCTCGGCAGAGCCAGGGAAAACGTGAAAGTGCACCATATAAAGACGGTGGCACGGCATACTTAGGAACTGAATTATCGACCCATTCATGGTGGATCTGATAGAGGACATGTTAACGTTGGACGCAAATGTATTTGCGTCATCAGATTCGGTTGTGGAGGGAAGTTACATGCACTTTAAACTCGTACATGGAGTCGATGGGGTACACGTTAGGGGACACACTTGACCATAAAAATTTCAATTACCTCATTCCCTCCTTGTCCCCTACGGACCCATTAAGATATATCGATTTTCATGAGACCATCTATTTGTTCATATAACATCATCTGTTCTTCTTTCTTTCTTCGGGAATGGGAATGTGCACTTGAATGGGGAACACATGCTGTGGCGCACAAGCCGCAAATCGCTGGCCCACATTGTAAACATAGACAACAACTGAATACTATGGTCAATATGATTCCTAGGAATGACAGTAGCTTCCATCCCCAGGCCGATACTACACTCCAGAGCCAACCGGACCAAGTCCAGGAGCCTGGATTCTGGTGTATCAGATGAGCAATCTCGTGAAGTCTGGTAATAGCTTTATAGACTTATGGCGCGTTATTTGGAATAAACACGCAGCAACTGGATCCGATGACTCTACAAGCCCCGCCCCTATCGGCCAGGATGACGTCAAGGACAAGGCGGTTCTGAAGAACAACAAGTCTCATAGCAGACTGCTCCTCTGTTAAGTTGCCCAAAGCAGAAGTAGTCTCATTCACTACCGCTTCGAGAATTCTGGTTAATCTGCGTATCAGTTTACTATTGGAGACAGTGCCTAGATAGGGAAAGAATCCTTTATTGAAATCTGTATATTGTTCCCATGTAGTTTCACGTTAGTCAGAAAGAAATTCCCTTTGGGTAAGGTAACAATAGTACAAAAATACTTTCAAACAACCATTTAAGCCACCCATATATCACACGGAAGCAATGTAGACAGATGAGACCAACAATATATGTGAAAACACTCTAAAAATATTTTTAAATTATAAAAACAATTTATTAAGGATACATTACATTAAATAAAAACAGAATCAGAAATTGGGAAACACACAAAGACGGTGCAATAATCAATAAAAACCACATTCAAGTAAAAAGGAGTATACAGGGAAAAAGGATAGAACTCAATGAAAAAGAGAACAGTTTTGAATTCCTCCTTAGTTTGTATTCCCAGATTCACTCCTTAGGCGTCGACGCGTTTCGGCGGAGTATTCATTTTAATCCGCCTTCATCAGGACAGTAATAACGTTTCCCAAATAAATTCTCAGACACAAGATAAGTCTAACAGATATTGTAAGGGGTATTCTGCCTCCTTATCGTCAACTCAAGATATTCGTCCAGCGAATTCGTTTTTCTTTTATATATAGAGACACTATTCAAAAATTGGAGGTATGAGGCGTAAATACGTCTATCTGACTCATGGAGTTCTCCAGCTGACTGGCTGGTAGAAATAATTAAAAAGCTAGTGCATGAGCACGCAGTAGTGAAGTGTTCAATTCCCGCTTTTGTCTTATTAATCAGGCTTTTACACGATTTGTTACAGCATGGGTTCGGGAGGTATGATCCAAAGATACCCGCTGTATGAAGGAAGCCTCTCTGTAAGCCCTTCTTTGGTCTTTTTAATCAGGCTTTTACACGATTGGTTTCAGCATGGGTTCAGGGAATATGATCCAAATATACCCGCTGTACGAGGGAAGCCTCTCTGTAAGCCCTTGGGCGCTGTAGTCGCGGACGTCCTGCGTGCTTCTGTTCGTCTTCCCGGAGAGCCCATGTAGTTTCAGTCTGATCAACTAGTGGGAGGTCTCTCTTGTGTCTAACAATATTAAGGCGGGAATTCCTGTGATAGTCAGATGGGGCTAGGAATACTGGTGGCAATAAGAATGCAATGAAACAGGTACCATCCCAGTCTGGAGGTAAACGGACATAAGCTGTCTGACCACATATAAAATAGGAATGTCGGGAAGCTTTGAATGTAGACTTGCCTTTATCACTGAATTCGACCACAGTAGTACAGTCACTGTGACCTAGATGTACTGAACCATTCTTTCTGACACACAATACACCTTTCGCTGGTAAAACTGATATGGATGGCAAGTCTGGACTAGTTTCTGACTGAACATTTAGAATCATGAGGTTAAGTGTAAAATTGCCTAATCCATACACTTCATTTTCTAGATCAGTCCCTGTCATTTGTGGAAGACCCTCCTCGTTTGGAAAACATGCTTTGTTCATGACTGTGTTCAGATTTCCCCATATCCAATTGCCTTGGGAAACCCTCGAGTCGGTGTCTATAGAAGATATTAAACTAAACCATGCACCACAGGAACCATTATGTGTAAACGGGTAAGGAAAAAGGGGCAGAGCTCCCTTGTAGTTCTGATAGGGAGGGAGTCGGCCACATATCCAACAATTTGTAGCATTGTTGATCTGGTGAGAATGGTGTAACATACGAATGAATGTATTGTTGCGCAGCGCAAGTCGATAAGACAATTCGTGTGGAGGTAGAGCACTAAACGTGTGCTCTGCAGTGTCATTAGAAAAAGAATGTGCAAGAGGAAAATACATGTATAGCATCCAACTCAAAACAATAATCGTAAGACTCAGAAAAAGCATAATAAGTAATGTGCAGACGCATCTGCTACGGAGATTTTTACAATATTTCTGTTTTTTAGTCTCCTGTCTATCTCTCTCTCTATTTGGGTCTAACTTGTACATTGTCAGAAACTGCCTAACCGCTTCACCCAGGAGGGGACTGAAACAATTAAACTGTCTGACTTACTAGACCTCAATTTCTGTCGGTACTCCTCTTGGGGAGTTTTCTCTAAAAGGGGGAGTTTGGTATCAGTCTCGGGAATGTGAGAGTTCTGGGAATCAGTTTTTGGCGGAAGTCCATGGAACCGCTTCACATGACTGGAGTGCACGAAGCCCTTCCGCCCCTCCAGCTTAACAGCAGTCCTGGTTGTTAACAAAACAATCTTCGGCTCCTTCCAGCGGGGCTCCAAAGGGCTTGACCGGTCGAAATTTCGAACAATTACTACGTCCCCCGGAACCAGTTCATGTGGCTTCACCTCGGTGTTGTCTGGGAAGGCTGCCGCGACCTGTGAACGACATGATTGTAGTGCAGACATCAAAGAAGCAAGGTAATCTGTCAGCATATTACTGTCAACATCTGTGATTTTTCGCGGCAGAGGCGTCCCCCACATATTAGGAGGTCTACCGAAGACCACCTCATACGGGGATAGCCCTGTCCTAGAATGGGCTACCATTCGCATATAAAAAAGGGCAACTGGCAAAGCTATTATCCAATCTACTCCTTTCTCTTTACACACTTTTGCAAGGCGAGTTTTCAGTGTCTGATTGTGTCGTTCCACGAGACCTGCAGCCTCGGGATGTCGGACACAGTGAAACTTCCACTGGTACCCCAATAGAAGAGAGACCTGCTTCATAAGCTCAGATGAGAATGGCTGACCGTTATCTGAATATACGACACGGGGCAAACCGTATCGAGGGAAAAACTCACGAACCAACTGCCTGGCAGTGGTCGGGGCAGTGTAATCTGGAACGGGATATGCTTCTGTCCATCGGGATAGGGCACACACAACTACGAGGACATACTTAAATCCTCAGCATCTGTCCATCTGGATATAATCCATCTGGAGGACTTCAAAAGGATAGTCGGGAGGATGAAATCCACCTTGCTCTACGGGAATCCCTTTTCCTGGATTGAACTGACAACAGATCATGCAGGTACGCACTTTCTGTTTTGCTGCTGCTCGTAAATGCTTGTTGAACCAGAGGTTCTGTAAACTGTCTAACATGGCCTTTTCTCATAAATGTACTGGACTATGTGCTGTGTTGATGATAACTTGAACCATAGAGTCGGGGAGAAACCATGTGGTCTTTCCCCTCGTCATCCATCCCTGATCTGTCTGGACCCCTCCTTGTTCAGCCCATTTCTTTATTTCATCTGGAGTGGCATGTGTCTGTATGTCGATGACATCTTGTGTGGGGTCCCTGACTGTCATGCAATGTGTCAGTGAGGTTACGTCAGTCTTTGTCATGTCCGTTGTTTGAGTATGAGTCAGTGCTGTATGTTTCGCTATGCGATCTGCAAAGTCGTTGCCCTGAGAAATCTTGTCTGTGACTTTCGTATGTGCTTTGCACTTCATGATGGCTATGGCTGTAGGCAAATGTATTGCTTCCAATAGGGCTTGAATGAGGGGGCCATGCTGAATTTTGGCTCCGTGAGAGGTCAAGAAACCTCTTTCTTGCCAGAGGACACCGAAGTCGTGAACGACTCCGAATGCATAACGTGAATCTGTGTATATGTTTACTTTCAGGTTCTTGGCTCGTATACAGGCTTGGGTCAGAGCAATGAGCTCTGCTGCTTGGGCTGACAGGGTGTCAATGCGATGTGTTTCTATGACTTCAGTTTCAGTGGTCACTGCATATGCGGCCACTAGTTCTCCTGTGCTTGTTCTCAAACATGAACCATCCACATAAAGTGTCAGGTCCGGATTGGGTAATGCGACATCTGTCAAGTCTTGTCTGGGCTTCGTAATTGTGTCAACTACATCTACGCAGTCATGTGGAGTAGGATCTGTTGTGCTCGATGGTAAAAGTGTAGCAGGATTTAGTGTATTGCATCGTCTGATTTCTATGTGTGGTTGGAATAATGTCAATTCATAACCTGTCAGTCGTGCTATAGTCAAGTGTTGAGTCTGTGTTCTGTTTAGGAGAACCTCTACAGAATGTGGAACTTGTACTGTCAATTGATGTCCTAATACAATGGAGTCACTTTGTCTGATTGCTAGAGCTGTTGCTGCAACTGACTTTAAGCACGCAGGCAAGGCCTGGGCTACTGGATCCAATGTACTCGAAAAATAAGCACACGGTCTGTGTTTGTCTGCTTGTAGCTGAGTGAGAACCGACAACGCTGTGCCATCGCGTTCTGTGACAAAAAGTGTAAAAGGCTTGCTGTAACATGGTGTTGCTAAAACTGGTGCTTGACATAAGGCTTTCTTTAATTCGTCAAAAGCTTGTGTATTTTCCTGTGTCCATGGGAGAACAGTCGAAGACGCTGCCTCCTGTGTTGTCAACTGTATGAGTGGTTTAGCTAGAAATGCATATTGTGGAATCCATTGTCTGCAATAAGAAGTGAGTCCAATGAAGGCTCGTACTTCTTTCTGTGTCTTGGGTTGCGGAAGATGTGCAATTAACTGAATTCGTTCAGGTGTCAGCTGCCTACCCCACTTGGACAGCAAGTGCCCAAGGTACACTACTTGCTGGGCACAGAATTGTAGCTTAGAAGGAGACACCTTGTGTCCCTTGTCCGCCAAGAAATGCAAGACTGTCAGTGATGCTTGTTCACATTCAGGTTCACTACGGGCGGTGATCAATAGATCATCGACATATTGGAGTAGGGCAGTGTTGGCAGGCATGTGAATACTGTCAAGTTGTCGTTTTAATGCTTGGCTGTAGATGCTGGGGCTTTCTGTGAATCCTTGAGGTGCGCGTGCAAATTTGAAGCTTCGGCCATTTAAACAGAAACCGAAAAGGTATTGGCTTTCCGGATCAATGGGAACACTAAAGAAGGCGTTCTTTAGGTCGATTACAGTAAAGAACGTCGCTTCGGAATCAATAGCTGTCAATAGTGACGAAATATCTGGAACCACTGGATATTGTGGTACAATGCATTTTTTTTTTTTTCATAACCAATTTTATTATGAGTTCAAGCAAAGCTCAACACAGCCCTCCACAGTCAGGAGGAGACTGTCAACGACAGATAGAAAGAGACACATCATTAGTACAGCATCGAACCCAGCGTTATATAGTGAATGACATCGAACTACCCCACCCACCCAACCCCAAAAAAACACCAACCAGCCCCGCCCGCAGCTACCCACCCCTTATCCCACCCTAACCCAGTGCACGTGATCACAGTCCAGCAACATGAAATAACCTACAAAGGTGGAGCCGGCCAGCGGCCTAGAGTGCGGGATCCATATCCAGCTGTAATGCATCATCAATGTCCACGGGGGGGTCAAGGAGCAGGCCCCGGTAATCCGCCCCCCGTTTCCAGATTTTGTAATGTTTGCGGGGACATCCCCGGGCTTCAAAAACAGGCTGCTCTAGACCCATGAGGAAATCCAGGCCCGCCCTCCAAGCCCCGAGTGGGGGGGCGCGCTCGCTCTTCCAGGCCTGCGCCAGGTCCCTCTTCGCCACCACCAGCCCCAGCAACAGCAAATGGCGTTTGTAAATATTGCCCCCAACGTTCTCTAGAACATGAAGAAGGCCCAGCCTGGGGGTACGGGGCAGGTCCCAACCCAACACCTCTGACAGGCAGTCCCAAACCCCAGCCCAGAATCGAGTCAGTCTCTCACAGGACCATACTGTATGAAACAGGGTGCCCTCTTCAGAACCACACCTCAGGCATTCCGGAGACGCGACAAGGCCTTCCCGCCATAGGCGGTGTCTAGTATAATACGCCCGGTGGAGGTATTTGAACTGGATGAAGCGAAGGCGGATGGCTATAGCAGCACCTCGGGGAGATTCCAAGGCCTCACGCCAGTCGTCATCATCCAATGGACCAACATCACCCTCCCAAGAGGCCCTCAGCGCTGCGAGTGAAGGGGAACAGTGAGTGACCAGAGAGCGATATATCTGCGAGAGCTTCTTGTCACCTAGGTCTCCCATAAACAGTTTAGCCTCGATAGGACTAAAATCAGGGAGCTGTTCCAGGCCCACCAGACTAGGAGTAAGTGCGTGGCGAAATTGAAGGTAGCGGAAAAACTGGGTCTTGGGCATGCTAAATTCGGAGCTAAGTTCCCGAAAGGACTTTAGGGTAGTACCAGAGAGGACATGACCTAGGGACGAGATCCCAATCGCATCCCAGCCGTCAAATCCGGACAGAGACGCCAGCGCCGGTAACAGGCCATTGCGCCACAACGGGGTTTCAGCTGTAAGCCGACCCCACCAGCCCACCCGGTGCAGGGCCCGCCGCCAGACAGCGAAGACCACTTGGGTGACTTGCGGAAGCAGTCGCCTCCGCCTAGCCGAGTACAGCAGGGTGTGAAGGGAGGCGCCACCCATCAGTGAATGCTCAAGGGCATAAGCCGGATCACTACGGTCTCCATACCACCACTCGTTGAGCACAAGGAGATGGGAGGCCTGATAGTAAGATAAAATATACGCGGCCGCCAAGCCGCCGCAGTAGGTAGAGAGGAAGCATGTGCGCAGCGCCACCCTGGCGGCACCGCCAGCCCACAGAAACCGGCCCAGCACAGAATCAACAGTACGGAACCACTGCGGGTCAACCTGGAAGGGATGATTCTGCAGTTGATATAGCAGACGGGGCAAAGCCACCATCTTGAAGATGGCCGACCGGCCGTAGATATTAAGTGGCATGCGCGTCCATGTCTTGACGTCCAGTTGGACCCGATCCCATACCGGCAGGATGTTCCGGTCCCATGCCACTGCAGGCGAGGCAGAGAGGAAGACACCCAGGTACTTCACACCTTCCACAGCCATCTGAAGGGATGCAGCCCAAGGGCAGTCCACTGCGGCACCCCCCAGCACCCACATGGTCGATTTGAGCGGGTTAAGGAAGAGCCCCGATGCCCGACCAAACTCCTGCATCAACTCCAGGACACGAGGACCCGTACGCTGCAGGTCAGTCATGAAAAATAGCACATCATCCGCATATAAAGCTATGCGGTCTGAGTGATCCGCACCCCAGACGAAGCCACGGTAGAGCTCATCGCGGCGCACCCTGGCGGCCAGCGGCTCCATGGCCAGCGCAAAAAGGTAAGGGGAGAGCGGGCACCCCTGACGCGTGCCCCTGGACACCGGAAAACGAGCAGACGCCGTTCCCGAGATACGCACCGAGGCCGTGATCTCAGTGTAGAGCAGCCTGATGTAGGAGAGGAATACCGGGCCGAGATTCAGCAGCGGCAACAGAGCAAAAAGAAAGGTCCAGCTGACCGAATCGAAAGCACTATCAATATCAGCCAGCAGGAGCGCCGCCGGGTCCTCCGAAGACTCAATCGCTTGTATCGCGGCCTGCGCTCGTCGTATATTGTGTCTCGTTGCCCTGCGCGGCATAAAACCCGCCTGATCTGGGTGGACAAGGGCCGAAATGTGTGGGAGTAAGCGGTTCGCCAGCGCCTTTGCCAGGAGCTTGGCCTCGAAGTTGATGAGGGATATTGGGCGATAAGAGTCATGGCGATCGGGGGGCCTACCTGGCTTCAAAAACACCACTATCTCGGCATGACGCCAGTCCGGTGGGAGGCGGCCACGCTCTCGTGCCTGTTCCAGGGCCCGCAAGTAGTGCGGCCCGAGCTGCAGATGGAACTTCTTATAAAATTCGCTGGGGAAACCGCTCGGCCCCGGCGCCTTGCCTACATTTAACTGACCCAGTGCATCACCCAGCTCCTCAGCCGACAGGGGAAGGTCCAGGGCCTCGCGCACCTCATCAGATACAGCAGATGGGGGAACCGATGCAATATAATCTGCGATAATGGCAGGGGAGAGAGTCTCCCGAGAGGCATACTGGTGCCCATAATAGCGCGCAAAACTCGTTGCAAGAGTTGCCGGATCTGTGATCGCCACTTCTGCACCATCAACAAGGCCCGGCAGTGTAAGAGGCTGTAGGTTCTGTTGGCACAGCCTATGGAGCATGGTGCAAGACTTGTCGCCCCACTGGTAGACCCGACTACGGGTGGCCAACCACGCCTGACGAGCCTCATCCAACAGGACCGAGGAGTAAGACTGTTGCGCCTGCAGGAGTAGCCGCAGTGCCATATCATCGGGTGCCTCGCTGTGCCGAGCCTCGAGCTCCTCCACCCGCTCTGCGGCCGCAGCAATGCCTCCCAGCCGAGTCCGGCGAGCAGACGCACACCAAGCAATATCTATGCCCCGCAGGGTGGGTTTCATAGCCTCCCAGACTGTCACCGCATCCATCCCTCCGGTAAGGTTGTCCTGCCAATAATGGGCGATCGCGCTACGCAGATGCTGGGAATAATCAGGGCGCTGCAGATGCCACGCGGACATTCGCCATCGGAAGGGGGAGCGTGCTTTGCACAAGTCAATTTGTACCGCCACTGGGGAATGATCAGAGAGCCCGCGAGGCCGAATCGCTGCCCCCTTCACCCTGTCAAGGAAAGCCCTCGGGACAAACACACAGTCCAAATGCGAAAGGGAGCCATGGACAGCCGAGACAAAGGTGTACTCTCGCCGTTCCGCATGCAGATGTCTCCACACATCCACCCAGCCCAGACCATCAACCATAGCCCCCAACCGCGTAGGGGAGGATACAAGTGCCACTCCTGGCCTTCTCTGCCGGTCCAAAGCCACATCCATCACATCATTCCAGTCTCCGCCAATCACAGCCATAGAGCGGGGGAACTCAGCCCATAAGGCAAACAAACGTTCAGCTAAGGCCCGCTGCAAGGGGGGGGGCATACACACAGCCAAACACAACCGGCTCCACCCCGACCTTCCCCTGTACAAAGACAAAACGTCCCTGGGGGTCAAGCCACTGACGCTCATGTACATATGCCAGCCGTCTATGAATAAGAATGGCCACACCCCTGGAGCCCCTGGTAAATCCGGCATGGAACACTTGATGGAAGCCAAAGCGCTGCAAACTCAGGGCTTTCGTACCTAGCATGTGCGTTTCTTGAAGAAGGAGCACGTCTGCCAAGTCCCTCTTAGCCCAGCGAAGCACCGCTCCCCGTTTAATCTTGTCCAATAGTCCTCGTACATTCCAGCTAAGAACACGCATGGAAGCGCCATTGGGCGCTAAGTGAGGAACATCAACCATGATCACAATGCTCCCAGCCCCACACTCCCCGACCCCCGGCCCATGCCCCAGACCCCACAGTTGCAAAATACACAGAGACCACGTGCACCCCCAGAACCAGAACCCCAGACCCCACAAATCCCGAAGCCCCAAACCCTACTACCCCTCCGACCCCGACCCAACTCACAAGCAACCAAACACCCCGGTTCCCCCCACCCCCACCCCTATACCTCAAGGAACAATGAAGTATCTGTCGCGGTATACGGTACTTCAGGCCCAAAACACAGCACCCAAAGCCAGCCATACCAATGGATCCCAACTAGTCCCCCCCCGAACTAATCAGACACACTCCCAGAACCACCCCCCAGTCCCAACAGGAGGAGGCAGCCCAAAGTACGTGCCCTGAACCCCAACAAACATACAGTAGAGTTATAAGCAAAGCACCACAAGAAAGTTACAGCCCATGAGCGCCCCGGCATTCACCAAGAAGAAGTCAATACTGCACCAGCCAATGTATGTCCCACCGACCACAGCTCAGCCTCTGCCAGACACAGTCACATATAGAAGGCAACCAGCAGACAGTCCCCATGAAGGGCGATCAGGAGCCACCATCAGATTGATCCGCATCAGGCTGTGTGTCCCCCAAGAGGGGGTCCCGGGACAGGGACCTCCGCCGGGAGCGGGACTTGCGATGACGTTTCCCTTTGCCAGACGGGTTGCTCCTGTCCTGAGACGAGCCACGCGATGATCCAGAGTGCAGCCCCGGTTGGACGTGAGGTCGGATTCTGACTGTTTCATCGGTCCAGTTGAAGACGGCCTCCGGTGTATCAAAGAAGAGGGTCTTGGAGTTGAAGATCACCCGGAGGCGGGCCGGGTAGAGCAGCGAGTATTGAATTTTCAGGCCACGCAGCTTGGCCTTGGCAGCCAGGAAGGAGTGCCTCTGCTGGTGGACCAGTTTGGTATAGTCCGGGAAGATCATTATTTTATGATTGTCATACAACAGGGTGTCCTTCATCCGTGCTTCCCGGAGAATGACGTCCCTGTCGTGGAAGTTGAGGAGCCTGGCGATGATCGGGCGGGGCCGCTCTCCGGCTGGCGGCTTCTGTGTCAGGGCGCGGTGGGCACGCTCCACTATGAAGCATCGCGACAGGGAGTCCGGTGGTAGCCAGCTCTCCAGCCACTGGGACAGAAAAGCTTCCATAGGCCCATTCTCGCAGTCCTCCGGAAAGCCAACGAAGCGCAGGTTGTTCCGCCTCGCCCGCCCCTCGGCATCCTCCACCCGGAGCGCCAGGCCCCGTTGGACCTGTTCCATGTCGGCAATCTTCTTCTTAAGGGTACCAACATCTCCCTCCACTGCCGTGACCCTGGTCTCAGTTTCAGTAATGCGGGCGACTGCATTGCGAAGATCTTGACGCAGCAGCATCACATCGGCCCCCACCGCGCCAATTTTCGCATCCAGCATGTCGCGGGACTGTGTAATGGCCGCCATCAACGCCGCGTTGTCTGGTCCAGCAGGATGACTCCCACCAGCCGCCCCGGCTCCTCCACCATGGCCAGTGAACTTGTCAATGGGTCCTGTCTTAGTGGCGGCCGAGCCCCTCGTCATGGCGGCCGCTCAGACGGTAGAGCAGTGACACGCACCTGTATCAGGGCCGCTTCTCGCAATAGTCCACCAGCTAGGCCCCGGCCGAGGCGTCCCGAACACACCAGGCCGCTCGAGAGTCCTTCGCCACCGGCCCACAGATCGGGTACACCCCAGGCAATGCCGCCCCGCCAAGGTGTATGAAATAGTCTTCGCGCCCACCGGCACTCCTGGCACGGCGCAGATATGGGCCACTCTAGTGCAAACCACAAGTTCTCCAACCGCCGCCCCTGGTACCACAGGAGCAGGATAGGGCAATTATCCGGGCCAGGCGCCTGTTTGACCCCTCAGTTCCCGGGGGGCTCCCGCCGTGTCCACTCACCAGGGCAATGGATCAGGGCTGGCGACTCCGGGCGGGGACCACCAAACTAGAGGTCCCGGCTGCACCAAGGCCAGGCAGGCCGCAGATCTTCCGACACCCCTTCCAGTCGCAGGCCCCACCGCAAACACGGTGAGGAAAGGCAGGGGATCCCACTGTAGGTCGTCAGGAGCAGGCAGCCCCGGCTCGTGGCCAGCCCAGGCTGCGAAGATCAAGGTCCCGGCTGTGCCCGGGTCACCAGGCCGCCCCTGCCGCTCCCGCCGTCGCCGAGCCGTCGGTCACAGGGAGGTACTCAGGCAGTGCAGCCCCGCTAGATCCCAGCGTATGTAAGCGCCACCCAGAGCGCCTCTCCCAAGATGTCCGTCTCCTCCACTCTGTGCTAGAGCAACCAGCGAGCCCCAATGTGTTTAGGTCGTCCAGGGCCGGCAGCAGCCCCCCCAGGGCACAGCGTCCTGCACTTGCCCCTGCACAGGTCGGTGGCTCCCACAGCGGGCCAGCGCCCGGTCCGCACCGGCCTCACCGGCACCTCCGGCCCGTCACGGGCACTGGCCGCCCCTGTCCGACTCGCCTCGGTCCGCGAGGGCGGAGGGCGCAGCGCGCACCGATGGCCGGGCACAGCGGTCGGCTGCAGTGGAGAATGCCGTGCCCGCCGGCAGCAGAATGCGCCCAAGGATGTAGGGCACTGTAGGCGCCAACAGCGGAGGGTCCCAGGATCAAAAGGACAACGATGGGCGGGGGCCGCCAAACTCGAGGCCCCGGCTCCGCCGAGGTCAGGAAGGCCGCAGCTCCACCGAAGCCCCCACAGAGGCACGGGCCCCCACCGCTGGTAATGTGGGGAGAGATAGGGCACTCCTCGATGGGCCGCTGGCAATGGGTAGTCCTGGAGCGCCGTCCGGGAGCGGCGCCGCTTGCCCCGGGTCCGGCCCTCCGGCCCGGGCACGCCAAAATTGAGGCCCCGGCCTGTCCGACGGGCACCAGGCCGCTCGCCGCACCCACTCGCCTCTCCGCGCCAGATGGTCTCCGCGGGTTGTCTCGGGCACCGGACGGCTCCAGCGACGTCCGTTCAGGTCCCCTCAGCCGTGGAACACACTTCGGGTTCAGGGACCAGGATAATGCCAGGATAAGTGTCGGGCCGGCGGGAGCTCTAGCAAGCCACGTCCGCCATGCTCGCCCGCTAAGCCACGCCCCCCCACAATGCATTTATTTAATTCTCGTAAATCGATCACTAATCGATAAACTGGAGGTGCATTTGGATCAGTACGTTTAAGAATTGGAATGATAGGGGAATTACAAACATTGGAGTCGGTTTCTACAACCACTCCTTGTGCAATGAGCTCGTCAATGATTTTCAGTAAAGCCACTACAGCATCTGGTGGTAACTTGTATTGTCGGATTCGTGGTAGTATAACTCCTGGCTTGAGTGTGACACTATATGGAGTAATGTGCATACAACCTACATCAGTGGGGCCTTTTGCCCATAAATGTGCAGGAACATTCTTTAACCTGGGGTCAAAGTCTCTCAATACATAATGTCCTTTAAAATCACGAAGGAACAACCTTACTCCTTCCGGAGAACAACAAATTACAGCTCCTAGAGCTTTCAGAGTCTTAATACCAAGCAAGTTTTCTGGACATGATTTCGTGAGCAATAGATCTGTAGTACGGGACAATGGACCAACTGCAAGGGGAACTGGTTTCGATACTTCATTAACAATAGGCTTTCCTGAAAATCCAAGGGAAACATTCTGTGAGCCTGAGAGGGGTGCCCCTGGAACCTCGTCATGACTGATGGTAGTTCTGCTTGCCCCTGTGTCAATCAAAAAATTTCTATCCTTCCCTAATACCTGACTATGTACATAAGGACCTTCTTGATCTACAGGAACCTCAATAAGAGGCAAGCCAACCTCCCTCTCTAGGCTGTTTCATGTGTATTGCTGATAATCGGGGTAGTCAGATTGTGCATACTGGTACATCTGCTGTGTGACATGTTGTGTTGCGGCAATGGGCTGTGGCTGTGGTACCGCTACGGTCTGTTGTGGAATCTGCATAGGCTGTATATTCTGTGGAACGTGTTGTTGGACCTGGTCCTGTCTGGGAGGACGCGGTCTCTCTTTAGTTTTACCTGTAGCTATGTTGTGTTTCAAAACTGCACAATCGTTTACATAGTGACCTGGCTGTTTACAATAGTTGCATGTCCCTTTAACAGGAGCTGGCGAATTATTGGACTGTGTCGTACCCCTTTTATGACCATCAGCTGGGACTGACTGAGCAACTAGTACTTTCATTTTCGTGTCTTTCATACGTCTCTGTTCGTGATCATGTTCCTCCCTGATTCTGTTCTGGTGGTACTGTAACATTTGTAACATTTGGGAAGGCGTATTAGCTTGCCATGTGCTCTCGACTTTCAGTACACGGTTCTTAACCTGGGGCAATGAATTCTCGACTAATTTCGATACAAAAAGGTGTGGATATGGCTCGCTACTTGTTTTCAGGCCACTATTAATAATAAAACATTTCTCGAATCGGGAATAAAAATCACTAGTGTCTTCGTCGTGTTTCTGTTTGCAGGCTGAGATTGCATCCCAGTCCTCCTTTTTAGTTGCCAACAATCTTGGCAAAACCTGTACTAATAATCCTGGTAATGCTTTAGTTTTTTCCCCAAGACCTAAACCTGGGGTTCAACCAGTTTCTTCGGTTTCTAATTCAGCCCAATTAATCTTTTTGTCTCCCACCTCCCATTCTTTTTCTTTGAGTTTCTCGTAAATACCGGCAGGCAATAACACTTTCAATATTTTCATAATGTCGGGATAGGTGTAATCTCCCATGAGTAACATGTCTTTTATTTCACGGTGAAACCCTGCAGGAGCTTTATCATGACTTGGCACTATTTTCTTCATTTCCAATAATTCCATTTTAGTTATGGGCGTGTATACAAACACACGTTCAAGGGTATCATCGGGTTTCCGGATTGGATGTACTTCTCGTAAAGGATTCTGTTTGTCTAGGTGATATGGTTGCCTGACTGGGGGTGGAACGGAAACAAGATGTGGAGTCAAGAAAGTTCTATATTTGTGACGTTGTTCTAAAATCATTTCAATTAAATCGGTACCTAGACCTCTCCATCTTCTCAGGAGTAAGTCCTGCAATAGATTATATAACGGACCTGGGTCAGATTGTTGGTTTTCATACTGTATAATGAGATGTTGGGTCATGTATATACCAGCTAATCG
Organism: Lissotriton vulgaris; assembly: GCF_964263255.1. Taxonomy (NCBI): domain Eukaryota; kingdom Metazoa; phylum Chordata; class Amphibia; order Caudata; family Salamandridae; genus Lissotriton; species Lissotriton vulgaris. The sequence goes on along the minus strand of NC_141693.1, from coordinate 1,677,053,725 downwards.
CGGTTCTTCCGGGGTAAGACTTAAAAATGTTTGCACTACTGAATCGTCTTTGTATATGCTGTCATCCCCGGCCCACTGTACTGCGGACCGGGCTAGTTCCTGATCACGTAAGGTATTGAGTTCGTGATAACCTACTCTTTCTTTCAGTACTTTATCAGTAATTTGAAAAATATGCTCAAGGGAACATCGCTCTGGTATCGGACAAAGGTAACGTTTCTTGTTTTCTAAACGAATGGGTCTGTCGAAGGGCCTATCAAGAGGATATGGTCTAGGGAGTTTCTCTCTACCTACATATGCCACCAGGTCTCCCCTCGCTAGTTGCGAGGTTTCTGCGGAATCCTCTAGTTCTTCCTCCTCTGAGGTTTCTTTATCGTCTGACTCAGGATGCCTTTCAGACTCTCGACGGGTATGTATTGCTACTATTTCTTTACGGATCTTTCTAATCATAGCATGTATACATTTCTCTTTATCATGTTTACATTCTGCAATATTCTGACTCCATTTTGACAATCCCTCCATCTCTTCTTTCGGAAAACCTGGCTGATCTTGTTCCCTTATCAAACAATTAATCAGGAATCGCATAATTAAAGATTGTGTCTCAACTTTCTGATGTGCCATGGCTTCACCAATACACTCCGGTCTTTCTCCTGTTCTGATAAAATGATATATATTGTCTAGATGGTCTGGCATTTCTGGTAATAACATCAAATAATCTGTAACACGTCTTAAACGTAATGAGGCTAACATCATGGGTCCTGTTTTTCCAGGCACTGTATCATATCTACAATCTGTAAGATATTCTTTAAGCTTTTCGGCTGGGGCTGCATTAGGTGTACGCTGCATTGCTAGTTCTCTCATTGTCATACGTTGTATATGTGGCGGGGTGCGGTAACCTCCTGTAGCACCTCCTGAGGCGGAGGCGTGAGCATAACCTGGCTGTAGGATCGGTATCTGTAACGGGGTTGGACCCTGAGCAGCTCCGGGCCCAAAGGGATTAAGCGGATGAATACCAGGGAGAATAGTAGGGGCAGTAACAACAGGTGCGGGAACCTGGTGACGTGGAGGGGTCGTGATCAGATCAGTAGGGATCTGCTGTTGCGGGCCTGGGGGCAGATTATTGTCAGCAGGTGGTACGGGTACATTGGTGGGTACATTGGTATATGCGGGAGCTACGTCATCTAAATAGGAAGAAAGGAAAATGTCTGCTGCGGTCTTATGACGTAATTTAGTCAGAACCAATGGAGGGGGCAGATCTTTCGGTATTTCCGGGGTCGCCTTGGGCAGGCCCTCGGCCAGGACTGGATACAGTCCTGTAATAATGGCATTACTCTGTCTGTCGTGTTGTTCCATTCTGACTCGTTCTCCTTCTTCTAGTAGTTCTTTTTCTTTGGCTTTTTCAGAATCTTCTCTACTTTTCTCTGCTTTTCTGAATGCTTTCTCTGTTCGTTTATGTGATTCTTTACGCCATAATTCTATTGCATCTTTCTGTGACTGTCTGGCTTTCTTTTTCCATAACGCTTCCTCTACTCTCATGATGCACTCGGCATCCCATGTCCCTGCAGCGGGCCATCTCTGATTTTCTCCCAAATCTTTCGTGTAATCCACCCACAAGTCTAAGTACAGTATGGCATCTAAGCCATGTTTGTGGTACATAAAATGTCCAGGAGTGTCCCTGGGTGGGATGGGGACTGCTTCTTCAAGTATCCCTTTCCTAGTTCCTATCTGTCGTAACTTTGAAAAAAAAGGCATTGCTACCTCGATCTAGACACTATACACAATAAACACAGTAAGGAAATGCAAACAATCACTCATACCACGACATTAAAACACATTGTAACATTTCGAAACGAACAACAATAACTGTATAACTGAATACTAGATGCACTGCTAAACAGTACAGATACACTGCTAAAACAGTGCAGACCGGATCTGTGTACCCAAACCCGTCTTGACCGGACACAAATTAATGCACCCGTCTTGATACGTCCCCAGCAACGGTACTCACCGGGAAGCATGGAACGGAAGGCCTCGGAAACTCGACTGGACTGGACTGACGTCACTGCTTCTGTTGCGCACTACGCATGCGCCTCGACACTACAGGTGGGCCTCTCGATACCTCGGACACTGCTCTCTCGGCTGGGCTCTGGTCGGGATCCTCCGCACTCCTCACCGCCTCGTCTGGATGTCGACCGCAGTCTCCGTCACCTCCGTAGGCCTGAGGGAGATACAGGAAAACCTGCAGATGCGCATGGGGTCCGTCACGGCTGTGGCAGGGGGCAAGGCCTGCGACGCATCACCGGCGCGTGGGGTGGGGGAGGGGTCCCTATTCGGGCGCCAAATTATGTGGTAAATATTTTACCGTATACGAGTTTGCCATATAATTTCAGACAGGTTAAAAAAATAGCTCAATCAAATGAGAGGCAGAGTCCGTGGCATCAGAGTCATACAGGCTTTAATCATAAATGACTCGAGTCATGGAAATCTATTCCATCAATACAAGGGTTCGGATATGCAATGATGGCAGGAAAGATGTCAACGATTTATTAACAGTACATGACATATATAGTAAAATGACACAATAGCATTGAATACAGTAGGCGTGACAAGTGAAATGTATATGATAAGAACACATGTGCGTAGCAAAAAGGCGTGAACAAGGGTGTGCACAGAGGCGTGTACTAGAAACGTCACAGAAAAGTGTCACAAGTGGGTGGATGCTTAGAGAATTCTTGCAGAGTCAGCTGAAACCTGTGGCCTGGATGCGCGCGCAGCTAATATGACGTGTGATTGACGTGCATCTGGAGGAAGCTAAGGGTCTGACTTTTAGCACTAGTAGAGGAGACAGAAGTCTGGCATGTCAAATCGACCTGTTCCTATAACATATCTGATATCTTGTGTTTGGAGGATGTTTAATCTGGAGTAAAAGGTCTTTCGGGCAGAGGCTATTCTATACTGACTGTATGCGTGTCTAGGTGCAATGCGCGGAGCCAGGGGCCTACCATGGTAACGGGAGCAATGAAATTCATGAGGGAGACAGGAAGGCTTGGCCCTTTGCTCTGCAGCCGGGGGTATATTTACTTATTTCACTAGACAGGAATGTGTTTTTCGAGGAGCTGAGCTGGCTACGCTGATAACTTGAAGGCAAAATACTGTTTTTGGCAGGCAGACCAGGCCGAGCCAGGCACCGCTCGCTTGGCAGGAAGTAAGGCAGAGGTCAGGGATGCATCTCCATGCTGCAGCTTTCAGAGGCAGAGACAGAAGTGGCTTGAAGACAGAAATCAGGGCCTAGCTCGGCAGAGCCAGGGAAAACGTGAAAGTGCACCATATAAAGACGGTGGCACGGCATACTTAGGAACTGAATTATCGATCCATTCATGGTGAATCTGATAGAGGACATGTTAACGTTGGACGCAAATGTATTTGCGTCATCGGATTCGGTTGTGGAGGGAAGTTACATGCACTTTAAACTCGTACATGGAGTCGATGGGGTACACGTTAGGGGACACACTTGACCATAAAAATTTCAATTACCTCACAACGGCCCCCCGCCGCGTCTTCCTCTTGCCGCTTGATTGTCCGGGGGCTTGCCTCTGCCTCCCTCTAGTTGATTGTTGCGCATGACTTGATATTCCACATGAAAAGAAGAAGCGTCTTCACTGCCATCTTTGCTGATTACATCATCAGGATTGGCATCAGACTCTGAGGTAGCCGGTTCAGCAGTTGTTGGTCCACTCATCTTTTTCTTTAGTTGCCTTCTGGTGTTATCATACTTCTTTGCGAAGGTCAGTACTCTTCCCATACGATAATCATTTTCGTCCCTTTCGAATTTTTCTTCTTTTCGTTGTTTGATTTTTTGTTCATATTTCTTTTTTTCAAGCGCTTTTTTATTTGTTCTCGTTTTTCCCCCAGGGTCACCTGGTCTTCCTCTTTTAATAATTCATCCTCGATTTCCTTGATCTCTACCAGAGCCTTATCTCTATCACTCCAGGCAAAGCGTACTAATATTTTCAGACTCCCTTTACACGATGCAGCAGTATGCTCTGCCCATGCATCTAACAACTTCGGGTCCGGATTCTCGTACGCTGGAATGGTGTATATCCTCAAGCCTCTGGGGACGCGGTCGACTTCAATATAATTTTGTAATGAAGTCGCCTCCCACCATTTTCTGATCTCGCGTTCATACAAACGCTCCAGTGAGACCACTTTCGTTTGTAGAGACATGTTGGCCCCGTTGGCTTGACTTGCACCAGCCTTTTGTGTGCCATCCGATTTTTTCTTATTTTTGAACATTCCTAGTTCTGCCTCTCTTCTCTCTGCCTCGCAAAACATGATAACGGTAGTGCAGCCGCGACTACCACCAAAATTGTACCGTATGATCCCCTTCACTCTGAGTTAGATGCCCACAGCGTGAAAAAGTCTAAGTAAGTCTTTAATGCGCACAATGCGCCTTACCCGAAACCAATGAGCTGCCAAGTTATAGAAGTTCGTATGAGATAATGGCAGGAATTCCGGATCCTCTGCAATACGTGACTCACAGGGCAAACTCGGTGCAGTTGGTAACAAATCAAACAGCTTCTGAACACCAACCAGCTGCACACACGAGTGGGTGCACACAAAACGGGGGTGTGCCCATGTCTTTAAATTACGCTCCAAATATCCCAGGAATATCGGTCCTTTAGGAAAGTAGCACACACAGGGGAGGTTCCACAAAGGTTTTACTGCAAGAACCAACAGCAACGACGCGTTTCGCCTTGGGGCTTCGTCAAGTTGTGCAAAGAGCCAAGGCGCTCGTCAGTTTAAAAAGACATCATGCAACTTAATGAAAAGCAAGGTAGGACTGTGCAATACAATACATACATGGCCGCCATTACAGAACGGTCTACAATCCATATCATCTACATGCAAATTGAATAACATTTCAACATAAATGCGCATGTAGAGAAATATGTGATACATAAATCAAGAAATGCAATTGAAAATGACCATCTACCTCAAAATCGAGAATGCACAGTCACACACCTATTGATGAAAATGATGTAGCCCTGGATGGGCGTGCAGGTGGAACCAAACATATATTCAAAGTACTCAAAAGCAATGATGCAAAGGAGGGGACTATCGCGGCAGGATGCCGCCCCGTGTACGTGCCCCACGCCTTGGTATAAAAGTGCATATAGCTTGAATTATTACACAGATAAAGTCTGGTTCCACAAATCTATCTCGCCCTGGATGGGCAAATACACATTGATTCTATAAGTTAAGCATAAGTAGCAAAAATTCATCCAAATACCATTAGTACAAAAGAGCAATAAAATGAATATATACCAATCTACAATATCATCAATGTTCATTCTAACTTATCATGGTACCAATAAAACATGGATGAAAAATGGATGAAAATGGATGAAAAAAAGAAGGGGGAGCGAGAAATATCAAGAATGGGACAGCCGGATAATAAGGTGGTATCGTTATATAGACGATCTTTTAATCATTTTAGAATGCCCTATAGATACAGCCAACAGTTTTGTAGAGGCTCTGAATGACAATGATATCAACTTAAAATTTTCAGGACATATCAGCCAAACTTCCGTCAATTATCTTGACCTTACTGTCTACATTGACAGTTGTGGTAAAATGCAGACGAAATTGTTTAGGAAAGAGACGGCGGGTAACTCCACGCTCTTTGCTACCAGTAGTCACCCCCGTCAATTAATTGATAGCATCCCTTATGGGGAGTTATTAAGAATACGCAGGAACAACTCCAATGATGGTGACTTTCAGAAAGCGGCCCATGCCAGCATGCAAAGGTTCAGAATAAGGGGCTATAGTGACAGTGTATTATCTAAGGCCTATGAGAGAGCTAATAAGATGAGACCAACTGAGCTACTTAAATCTAAAAAGATCGTGAAATCCAATAATGGTAGCTTTCGTCTCATTACTACTTTCTCGCACAATGCAGGCCAAATTAAGAAAATAATGAGAAAGAACTGGAACATCTTATTGTCAGATAATACCATCAAGGCAGACTTACCACCGAATCCCCTTATAACCTTTAGAAAGGCCAGATCGTTAAGGGATCACTTAGTTTCCAGTCACTACTCTGCCCCTGAAAAGACCCCTAATTTGCCTGTACTCAATGGTTTTTATCCTTGTGGTCGCTGCAAGGCCTGTAAATATAGTAAGCGGACGCTTACTTATAAGATACCAGGCGTTGCCAATCCTAAAAGAATCATGAAATTTCTGACCTGCTCAACACCCTATGCTATTTACTGCCTCTCATGCCCTTGTGGCATGAACTACATTGGCAGCACTACCAACGCAGTGAAACTTAGAGTGTTGGAGCACATGCGTGCGATCGCCAAAAAGGATGATGCCTATCCAGTAGCTAGGCATTTTGCCAAAATGCATAAAAGTAACAGGGACCTGTTAGCATATAGAGAGAAACCTACCCTATGCACACACTCAATAAGTACAAATGGCCACAATGTGGCTTAACACAAAAGTCCAATATAGTGCAGAGAAACAACAGTAATAGACAGTAATAAATGGACACGTGTTGAAAAAGGTCTTGGTTTCCGTGTTTTTAATGGAACAAAGCTTGAAAACAACCAGCCGACACGTGTTTCATCGCATCTCGCGAATCTTCAGGGCTGGAAACAATACAGAAAGACATGGGGCTATTTTAAGGGATATGTACAATTGTAACTGACGAAAGATAACCTTAGAACCACTACGGGCCAGCCGTATCGACAAGCATCAAGTGGGATAACTTCATGCATGGATGTGAACCCTTGAGATGGTTTAAGGAAGACATCTTTTCACGTGCTAGGGTGCCCGTGGGTAGGTTGTTCACTGTATATCAGTTAAGTGTGCATTCCATGCAGTTCATTTGTACGGTTGTGCAAAATGACATCCCAAAAGGATTGTGTGAGGTCGTGTGAGTGATCTGTGATCTCATACTCCAATAGTTGATAGTGAAGTGCTAGACTGAATATTACGGCGGTGTGAAAAATCATGCGTACAATAAGTGCCCCGTGGTTCATGAATGAAAAATTCCGACACATACCTCCAATGGTTGTGCTTGGACCAATATGTCTAAAATTTGAAAAAATGAAAAAGCCAGGAGAAGGAAAAAAAGGCAAGGAGAAGAAAGGGGAAGAAAAGAAGAAAGGCGGGAAAATTAGATGCGAAGAAAAACATAAATTACTCGAAACTGAGTGCGTGACTATGCACAGACTCAAGGTCTATATGATTGATTATATCTAAGAAAATATCAGCCTTATGGGCAAACTTTGGTCTCAGAGCATAAAACCTTTTGCTCTGACTGTTTTCTTACAGACATCGAACTAACACGAGGCCATAGAGCAACCTCTTTTCAGTCCTCGATCTACAAACCCTGAGGTGAGCAACCAGGGTCCATTTCCTTTATATTTCTTATAAGCATGCTTCATGCCACGCACCAATATCTCACCCTAATATAACTCATTTATATCATATTTCAGATATTGAGTGAACCGATATTATTTTTATCATTATATCTTCTCCCGGGTGACCAACAAAAGCGCATTACGCTTGCAAGGTAATTTGACAATCCGAGTAAATTAAATCCTTTTCATTCGTTTTTTTGCACATGTAGGGGCGCTACTTTCACAATACGTAGGATGTTGAAAAAAGTGCGATGCTTAAATGTATACGATATAGGATTCCTCTTGCCTACCAGTTAATTGGATATCTTACCCCTCTGTTACCCCTACATTAATTTCAGTTAGATGTTGCAATTTTCTGGCATATAATCACCCTTTGCCAACTTTGGTCTGTAGACCAGGGGAGCATAGATATAAATACCAGTGAGGACATGTTAATTTTTCAGCCAACAGTAATTACAAATTACTAAGTTTCACTAGTTTGTTTTCTTTCCTATATTCCTTAATGTACATTTTTTCTTCAACTCTATTGCAGCTAGTTCACTTTACTTGAATATTGAAATTTGCTGGTCTTGAGCCCTTCCGGGTCGGAAGTATCACCGGAAGAGCGGTGAGCCCAGACGGCCTAGAAGATCAGCCTCAAAATCCGCGCTTCAAGCACTCCACTGGCTCCTGGTGAGAAACAGGGTGAAATTTAAAGCACTATGCACGTGCCACCGGATCATCAACGGTAGGGCACCCCTCCCCTTGCAAGATCTTCTGACACAATATGAGCCCGTGCGTTCCCTCAGATCATCTGGCACGCGTCGCCTGGCCATTCCCAAGGTGTCCAAAGCCAGGATGGGTGGCAGGTCCTTTAGGTACCTAGCAGCGTCCAGTTGGAATGAACTCCCTGTGGCGCTCCGCCTGGAACCCTCAGAGCCCACCTTTAGAGCTAAACTGAAAACACTTCTCTACTCTCAATAGTGTTCCTCCTCCCTCCCCTCCAGCCTGCACTAGGATCTCAGCGCGGGGACACGCCGTCGGCGTCACCATGCGCTCTACAAATCTCCCTATTATTATTTATGTGTGCTACCCAACTTTGTCCAAGTTCGCCCATAAGGCTGATATTTTCTTAGATATAATCAATCATATAGACCTTGAGTCTGTGCATAGTCACGCACTCAGTTTCGAGTAATTTATGTTTTTCTTCGCATCTAATTTTCCCGCCTTTCTTCTTTTCTTCCCCTTTCTTCTCCTTGCCTTTTTTTCCTTCTCCTGGCTTTTTCATTTTTTCAAATTTTAGACCTATTGGTCCAAGCACAACCATTGGAGGTATGTGTCGGAATTTTTCATTCATGAACCACGGTGCACTTATTGTACGCATGATTTTTCACACCGCCGTAATATTCAGTCTAGCACTTCACTATCAACTATTGGAGTATGAGATCACAGATCACTCACACGACCTCACACAATCCTTTTGGGATGTCATTTTGCACAACCGTACAAACGAACTGCATGGAATGCACACTTAACTGATATACAGTGAACAACCTACCCACGGGCACCCTAGCACATGAAAAGATGTCTTCCTTAAACCATCTCAAGGGTTCACATCCATGCATGAAGTTATCCCACTTGATGCTTGTCGATACGGCTGGCCCGTAGTGGTTCTAATGTTATCTTTCGTCAGTTACAATTGTACATATCCCTTAAAATAGCCCCATGTCTTTCTGTATTGTTTCCAGCCCTGAAGATTCACGAGATGCGATGAAACACGTGTCGGCTGGTTGTTTTCAAGCTTTGTTCCATTAAAAACACGGAAACCAAGACCTTTTTCAACACATGTCCATTTATTACTGTCTATTACTGTTGTTTCTCTGCACTATATTGGACTTTTGTGTTAAGCCACATTGTGGCCATTTGTACTTATTGAGTGTGTGCATAGGGTAGGTTTCTCTCTATAGCGTAGGATTAGCACAGCTTGCTGACTTCTCCTTTGAGTGGTTATATGGTTGTCCACTCACCCAGTTGCACCACCTCCCACTTTGTCCTACAGTGCTTCCATACTGGCAGTGCGCCCAATTTCTGACATCTAAAAACCATTTTTTCTTTTTTAACCTGTTAGCATATATATGCATAGATAGCGTACCATTGAGTATCAGAGGGGGTGATCGTCTACTCAAGCTTAGACGACTCGAATCGAGATATATAATAGATCTACACAGCAAGCACCCTAATGGCCTTAACATGCATGAGGAGTTGTCAGTTCATTTAGGCTGATTGGCTGGGCATTGACTTTCAGTATATATCTTGTATTACATTTAACCCTCGACATCCTTTGACTGTATCTTTTCTTATCTCCCCCTTCTTTTTTTCATCCATTTTTTCATCCATGTTTTATTGTTACCATGATAAGTTAGAATGAACATTGATGATATTGTAGATTGGTATATATTCATTTTATTGCTCTTTTGTACTAATGGTATTTGGATGAATTTTTGCTACTCATGCTTAACTTATAGAATCAATGTGTATTTGCCCACCCAGGGCGAGATAGATTTGTGGAACCAGACTTTATCTGTGTAATAATTCAAGCTATATGCACTTTTATACATAGGCGTGGGGCACGTACACGGGGCGGCATCCTGCCGCGATAGTCCCCTCCCTTGCATCATTGCTTTTGAGTACTTTGAATTTATGTTTGGTTCCACCTGCACGCCCATCCAGGGCTACATCATTTTCATCAATAGGTGTGTGACTGTGCATTCTCGATTTTGAGGTAGATGGTCATTTTCAATTGCATTTCTTGATTTATGTATCACATATTTCTCTACATGCGCATTTATGTTGAAATGTTATTCAATTTGCATGTAGATGATATGGATTGTAGACCGTTCTGTAATGGCGGCCATGTATGTATTGTATTGCACAGTCCTACCTTGCTTTTCATTAAGTTGCATGACGTCTTTTTAAACTGACGAGCGCCTCGGCTCTTTGCACAACTTGACGAAGCCCCAAGGCGAAACGCGTCGTTGCTGTTGGTTCTTGCATTAAAACCTTTGTGGAACCTCCCTGTGTGTGCTACTTTCCAAAAGGACCGATATTCCTGGGATATTTGGAGAGTAATATATATATATATATATATATATATATATACACACACACACATATACATATAGTAGCAATGTGAGCCTGTTTCTCCTACAGCTATGCATGGCTGATGGGAGGAACCGGTCCTGAGAAAAATCCACAGTGAATCATGCAACACACATGTCTTGCATTGGTTAAGGTTTAAAGACCTCAATATTAGTAATGTTACTCTCAAATTTACATTGCATGTTAATGAACAGTGCATAGATTTCTTAGATGTGAAAATGTATGTGTCTAATATGAAACTTGAGACTACTTTGCACCGCAAACACACAGCAATCAATTCCACGCTGCACGCTAAAAGCTTTCACCCTATACATCTTGTGAATAGCATTCCCTATGGAGAATTTCTTAGACTTCGACAGATTTACAGTAGTAATACAGACCTTGATAAAGGCCAATAGGAAGCTGGGGTAAAATTCTTACATAGGGGCTATGATGACAAATTGTTAAAAGGGGCTATGAAAAAAGCCAATGAAAAACCTAGAGAAACCCTTCTTTTGCACAAGAAAAACAGCAATGATCAGAATCAGGTGCCTAAATTACCAACTATAACTGAGGACAATACAGTCAGACTCATAACCAAATACAATCAGCAAGAAAGAAATCTTAGGGCTATTATTAACAAGAATTGGCCGGTTGTACTCATAGACGGAGTGTTGGCTCCTAGACTGGCAGCAAAGCCTACACTCGCGTTTAGACAAGCACCTTCTATGAGAACCCATTTGATTAAAAGTAGTCCAGAGATTAGCAGTCTATATCTTGGTAAAACCGAAGCAAGGGTTTTACAAATGTTCGTCTTGCAGGGACTGCAAATTTGCCATCAATACAACACATTACTCTACACCAGGGGTCTTCAAACTGTGGGGCGCGACCCCCAGGGGGGCCGTGGAGCGATGCAAAGGGGGTCGCGCCTTCAGTGTCACTTCTGCCCTGGCCTCCAGGGCTTCAGCCCCCTGGTCCCCCATCCTGTGTCTCAGCCAGGCTGCTGCAGTGCAGCTCGCGCTCCTGGGGCCTCGGCTGGGCAGTGTCTGGAGTCTTATCTCTGGCCGGAGTTTTTCACAGGTCATTTAAGACCATTAGCATATTTACACACCTTTTGTTAACTGATTACCAAAGCTTCATTCTTTCATGGTTTCAGTACCCCCTGGGCCCCCACTCTGCCTAATCCTTACATTTGCATTTTTACACTTACTGCTGTAGTGTGAGAATGCATTTAATGAAAATAAATATAAAGTTGTGTTGCCAAAAGAAACATGCCTATGTGTTTAAAGATCCTGCAGAGACCTGCTCTTGGCACTAAATTGAGTTATATATAAATAAAAAAGTATGTATTAATTAGTTATGTGACTTTTCTGTCTTTATTCTCTTTAATTATTAGTCATTGATCATTGAGGCATCCCTAGAACACAATTAAAAGTGCTTTCTATTTATATTTACTGTTCTAAGTATTCACAGATAAGTGCAAAAAATACAGCTGTAGGTGACTGCTTATTTCTGGGCCATCAAAATAATGAGCTGGTAACCCTAATCATTAGACTGGAAGTTTGTTGCAGGATCAGCACATTATTTATTTCCTCGACCCTCGAACCTTGATTAATGCCATCATAGCAATAGTTTAACTTATATCTGAAACCCTACGCTTCAAGTTTCTGGGAATGCACCCTGCTTTCAGACTACTCGCTTCTCATTCTCGCCTTCACTTTCACGTTCACCCTGCACTCCCACTGATCACCATGCACTCATAGCGATCACCATGCACTCACACTGATCACCATGCACTCACACTGATCACCATGCACTCATAGCGATCACCATGCACTCATAGCGATCACCATGCACTCATAGCGATCACCATGCACTCATAGCGATCACCATGCACTCATAGCGATCACCATGCACTCATAGCGATCACCATGCACTCGCACCAATCACCATGCACTCGCCCCAATCACCATGCACTCGCCCCAATCACCATGCACTCGCCCCAATCACCATGCACTCGCCCCAATCACCATGCACTCACACCAATCACCATGCACTCACACCAATCACCATGCACTCACACCATTCACCCGTTCACCCTGCACTCTGCACTCACACTGATCACCATGCACTCACACTGATCACCATGCACTCACACCATGCACTCGCAACATTCACCCACTCACCCTGCACCTACAGTGATCACCATGCACTCACACTGATCACCATGCACTCACACTGATCACCATGCACTCACACTGATCACCATGCACTCACACTGATCACCATGCACTCACATCATTCACCCGCTCACCCTGCACTCACACCAATCAACATGCACTCACACCATTCACCCGCTCACCCTGCACTCTTAGTGATCATAATGTACTCCGTGATCACAATGCACTCACACTGATCACCATGCACACACACTGATCACCATGCACACACACTGATCACCATGCACTCACGCCAATCACTATGCACTCACACCATTCACCCGCTCACCCTGCTCTCAGTGATCACTTTGCACTAAAAATGTGCTTGCATTGTTCACTCTGTACCTCACCCTGCAGTCAATCAAGCACACTTCTCACCCTGCACTCATGTGACACCCCACTCACCTGTCCCCCCCCCCCTTACTGCTCAATCTGTAGCTCACTCAAACAAGGCCATCACTAACCATGCACTAATTCGTCCCACTCTGCACTTACAGCCGAACCCAAATTCATATGGTCACCTCACTCACCCTGCAGTTACTCCTTTTACCCTACTCTCACACTGTTGCATTGCTCACCATGCAGTCACATGGGCACTCTTGTCACGCACACAGTGCAGAAGGTTAAAGTGCCTGGTACAAAGAAGATGTACCATGCACATCACAGAACTGAGTGTGAGTAAACTATGAGTAACGCTATAAAAAAATGAAATGTTTGTCAGACAGGTGCTATAGAGAGATGAGGTGTATAGTTGGTGAGTGGTAGTGAGGGAATTCATGGAGAAGGTGGAAAGACTTTTGCACCGTGTGCGACCAGTGCTTGGACAAGCCCTGGCTGGGAGTGTTAGCCCCTCCCCCGAAGTTCGGGTCTAGTGGATCCTGCTTCTGCCTATTATTTACATTTGTAGTGCGCTACTGTTACCAAAAGGTGTCCTGGGGCTAATAACCATCTGCCTGCAATGTGAGAGAGGGATCCGGGGTTGGGAGAGGAGAGAAGAGAAGAGAGGGATGGAAGGAAGGGGTGAGAGGAAAGGGGCATGGGTTAACTGCTTAACTCTGCACAAGACCACCACGGTTTGAATGCACCCTTGCTGCTCCCGGCCATGGCCAGGTGAGCTTCTAATGTGGCAGCACGTATTCCTGCGGATTGGGAGGCCCTTCACAGAGGTTGAATAGACATCTTTCTGATGTTAATTGCTGTATTTTGGTTATAAACTGGTACTGATGGGGGGAAATCTTTCCTCAGTATTACTGTGTTTGAAAAAATTCTAAATATTAAAGCAATGCTACCCCAAAATACGCAGCATCACAGAACATTATTTACATTTTCTACTCACACAATTTAGTCAAGCCTGTCGCATCATTTGGTCCTCACCTTCCTCGTAACCTAGAGGTTTAGAAATTTTTGTCAGGAGGGAGTCCTTACGTTTGAAAATGTTGACAGGGGGGTCTCGGCATCCAAAAGTTTGAAGACCTCTGCTCTACACCCTTTAATCCTACTCTGTAGCTATTAGTGGCAATTTTAACTGTCCAACTGAATTTGAAGTATATGTGCTGGAATGTATCTGCGGCCACTGGTATGCTGGGAGTACCAAGCTGAGGGTACATGTTAGAATCCTGCACCACCTTCGTCTAAAAGTCAACAATGATGCCACATACACTGTGGCACAGCACTTTAAATCTGAACACCAGAATGATTTAAATTGCCTCAAATACTTTGTGATTGATGCCATATCTACCTTAAGGTGATGTGGTAACAGAGAACGAATGCTCTGGCAGTTAAGAGTCACGTATGCTAGTAGAACTTGGCTGTAGAGCACCAGCAGATCTGAAAAATAATGAAGATCTACACCATTTTTTGTAAAATTAAAAAATGTTCATACATTTTTTATAAAGTTTTTTGTAAAGAAATTATATAGCTTAGGTACTTTCTGATAGAGCTATGATGATCATTTTAATCCTGGTAGCGCAACATCTTTTTTGCATGGAAACTATATGCATATGATTTTCAAACTGCTTAGTTTTTATGACGTATTGATTTATATACGTATTCGTTTATTTATCTAAATATATTTGTATATGTGGTCCATGGAAAACTAATCATGGGACAATAAAAAATAATAATTGAGATAAAAGATAAAAAATCAAATCTTTGAGACCCACATTAAAATAAAAATGCTGCAGTGATTTAATTTAATTCAAAACATTCATTATATTACCTTTTGTAATGCTATACCTAATTCGACTAGCTTATAGATTCAGTCCCGGTTAAACAAATATAGCTCCAATATTTGCAAATAAGACTCCGAAAGCCGCCCCCAAATACAAATATATATACATATTTTTTAAAAGATGTGAGACATCACAAATAAATGGAAAACAAGAAATAGAAACAACATCACGCACATGTATATATTTTGCACAGCTACTCACCAAGCACTTTCAAGCCCTATGCACTTTTATGTTATGATGTTAGCACGCAAAGCACTTTATAAAGGACATTCAGGTTTACATTGCTGTTAGACCTAGGAATCCTAGACTACATAGGGTAGCCCGGCGCAGAGTGGTCACAGCTAACCTCCGAGGTTTTCGTGTAGGGCTTACAAACTCACTCACAGTAACCCAATGTCTTACCACTAAAAATAAAGGACGCCACACCAATTTAGAAAAATACTAGTACCTTTTATGAAAGTTCTCTTTGTACCTTTTTCTTTTTCTTTCAATCAAATTAATGTATACATTCAGTCCAATAGGAATTTTCACATTCAATAAGCAATATTCATTAACTTTCTCATTTCAGTGAAGATTAATTCTTGTTTCATTTTCATTTGAGATCAACAAGCAACATTATCAACAGGGCCACTTGCCAGCATAGATAGTGCAGATTGGATAGGTCACATTAACAGATTAATGCTCTTCAATTTGTAATCTGACATGTACATTACCCATAAGAATTCAGGGTCCGAATTAGCTTGAGCTTACAGCTGCACAGCTTCTACCCCCAGCAGCGTTCCTGGCAAGTGTCACAGCCAGAAATTCAACTAAAAGAAGACAGGCAAATTACTCTTACATTCTGCTTTTGCTCTACTTCAATTGGAAACGATTCGGCTCTTAAAGGACATTTAATGCACTGTGGAGTTATTATAACATTGACCTCTGGCCTCTAATTTAGCCTTATAATCCGGTTCTCAACACTTGTGCCAGGGGCCCATTTTCTCAGGGCACCTTCTCCCTTCTCACACCCTCAGTGCCTCAATAGTTGCTTAATTTATTGAATTCGATCTCTAAAGGATATTGCTACCAAAGCCGGAATGTCTAATTGCAGTACTTTTTAGTCCGGCGATACAGAGTTCACAGTTCTCTCGCTGTGTCGCCTCCCGCTTCCCCACAAGTTTCCCAGCTTACTTCGCACTTGAGGTCTGACTCGGCTTGAGTTTCCGATGTGCTCCGATCACTCGTTCCAGCGCCGGAGATGTGAAGACTCCGCTGAGATTCGCGGGGGCCGCTTTTCCTCAACTCGCGTTG
Source organism: Lissotriton vulgaris (assembly GCF_964263255.1). Taxonomy (NCBI): domain Eukaryota; kingdom Metazoa; phylum Chordata; class Amphibia; order Caudata; family Salamandridae; genus Lissotriton; species Lissotriton vulgaris. The sequence goes on along the minus strand of NC_141693.1, from coordinate 1,677,037,441 downwards.
CTCCTCGTACCGGCATCCCTCTGAGGCAGGCTCCGCCCCTTCCGATGACTCCGGAGACTCCCTGGGCCAGGTCAACGCCTCTACTCGGCCTTGATCCGCGTCTCCCCGCCTCTCTCTCGACGTCACGACGGGATTCCTCCTCTTCTCAGACGGCCTCCTCTGAGCCGCGCCTCCACCAACGCAGCGGTCGGAAACTGTCCTGATGGAGGGGGCAACCCACTCGTTGACGGGCTGACAGCTGATGCCTCGAGTCACCCACACGGTGAATGATGCTCCCCACACACAACGTTTCTACCGTAGCTGATGTTCGCTACCCACCAGCAGAACAGCGTGGAGATCTAGATCCTCTGTGGTGACGACCGCTCTCTAGAGCTAATCTCTCGCTTTCGGTCGGTCTTTAAGTCAGTTTACCGCTCCAGAGCTTTTGTGAGGCCGATAAGAGGACCTGCTTGAAAATTAGTTATGGATCTAACAGGTCAGGGTTTGGTCAACCCAAGAGGGGTTGCATCAGCACAGGTAATTAGCCGCCCCACAGGTCGATCTATCCCTGAGTCTGCGCTGTCCTCCTCTCTAAATCGTCTCCCTCATGTCCTGGACTACCTCACACTTCCTCTGGTCACTCACTACTCCAAATGGCCCCCCTGGACTTGGCCTTATATAGGCTGGCCTCTGACTACTGGAACCTGCCAGAAGGTTCCAGAACCTTCTCCATGTAGTCCAATGGGTCAGCCTCACTAAGTTAACCGTTATGACAGTTGCTGGCCACCATTTTAGGTCTCTATGTTTCCCTCAGCTTTCATGAGGGTGACTAGGCCTCAAAAGTAAGAAAAGGTGACAATGTCAAGGAACACCTAGCCCCCTGACAACAGTAGAAAAATTCTGGCGAACATAAAATAAAAAAAATGGTAACACTAGGAGGCCCAAGGGGCCAAAATAATTGATTAATTGGTAGGGAACTCCCAGAGGCAGACAGGTCTAACACTCGTCCCCTCCAGCTGAAAGTGGGGGAGAGCTACCCAACCCCTTGGGAGTTCTCATCACTAAGGGGGAAATACCTAGAGAGACCGTCTGCATTGGCGTGGTCCACTCCAGGCCGATGTTCCACCCGGAAGTCCATTCCCTGTAGGGAGATAGACCATCTCAACAGCTTGGGGTTTTCTCCCTTCATTTGCAACAGCCAACGAAGGGGTCGGTGGTCAGTTTGAACCAGGAAGTGCGAGCCAAACAGGTATGGACGCAGCTTCTTCAGAGCCCAAACCACCGCAAAAGCTTCCTGCTCAATTGCACTCCACTTCTGTTCCCGGGGAAGCAGTCTCCTAGACAGAAAGACAACAGGTTGATCCAGACCCTATTCGATGAGTTGCGATAACACTGCCCCAATGCCATGCTCTGATGCATCTGTCTGGGCAATGAACTCCTTGGAGAAATCTGGGGCCCTCAGGACCGGTGCTGCACACATTGCCTGTTTCAACTTCTCAAAGGCTTGCTGACAAGCCTCTGTCCAGACTACCCGTCGAGGTTGCTTCTTGGATGTGAGCTCAGTGAGGGGCGCCACAATAGTGCCATACCCCTTCACAAAGCGACGGTAGTAACCTGTGAGGCCCAGGAAAACTCGGACCTCAGTTTGGGTCTTGGGGGGCTCCCAGGCCATGATTGCCTCAATCTCTGCCTGGAGGGACTGCACTGCTCCCCTGCCCACCAATTGGCCTAGGTACACAACCGCCCCCTGCCCGATCTGACATTTACTGGCCTTGACTGTCAAGCCAGCCTGTTTCAGGGCCTGGAGAACAGCTTGTAAGTGACACAAATGGTCCTCCCAACTGCTGCTGAAGACGGCAATGTCATCCAGATAAGCAGCAGAGAAAGCCTCCATTCCAGAGAGGACCTGGTTCACCAGCCGCTGAAAAGTGGCAGGGGCGTTCTTGAGCCCAAAGGGCATCACACAGAACTGGTAGTAACCCTCAGGCGGGGAGAAGGCTGACCTTTCCCTGGCTCCATCTGTAAGGGAGATCTGCCAGTACCCTGAAGTAAGGTCAAAGGTACTCAGGAATTGGGCAGCTCCCAGCCGGTCAATAAGTTCATCCGCCCTAGGGATCGGATGTGCATCAGTTTTGGTCACTGAATTCAGTCCCCGGTAATCCACACAGAACCTCAGTTCTGGGGTGTGCCCGGTGGGGCAGCTTTTGGTACCAGAACCACCGGACTGGACCAGGGGCTATTAGAAGGTTCAATGACTCCTAGCTCCAGCATCTTGGTAACTTCACTGTGGATTCTGGCCTTCACCTTGTCTGACAGCCGGTAGGTCTTAGACTTCACTGGTGGGCTGTCTCCTGTGCCCACATCATGGGTACACAGGTGGGTCCTTCCCGGGACAAGGGAGAACAACGATGAGTACTGCTCCAAGACCTGGCGGCAGTCCTCTCGCTGCTCAGGAGTTAGGGATGGGGAGAGAATCACTCCCTCCACCGACCCATCTTTTTCCTGAGACGAAAAGAGATCAGGGAGAGGCTCGCTTTCCGCCTCCTCTGCTCCATCAGTCACCATCATCAAGATGACCTCGGGCCTCTCATGGTGGGGTTTGAGGCGATTGGCGTGCAGCACCTGTAGGGGCTGTCGAGGGGTCTTAAGATCCACCAGGTAGGTGGACTTACCCTTCTTCTCCATCACCTCAAAGGAGCCTGTCCAGCGATCCTGGAGGGCACTTAGCTCTCCAGGTTCCATCATCCACACTTTCTGGCCAGACTCCAACTCCACGGGGTGAGAGTTGTGGTCATACCACTCTTTCATCACTGCTTGGCTGGCTTCCAAGTTGTCTGAAGCTTGCTTCCACAACTTAGCCATTTGGCTCCGGAAAGCCAGCATGTAGCTCACCACATCCTGGGGAAACCTCCTGGAAGACTTTTCCCATCCGTCCATCACCAGGCTGAGAGGTCCACGCACAGGGTGCCCATACAGAAGCTCGAAGGGGCTGAAGCCCACTCCCTTCTGTGGCACTTTCCTGTAGGAAAACAACAAACAGGGTAGGAGGACGTCCCATTTCCTCCGCAGGCTCTCAGGCAGACTCCTTATCATGCCTTTCAAGGTCTTGTTGAACCTTTCCACTAGACCATTGGTCTGTGGGTGATAAGGAGTGGTAAACCGGTAGGTAACCCCACACTTCTTCCACATAGCCCGCATATATGCTGACATGAAGTTGGTTCCCCTATCGGACACAACCTCCTTGGGGAAACCCACTCGGGTAAAGATCCCCATCAGGGCCCTAGCCACTGCAGGTGCAGTAATGGCCCTCAGAGGTATTGCCTCTGGGTACCGTGTGGCGTGATCCACCAGAACCAGGATAAACCTGTGACCAGCTGTAGTTGGCGGATCCAATGGCCCCACAATGTCGATGCCCACCCTTTCAAAGGGGGTGCTAACGACAGGAAGTGGTTCCAGGGGAGCTTTAAGCTTCACCCCTGTTTTCCCACTGGCTTGGCAGGATACACATGTCCGACAGTATGTGTCGGATGCCACTTTCATCTGAGGCCAGTAAAAGTGGGGGACAAGCCGGGCAAAGGTCTTGTCCTGTCCTAAGTGTGCTGCCAAGGGAATTTCATGAGCCAGTTCTAAAAGAAAGGCTCGGTAACATTGAGGGACAACCAAGGCCTGTGATGAACCGTGCACGGGTGCCTTAGGTTCACTGCAGAGGAGTCCATCCTCCCAGTAAATATGGTAACTCCCAGTAACGTTCCCTGCTGCCTGGGCTTCGGCCTGTCACCTCAGTCCCTCAAGGGTAGGGCACTCCTTCTGGCCCTTACAAAACTCCTCCCTGGTAGGCCCTCCTTCCACATGCCACTCAGCAGGGATAGGTAGGTTCTCCAGGGAGACAACTTCCCCTCCACGGACTCCTGGTCCACCACCGCAGGTGGCCTATCTGTCTCATGGGGCGTGGAAGCCGAGGCAAGCTTCTCCTGTCCTCGGTCCTTTCCCTTTTTGGCAGCTGGCTGGGCCCTTCTTCCAGGCTCCAGCCCAAGCGAACTCCCCCTCCGGGTAGTCGCGGACCTTGTGCTAGCACAGGCCCAGTCAGGTGTACCCAGCATCTCTGAATGAGTCCGGTATTCCACCTCCTTCCAAGCATTGTGCTCCATGTCATTTCCCAACAGACAATCGACTGGCACGGCAGGGCTTACGGCAACTCGAAGTGAACCTGCAACCCCTTCCCACTCAAAGGGAACCTCGGCCACAGGGTAGTGGCCCAATCAGCTGTCAGCCATCACGGTGGGGTGGAGTACATGTGGAATCACCTGCTCTGGAGACACCAGTTGACTCCTTACCATAGTCATACTGGCTCCTGTGTCTCTCAGAGCCTCCCCTCTTTGGCCATTGATGGTGACCCACTGCCGATACTTTGTAGTATTGGAGGGCACCTGGATCTTAGGAACCATCTCCCGATCTCCCAGGGACACTAAGGTGACACCCGCCCACTCCCCCCCCCTTATCCAAGGGCAACTCCTCCCCGAGCACTACACTAGCTACGCCCGGGGCTTTTCCTCCAGTGGGAGGGGGTGGTCTCTTTGGGCACTTAACATCTCCCTTATAATGCCCAACACCACCACACTCAAAGCAGTGGACAACCCTTGGCTGCTGACTTTGGCCAGGATGCGGGTTTCTGGGCGGGTTAGCCTTAGGGGTGAATCATGTTCCCTTTCCCTGGAAACTGTTTTGGGGGCCTTTTGAGAACTCCCTCTTTTTATCTCCTCCCTCTTTCTTCTGGGGGGCGCCCTGTCCGGTCCTTTGGGAATCCCCTCCAGTCCCTTTTGAGGACACCCGGGTACTTGCCCAGATGTCCGCCTCCTCAGCAAGCTTCCGGGGGTTGGTCAGCTTGCTGTCCACCAGGTGTTGACGCAGCTCGGGAAAACATTTCTCAAGTAGGTGCTCCTTGAGAATAAGGTCATACAACCCCTCATAGTCCCCCACCTCGCTGCCTTGCACCCAACCCTCTAATGCCTTCTTCGCGTAGTCCAAGAAATCCACTCAATTCTGTGTGCCTAGTTTGTGACTACCCCTAAACTTCTGTCTGTATTTTTCTGGAGTCAGTCCAAACTTTCTTATTAGCGCCACTTTCATGGTGGGGTAGTGGGTCTGCTCTCCCTGCTCCAGGGCCAATAGTGTATCCCTTCCTGCAGGAGGCATATATTTATACAAGCCACCCCCCCAGTGTTTCTCCAGTATCCCATGGGCTCTCAAAGAGACCTCATAGGCAGCCAGCCACTTGGCGATGCCATCCCCTGCGCTGTAGCTGGTGACTACGTCCCTGGGTAAATAGGGTCTGGGTTCCCTGGTCAAGTCCTTAGATTTGCTGCCACCATTTGGAGAACTGGGAGTCCCTGCCTGTAGGGCCTTGAGATCTAACTCTCTGAGTTTCAACTTGTGAGCCATCCTCTGCTCCTCCTTCTCCTTTTCCAACCGGGCTAACTCCCACTTCAACTGTCTTTTCTCCCTCCTGACCGCTAGTTCGGCTTCAGTCAAACTCCTCACAGAAACACTGCTGCCCTCCCTTGAGAATGTTCTGGGACCTGTCAGTAGGTTCTCCCTCTCAGGCTGGTACAACTCATCTATCCCGATGACCGTGTCACGCTCCTCCTCTTCCTCCTCCTTCCCCTCTGGGTGTGCTGCCACCCACGCCCTCAAACTGGTCTGGAGTTCCCCCTTTTTAGCACCATGCTTAAAGAACACTCCCATATTTTGGCAAAAGTCTCCAGGTTGGGCCACAGCATAGGTCTCCATTTCTTGCAGGGCAAATTCCATTTTGCCAATGAGAGTCAGGGACAGCCACTTGGAAGGAATTAATTAAGAGGGTATTTAGATGCTACCTCCACCCACCACCAGAAGTAAATTTGGAAAAAACAAAAATGTAATCAGGGGGTCCGCTTGGACAAAACTCCAGGTGTAGGCCTGTGGTACACACTGCGTTACTACTAAATGGATGTAAGCACAAACCCATATCCCACCGCTGGAATCCTAGACTACATAGGGTAGCCCGGCGCAGAGTGGTCACAGCTAACCTCCGAGGTTTTCGTGTAGTGCTTACAAACTCACTCACAGTAACCCAATGTCCTACCACTAAAAATAAAGGACGCCACACCAATTTAGAAAAATACTAGTACCTTTTATGAAAGTTCTCTTTGTACCTTTTTCTTTTTCTTTAAATCAAATTAATGTATACATTCAGTCCAATAGGAATTTTCACATTCAATAAGCAATATTCATTAACTTTCTCATTTCAGTGAAGATTAATTCTTGTTTCATTTTCATTTGAGATCAACCAGCAACATTATCAACAGGGTCACTTGCCAGCATAGATAGTGCAGATTGGATAGGTCACATTAACAGATTAATGCTCTTCAATTTGTAATCTGACAAGTACATTACCCATAAGAATTCAGGGTCCGAATTAGCATGAGCTTACAGCTGCACAGCTTCTACCCCCAGCAGCGTTCCTGGCAAGTGTCACAGCCAGCAATTCAACTAAAAGAAGACAGGCAAATTACTCATACATTCTTATGGCTATGCTTTTGCTCTACTTCAATTGGGAACGATTCGGCTCTTAAAGGACATTTAATGCACTGTGGAGTTATTATAACATTGACCTCTGGCCTCTAATTTAGCCCTATAATCCGGTTCTCAACACTTGTGCCAGGGGCCCATTTTCTCAGGGCACCTTCTCCCTTCTCACACCCTCAGTGCCTCAATAGTTTCTTAATTTATTGAATTCGATCTCTAAAGGATGTTGCTCCCAAAGCCGGAATGTCTAATTGCAGTACTTTTTAGTCCGGCGATACAGAGTTCACAGTTCTCTCGCTGTGTCGCTTCCCCACAAGTTTCCCAGCTTACTTCGCACTTGTGGTCTGACTCGGCTTGAGTTTCCGATGTGCTCCGATCACTCGTTCCAGCGCCGGAGATGTGAAGACTCCGCTGAGATTCGCGGAGGCCGCTTTTCCTCAACTCGCGTTGCTCCTCGTACCGGGATCCCTCTGAGGCAGGCTCCGCCCCTTCCGATGACTCCGGAGACTCCCTGGGCCAGGTCGACGCCTCTACTCGGCCTCGATCCGCGTCTCCCCGCCTCTCTCTTGACATCACCACGGGATTCCTCCTCTTCTCAGAGGGCCTCCTCTGAGCCGCGCCTCCACCAACGCAGCGGTCGGAAACTGACCCGATGGAGGGGGCAACCCACTCGTTGACGGGCTGACAGCTGATGCCTCGATTCAGCCACACGGTGAGTGCTGCTCCCCACACACAACGTTTCTACCGTAGCTGATGTTCGCTCCCCACCAGCAGAACAGCGTGGAGATCTAGATCCTCTGTGGTGACGACCGCTCTCTAGAGCTAATCTCTCGCTCCTGGTCAGCCTTTACGTCAGTTTACCGCTCCAGAGCTTTTGTGAGGCCGATAAGAGGACCTGCTTGAAAATTAGTTATGGATCTAACAGGTCAGGGTTTGGTCAACCCAAGAGGGGTTGCATCAGCACAGGTAATTAGCCGGCCCACAGGTCGATCTATCCCTGAGTCTGCGCTGTCCTCCTCTCTAAATCGCCTCCCTCCTGTCCTGGACTACCTCACACTTCCTCTGGTCACTCACTACTCCAAATGGCCGCCCTGGACTTGGCCTTATATAGGCTGGCCTCTGACTACTGGAACCTGCCAGAAGGTTCCAGAACCTTCTCCATGTAGTCCAATGGGTCAGCCTCACTAAGTTAACCGTTATGACAGTTGCTGGCCACCATTTTAGGTCTCTATGTTTCCCTCAGCTCTCATGAGGGTGAGTAGGCCTCAAAAGTAAGAAAAGGTGACAACGTCAAGGAACACCTAGCCCCCTGACAACACTAGAAAAATTCTGGCGAACATAAAATAAAAAAATGGTAACACTAGGAGGCCAAAGGGGACAAAATAAATGATTAATTGGTAGGGAACTCCCAGAGGCAGACAGGTCTAACAATTGCATATTAAAAAATTTAAATATTTCAGATGTTTTAGACTTTTTATGATATTTAACAACATGGATGTCATCATGGCTAAAATGCAATATATACATGCAGTAGTATTGCTATATGCATTTATGCAGCAAGAATTGCAGTATACCAATTCCCTCCGTATTGCACTATGATTTGATTCTGTTCATATTTATTCATGTATTTATTTATACATGATATTAGCACAACATGTTGCTTATTTAAAGAAATGTATATGAAAAAAAGCGTATTTTAACAACTGTTCGAAAGTATAATGATGTATAATAAGGTCAATAGAACTAAGTCTGTTTACCATGTCCTTTGTAAATGATGTCATGTGACACAATGGGGGTGCTTTTAGCCTAGTATACTGCAAGGCGTTTCCTTATGTGATCAAGTTCATGTGTTGAACGAAACGCGTATGCCATGGAGGAGTGAGACTCAATAAACCTTTGCACTGCAAATTAAGAGGAGTTAGTGCCCGTGTGTTTGTTTGCTTTGGAAAGCAGAAGGGTAGTTATATAAATTTGTTTAAATATCATTATATAAAATTACTTTTTTTTTAATTGCCCATACTTACATTTACTTACCAGTATCCTTACCAACCATGCATCATAAAGGTACATGCGTGTAAAGGCATGCGTGGTAACGATATATGCATGGTAAAGACTGCATGGTAGGTGTATTGTGTGGTAAAGACTGTGTGGTAAAGGTTGTTTCCCGTATGGATTATATGTTAAGAGTGCCTGTGCAGGAAAAATACATCAGGATTTAAAACATAACACTGTGCTTGGGGTTGTCTGTACTAATAAGCTTTTATTACTACCCAAGATGTTCTTTTTCAGTTGCCCTATAATTAGCAATTGATTGAGAAAAGAACAATAAGGTTCTAAACTCATGCCTTAAAGGTTGCGTTCAGGCCCTTGTTGCCAGTTCATATCTCACTGTGCTATATTAAAATGGTTGCAATTTAACAACTGCGAATAATAAAGGGATCTCTGTGTTAAAAGCAGATGCCCATTTACCTAGCTACATAAAATAAAACTCTGTGATCTGCATTTTTCACAATGTGCTTTGCCGGATACACCTTCAACCCAAATTTATGAGTTAAAACTTTGGCAAGTGAGTTATTTTAGCATTATTATTATTACACCCCGAGAGTTACCTTGGTACACAAAGGTCTGTACCGCAGGTGCCTTAATCCCGTATTTTAAAATGCAGCCTCGTCAGCTAATGAGCTAGAACAGATTTACTGTCACGTTTCCCGTTGTTGTCGATTTCTTTGTTGTATAATTGAACGGCAAATGCACCTGCATGTTTTACATTTACCTTATGGGTGACTTATTTTTCAGGTTCAGCTATCATCTTTGATTTTTGGGCGAGTTATGTTTCGGACTCTTTTTGATGGAAATTCGTCCTTGTTATGCAAGAATGACGTCAGATGGTGGTGGGGCTCGATCAGATCTCCTTTCTGATTGGCTGTGCAGGGCTGTGTACGGAAGATGGCGACAGGGGAGAAACCCGTGTGTAACTTTATGTTCAAGAAAAGTAATAAGAAATTCGCTGGAAGGAAACGGAGTGCAAAGGAGCGAGAAGGTGAGAACAACGGGCGCACCCATGAGATGTGTGAAATGGTAGTGTAGATCAGAGCTGAGCTGGAGGACAGTGCTTCATTTTGGGGGAGCTTGAGAGCTTTTGGGGTAAGGTAGCCAGGGCGATTTGGGGGACAAAACAGAAGCGGAGAGCGCTTGAACGACCGAAAGTCAAGTGCATAGACTGAGCGTGAGATTTGAACGTCAGAGTGGGACCGCCGTACTAATGGGGAGGAAAAGGTGGGGGGTGGAGGGGGCGTTTGGAGAGACTGGGGAGTGACTTGAGGAGTGAGCGAGGTTGCTGGAGAAGGGTTGTGCAGGATATCGATTTGTACGTAACATAGTTTATTGCTGTCGATATCTGGTGCATTCATGTTCTGTATTTACTCGGATCATAGATCGCTAGTCGCTTGCTCGTTTCCTTAACCCGTCAAACTCATCTACTTAGTTAAACCATCACTGGTTACTTTCGTTCCTGGCTTCTTGTTGTGTGTAATTTGTCTTTTTCCCTTTCATCATGTGTCACTTGTTATTAGTTAGGTCGCCACTTGACTGTTGCGTCCCTGGCGTCTAGCGCTTCCCGAGATTATCATCCCATGTCACTCACTTGTTACCTTAACACAGTGGTCGAAGTGGGGTAAAAAAAGTAGGGGAACTGTGGGTGGAGAATCGGGGGGGGGGGGGGTGGGGGTAATAACCGAAGATTGGATCAGTGGGCGGAGTCAGGGGCGTGGCCAGAAATAGCAAAACATACCAATTTTTAGTATGTTTAGCATTTCACTGACCAGTTACAGCTCATAACGTTATTTAATTCAAACAATGGATAAACATGTTTATTTGAGGTCTATTTCTGAAATAAGCAAACACTCATACAGGTTTATGTAAAGCGTGCAAAATATAAGCAGGAACAACATGTTACCTTAATGCTTGTACTCTCATTGTTCAGAAATTCATGAGTATTTTTTGTCTCAAACATTGAGGGCATGAATACAGGGCTCCTCCTGTACACGTGTTAAGCAGGGCTTAGAAGAGAAAGGGACACTTCAGGAGAATCTAGACTCACGGAAACCCACAAAGGCTCCTTCATATTCATGTCCGCCAACTAGCTGCTCATTCATAATATAGCAAAAAGAATAACTGGTGGACAAAATGCAGAACAATGTCATACATTCACCCCAGTACAGAGATCTGGGCCTAAATCAATTGTTTTTTTGCTCACCATGTCATTCCAGTTTGTACCCAGCCATATGCAAATCAGCCTTTATTCTGCACCCAATGGGAACATTCCAGCCCGAACTGCCAAGCCAGGTCCTCCCTGGACTGAAAACAAGCATCCTAGGACCGGTTATGGGGTTTCACCCTTCATCAGCCATGATAGCTTGATTTCAGTGGCATGGAGAGCACTGGACCCACGTCTGGGCATACCCGTCCCACTCGGGGTGACAAAAGCAAAAAGAAAAACTGATGGACAGAAGGCAAAACAATGTCATACATTCACCCCAGTACAGAGATCTCGCCCTAAATCCATCGTTTTTTTTGTTCACCGCTCCTGTCCGTTCACTTCTCCTGTCCGTTCACTTCTCCTGTCCGTTCACTTCTCCTGTTCACTGCTCTTGCCCGGTCCACCGCTCCTGCCCGGTCCGCCTCTCCTGCCCGGTCCGCCTCTCCTGCCCGGTCCGCCTCTCCTGCCCGGTCCACCGCTCCTGCCCGGTCCGCCTCTCCTGCCCGGTCCGCCTCTCCTGCCCGGTCCGCCTCTCCTGCCCGGTCCGCCTCTCCTGCCCAGTCCACCGCTCCTGCCCGGTCCACCGCTCCTGCCCGGTCCACCGCTCCTGCCCGGTCCGCCTCTCCTGCCCGGTCCGCCACTCCTGCCCGGTCCGCCACTCCTGCCCGGTCCGCCTCTCCTGCCCGGTCCGCCTCTCCTGCCCGGTCCGCCTCTCCTGCCCGGTCCGCCTCTCCTGCCCGGTCCGCCTCTGCTGCCCCGTCGCCTCTGCTGCCCCGTCGCCTCTGCTGCCCCGTCGCCTCTCCTGCCCCGTCGCTTCTCCTGCCCCGTCGCTTCTCCTGCCCCGTCACAACTGGGCTGTCTGGGTCTTAACTGGGGTGGCAAAGTGTGCCAAAGGACGATGATGGATTCAATGCAGATCTGTGAGTGGGGATGAGTGTTTGAAAAGTTTCAGTGCTCCGTCCATCATCTCCTTGTGTTTGCTTTTTTAGCCTGAACTTGGCAGTGTATGTCCAGAAATGGGTCCCCTGCTCACTTTGCCACTGGATTTAAGCTAGCCTGCCAGATGAGGGGTGTTACCCCGAGACAGATCCTAGAATGCTTGTTTCTGTACTAGGGAAGACCTGGTTGGGCAGGTCGGGCTGGACTGCTCTCATGAGGAAGAGGGTCAAGGCTGATTTGCATATGGCTGGGTCTGAACTAGGGTGGCGAAGTTAGCTAAAGAACGATGATGTATTCAACCCAGATCTGTGACTGGGGGTGGGTGTCTGAAAAGTTTCAGTGCTCCGTCCATCATCTCCTTGTGTTTGCTTTGCAGTATAGATCAACCAGTCACCCAAGTATGGGAAGACTGGGATCCCCAACAGATGAAGATGTGCAACAACTTTGTTATATCTTCTTAGTGTTAATGCATGTTACCCAGCCTAGCTGTCATCCTGCTGCTCAGCCAGTGTGAGAGTTGGTATTAGAATGTTGGTGTGTCTGTGATGCGTGGAATGCTCGGGTGCCCGTGTGGATGATTGGTGACAGTTGGAGATGGGCTGAGCAGCAGGCAGGCTGCTCCTGGTGGGGCTGGAGTAAGGACTGGATTCTAAGGAACATCATACTATTGGACTTTTGTACATATTTAATATCTTGAACCAGAGGCTAATAATTAAATCTACAAAACTCTTCCTGGCTACCTGTCGTAAGATGCAACATATTTTGGCGACAAGGATGGGATGCCATAGTTTACGCTTTCTTACACATGGATGACACTTGAATTAGAGTGGGTGGTTGTCACATTGTTTTTTTTGGGTCAACATTTTTGTCTCCTTTTACGTATTTTTTCTGTGTGGTGTTTAACATGTGTAAGTCGTCATGCGCTGCACATCTTGACCGTTGTGTGTAAGTGGCCCTGCGCCTCACATGTAGTTTTGTGTGTAAGTGGCCCTGCGCCTCACATGTTATAGTTTTGTTTGTAAGTCGCCCTGTGCCTCACGTGTTTCAGTCTTGTGTGTAAGTCGCCCTGCGCTTCACATGTTTCAGTCTTGTGTGTAAGTCGCCCTGCGCTTCACATGTTATTGAGTGTAAGTCGCCTCGCCCCTCACCTTGTGTACACTCTGTGTAGTTCACCTTGTGCTACACATGTGCTTCGCCTCTCCCTTCTCTGAATTGGTCTTTTGGGTTTTGACCCTTACGCTGTTTGTTTCAATCTTTTTGCCTGTTGTGTGACTTGGGTGTCTGTCCTTGGGTGTGGCCAACCCTTCTCTACATTTTTTTAACAATTGTTTATTCGGAAGAATGGGTATATTTCTTGTCAATGTCTTATTCTTGCTTGTCAGCATTTTCCTTTTACTTCAGCTTACGCAGTGTTCTTACTCTTGTGAAGTTGTAATTAGTTTAGCTTCCATGAGTTTGAACTTTTTCTCCGTCTGTATATTTTCTTGTCGTGTTTATAGTTATTCTCATGATTTTTCACACTTTCATTTTTCATTTAAAAGGAGGGGGATAATGTTATATCCTCTTACTGTTAATGCATGTTACCCAGCCTAGCTGTCTCCCTGCTGCTCAGCCAGTGTGAGAGTTAGTAGTGGAATGTTGGTGTGTCTGTGATGCTTGGGTGCTTGTGTGGATGAGTGATGACAGTTGGAGATGGGCTGAGCAGCAGGCAGGCTGCCCCGGGTGGGACTGGAGTAAGGACTGGATTATAAGGAACATCATACTATTTGACTTTTGTACATATTCAGCACAAATGGTCCTGCACTCAAAATAACACAGATAAATAATTAGTAAAGGAAATTTGTATCCATAGTTCAACACAAAGAAATATATGAATGAATGTCTTCCCAAATAAGAGAGCAAGGTCGTCTTTTTGATAGTAGAAAACAATTTCTTTTAATCCATAGAAAAGTACTTTAAAAACGCAACACAATATACAAGACAACCAAAGCAATTGGTCCCCCATGGGACTTCTTCAGGGCTTAATAAGTGAGTGGTAAATATCATATGTTCTGTGAAGTGTAATTCTTATGCAAGTATTCAGATCAATAAAAAAGACAATATATTTCTCCAAAATTATATAGCAGTGTCCGGTTCTAGAATCGATTAAAAAGCAGAGCCTCCACAAGATGCACGTTGTGCACCTCTCCTGAAGTTATAACACAGAATATGTATCTCCCAAGCGTTTAAGTTGTTGTCCGGTTCAAGGTACATATTTAATATCTTGAACCAGAGGCTAATAAAGGAATCTACAAAACTCTTCCTGCTACCTGTCATAAGATGCAACAGACTTGTAAACACCGTTGGGGCTGATTTCAGGCTGAATGGAAAGACTTTGAATTAGGGATGCTGATCTCCAACTGAAAACCTCAGAATTGAATTACCAATGATGACATCCCAGGACTTTGCAATTGCAACATGCAATTAAGCATCCATGAGATTCATTGTTGTATGAAAATGATCCAAAGGAACTAAAGGAATGATCTTCTGCAACATTTCCATTTTCTGAAAGTTTTGAGCATTTTCAAATCTATCATCAGACAATAGTCCCATGAAGACTTCGGAAGCAGAAACACAAATGAATAAACTCCCTGTTCTCTTTCCTGTTTTCTTTCCTGTTTGGAAACTTGAACAATAGCTTCCTTCTTCTGAAGAGTTAAATCTCCCTTCAAAAATGCTTCCCTCTTGGAAAGATTTTGAGGCAGGGGAGTACGAATTCTTTCCAGTACCAACTGGAGACATGTGAAGAACCCATTGATCCGATGTTATCTCTCACCATTGAGATAAAAACTGCTGAGTCCATCCTCTGACCTTTAACACAGAATCTGTCCTTTAAAAAAAGTCAGGATTGGCCATGGCTCTGCTGCCTCCTGTAGAAGTTTGACAAAAGGAAAATTAGACTTGGATGAACTGGTACTTCTAGCAGATTGACTCTGAGAGGCTGAAGAATGTTCTTTCCTTAAAGATACGGTGGAACTTATCCTATAGCTCAGACCCAAACAGCCTGAACCCCTCTGATGGCATCTTGAGCACAGTTGACCTCTCGGCAGCAATTTCTTTTTGCAGCTGTGTAACGACCGGATTTTCGGACCAGATAGAATCAGCTCATAAAACACCACCAATCCAGCCGAAACGTAACCATCTCCCTCCTCAGGACCTATTTATCCAGGCACCTGGGTACCTACCTGAAGATGGGGAATTAGCAATATACAAGCTTATATCATCAAAAATACCACTAAATCTATAGGGATTACTAGTAATACTCACTATTATTCCACACCGCACTCATACCTTATAGTCTCGCGGCAACATAGGCCCAGACTAGACTACCCTGAGGCAGTTCCGATTACTTACCATTACACACTGATCACAATCAGTGCTCGCGCAAGCCACAATCCTGTGGGGATACACAATGACCACAGTCAATGCTCTCATTAACGCCACTTTACCTAGCAGCGATCTCATTACACACTGATCACAATCAGTGCTCACTCAAGCCACAATCTTGTGGGTATACACATTGATCACAATCAATGCTCTCATTAACGCCGCTTCACAACGATGAACACTGTCCTATGAATACCTTCAGCTCTTTCTCTCTCTATTGGGAAGTTTCTCTCTATATATATATATATCTAATATCTACTGGGAATATAATATTATAGATTATGTAATGGCCAAATCACAATATGCAAAGATTATTTTCTAATATAGGCGCTCCTTCTCCCTTTTGATCCATCAGTTACCATTACAGCATCTGGCTAGAAGAAAGGTTAGTCTTATCAATAATAATAACACTTGCACAGCTGTTCACTAAGAACTGGGGTTCCTTTATTATTATAACATCACAAGAACTAGCAATCTAGACATAGCCTGAAAAGTAAAGGGGAATAGACACATACACAGATCTGCGGGGTCTCTTTATTATAATGGAAAGCTATATTACTAACACATCCACATGTAACTAACAAAAACTGTAGATAGCTAAAAAGGGAAATGGATTATAACAGACTGCACACCGCTGAAAGAAAAGGGATTAATCAGTATAACAATACAGTAGGGAATCTAGCCTAGGAAATAAAAGACAAGATTAATGATTAAGTGTAAAGCAAACTAGTTTAGAATACCTCACCCTATAAGAAAGGAATGTTTCTCTCTCTCTCTGGTGGAATCAGGGCTCTCTCTCCCTCTAGCACCACGGCGTCACTCCACTGGCTCCAACTGCTTTAATAGCTCCAACTGGCAGCTCCAACTCTTCCATCTGACTGGCAACTGCTTTAATACATTCTGATAAACTGGCAGCTCCAGCTGACAGTTCCAACTTCATTCCAAGATTCATCTGACTGCTCTCTCCAGCTCCAGCAACCATCTGTACTCTACCATTCCAAGAATCAACTGACTACTCCGCCTCTTCTGCACTTCGCTAATATGGAATGCTCTCCTCTAGTGGAAAGTTCCAGCCAGTAGCCTCCTCCCACCAAATCCATGTACCAGGCTCCCTGCTCCAGACGCTCTCACAGTGATCAGCTGCTTGTTTCGTCTAGAGACTTGAGCCCAGGGACACTTCTTGATAAGATTCAGCTCCGGCCGGTTCTCTCTAGTTTGCAAAGAGCGAACAACACCTCATAACTAAAACATCACACTTGACCTACATGCATCTCAGTCTGCAGAGGCAGAAAGCAAAATGGAGTCTCTCTGGTTCTGGGCCTTGTAGGCCCGAAAAGGATGAAATAGACACTCAGCTCCATACACAAACCCTACCAATAGGTAATATAAAGTCAGAACTACAGGATTCACCCTCTACTATTGGTAGGATGATGAAAGGACACATAATTATGTCAAAGCCAATAGGCAATAGATGGATTAGAGTCAGGAATAAGGGATCTATCATCATATAAAGCGGCTATCCTCTAGTTTATGCTTCTAGGTCTAAAAAGAGGCCTAAAAAAGGACCAAAACAAGCTAAGAATAGGGATCTAGGATGGTAGCAAGCTTAAAGTCACCATCACTCAGACATAGAGCCAAAAACCCGGTCAGCAGAAGCTGTAGAAGCTACGCTTGCTAATGCCGCTGATCTAACTACATCAAATGAAATATCTGACATGATGCTCCATATCCTCCAACAGAGGACAACAATCTGATTGATTCTGGACAGCCACAAAGAGACTCTTGAAATACGATATTAAAGCCTCATAGACCCGGGCCCTTAATTTTACATGAGTCGCAGAGGAAACCTTTTTCAAGCTGAGTCAGCTTTCTTATACAAAGGATTTCTCAAACTATTCTCCTCTGCCATGGACGAACGGCCAAAAAGACTTGCCGCAACGGAATGGCTATGCATATTGTCTGGCATAACCGTCTCAACAGTCTCCAGATCAAGTTTGGCCATGAATCTTTTGAAAATTTGATCAGGATCCTTCCACTTATGTGTGACAATCTCTAGTAGAAACTGGTGAATTGACAACCCTACATTAGACAGATTTTAGAATTGCCTCAACAATGATTCATATGAGGTGCCAGGCTTCTCCGAGGCAGAAAAGTTCATATTGTTCCCTGTATGAGATGACAGGTCTGCCATCACCCCTTTAGAGATATATTTGTTTTTCAAATCTGCAGAGGCAGGATTATCAGGGGAATTTGAGTCATCCGTATCAGGGAATGCTTCAGCAGGTTTCTTTTGTACCACTGGCAAAGCATCCTCTTTGAAAGCAGTCAGGGTCTGGATAACAGTCCTCCTAATATCTCCTGCACAGACAGTCTTTTTTCGCTTGGAGAAGGAGAATTGTCAGGAGAGCCAAACGAGGAAGAAGGCAATGAAGAGCTATGCATTCATTTGTGTGTATTCTTACCCATTGCAAGAACCCAGCAAACCAACTCTTGGCAGACAAAGAACACACCAAATCGGTTAAGCGCCCAACTGCACAAGCAAGTGTTTACCTGATACTGAATATATACCCAGAAAGGTTTGCTTATTCCAGAAGTCTGAAAATGAAAGGGTGTGCCTACACTGATTGCATCGGCTTCACAGTGTGTGTTCGAACCCGAAACAGTGTACTGCAGTACCCAGCAGGAACCTCACTCCATCATTGCGCAGAGGGAGTGGCCAAGATCCTCAGGCATTCACAGAAGGAGCATAATGGAACCACCATCTGAGAGACCAGCCATCAATCCTCTCTTCAGGAAGCAGTGCTCCCATGACTGAGTTGTACACGCCCTCAGGCCTAGCAAGGGCGCTAAGCACAGCCTCCGCATGGTCCGAGCCAGGCAGGGACCTCCTGCATCCTTGTCCCGTCATGCAGGAAAACAAGAGGAGTAGCCCCTTTTATGGCACCCAGGTTGAGTGTGTGGTGCTGACATTAAAGGGTCCTCCTCCTTTGTTCCTGTTGGGAGGTGTCATCACCCCATTTGTATCGACTAGGACAAGTGAGATGGAGGTAATGTCACAACAACAAAACCATTTACTTAAAACAAGCCACACCTATTGGCTCTCCCAATGCTTTTCAGCATTATTAAATACAGAAATAACAGTAGTGATTTTGTTGTGAACAATTAGGATTGAAAATGTTTTCATTCTGAAAATGAAAGGCTGTGAATTTAACATCACTAAGGTTTTTCTCTCTATATCATTATTCAATCATCCCTCTGCAAATCTCACACATCCTCTTTCCTCCTGCACCATCCACTTTCACTGCCTTTCATCTTTTCCACTTAACCCACCATCTCACAACCAACCCACTCTATTCCTTTGGCACATATGTGGCCAGTCCAATCTGTGCTCCGTAGAGATGCCAAGGGTTGGATGTGCATGTACCGTGTACACCTTTATTAGCAACTGACAGGCTCTGTGAGAAACTTGAACTGCGTTCACTCTCCGCTCCAGACCTGTCAGTTGTACCAATCATAAAGTACCACCCACAACCTGATCTCTCCCACTCAGTTTTCAGTATATGATATACAAGAGTTGTATGTTGTATTACAAACTCTTCAGAAACACAATATCTGGTAAAATAGAAAAATCTTGGGTTATTCAAGATGAAGGAAAACATGTAATGAAAACACGAACTGCATCACTGACCTGGATAAGCTTCAGGGTTTTCACAGACATTGTGTCTGTTAAAGTTAAGGACATCCTTATGTGGTGGGGCACGCACCCGACAGAACTTCGTCGAGCGGGTCTTGGGGCATGCCCCATTCCACCAGGACTTATAAGTGTAATATCTAACCTCGGTTCGGAAAATGATGTCCAATATGTCCTACCAGGCTTGGTGGGGGTTGTAGTGTGCTGGCAGATATATATCCGGGCAAGAGCTTTATCACCTATGACTTTGGGCTGGGAAGGGAAAAATATTTGCAATACCTGGACTGTCCAACCTATTCAAGGAGATATGGCCCACATACCCCTCGATCCCTGAGCCCTCCCAGACATTGGGTGTTACTCACATGCGGAGAGGGAGACGTATCATTTCCATGTTGTACAATGCCATGAGGACTGATGCAGTTGGTCCTCCCCCAAGGGCGTTTGCAGCATGGAACGCAGACCTGGAGGAGCCCCTGGAGGATAGGGAATGGAGATCAGTGGGCGTGCTCACACACACAGTCTCATGTAGTGCCCGCTTTGGGCTCGTCCATTACAAGTATGTGCACCACACCTATATAACCCCAGTGAGGTTGCATTGCATGGCACCATATTGACCCGACTTCTGCCCTAAGTGCCATAAGGAAGATGCCACCTTCCTGCATCTGGCCTGGGAGTTCAACGAGGTACGTCTGCTTTGGACCGAGGTGGTAGAGAGGGTACGGAGACGTCAAGTGAGGCTGACGCCTTCCCACTGTCTGCTGGGGTTGATACGTAAACCTAAAAACAAAGCAAGATAGCATACAAGCTCCTATAATTACTAATAGTGCTAGCGTGGCGAAGAATAGAGATTGTATGGATGGGATCGCGGGCACCCGAAGTTACAGCATTCTTTGAAAGATTTGCGTGAATGGGCACTAGCCGAGGAGGTGCATATGAAAGCGTGCCGCAAAGATGAGAAGCTAGACGAGGACTTAAGGGTATGGAGGAAACTCTGCCACAATCTCTTGGTCGTGGGGCCACAAACAAGCTCAGAGAGTCAAACCGGGGGCAGGGGAGGGGGTAATTGCATGAGCTCAGAGGGGGAAACAGACTAGATGCTATACATGATTAAGGGAACGCTCATGGGATTGCTCATGCGATGTGAACTGCCAGGGCTATGTCTGAAGTGCTTATGATTCTGACGCAAATGAATCTTGTCACTGGTTTGTACACCTGTTACATGTGTTGCTTAATACCTACAAATAAAGTTAATTAAAAAAAAAGTTAAGGGCGTGACTATAGTGCGTGAAAGGGACCTTTATGACAGTACGATTTTTAATTACGGTCAGGTCTGCCCCTGTAGTCCACACTACCCACCCCTTCTTAAAAACCCGCATAGCTGACATCTTGTGCCTATTTTTGACTATTTATTATTTTATTTTATTTTAGTGTTTTATAGAGCGCGAACTTGACCCGTTAGGGTATCAGAGCGTTTTACAGAGTCACAGAGTCAAACAATAGGGAGGATAACACAAGAGTACTGTAAAGTAGGGGGGAAGGGGGTGCTGGATACAAGAGGGCTGTGAGTATACAAGGATAGGCAATATTACAATTGTTGAGGACGGACTCCAGTTTCTTGGTGGGGCGAGGTCGCAGGATGGAGGCAGTAGTCTATGGGGTGGTTGTGGAACGGGTTTAGTCAAGGAAGTTACCCATGAGGAAGGATTTGGCCTCTTTTTTGAAGCGTGCCAGAGAGGGGATTCTTTTGATGGCGGGTGGGAAGGAGTTCCATATTCTTGGTGCTGCCCCAGCAAATGCCCGATTTATAAAAAAAATTTCCCCGAAAGCGTGCAGGATGGAGTAGGAGGGCACCGGCCGATTGTGAGTTTCTGCTTCCTCCGGATATCACAAGTTTCTGTGCAAAATACGCAGGGGAGTTTGAGTGTAGGGCCTTGTGCGTGATGCATGCCAGCTTGAGATTAATCATAGCCTCGAGAGGAAGCCAGTTCAACGATTTCAGATGAGGGGTGATGTGATCAAATTTCCTTGTGCCGGTAAGTAGTCTGGCAGCTGCATTGAGGCAGTCTTTTATGGGTGCTAGGGAGATCTTGGGTAAACCAGAAAGGGTGGAGCAGCCATATTCCAGCCTAGAAATAACTAGTGATTGGACTGCAAGTTTTAGGTCGGGAGGGTCAAGAAATAGTTTCAATTTCCATAGGTAGCTCAGGTGAAATCTGGCAGATTTGGCCATTGAGTTGTTGTGGTTTCACATGTTTAGGTTATAGTCCAAGGTGATACCAAGAGATTTGGCCAAGCCCACAATGGTCGGGGGGCAGCTTAAGGCTGTGATAGCTTTAATCCATGTCTGGATCTCCGAGTTGCTTTTAGGTGGGGAAATTAGGAGGAACTCAGTTTTCTTTGCATTGAGTTTGAGTTGGTTGGAGGAGAGCCATTGGACAGTCAACTTCAGGGCCTCATTCAAGGTAAGGATCTCCTCAAGAGATGAGATTTTTATGTAGATCGGAGTGTCGTCTGCGCACATATGGTAGGAGATATTTGCAGTTCGAAGGACCTCGGCAAGGGGTTTTAAATAGAGGTTGAAAAGGGTGGGGGACAACGTTGATCCTTGAGGGACTCCCACCATGACCAAGGAGGGAGCGGACAGGTTGCCGTTGATAAGGAATCTCTGAGATCGGTTTTGGAGGTAGGAACTAAATCAGTCGAGGACAGTGCCATCTAATCCCATCCTAAGTTTGAGGTATTCGAGTAGCATCTCATGGTTGACCGTGTCGAAGGCCGAGGATAAATCTAGGAGGATTAAGAGACCGGGTTTGTCTTGGTCAAGGGCTTGTAGGGCATCATCGACGATGTGGAGCATGGTGGTTTCAGTGCTGTGTCCAGGTCGGAAACCAGATTGGCAGTCATTGAGTAGATGGAAGTTGTTGATGTGGTGACTTAGCTGCAGTTGCACACACTTATCCAACACTTTAGCCAAGAGAGGAATGTTGGAAATTGGTCTGAAATTGTCTGGGGAGACTGGATCCAGCGTCGGCTTTTTCAGAATGGGGAGGACTTGGCCCGCTTTCAGAGAGTCCGGGATTGATCCCTGCTGGAGAGAGGCTTTGATTATCGCAGTCCAGTTAGGAATAATGGATTGGGCAGCGGTCGCAAGACGGATAGAAGGGAGCGGGTCGTTGAAGTGGTTGTTCGGGTTTAAGGTGGAAAGGATTTTGGCGACAGACTTCGTCGTAGAGTGAGAAGTTGGTCCAATGTGCTAGATTCTTAGGTGAGGACTGTGGATATAGTGAGGCAGCACTAAGTTCGTTACCTAGGGTTTTGATTTTGTTTGGGAAAAACAAGGAAAATTCCTCGGATGAGATGAGAGACTTGGGGTTTTCTTTCACTGTTTTGGTCAGTTTGTTCGATTGATGTTTGACCAGCTCAAAGAGTTTATGTGTTCTGAGTTGAGGATGTTCTTGTTGTATGTATTTCTAGCCTGGCGGGGAAGTTTTAGGTGAGCGGCCGAGGGGTGCTGTCTCCAGATTCTTTCGGCTTGTCGGAGGGATCTCCTTTCGTTATTGAGGGAACGCGTGAACCAAGGGTTTCTATCTTTGACCTGAGTTCTTTTTATATACTTAAAGTTAGGTCATCATTCTGGATGACCTAACCTAGGGGCTAGGTCATCCAGAATGTTCTACATCGTTGTAGCGTAGTGATCATTGAGGTCGTTGACCGATGTGATATGTGGCGGCGGGGGAGGTCGGATTTGCAGCAGATCTCAAGTTACTTGTGGTCTAGGTTCTTGGTGTTTCTGACCCAGCATTTAGGATGCACTGGTTGTGGTGTTCTTATCTTGTGGGTGCCAGGTAGTGATGGTGTGGTGGTCAGACCAGTCACAGGGGCTATAGAGATAAGCTTGACGGTTGCCTCCTTAGAGATGATCCAGTCAAGAGTGGCCCCTTTCGAGTGTGTTGGGAGTGAGCAAGCTTGGGTCAGGGCTTGAAATCTCAGAGGAAAATGTCTTTGGTGTTAAGGGAGCTCTTAGATGTGATAATTTCCATGAGGTGGTCAGTGAAGGGGTCGTTCATGCCTGGGGGGTGGTAAAAGATGTGCAGGTTGCATAGATGGGTGGAGTTACTGCAGATTGAGAGGGCTAGATATTCGCAGGCATAGTTAGTATCCGCCAGAAGCTCGGTGACAAGGAGGTTAGAGCGATAGATGCAGGCGATGCCGCCACCTTTCTTGTTATGTGGTCGGTCTAGCCTAGTAATGTTAAAGTTGGGGGGGGGGCTAAGAGGTCAAGGCATGGGGATGAGGAATCATTGAGCCATGATTCTGTTAGAATAGGTAAGTCGGAGTTGTTGTTCAGAATGAGGGCAGCGACATTGTTGGCATGCTTTACTGCCGATTGGCAGGTAAATAAGAGACCAGTTAGGGAGGGGAGGGAGGTGGTGTCAGGAGTTGGGGCAGACAGGTGTACAGGCGCTAGATTGCTTCTGATCACCCTTCTGTTGCAGAGGGGAGCTGATCTGCAGGGGTTGAAAGCGACTGTGCGGATGGGGTGTGCAGCACTCACGTCTGATAGACAAGGAGTGAATGAGGCTGCATTATGGTCCTGGAGAATGTCATGGATTTCCTTTTCAGTGAAGTCTAGCGGCTTTGTAGTGATGAGGGAAAGGTTGTAGGAGAGGGCGAGGTCAAGGGTTTTCTCCTCCCATAGGCAGCTAGGATGCTTACGAGGGCGAAAGTGCCTCAAGGATGTTGGTAGTGGGTGTTTGGGGTGCTCTGGGGTAGGAGGGGGAGAGGAATTCAGCTGAGGCTTGAGGCTGATGAGGAAGAGTTTGGCGAGGTGAAGGAGGTTCGTTAGATCCAGGATGGAGAAGTGGATGCTCTGAATTATTTTAGTGGCTCTGGAGTGCAGAATGTGGATATCTCTGGAGGGGGGGTGGGAGGGTTAGGGTGGACTGTGTTAGGCATCTTAGAAGGGGTGGATTGAGTGTTAGCGGGGCTAGCTAGAACTGCATCCGCAAGAGTCGGAGGCGTACAGGTCTTCGAGTCAGAGTGGGGAGCATGAATGGAGGAGACTAAGGGTCCCAGGTCGATTTCGTTTGGGAGGGTGGTTGGAGGGCTGAGGCGGTTAGGGTGTGCTGTGTTGGAGACCATGGAGTCCTAATGGGGAGCGTGAGAGGAGGGGATCAAGGGTCTTGGGTCAATTGCTTTAGGGAGGCTGGTAGGAGGACTGCAGGGATTAGTGTGTGCTGTGTTGGAAACAGTGGGGACCAAGGGGTAAGATAGCAGGGAGAAGACCCTAGGTCTCGTGGTGGACGTGTTAGCAAGGCCGGTAGGTGTGCTGGGGGGGGTTAGGAGGAACAGAGTTGAAGGCTCTTAGAGAGGTGCCTTGTGGGAATTTAGTCATGTTGGGCAAGAGGGTCGGAGGATCGCCAGGACGGGAGTTGGTCGTCTTCCCTACGACCAGGCCGGTAGATGAGTTTGGACGGTTGGGAGGAACAGCGTTGGAGACTCTTAGAGAGGTGGCTGCTTGGGGGAAGTTAGTCGTGTTGGGCAGGGGGGTCAGATTTACGTTAGGCCGGGTGTTGGTCGTCTTCCCAGTGTCGTGTACATGGTTACGGAGGGTGGTGAAGAGATCTGCAAATTTATTAAGGTTTTTGGTTGAGGCTTGGATCAATACAATGCCGCTTTTTTGTAGAGGGTGATGGTGAGGTCGGCTCGCAGGGTTGCTGAGGGCACTATTGTGAGTTTAGCCCTGTAGGGAATGTTCCTAATTGAGCGTACATTGAGGAGTAGCGAAAGGGTATTGCGCCAAGGGTGGATTCTTCCCGGAATAGAAAACAAGGTCCTTGATGATGGTGCCTTTGTCCGCACAGAAGCCTAGGTCCGAGATCAATGACTCGGGATGGTTTTTCAATGTGAGGTGTTTGAAGGCTTTTGTAAAGGTTTTGGAGAGTTTGGGGGGGTAAACCAGGGTGTATGAGTTTGGCCCGGAGACAGTCAGACCAGGACCAACCTTGTTGGCTAGGGTTGGGCACACTCCGGGAGACCTGGATCAGTAAGCAGCATTCATTATGACCATGGTCATTAGGATTGTGAAACCTTTTAGGAGATGGCAGCTTGGCTGGATTGAGGGTGATAGTTCCTAAGAACCAGCTTTATTTATTTATTTATTTATTGTTTTGTGGATCTTTACAGGTTTTTTGAAGGTTGATACTGTCGGTCAGTGCCACTGCAAGATGGCCGACACCTGAGCGAGAGATAACGGCCCTAGCTTGTAGTGGTGGTGCAGTCCTCTTTCTGTTTTAACTGATTGAGGAACAAGCCTGGTTGGGGTCCAGTTAAGGGTCCTTGTTTGTTTTCAGGCAGCAGTCCTCTTTCTGTGAACACTATCAGGAGTTGACATTTTGGGGGGAGAAGGTCTGAAAGATAGTGTGTGCGGTAGATTTTAGTCCAAAATGGCTGAAGGCAATAGAGCAATTTTGACACAGCTCTACAAATGCAAAATCAGAGGGGTGAGGCAGTCAGCAGCTCCCCGGGGGATCCGCTTATTCGTTGTTTTTGACCAGTGTTGTACTCTTAACCTCCTGATATATAATGAAGCAGTCCTAGTCCCGTTCAATGATGGCGGAACCGAAAGGTCAAGACCTCATAAGCCTCACGCCCAGCAAACAGCAATAGCCTTGAAATAATCAGCAATCCAGGAATGGATAACAGGGAAGACGATTTATTCAGTAAAGGTGACGCGTTTCGCTCTACACGAGAGCTTGTTCACACAACACGTCAGGAACAAACAAAGCATATAAATAGTAGTAATGAACAAAGGACAATCGAAAGTGACCAATAGTGCACGCCTTCTCTGAGTAATGAACATAGTGAAAGGACTAATAGAGTGACCAGTGTTTGAAACAATATGAATGAGAACAAATGAACCGTAGCACCGTGTAAAGAGGCTCCAAGATCACACATAAATGAATCATCACTTGGAAACAAATAAATGAAAAGATAATCAGCACATAGCCAAAGTGCAATGTGTGTACAGCATGTGCCACCCCCAGTTGGAATGTAAGTAGATGTCTGCAAACCATTCAAAACAAATAATGACATAGTGCCATAAAGAAACGCAGAAAGCAATACTATTGAGTGGATATCTGCAGATCATATGAATACATAATGACAAAGTGTTAATAAACATCGCAGAAAACATGACTATTTACAACAAGCAAAAACTGCCCTGAGCCTAAATGGATGGTAGTAAAGTGCCCAAGATGATGAAATTGATCACGAAAAATTGTCGTCTAGAGCATTCCTAATTACACTATATACAAGCAGTCCATAAAAATAGAAAAGAGCAAGTAATAACTGGTTAAACCATAAATGCAAAATAATGAGAGAAAGCAAGAAGAATTGAAAAAATATATATGGGAAAAAGAGAAAATAAACAAAGTAAGAATGTAAGAAAGCCACAGCTGACAAAAATAAAGATGACAGGGAAAGAAATCATTCAATTCATGTAAACCTGTGATCTGGTGTAACGTAATTGATAAGCCAAGCAATAAATTGAAATTCAGTAAAGTATACACCAGACAAAAGTGTGTATATATATATATATATATATATATATATATATATATATATATCGCTGCTTGTGCCCCGCCGCTGCGCCAGCTATCAATGATCAGCCAACTCCAACAAGGACACGGAAGACCCAGAGTGCAGGTGAGTTTTTTATTTTTTCGCACACCACGCCAGGATAACGTTTCGCCCTACACAGAGGGCTTGGTCACATGGCGCAACGAAAAAAGTTGCGTGAATTTAAAGTGCTGGTGCAGCTTCAGCGTCATCACTGATTGGTTGTTACTTAAATAGACAAATTGAAAACACACTTGTAAACACTGTTTCAATACATGTGCAAAAAACGGAGCAAGGTATGGCAATAAAGTGCAAGTGCTTTCACTATTCCTGTATAAATACACATTCTATATCCGGCACATTCAAAACAGAAGTTTGAAAAATGAAGCGGACAGCTATATTGCATTACTGTGCACGTGGTGATTGACCAAAGTATACTTATTCCACATAATTCATATATTTACAAGTTGTGCAAAAAGGCATTAACTTCTGTTTGTGCTGATTGGCTCCCAAGTAGTCACTGCATAAATCCAACCGCCAATTTATGTCCAGCATAAAGGTCCGCAAAACTTCTAATTAAAATATATACATTAATTCATATATATACATCTATATACAACGAATATTTTACATACATTTGTCAATGATTACCATTAAGATTTGAACTGGTAATTTAGTGCCGGATGGAAATGTAGGACCTAGAATTAAACACACCCTTTCAAAAATCGCACATACCCTGCTAAAGGTGTTAAATCAATCTTTGCCTAAGACGCTGAAGTACTAGCACCATGATAAACGAGTGAAGGTTAAAAAGCAATCATGTTCATATATTGCTAAATATAGAGGTCTATAATACAGTTAACTTAGCTACGGAAGAACTGATACAGTGAATAGCAATTTTCAGGCATACACTGCGGAACACAGACATGTTAAAAAAAAAAAAACAGTAAGCAGCACAAATCATAAGGGTATTGGTAAGGGTAGTGGGAATATGTGGAGCTATAGACATGTGTAACAATCCTCCGTGGAATTAAGCCCATTGGGGCTTTTGCTGTCCATGTCCAGGATGTACCTGGTCTCGAGAGCCCTCAAGATCCCTTCTCTATTCCCTCCCCTTCTAAGTGGGCCTATGGCGTCAATGGCATAGTATCTCAGGAGCCCACTGTTGTTGTTATGGAACTCCTTGAAATGCCTAGCCACAGGATATGTGGCGTCGCTGGTGGTGTTAGCCCGAATGTGCTGGAGCACCCTCTTGTGAACCTGCAGTTTGGTACTACCAATGTATTGCAGGCCACAGGGGCACTCCAGCACATACACCACATATTCCGATTTACAAGTCAGCTGCTTGGTGATTTTTTGTGGCACTGTAGAAAAAGCTGTAAGAAACTCAGTCTTATTGAGTCCCTGCGCGCAGGCCTTGCAGCTAGAGCATTTTCTAAAACCGCGGCTTGCCGCTAACCAGTTTTTAGGAGGGATCAGTTCAGGGCTGGATTTAACCAAAGCATTTTGCATTGCAAATGCTTTCCTGTAAGTGATTGCTGGCTTGTTAGACATATGATCTCCTATAACTGGATCCAGTTTAATCAAATTCCAGTTCTGATTAACAATTTTCCTGAGTGCCCCATGCTGACTATTATATGCCCAAATGAGTCTGACTGGCTGCTCACTGCTTGTAGCACTGGGTTTTTGATGTTTTCTATGGGTCAATGCTTCTGTGCGGGATAGGGCATTGGCTTTACTGATTGCTGAGTCAATGAGATGTTCCGTGTAGCCCCTAGCTAGAAACCTTTGCTTACTTGCTGCTTGTGCCTCCCTGCAGTGAGACTCTGTACTGCAAACACGCCTAATTCTAAGCATCTCCCCGTAGGGGATGCTTCGAATTAAATGCGGGGGATGGTGGCTTTCTGCATGCAATATAGTATTGCCCGCAGTGGGCTTTCTAAACAGCTTGGTCTCTAGCTTGCCCTGGCTGACCTCTAGCGTCACATCTAGGAAATGTGCTACATCCTGACTGATATGTGAAGTGAATGAAAGGTTATATGAATTTCGGTTCAAGGTATCAATGAAACTGGTGACTTGCTCCAATGTACCTCGCCATATCATGAGGATGTCATCGATGTATCTATACCATCGGATGATATGGCGAGTACAGGTGTCTTGATGAATGCCATTGAGGACCTGTCTCTCCCAATACCCCATGTGAAGACAGGCGTAACTGGGAGAAAAACAGGCCCCCATGGCGACACCTCTTGTTTGTTGGTAATAGCGGTTAAGGAACATGAAGTAGTTGTGATGCAAACAAAAATTCATCATAGCAAGCAACATTTTGTTATGTTCTAACAGCTCTATTGGTCGCTTGCCAAGAAAGAATTCTGTGGCCCTAAGTCCATCTTTATGCACTATGCTGGTATATAAAGAAGCCACGTCTAGGGTTACCAGCCAATAGTCATCCTGCCACTCAAAGTCCATCAACTTCCTCATTAGATCACTGGAGTCCTGGATATATGATGGTAATGCCAGTACATGCTCCTGGAGGAACAAGTCGATGTAGGAAGTAGTTTTCTCTAGTAACCCCCCGCACGCCGAAATGATGGGTCTACCTGGTGGCTTAACTGGGTTTTTGTGTACTTTTGGAATAAGGTACAATACGGGGGTTACAGGATGGTCATTTTTGAGACATTTCAGTTCGTCCATGCTGATAAGACCACTGGAACGCCATCCCATAAGAAGAGAGTGGAAGTCTATTTGCGCTTTTTTAAGGGGATTTGCATCACAATGTTTGTAGCAATCTGGATCATTAAGTTGTAGGTAGGCCTCCTCAAGATATAGTGTTCTCGGCCAAAGCACGACGTTGCCTCCCTTGTCAGATTGCCTGACTATCATGTTTCCATCCGCTTTGATTTTTGTAATCAGTTTCTGATAGTTGTTATTTCTGTGACACTTGCTTTGGTTGGTTTTCAAAGTTTTCACATATAGTGCTTTGATCTGTTTCACCACTGCATCCTGGAAAATGTCTATATTGTCATACGGAGTGACTGGAGTGAAAGTGGAGCGTGGCTTGAGGTTGCTTAAGCCACCAGTGTATGTCTTATCTTGTCCCTGAGCGCTCTGAGAGTTTGATGTTTCTGCTCGAAGAGCTGCCAGATCCTGCATGAGCGGGACATCATTAACCACTAAACCACTTGATGTGTCAACTGCCACCACTTGTTTACCAGTATTGCGCGTTTTATTGTTGGCAAAATGCTTTTTAAGCTTCAATTTACGCGTGAATTTAAAAAGATCAAGTCTTATGTCCACGTAATTGAAGTTGCTGGGGGGGCTGTATGACAATCCTTTAGAAAGAATATTAATTTCCAGGTCCGAAAAGGATGTATCAGTCAGGTTGATAACAGATGAACACTTGTCAGTTGCCAGTGTCTGATTCCCTGCGCACGCTGTGTTATTCACTGCTTTTTGTTGGCATTCCAGCGTCTGTAGTTTCTTTTCTTTGGCTTTTCGTCTGGCGCTGCTTTTCCTGCGCTCCCGCCGCTTTGCGTTTGGGGTTTTGCGGCTGCTGGGAATCTGGGGCGCAACGTTTCTCGCCTGTCCTGCTGGACACATTCCATTTCCTCCTCCACCGTTAGTCGTGTAAACCCCAGACGCTCCGAAGGTCTTCCGGCTTCTGCTTCTGATCCGCTGTCCATGTTGGAACTCAAATCGGTGAGACTCGACCCTTCGAGAGAATTAGAGCGAGCTTGTGATGTGCCTTGAGCTGCGGTTGTGCCTGCCCGCGAATTCTTTAGTTTAGATGCTTTGATCGCATCATATTTACGGGCACACGTAAATATTCTGCCTTCGTTGTAATCATTCTTGTCACGCTGAAACTTGAATGCCTTTCGTTTCCTGATTACATCCTCTTCTTTCTGCACTCGTTGTTCCATAGTTTCCCTATATTTCTTACATTCTTGCGTGACATTGGTATCTTCCTCGCACATACTTGCTAATACTGCTTCAAGTGCATCGATTTCCGATTGGATCTTAATTCTGTCACTTTCTGCATAACGCACAAGCATTGTAACCAAACGGCGGGAAGAATCAAGGCTCCATTCGGCCCAGTCTTTCAGCAACGCTGGGTCCATATATTCATAGCTCGGGGCTAGCATGACTCTTAGCCCTCGTGGAATTCGGTTGACCTCTAAGTACCGACTAAGGGAGCGTTGCTCCCACCACTTAGACTGCTCTCGTTTGCACAGTTTTTCAAGAGATTTAAATTTATCACGGAGGTTGTCCCCACAGGCCGCGCCAGCCTCTTCCGTAGCGATAACTGTAGACCCCCCAGCCGGGGAATCATCGAACGCTTCTAGAGCGGCAACCTCTCTCCCTTTGCGTGCGCCCGCTGCCATGTATATATATATATATACATGAGAGCCAACAGGCGGCCAACCGCGAAGTGAAAATCTAGATCACATCAAGAGAATTCATGAAAAACAAAATCATGGTGAGATATCAACAGTTCATAAGAAATTGCTCAAATCTTCAGTGAGGTTCAGTCCATTAGGGGCCTTAGTGTCTAAGGCAAGAATCAAATGTGATTCTCTTTGCCGAAGAAGCTTCATTCGATCACCCCCCCGGCCGGGTTGGGGTACCGAGCACAGAACTGTATATTCGAGATCCTTGAGTTTTTTGTTGTGTACTGCACGGAAGTGTCTAGCGACAGAATAACTATTGTCGCTGTTGACAATAGCACGAATGTGCTGCAAAATTCGTTGGTGCACCAGAAGTTTAGTACTTCCGATGTACTCCAGGTTACAGGTACACTTCAGTTTGTACACAACATACTCAGATCTACATGTAAGGTGTTCTCGAATAGGAATGGGTGTGGAACTAAATGCAGTGACATAGTGTGTGCTATTCTTGGCAAAGGTACAAGCTCGACAAGATGTACATCTGAAAAAAGCCAGTTTTGGTTGTCAGGCTTTTTTTGAGCGGACCTTCTGGCGTGGGCCTGTCAAGGGCATCACGCATAG
Source organism: Lissotriton vulgaris (assembly GCF_964263255.1). Taxonomy (NCBI): domain Eukaryota; kingdom Metazoa; phylum Chordata; class Amphibia; order Caudata; family Salamandridae; genus Lissotriton; species Lissotriton vulgaris. The sequence goes on along the minus strand of NC_141693.1, from coordinate 1,677,005,958 downwards.
TAGGCGCCCTTCTGAATGTGATGTTAGGGATGCTAGGAAGTAGTGGCCCAAGAATAACATCAGTTAGGATGATAGGCCATTCAGAAGAAATGATGCGCCTAATTTTGCGCTCTTGAGTGCTGTAGTTGGTAATCAGACGTACATTGCAGTCTGCGGTAGAAATGTTTTGATCCTTAGGTGTGAGTAGTGTTTTACGCTCAAATGTACAAGCTTTATGAAGGGCTTTCTCCAGAATAGACTCAGAATAGCCTCTATTTATGAATCGCTGTTTAGATTCACTTAGACACTTATCGAGAGAGTCCTTGTCACTGCATATTTTGCAAATGCGTATGAACTCCCCATAGGGGATGCTGCGGATTGTGTGGGCCGGATGGGAACTACGAGCATGTAAAATTGAATTGCCCGCGGTGGCCTTTCTATGCAGACGGGTTTCAATTTTATTGTCCTTGATGAAAATGTTAACATCCAAAAATTCTGCTGCATCAGTGGTGACAGTGGAGGTAAATTTAAGGTTGAAAACATTAGCATTCAGTTCAGTAACAAATGCTTCCGCCTCTGCTGATGATCCTTTCCAGATTATACAGACATCATCTATAAAGCGCCAATAATGCGCAATATAGGATAGCCAGCGACGGTGTGTGGTCCTGAGCTCGTGTTCCTCCCACCAGCCCACATGTAAACATGAGTAACTGGGGGAGAAACACGAGCCCATCGCCACTCCACGTAGCTGTTGATATATCTGGCCCTGAAATCTGAAAAAAATGGTGTTAAGGCAGATATTTAACATTTCCATCAACATGGCATTATGATCCCGGAAACTGATGTCTCTTTTGTCCAAATAGTATTTGCACGCCTGCATGCCGTGCTGATGATGTATCGACGTATAGAGTGACTCTATGTCCATAACCAAGAATAGTAAATTGTCACTCCATTCCACTTCCATGATTTTATTTAGAAAGTCAGTGGTGTCCTTCAAAAAGGATGGGAGATTGTGCATATGGGGCTGCAAGAAGAAGTCCACATATTTGGAAAGGTTCTCGTTCATGCTTCCAATTGCAGCTATGAAGGGACGACCTGGAGTAGGCGTCACCTGTTTGTGTACCTTCCGGAGAAAGTACAGAACAGGTGTGATGGGATGATCATTGACCAAAAAGTTACATTCATCTTTAGTGAGCAAACCCATTCGCTTCCATGAATGAATTAACTTGCTTGTAGTTTCATGGCTTTTGTTCATAGAGAATTGAGTGGACAAGAGATAACAAGAGATAACATGAAGTGTCACTGAGATGTCTTTCTGCTTCAATGATGTAATCCTTGGTCCACCAAAGCACCGTGTTTCCGCCTTTGTCCGCATTTTTAATTATGACATCCTTGTTTTTTTGGAGCTTACTCACAAGTTGATGGTACTGGTTGTCATTGTAGTTAGTCTGTTTCCTCTGATTCAGAACTTCTCTATTCAGGGCTTTCAATTCTATAATCACCCTATCGCTGAACACATCCACCGCATCACGGGGCATGATCGGTAGAAAAGTAGATTTGGGGCGAAAAGGGGTGACAGCTGAACGCCTAACATCAATGCTTTGACTCACTGTAGGAGTAAATTGTGAGCTAAATCTAACAAGTTCTGTAACCCCGCAACATCCTGAACTTGTAGAGTGAGTATCGTAGTATCAACATCAGCCATAGTCACTACTTGATTCCTTTTGGATTCGAGTTTGAAGTACTTAATGAGTTTGATCTTACGGATAAATTTATAGATGTCAATGCGTGTTTGATTATACGAAAACCTGTTAGGAGGACAATATGAAAGCCCAAGAGAGAGTAGTTTTTGTTCAGCTTGGGTCAGAGGAAAATCAGTGAGATTGATGACAGTGTTTTCCAACATGCTGGTTATCTTCTCCAATTCTTTTTTGTTCTTCCGCGCGAGTTACTTGCGCTTGAAGATGCCCCTCCTTGCGTGCCTGCGCTGGCTGATTGATTGCCTGGTTTGGTTTGAGGTTGCCAGGAGCGCAGGGAATAACGCCGGTCCTCGCTGACAAAATTCAGCTCGTCAACCAGTGTGAAATTTTCACGACTGGCCGGTCCTTCTGTAGATCTCCCTGGTATGTTGTTGTCTTCGCTACCAGAAGTGAGCGAGTTTAGGGAGAGATTATCACTATTGTCAGTTAGCACAGTACTCGCAGAAGTTGAATGTTGGATGTTTTGAGAAATACCAACATTTGCCACAGCTTTGCGTTTCAAGTTATCATATTTCCTGGAGAAGGTAAAAATCCTGCCAGTGCCATAGTCGTTTTTATCACGGGCAAATTTGGTAATTTTGCGCTCAATGATAGTATCTTCCAACTTTTTTATGCGTAAATCAATTTCTGCTTTGGCTTTGGTAATCAGATCAGTTTCCCCTGAAGCCTCCAACAGGCCGTTTACTCGATCAATTTCAAGTACCAAGTTATTACGATCTGATTCGGCATACTTGATAAGAATATGGAGCATGTTCATGGAACTCTTAAGATTATTTTCGGCCCATTCTTGGAGCATCTGGGGATCTGGATTCTCATAGGTGGGGACAATAAGGACCCTTAAGCTGCGTGGTATCCTGTCAGCATCCCTATATTTCTCAAGGGATTTTTTCTCCCACCATTTAGAAATTTCACCACAAAAGAGTTTCTCAAGTGTTTTAAGGAGGGTTTTCACATCGTTATTAGCAACATCTGGCGCCTCATTAGTAGGTTTGGAAGTATTAACAGGGAGACTGTCAAATCGAGCCTCAGCTGTGGCTGCTCTGTTCCTGAGCGCGTCACTTGAAATCATAATCCTGTGTATTTTTTTTTAATTTTTTTTAAATTTTTGAAAACCTTTATTGCGCATGTTGCAGAAAAACAAATACGGGCCTACAACCATCCGGCCGGCCACAATACTTTTGAGCACAAGTGCCAGCAATACGGTTCCCCAACGGTATCAGGTGATACAACAACAATTAATAACAGTTACGCTGGAAAAGACATGTCGCCAGGGAGAAGGATCAGTAAAGGTTAAATTTTAAAGTTTTTTTCCGATTAAATAAAAGTCTATGAAGGATAGGTGTAAAGGAGATCCGAGTCCATACATTAGTTCCACATGAGTAGGCAGCAGGAGAAATAACAGCAATTACGTGAAGCACTCCATCAGAGTGGCAATACGGTAAAAAACAAAGCGGACAACAGGAACCACGCTCGTGCCACTCCCAGCGCCACCCACTCCCAACCATCCTCTATCACAGACCCAGAAAGGAAAACAGTATGAGAAAGCGCAGAAAAGTAAGAGAAAAGGCCCATAGAAACTAAATAAGGAAAATAAATCTACCCCCCCACCCTGCACCAACGCGGAGGCTACGGCCTACCCCCCCCCGACAATGTGCCTGTCGCCCCATAAAGAACCCGAAATGTAGTTCAAGTAAAGGAAAAGAAGAAAGGAAAAAGGAAGAAAAATAATAAAAATATTACCATGAAATATAGAGAGTGAGAATAGACCATTCTAATCTGCGACTCTCAAAAACTACAAATGAAGCGGGAGGAGGAGCCAATCAAAACATTCCCAGTACCCCAGTCAGATACACAATCCCCACATAATTTGCGATCACTGAGAACCAGACATTAATACAAAAGCAGTTAGGGAAAGACATTATAACTTGTGCGACTTAAACAAGTGTGTACCACTTCCAATCCCGGTCCAACCAGCCAAGCAACCGACAGCATAAGAAGAACCTAGCCCTGACCCGACCTCGGACAGACCCCAAAATGAAGCGCATGAAGAAGGCTCGCCCCCACCAAGACAAAGAACCAACATGGCCGCACATAGAAGGAGAGTAAACCATTCACACGAAATGGCCATTAAACGTCACCAGTAAATCCTTTCTTCTTCACAATTAAGTTCCATGGGCCATCGGGGGAATATGGGGTCTCCGGAGCGCAGAATGGAGGCAACAATGGGGAATTCACCGAGGGGGCCAGCTGCTGCAAGTCCCAAGCAAAGCAACAACAGTAGATCAGTCAGGGCGAGTCAATGGACAGTCCGTAAGAATCAGCCTAAGTCAAGAACCACCTTGCCTCCACCCATCCGCCCGGCTATTAAACCATAGAAAGTCTCCTAGCCCTGGCCCGTTCTGGGACACGGCCCCTCACCCCACCTGCATGGTAGTCCAGTGCGGTCCAGGAAGACGATAGGAAATAGCCGCCCTAAGGAGGGGGGCGGTGCGTAGACAAAGGAGGAATGGCGTCCGCTCCCAGGATACAGTTTTCCCTCGGTATCAATCCCCTCTGGCGTGCCCAGGCCACCAAAGTCACAAAGCAAAGCAATCCAAGTTCGTGACAAGAATGCAGTTGAAAGACCAGGAGGGCAATCCACCGGTAGCCGACTCTCCCACGCCGCAGACAGTAGTACACAGTTGAGCTCGGAGCTAGGGGGAAACTCTGTAGCGACGACCGAGCTGTAAAATGGCAACAATCCGCTACCCTCCACAGATGTAGCAACTGTAACATCCACTGTATCCCTTCGAGGAAACGTCGTGGCAGTAGGCTGTAACAGCTCTCGTCTGGAGCTCTGCGGAAGATATGTCCCCTGCTCCTGGCCGAAGGCTCGGGCGCAAGCATCGAGCCGTTCCCCCAACTCGGTATATGTGGTCTTTATCTCTGATGCCAACTCACCCAGGGCTGCCAGCACATCTCCAAGGGTGAAGGCAGGCCAAAGTGTCCCCGTTCCCGCACGCCCATGGGGGGAGCCTGCCCCGGCCCCCTCAGGAGCAATGCGCTCGCTGTGTCGTGGGGAGACTAAGTAGAGTTCCGCACCATGGCGAGCCGCCGGCATCGCCATCTTGTCTTCTCCCCAACGAGATGTTGTGGGCTGGGGAACGGGGGAAGTCACGGGGCGCGATGTTGTTGCCGGATCAGTCCCCGAGCGTGCGACAGTCCGCCCGATCTGGGGTAGTGCCTGTGGGTCCGTAGCCAAGCAGTGCCCGGTGGGGGTTGCAGTCAGCGGCCAGTGGGACGAGGAGAGCGGAGCAAAAACATGGCGGCCGGGGACAAAGGACTCGCCGGGTAAACACTTCTTCTCCCCGTCACCACACTGTCCGGAGCGTGTACAGCGTTCACCAGCGGCAGGCAGCGCCAAGGGCGCGCTCCTGCGAGGAAGCGCCGTCTAATCGCACCACCCCCGCAGCGGATCGGCTGTGCAGTGTACGTGGGGTCTGGGCGCGTTGTAGTGCGAGCTGGTTCCCGGGCCGGAGCAAATCGTTCCGTAGCTGACGATTCCGGGCGAATGGAGAGGTCGGCGGATCACCGGTGACAACAGCTCCGTTTCCCGCACCTTCTAGGACGAAAGCAGGTTAGCGGAGCTAGCAGGATTATGGTGCGGGATTCCGGGGCCGGCGGAGCCGAAGGCTGCGCGTCCGATCTGGGCGCCATCTTGGCTCCTCCCCCCCCATAATCCTGTGTATTAATACACATACGTCTAACTTGGATAGAGTGCAAAACCAAGACCCTGTACAAGTTCTGGAGGCTAAATGCGGGCAATAAGTGAAAGGCAATCCCGCAACCCACTACTGCGTAATCAGAAGGCAGGTCACAGCAAACAGAGGAAAGAGGGAAACGCCTTACCGGAATCGGTGTCGGGTTGCCCGCCAGTCAGCCGACCGGTGAGTAGCTCCTTCACCACGCCGTAAGGGCAATGACTCCTTCACTCGAAATGCGTGGCATATGATGTTTGGTCTGACGCGTAGATGGGGGGCACAGCAAAAAGCAGAATCGAAGACGATCCGAAAGTTCAGTGACGCTGAAAAGCACCAGGAGCCACGCTGACGCTGTGCCTCAAAGCAGCGGGAGGGACCAGAAGCCGGGAGCAGCCAATCCCGGTTGAATTGTATAATGAAGCAGTCCTAGTCCCGTTCAATGATGGCGGAACCGAAAGGTCAAGACCTCATAAGCCTCACGCCCAGCAAACAGCAATAGCCTCGAAATAATCAGCAATCCAGGAATGGATAACAGGGAAGACGATTTATTCAGTAAAGGTGACGCGTTTCGCTCTACACGAGAGCTTGTTCACACAACACGTCAGGAACAAACAAAGCATATAAATAGTAGTAATGAACAAAGGACAATCGAAAGTGACCAATAGTGCACGCCTTCTCTGAGTAATGAACATAGTGCAAGGACTAATAAAGTGACCAGTGTTTGAATATATATATCTGTCATCCTATATGCTTTTTAGACTTTAATTTGTTCTCTGCTCTTCAAGCCTCTAGTCCACCTTTTGCAAGATATGCAGCCTTAGCCTCTTGCTTCTTTTCACTGTGGTTCCATGTGTTTCTGGCTTGTGGCTCTTTATATTCTAATGTGTTCACTACCTAGCCTATGCTTTTTAGGTCTTTCCTAGCCAGTGCATGTGCGGTCTCTTTCGGGACATGCTGTATCTACAATATGTGCTCGAAGCACCGCCCATCTTTTTAATTGGCTTGCAGCACCACCCATCTTATTAATTGGCTCCTTTTATTGTCCTTCATAAAGTCCAGCTTTTGTCCCTCCTTTTGGTCTTATGTAACCTCCCATGAGGACTGCCCTTGTTACATGTATCATTTCACTTGTCCCATTATAGCAACTGCTAAATGAACTTTTATTTTATTTTTCTAAGAGCAGTTCACACAAGGGAGCACTCTTATGATTTCACTCCTCTGAGCTTTTGTGTGAACAGGGCCGTAATTCTTATCTTGTCGCAATTGCTGTTCATGCGAAGACCGAAATCAAATGTTAGACGCGGTTTCCCCGAGGGCGCGTTTATTTTTCTTTATTTACATCTGCCTGGTCCTCTTCCTTCTGCCCACGCACCGTAGTGATCTGCTGCTTGTTAGCACTGACTTGCTTGTCAGCGAGTAGCAGCTTTTTACTCTACATGGGGACCTTCACCACATGCTGCGTTTTATTTATTAAGCTTTAAACGGTTCTATGTCATCAGTGGGTGGCAGGAGGTATGCACCTGTTACAACGCATTTTTTACAACGCAGTACTGTTACAACGCATCTTTTACAACGCAGGTACTATTACAACGCATACATTTACAACTTATACTGTTACAACGCAGGTACTGTTACAACGTGTATATATATATATATATATATATATATATATTAGTTCCACAGAAAAACTCCTTCTGGACCCCAGGTGATATATATCTATATATTATTATATTTTTTATTATTATTGTAAAATATAATTTTATTTTTGAAAATTATTTTCGTTTTTAGTAATTATTATAGAGCATTTGGGTATATGGGTAATAATAATTAAATGGTATTCGTAATAAAATGGTAGTTTTTCTTGCCGTTTATTAATACACTTACCCACCCAAAACCCCTATTTTCCCTGCATCCCGTGCCAGATTTTATTTTACAAAGGAAAAAAAAAATATATATATATATGCGTTGTAATGGTACACGTTGTTATATATTGCGTTGTAATGGTATTTTTTCTAATTAAATACTATTTAGCGTTGTAATAGTACTCGTTGTTAAAACATGCGTTGTAATAGTATTCGCGTTGTAAAAAATGTGTTTTAACGGTATGTGTTGTAATAGTATGCGTTGTAACATCATATATCCGTGGCAGGATCTTTCTTTACTGTAAGTGCACTTCGGACAATCCTACTCTTCCTGTTCTGTCTCTTGCTGTTCTTGGCCTCTTCCCCCATGCACTCCCTGTCCCCATGCACTCCCTGTCTGCTTCTCAAGCCACCACCAGTGTCTCTATTGCCTGTTGCCCATCCCCCCTTGCGATTACCTAGCCCTCCCCACCCATGCTATTGCAGTCCTTGAGTTCATATTGACTAAAAAAAAATCCTAACATTGTTTTCTTGCAATTTGCTGCTGGGTTCTTTATTTTTTAGAGTGCGTTTTCACACAAGTTTACCTTTCTTCTTGTAAAGAATTAAAAAAAAATGTTTGTCATCATGAGGCTGCCCTAGAAAGGCTTACGACCTTTCCCTCTAATCAATGCCACTATTCTCAGTGCCCTCTCTGCAGACAGCCAGCCAGAAGATGTAAGGTCAGGGTAGCTCAGCTATCGGCATCTGCAAAGAACTAAGGACCTGTGTGTGTAATAAAGACATGCATGTGGCCTGCAACCGTTCTCCCTTTGCATCCCTTTGTGTTTAACACCCTTGTCTGTTAAACTTACAACCTATCTTTATGTTTCATGCAACCTGTTCCAGACATAGGACAACAGAGAACCACTTCCTGGCCACAGTAATCTGTTATCTGCACTCATAATTAATTGCATTGTGTCTGCTGGTGGCTTTTTGCTTGTTATTGATAACTGTAGATACATTCCTCCTACACTTACCCACATTAGTGCGCTGAGGAGGGCATATTATGGAAATATGTTTGAATACGGATAAAGATAGAGCTGCCAAATGCTATTTGCTCAGTTCTGCCTCTTGTAGCTGACCTCATGACATCAAAACTGAACCCCAGATGTATGACAGCAGGCGACTGGTGATGTTTCAAGAGCATTATATGTACTTAGTTAACTAAGCGATTCTTTCCTTCTGTGTTTGAGGCTCTTGGAGCTAGGTCAAACCCATAAACTGACTGTAGTTTTTGATTTTGTACATGCGTATCTGATGAACTGCAGGCCCAGTCTAAACTGCAACGCTTAAAAAGGCTAAAAAAAAAGGTGTCAGCAAATATCATGCACATCTCACAGGCAGTTTGTGAGAATTATAGCTCAAGTTCAGTGTTTGCATTTTGTAGGCTTATTGCACTTATTGGAATATCGTATTTAGAACTATTATGGAACTTGGTCTCAAGTGATGATAACATAGGATGTATTTTGACATGTTCAACGGCATGCCATTGTCGAGTTGTGCATCAAAGTGAAGCTTAAATAGATACTGTGCTTGCCTGTTCGTGTATTAGAAAAGCTTGCAGTTCTACTGCCAGTGTCAATGCGCTTTTTCTAGGATATTTTTTTCTGTGATAGGGATTCTTGCCTTCTGTCTACCAACTGTCTTACTCTTGTTCTGTTGTGCGAGGGAATTTTTTGTTGCATCTGCCTGTACTTCACATGTTGTTTGTGTGAGGGAAACCTGCACCGCTGCTTGTTCTGTATGTGAGGACAGCTTGCCCTGTTGCTATGTATTGCACCCATTGTGTGTGAGGGAAATATGCATTAGGACTGCTTGTTCTATGCTAGATCTGTACTATATCAAAGACAATGTTGGCTTTTCAGATCTTGATTTAGATGGAAATATTGACCTTTTTTTTGTGATTCTGGGAGGATAAAGTCTGTGTCAATACCATATAGCTTTCCATTCTCATTCTTGCTTCCCACCTTCCCTCCTGCCTTAACCGCTTAAATAAAATGGATTTGTTTCTATTTAGATATTATTTAATTCCTTCATATTTAAAAGTATATTTCGCTGTACGTGGTGTTTTATATCCCATCACCCGATTATTCCCTCCCACTATCCCATGCTTTTTCAATGATGCCCACCCACCACCTGTCAAAAACTGCTTGTTCCCATCTTGCCCTTGTTTTATTTATTTTTTTAACTGTATTTCATAGAATTTTTTGTTAACAACGAACATACAGTGCATGTTTGCAATTCTGCAATGGATTAATTATCTGACACATAGCAAAGACCTATACAATCCAGTGAGATATAAAATAAAGGTGAAAATATTTGTCGGTCCAAAGGTATTCCAAAACATCAAGAAAGAAAACCAATACATGGAGCCATATATCACACAATAACCTAGTAATGCTCACTTGGTTTTCAAGAAATGACAAAGAAAATATTTCAGGGACCCTTCAGTTCCCCGTTTCTGACTCGGCCTCTGTGGGTTGGTCCCTATTGTCTTGAAACATAATGTTGCTTTGTTCATAAATTGGCCCAGACCATTGTGTTTTTATGGTTATTTTCTTCTCGTAAACATCCAGAAATGTGAATATATAATCCGACACCAAACACTGTGAGACTTAGGTCCTCAGGACTGCCTCTTCTCAGGTCCGGCTGCTGGGCTTCTTCCTCTGGGGTTCCTCTCTTCCTCTGGAATGACCCTCAAGGGGAACATAAGCGTGGAGAGACTTTAGTATATAGGCTGTTATGCTTTTCCGGCTAACCTCCACCACAATCACCAGTGTTCTTGTTTCTCGGCGGAACCTCTGGTTACAAAAACCATGTGACTGGCTTATTGGCGGGTAAGCTGATCTAAGGTCACTTGTGTCTCCTCCGCACTGGGTTCATGCGGGTTAGGAATGTTAAGGAAAGTGAAAACTATGGACAAAGCCGATTTTCAACTCTCTCCCCTTGATTACCTTTCACAGTGCCCCCCTATTTTCCTGTGCAAGTGCTGGTCACAACTAGGGTCAAAATGTCAGGCCAAACCCACCGTTATAGCCACTGTCCTGGCCACACCCCTACTAGATATCCCCTTGCTTGAAACCACTAAGCCACCTGCCTCAAAGCCCCCTCCGGCACTCGCCTGAGGCCCTGACTCTGGCCTCGCATCACGCCTGCCTCATCTGCATTGTCTGTCCCTGGGGTGCTCGGACTGTCATTCGTCTGCCATGTTCCAGGTGGTTCCTTAGTGCCTCCTACATGCCTCTACTCTCTGCGTCCTCCCGTTGTATGAGTGTTTATCTCTGCTACCCCTCGCAAAGGAACCGGTCTCTCCTCACCAAAGCGCTGTCCTTCTTCCCAGTAGTTATCCTTGGATCTTTGTCCATCAACGTCTTCTTCCTCTTCTGGGCTGAACGTCACCTCCCTGCGTACGTTGGGCTTATCAGATGGCTTGGCAGGCCATGTGGGAGTGGCCATGGTAGCCACTAGAACATGTACCTGCAACGGACCACATGTACCTGCAACGGACCACTCCCCCTGGGGCATACATCGGGGTCCTCTACAGAAAGCTCACCAGGCGTCTGATCACATATACCCAACAGCTGGACCCATTGCATTATAGCCTCAGACTCCCCCTCATCAGTGCGTGATAGGTGCATGTGGTTCTTCTGCAGCCCCCAACTCAATCAGGTCTCTTAGCCAATGTGTCCTCTCCAAGGCCTTTGCCCCCATCCATCCAATTTCAACCTGCCGTTTTGCCAACAGTAAGGCGAGCTGAACTAACCTATAGGGGAACTTGTGAACCCTAGGATGCACAGCTACTCCCAGAAGACAGGCAAGCGGGGTCAATGGAACACTAAGCCCTGCAGGATATCACAAGTGTCCAGTAGCACTGATCGGGACCACATTACCAGGCTGTAGAAAGGTTGCTCCAACAACCCCACAACACACACAGGCAGCGTTCCTTGCAGGGTCTGTTTTATTGAGGTTATAGTGGTGACGTATGCAGTGTAAAAAATGGAAATGCAAGTGTTTAACCCAGTTGTTACAGGATACAGTATGAACAAGGCTCAACGCCATCTCCTAGACCATACCTGAGATGGGCGCTCCCATGTCTCTTTCCCAGGCTCTCCGTGCAGGGTACTGTCGCGGTTGCATATTGCTCCTAAAGGCTTTGTAGAAATGGGTAATGAGATGACGCCCCTCTCCCTATCCAATGAGCCCATCAAGGACTCCTGATGGCTATAGGGCTGTTGGGAAATCTACTTTGAGGTCTTTTACAACGCTCTCCAGCTTGGCATAATGAAGAAGCTGAGCTTGTCTCACCCTAAAAGAGTCCTGTGCATCCAGAAACTGCGAGATGCAAGAGATGTATTGTGGACCAAGCGGGATTCATACATTTGGCCTGGTTGTGCCCGGATATCGCTAAATACTGGGCACTTATTTTTCAAAATTTTAGCACGATCATAGGGGAACACTTGGCACCTGACCGCATGCTAGCTCTCCTTGGTTACTCTAAACAAGTGAGGAAAAATATCAGAAGATTAGTAGATATAGGCCTATTGATTGCTAAGTGGGGTGGCTATGTGCTAGGTCCGGGGTCTACCCCTTAATGTCACATGATGTTCTGCAACACACAGACTGAGTTGTATAGTGAGCTGCTCCCTCCACGGAGTAGGCCCAAGAATTTCTGTGGCCTATACCAGAGTTACTTAGCTGGTAAAACCTAGCTCTCATATACTCCTACTAAATGGTTTCTGATAGGATGAAAGGGGGATATATTCAGCCTGGAAAGTTCAGTGTTTATATTTGTCTCATTGGTTGTTTGGCCTGTTTGCTGTGGAGCGACATCAGAGATATTGGACCAATTCCTGTTCAATTGATTCACTTTAACACTGTCATTATATTGCATGTATCTGTAGTATATCAGCTGATATTTGACGCACCACTGGCTTGCCGTGTATGTACACTACTGCTTATTTTTCTTTTCTTTTTGTGTTGTTTTGTAAAGTGTAATTTTGTTTTTATTTGTGTATGTTTCTTGTTAGAAAACTAATAAAGACATAAAAAAAGTCCTGTGCACATTGAAACAATATAAAGATGTCCCCAGGGTAAAGGTCGCCAATATCCAGACATCGCACCGTCCTGCCACTGTTCCTTAGACATAGTAGAGTCAATTGGTCGGACCAGCTCCAACCCCACAGCTTCAGTTCACTACGGAGGGTGGAAGCCCTGTGAATCACTTTCTGAACCACTTTTTCCCATATCTTTGCGGTGAGGGTAACCAGGTATGGCACTGAAAGCTCCGTACTTCCCACACCCACCCGACCACAACTCTGCCGCACCAGCAGCTGGGGCAGCGTGTGTCCCCAAACTCAGTCCTCAGGAGCCTCTTCTCCAAATTATCCGACTCCGTAAACCAACGGGCCACGTGCTGTATGTGGGCAGCATAATAATAAAATTGTATATCCGGAACAGCCATGCTCCCTTCTCCATGTTTCTCTTCAGTGTGGCTAGCGCCACTCTGCTGCGTTTACCCGCCCACAGGAGTGTCACCAATAGGCTATCAAGCTGACGGAAAAACGATCCATCCGTGGGAATATAGAATTCTGCACAAGATACAGGCAACATTTTTGCTATTGCTGCCCTGCCCATTACAAACAGAGGGAGCTGGTTCCAAAAGACAATGGAATTCTCCAGACCGGTCAACTCTCTGTCCACAATCTGATGCTGGTGTTGGGCATCCGTGTGGTTAACCCAGATCCGGAAAAATACCAGAACCCTCCCAATTTCCAACTGAGTCCCACATCTCACAGCTGTTATGGTTGTTTCCCGATCAACCCTCCCAAGGGGAACACTATGGATTTACAGACATTTCATTTTAGGCCTGAGACATTACCAAAATTATCCAGTTGTTTCAACAATGAGGGTATAGACTCTCCTGCCAAATGTACGTACACCAGCACGTCATCCGCATACAACGAGACTACATGGTTGCTAGTCCGTACCTGGAGCCCCCAGGGAGCCATCTCCGCATACAGCAACAGCGCAAGCGGCTTGATCGCCAAAGCAAACCATGAGAGCGAGAGGGGACAGCCCTGCCAAGAGCCTCTCCCCACCGGCCATGGCTCCGCGAGTTCTCCCCTCCACCTTTATACATATTGAGGGTTCTGTGTACAACAGCCGAATCCAGGCATTGAAGTTGGGACCTAACTCCATGCCCAAGCACTGCCATGAGAGAGGCCCACCGCACCGTATCAAATGCCTTTTCAAAATCCAGTGAGATCAGGGCCATCTCCCCCTCCAGGGCACCATGGAGCCTGTGTCAACCCACAAAGGTTGCGCTGGGTACTGCGTGCCTGCATGACGCCGCGTTTATCCTCGTGGATCAGGTCCCGAATAAGCTCACCCAGTCATTGTTGCAAGTATCTTGCATAGAACTTTTAGTTCTGTGTTAAGCATAGTTAGGGGCCTGTATGCGGAGGCAGCCACAGAATCCTTACCATTCTTCAACATTAAACACACCACCCCCTCAATCATGTTTGGGGAAGTCGATCTTACCCTTGTTTAATAGATATGTGCATATAGGTCCGCAGGTAGTTTCTTCTATGCCCAGTTGCTTCGGGGATATGCGGGTCCCTGCTGTGCATGCATTTGGTATTTGGGATCGCATGTGTAATTGAAGTTTATCTGGGGTGCTTGTGTTTGTATGTGCATCCTTGTGATTTGAGAGTGAGTATATCTGCGGTGCTTGCCTTCTTTCTCTCCGTGTCTGATCATCTTGAAGGGGTCAGGTTTGGTGCTTGGAAGGAGGTGATTTCCTCTGTTCTTTGACCCCAGGTGCCTCTGAGGGAATAAAAGTAGTCCACAGCACCTGCAGCCAGCTCGGGGGAGGGGGACAGAGGCACTTACTTGCCGCTTTCTCAGGAGGTGCTACAGAGCGTTTCTCTCTAAGCACACAGACTTCCTGCATGAAGCTGGGCTCGCCCTGCTGCTGGTAGTTCTATTGGACTGTGCAGGTTAGCCCGTCTTGAACTGGTCTTGCGTGGTGCTACCTGATGTCCACGTCTGACATGTTATAGCAGCCTGTTTCAGCACTTAAAATGCTCATGGTCCTATTCGAGGTGCTAAAGGGGTAGAGAAGGGATGAAACAACACTGCTTGTTATGTTATTCAGTTTTTGCATAGCAGACTTTTGCCACTGCTGTGGCCTCACTCTTTTCCCTGACTTTGTCATTGTCATGTTCGCTTAAAATGCCAGTGGTACTAAGAGAGTAGAGGAGGGGTTAAAGTGCACTTATTGCTATGTTACTCAGGTTTTGCATAATGCACTTCTGTGACTGTTATGTCCTCGTAGTGCCAGTAACTACTCACTTGTTTTATATTGATTGTATCTCATATTGCTAGGATAGTGCTTAGATAACTCATGATCCTTTTAAAGGCGCTGGGGAGGGAGAGAAGTGACATTAAGTGTTATTTTATTTCTCTGGTCCATACTTCAGCCATTGCTACAGCTCCATACTGCCCTAAAAATCAGGCATCTGTTAATTCTTTCCTAATATCAGTCCGCTACTTGTATTATTGTTCATGTACTATTTCCCAACCTCCCGTTGTTTATATCTCTCCCCCATGAAAAAACAAAAAAACTAAAACAAACAACCATTAGAGCGAGCAGGAAAATGTTGCCAATATTCCAAAAAACTCCACTAAACATTTTTTATATTTATTTTTTAATAAGGTCATTCAGTTATGCGTATTATCTTAAATATAGATAAAATAACAAAAATGCTTACTTTTTTTATTATAACTTTGCAACATGCCTCGCACAAGCCACACTACTCTACAAGATAGCTTAAACACTTTAGCAAAGCCAGTAGCTCTGGCTAAACACTTAATAAGGTCCCAAAGGTGAGACCTATTGGCTATGCCAATGCTTGTTTAACACTATAATTTATTCCCTACTCCTCTAGCCACTGTTGAGTTATTGACAGAGCGTTTGCCCTCTAGTACATTCTGGCAATTGGTGCGCCCCAGATGCTTATTCAGGTTAAATGAATTTCCTACACCCCTGCCCATCCTTGCACCTTTGACGTCTTGTGAACTGGCTGACACACCCATGACCACTTGTACTGCTTTACACTATTTCCTTCATACCAGAGAGCTTGTCCATAGATCCCTGGCCCGTTTCTCGTTTGGATGTAGCCAGTTGCCTGTGCCTGTATTATGTATTCAAACACTAATATGATATGACCAGCTGTTGCTTGTCTGGGATAACAAAACAGTTGATATATAAATCTTCCAGAGACTGTGTGAGGGAATTATTTTGACTCGCCACAATTCTTTCCTTCCCCTTTGAAAAAGGCTGCATGTGCCACTAGCTTTATGTCTATCTGACACTGCAATACACCTTTCTAACTGAAGAACCGCTGTAACCAGCGTGTGTTAGATGGGGATAGAGTTATTTCTATGTGTGCCCACCTATTTATCCCAATGCACAGAGTTTTCAGTTCTTTCACTTATCATATTCCTGTAAGAAATCAGTGATTTCCGTTTAGAGTTGTAAACTGAGCAGACGGGTTGCAGGTTATGTTTGTAAGATTGCCTATAGTTTACAGTGACCAATCCTGAACATTTAATATGTACTTCGGGAATCTTTAGAATGTAAGGGCTGTATTACCCACATGGCTCAGCTCAAACTGTTTACATTAATCTTGATCGATTTATGAAGATGAACTCATGTAATCTCTTCTGGTGCTACAGATCCAGCACGGGTTTCTTTATGTTGCTGGGCAACAAGGTGCTTGCAGTGGATTTTTTTCTTTTATCCTACTTTGATAGTGATTCAGATTTAATGTCATCTGTCTGAGCTCTATTCCATCCCTACCACTGCTTTTGCTGCACCTTTGTCTCAGGACCCTGCTTATTGGTATATCTTTGGTCATCTCTCTTCATCTCTAGCCTCCTCTCACCTCTTCATAATGCACTTTCCAAGATCCACTTCCACTTCGCAGTGTTGGAAACAGAAACCTGGTTGTTCCGGGTATAACTGCTGCAGTCCTGACTAGATCTAAACTACCATGTTGTAACAGGTGAACAGGTGAATTTTGACAAGTCACCAGGTTAAATGCTACAAGTAGTAGAGCAGTTGTCATGTCCCTTGGTTAGGAGGAGTTTGGTGGTCTCAAACTGTTACATTTTTGTTATGGATGAATTCAGATGAATCTTCAAGCTCTTTTTTCTGATAAAGAAAATCGAAGCTAGTTGTCCAATAACATATAAGAGAAACGCTCAGACCTAAATAGGATTTTGCCTTTGTCTGCTATTGGCTTTTGGTCGGCTCTTTATGTTGCGTTATGAATGGTTGTTTGACTGATGGGACTGGGTTCAGATTGACTCTTTGTAGCTTTTCCTGTTAGTAGAACGTCCTTTTGATTCCCGATTGCTTGCTTCTAGTGAGTGGTGGTTGCTTGTATTTGGCTTTTAACAGTTCAAACTCTGAGCAGAGCTTTCACCCTACATGCCTTCTTATTGCCTATTAATTAGTTGCGTATATTCAGGTTGGATTATAACTTTTTTTTTACTTTGAAGTGAATAACTGCCTTCATTCAGATTACCTTTTAATAAATGTTCTCCTTCATTTTAGGAAGCAGCAGTAATGACAGCGATGAAGAGGCAAGTGCAGTGGTACGAAAAGAGAGGAAGCAGGGGGGAGCAAACCCCATGATACAAAGGGTAAGCTGAATTTAGTTGAGAAGTTGGCCTGGATCTATTGTATTAATTTTTTTTCTTTCATGAGGTTTGGTCAACTTATGATGATTTCCACCTCTGTTGTTGTCTCGCTTTTTCCAGTAGTCTGGTTGACTTTCATCTTCTGTGGGTGAGTAGGCTAGGGTGTTTGGCACCTACCTGTCCATCCTTTGGGGGTCAGAAAGCCCCCCAGACCTTAAAGAAAACAATGAGAAACTGACTAGGGTGTTGTACCACCTGCCTTTCCTGGCACTGCATTGCAGCTTCCACCTCTGCGCACCAAGCAGAAATCTGGGAGCGGTAGCATGGGGACAGAGGTGTAACCTCTACTCTGCTGACCCATACGTAAACATTTCACCCATTTAAACCAGGGACAGGAATAATCTTCCATCTTCCTTCTCCCCTGCTGCACTGGACGCTAAGTTCCTCGGATTGGAGTGGGTCAGTTGACCCATGCTGTCGCTTTCTTAGGAGCCTTTTGGGCGACTGTGCCTTTCAAACTGGGAGTGCCTGCTCCGGGGATCACAGAGTGGCTGAGGCATCTACCGAGGCACGGCTGCTCCCAGAGACCTCGAGAGACCAGCAGCATAGGTTTATCCCACCTTGTTGTGGGCCCGAGGAGACAGCCAATATTAGAGGAGGTTGGGCCAATCAGGCTTGCCTGCTGGGGCTCCGCCGCGAGCTACCTGCCCTGCTGTCCAAGTGAAATTCCTTGACTCACGTGGCCGTTCTTGGTTGTGCATCTGGACGTAAGCGGTGCTAGAGTTCAGGGGCGAACCGCACCAGAGACAGGCGGCCCCTGAGGCTTGGCTGCATCCCAAGAACCTGAGCACCGGAGTTGCTAGGAGACCGCTGCCTGTTCTGCCGGGTGCCAAGAGGAACTGTCAGTGCGGGCGACCCAGTCAATTAGGCCTGTCTGCTGTGGCCTTGCGACTGGGTGGAGGAGTCGACACGAGGCCTCCGGGCCCGGGCCCAGGAGAACCTAAGTTGTGGTTGTGGGTGCTCCCTGTTGGTCTCAGCCCTGCATAATTTTTTTTTTTTAATTTATTAAATTTGTACTTTATTACACCTTCGAGTTACACACACAGCCGACATCGCCTACAACCCGGAGGCCGGCGGCATCAAAAGATCACTCCCAAATCCCTGGGTAAAGATAAAACACACAGCCATAACACCAACAGCCCGGAGGCCTGGCGGCAGAACTGCAGGTGTAGAAGAAGTGTGCAGTAGCTTCAGTCCATGGAAGCAGCCGATGATTGATCGCAACATATCAAAAGAAAGCCCACCCAGCAGCGCTAGCAATGTCAGTTCTAAGTGCAGTTTAGCGTGTCAGGGTGGTACGATCAGTGTGGACACACAGTAAGAACTGCATGAAGACCCAGGGATGGAGTATCTCCAGAAGGGAACCAAGAAAAGGTGTAAAAAGGGACCAAAACCCCCAGAAAAACACAAGCCTACCCACCCCAAAAACTAGCCAGACTACCTAAACCCGTGTCCACCCGCCGCTCCCACCATTCACCACTACCAGAAATCCCTCAATAGGGCCATGGGTGTCAACCACATGTTCACGAGGGCGAAACAAAGCTCAGGAGGGGGGTAGCGCCTATCTACAACTAGGACAGCCGCCCCAAGCAACCCTCCCACACAACACACCGTGAAGACCAGGCACGATCCACTTCTCACTCACAGCACTGAGGCCTTCAACTACCACACTCCTCATCCACCGCTGCCGCAACCCCATCCTCCTGCAGCACATCCAGCTCCTCCCCCTCAGGATCCGACTCACCATCCCCCTGCGCACTCTGAAACTCCCTAAATAACCCCCAGAAGTTTTTGGGGCGACTCTTCGGAGGTAGTAGTTCACTATACACCTCTGATTGCGTGCAACAGTAAAGTAAATCTGCCCCCCAACGCTTCTTAGTGGGAACTGGCCCCCGCATCCAACACAGAGCAACCAGACGCTTTGCCGTCAATAACGCCATGTCCGCAAGCCGCCGCACTGCCACCGGGAGCGGTTTGGAAAAACCGAGCAATGCGAGCGCCGGGCTGGGCAAAATCTCCTCACCAAGAATAGTGCTGAGGTCCGCAAAGACCTCTACCCAGTACTTATGAATAGCAGGACAAGTCCAGGCCATGTGGAGAAAGTCTGCCGTGTGAAAGTGGCAGCGCTCACACTCCGCCGATTCCCTCAGCCCATACCTATGCAGCCTTTCGGGTGTGTAGTAGACACGCTGTAGAAATTTAAAGTGTATCAGACGGTGTCGACTGTTGAGCGAGATTTTTCTAGTGTTGGTAGCGCAATAACGCCACATGTCGTCTGAGATAGGAGATTGGAGGTCAGCTTGCCAGGCCAACCGGGCCTTGGAGGGGGGGCACTGCCGGTGTCTATCACCCAGTGTCCTGAGAGCTGTGATCAGTTTGCGAGAAGAGGGGGTCTTGATTATATACGTGAGCTCCGGCACTTCCTGCGGTTCAGCCAGTTCCGGGCCCAGCAATGCAAGAGCCGCTCTACGAACCCTATGATATTGAAAGCTATGTAACAGTGTTGCCCCAGGACAGGATTGAAGGACCTGCTGCAACGTCTTCAGGGTGCCATTTAAGAAGAGATCTCCCACGGTAACAATACCCAAGTCACGTAGCGCCTTCAGGACGCCTTTCTCCGTCAGCGGGGCCAACCAGGCTGCCCACTCCACGCGGAGCAAAGGTGAGTACAGCAGCACACTCTCTCGGGAGCCAACCAGTGCATGCCAAGCATGGTTCGTGGCTGCTATGGAATCCAGATTGCCGACCCTCCGATCAGGTGGATAGCATACTGTTGCCGGGAGCGGGATGGGGTCTGCAAAGAGCCGTTCCAGTTTCGCATGAGGGATACCAGGATCCCCATGAATCCAGGAATGAAGATGTGCTTACTGAGCGATCCTATAGTACCGCTCCAGGTCTGGAGCCCCAAGGCCCCCCTGCTCATACGGAAGGGTGAGCGTTTGCCACTGCACCCGCGGCTGCTTCCCCCCCCCCCCACGCAAGGCGGATGAGCGTCTGAGTAAGTTGACGGAAAAAGGCTTTGGAAAGGACCACCGGTATATTCGTAAAGAGAAAAAGAAATCTGGGGAGCACTACCATCTTCATGAGCGCTATCCTGCCCATGAGAGAAAGCGGGAGTCTGGACCACACTTCGACATCATCCACCAGTTTGGAGTAGGCGACCCCATAGTTCTCACGAATCAGGACCTCCGGGTCAGTATGTATGCGTATCCCCAGGTAGCGGATGGAGTCTGTGGCCCACTGCAATGGGTACTCCGAGTCAAAAGGGAGTGTCACCGGCGTCAAGGGCAACGCCACCGATTTGTTCCGGTTGACCCGAAGGCCCGATAGGGCCCCGAATCTCACCACTTCCCGCAGCACCGCAGAGAGGTTTATCTCCGGGTCCCGGACATATAGCAGAGTGTCATCCGCGTATGTTGAGATACCAATCTGGTACGTCGGAAAGTTTATCCCTTCGAACCGATGATACTCTCGTATAGCGCAAGCGAGGGGCTCCGCCACCATGGCGTACACCAGTGGAGAAAGGGGACAGCCCTGACGCGTGCCCCTTCCAATCTCGATAGGAGCAGTGACTAAGTTCCCTATCTTAAGCCTCGCAGTGGGCTTGTAATATAGGGCTCCCAACATTTGTAGAAACGGCTCACCGAGTCCAAACTTACGAAGGACCCTCAGCATGAACGACCACTCAACAGAGTCAAAGGCCTTCTCCATGTCTAAGAAGATGGCTACAGCTTTATTTTCTTGCTTGACATGTTGTATCGTGCCCAGAACCGTGCGGATGTTATAAGTGAGATTGCGTGAGGGGACAAACCCAGCCTGCTCTGGGGCAACAAGGTCCGGGACCAGCAACGCCAAACGGATCGCAAGTACCTTGGCATACAGTTTCGCGTCCACATTGATCAGCGACAGCGGACGGTAAGAGCCACATTGATTAGGGGGTTTACCTGGCTTCGGGATGGTGATAAGCAGCACCTCTCTCATGGATTTCGACATGCTGCCCTGCTGACAAATGTCATCAAACAAGAGCATCAGATACGGGACAAGTTTGTCCTGAAAGGCCTTGTAAAACGCCACCGTGAGACCATCCGCTCCAGGAGCACTACCAGACTGCATGCCCTCCAGTGCCTCCGTTATCTCCTCCTTTTGGATTGGGGCCATAAGGAACTCTCTCTGCCAGTCGGCCAAGAAGGGCATTTGGATGTAACTTAAATATTCGTCGATTTCCTCCTCAAGGTGGGCATCCCTCGAAGAGTAGAGTGCCGTATAGTAGGAGTGAAATTCCGCTAGGATATCATGCTCCTCCGCCACCACTTCCCCAGCAGCAGTCACTAATTCCTCAATAACCAATGGGGGCCTGTTGTTGCGCATCAGTTTAGCCAGGAGAGCACCAGGCCGCTCCCGTTCCCCATACACACGCGCTGTGGCATATTTGCCCATATGTTTAATTTCCCTATCCGCCTCCTCCTGAAATTCCTCTAGCAAAGACCTAAGTGTGTCTGCGTCAGTGGCATCACCCGAGTCCACCGCCTGCCGATCCAGGTCAGTGAGTTGTGTTTCAAGTAGTTGCAGCCGGCGCCTAATAGCCTTGAGCACCCCAGAGTGTTTCGCCATAGTCATCCCTCTGATGTACACTTTAAACGCATCCCAAAGCACCTGAACGCTGTCCACCGAACCCACATTGGTTGCGAAATAGGTCTCTATGTCCTCGGCCAGTTCCCCTCTGAAAACCTCATCTAGGAGGGAATACGGGGGGAACCTCCAGGTGAACGGGGGAATCCTCCTAGGAGGAGCAACCAGCAGTAAGAGTAATGGCGAGTGGTCCGACAGTGTGCGCGGCAACACCGTACACCCCTTCACCGCATCAAGCAGGGAGCGGGAAACAAACCAGTAATCTATACGTGTATGGATGTTGTGGTAGGCCGAGTAATGGGTGAACCCACCCCGCCCCGAGTGTCTATGACGCCACACATCAAGCAAGTCACGCTTCACACATTCCGACAATAGCAGCAACGCCGAAGCAGCCGGGGATCTAGGGGGGCCCGCAGATCTGTCCAGTTCAGGGTTCAACACCAAGTTAAAGTCCCCCCCCCCACAGCATTCTAGAGCCCACAAACTGCCTGCAGCTGTCAGCCAGCGAAGAATAGAAATCTGGGGAATCGTAGTTGGGGCCATACACATTCACTAGCAAGAGATCATGACCCTTCCCAACACAACGTGCAACCACATACCGCCCTTCTGGGTCTACCGCCACCCGTTTCAGCGACAATTGGGATTTGGGATTAGCCCAGGTGATCACCCCCCTAGCATGCGTGGTGAACCCTGCTGCGACACAAGCGGTACCAAGACCCCTCATCTGCAACATCGGACTGGAAAGCGGCAGATGTGTTTCCTGCAGCAAAGCGAGGTCAATCCGGTGGCGCTGCAAGTACGCTAAGACCTTCCTGAGTTTACGGAAATCGTTAAGCCCTCTCACGTTCCATGACAGCAATCGCAGAGAGCCCAGGGCGCTCTCTGGTCCTAGAGTCTCAGTGGTCGACATAGCAGGTTAGAGAAAACAGTAGGGCAGAGCAGACGAAGCATCAGACACATTGCAGTAGTCGGCCGAAACAGACCCCCTCCCAACAGACCCCGAACCCCATACAACTTATCAGCAACAGCACAAGAACATAGCAAACAACCACCCACCCACAGCCGACCAACCCCAACCCGGTCAGACAGAGCATGGCACTACCCACCCCGAACCCACCCGACACAACCCACTACAAACCCAAGACCCCCTAGAGAGTCAAGTAGCCGAAAGCGCAGGGGCAGAGGTTCCAGCCAGACAATAATACGCTCTGACAAGGACCAGATACGGCCGTTGCTCCCCGCCCCACCCCCATTGCTTTCGACACCCCACCCAAGCTCCAGCAGGAAAGCAAGCAGAGTGGTGGATAACCAGTCCCAATGTTCTAC
Organism: Lissotriton vulgaris; assembly: GCF_964263255.1. Taxonomy (NCBI): domain Eukaryota; kingdom Metazoa; phylum Chordata; class Amphibia; order Caudata; family Salamandridae; genus Lissotriton; species Lissotriton vulgaris. Next base: position 1,676,982,852 of record NC_141693.1, on the reverse strand, counting down.
AGGTAGCACCCCCCCAAAAACAGAAGTACAGCAGAAAATGTCAGAACCCAGCTCCGTGGCACTACTCCGGGCTCATCAAGCGTGGTTCAAAAAATTAAGGCTGAGAAAGGGCACATCGGGTTTTGTAGTGCAACACAATCACTCACGATGACTTAGCCAAACCTGGCTCTGGGGCGAAGGACAGATCACCCCTGACCATCCAAAGACACAGCCTCCTCCTCATCTGTACGTTGACCCCTCGGGCTATTGCGCTGTTCCTTGGCCCATTCCTTAAGCGACTTTTTCAGGTCCGCTGGGTCGGTGAAAAAGTGCGAGTGTCCCTGTTTGTTGATCCGGAGTCTCGCCGGGTACAACATAGCATAGTCCAGCCCCATATCTCTCATCTGTTTCTTATAGGGGGCGAAGCGCTTCCGTTCCTCCTGTACTCTCGCCGTGAAGTCAGGATAGAGGGAAATGTTCATGCCTTCAAACTGTAGCTCCCCCTTCTCCCTCGCCAGGCGTAGAGCCAAATCGCGGTCCCTGTAATTCAAAAGTTTGGCAATGATTGGCCGCGGCGGGAGGCCAGGCTGCGGCTTGGGACCCAGAGTGCGATGGGCCCTCTCGACGATAAACATGGGGGAGAAGACGTCCTCCCCCAGCAGCGTGTGAAGCAACTTCTCAACGAACAGTTCCATCTTGCCAGTGTTGGTGGATTCCGCCACCCCTGTGATGCGGACGTTGGAGCGCCGTGAACGCGCCTCCAAGTCCTCCGTTTTGTCCTGTATTACCTGGAGGAGACGACTGAACTGCTTACGGTCCTTATCCCACTCCGTCTGGGCCTCCTCCGCCTCCGTCAGCCTACGCTCCGCCATATCCAACCTCTCCGCATGTTTGTCCACTCTCTCAGACATCCGGTCCATTCTAAAGGATAAGGCGTCAATTTTTGTGCCAATCGCTGACATACTCTCCTGCAGACCTTTCTCCATGGTACAGAGCATTTCGCGAATGTCCGCGCAGAGCGAGCTATCAGCCGCCTGCGACGAGGTCTCCGGAGGAGCCCCCTCCGCGCCCCTCGGCCTCCGTTGTTCGAACGTGAGCTTCGGCTGGTTTCTGTCGCCCTTTCCCATGGCGGTGCTCACAGTGCGTTGATTAGGCAAAGAGCAAGAGGCGGCTCAATGCAGGGGGGGCGCCGGGAAAGCGAACTCCGTTAAGCAGTCTGGAGCGTAGCAAAGAATGGAGGCTAAAGTGGCGGCCGCGGGCCGCGTGGTACAGGCGAGACCAGGGGGACGATCTCAACCCCCAGACACTCGCCACGATACAAGCCTCCCCGCAGGTCGCCGAGAAGCGCCAGCACACTCCAAAAACACGTCCCGGCACCAGAGCCCTTCCAGTCCCCAAGCAGGCTAGAGTGGAAATGTCGCCTGCCAACCGGTGTTCGTAGGATGCAGTTTCCCGCCGCCGGGTTCTCGGGCCTCTCCGGAGCGCCCCAGGCCTCCGCCGATGAGACACAGTAGACACACTCGTAGGAGCAGTGCGACAGAGTTCAATGATTAAAGCACCGGTGCGAAGCAGTCCAGGAGAACCACAGGATAGAAGGCAGTCCGGCAGTCCGGGACCACACAGGGACTTCACGCCGCACGTAGCGTTACGTAGGGCGGGCAGCTTCCGCGGATAGTCCGCGGATTGCGGCCTGGTCCGCCACGCCAAACTCCGCCGGCCCGTTGATCGATGCCGCCACCGATTTCGATCCGGGAAGGTGCCCCCGTTAGCTCTGGGGACCGTAGAAGCAAAATCTGCCCCTGCTAGGGCCAGTGAGGCGTCAAAAAGGATATCTTTGACGAATATTAAAGGGGCTCAGGCGAGGAGCTCAGCTCTCACACGTCTTGCATGGACGCCAGCAAGCTCCGCCCCCCCCAGCCCTGCATAATTTATATGAAGTTGGAAGGGCGACCCCCTCGTTGGAAGACAGGGGGGCCTTTTGACTGTAATGCTGCACCATCACGTGGTGCCTTCTTTAAGCCCCCCGGCCCAGATGTGACTGAGCGTGTAACTGTGGACCTTATCCTGGTGCATTGCAGTGTCTCTGGAGGAAGGGACTTTAGTTTTGCGGCTGCGTCTTGCTCGGGACTGGTGGGCTGCTGCTCTCTACTTGGACTACCAAAGGTAAAGACATAGCACAGAGGAGGGTCCAACACAACAAATTGGGCAAATATGATTTCATCATATGCTTTAATTAAGGCCTCTGGGGGATGGCGTGGTGGAACCGGACTCTGCACCTGACCCCATGGAGACCTGAGGAGGGAATGGGGAACCCACACTAATGGATCTGCTGCTGACAGTTGGATCACCCTAAAAACGCCTTGTAATCGAAAATTGATGATGTTTTGGTAGAAATGGCCCTCATGCGTGCAGACCTCAGGAAGGTCAGCGATAGAGTGCGATCAGCGGAAACTACCTTAGCCGTTCTGACGGAGGATGTCTCCATACTCAAATCCATAATTTGTACACTTCAGAAAGACACCACTGTATTGCAAACCTGGATGTAAGATGCTGAGGGGCGATCTCTCTGCAACAACCTATGTATCGTAGAGGTGCCAGAAAGAGCAGAGGCCCTCCTACCCCAGTATCGACTTGTTTGTGGAAGACCTAATCACAAGACAGCTCACACTGAAATCCCTGGGTGCAGCATTGGGTTCCCTGTTGAAGTCTATGGGGATCGGTCTGGTCAAAAAGAGACTGCAGGCTTGGACTGAGGGACAGTCCAGCAGAACAAACGAGGAGGCTCAGGTCTCACAATGCTTGGGACACCGTTGTTTCTCTACTCCTTGGGCCAGGGCAGCCGGGTGCACAGGGATCGGGTTTCTGTCACTGGGTAGAGGGGGATTGCCCAAAGATGCTGCAGGCGATGTTGGTACGTCCACAATTGACAAACCCTAGGTGGGCTTCAGATCTCGAGGGTCTAGGTACCAAGCTGGCACCGTTAGTCCCCCTCGGGCAAGGGTGCAGTGCTGCGTTCGGCGTGTCAGGTTTCTGGTGGTCCGGAGTCCTCGCAGCTCTTCTGGGGTGCCTGCCGGATTCCGAGGAGCACTTCTGCTACTCCACAGGAATTCCTGGTTCTTGGGTGAACGCTGGAAGTACTCCATGGCTTTTGGAGGCACAGGCAGCTGCAGGACGAGTTGTCTTTGGAGCAATTGTGAAGGCTAGCAGACAGGCCAGCAAGGTTAGCACCAGGTTAGTTGATGGTCCTCTGTTCTTGCTTTTGCGATTCTTCAGCGTCTGTTGTCTTTTTTAAGGTCAGCAGGATCTGTTTTTCTGGTACCAGAGGCTCCAATAAATACTAAATTTAGGGGCACTGGCGGAGTGTAGGGTAGAAGTCAATGAGCTGCTTACCCCTGGGGTCACCATGCCACCTATATGACCACTTCCTGTGGGGAGTGGGCATAACCCTGTTCCACAGTTCCTAGTTCTGCCATCACAAAGATGTCAGACTTTTTAAATTTCGTTTCCACATCAGGTAGCCCACCTGGGTGGAACTAGCCTGAGGGTGAACTTCCCTCTCTGACAACAGATTTCTCACCTGTCCAGGTGCTGAAAGTGCCCTGGTTGGAGCGGGGTGTGGGGGAGGCTTGGGGGGGGGGGGGGGGCGGGGGGGGGGGGGGAGGCGTGTTGTGCAGCGTTTTAGGCTCCAAGTGAATTTTCCTGATCCATGCCCTAGTATAGGTACAATTCACATTGGCCTTATATAGGCATAGAATTCAAGCCCTTATTTAGGCATAGCCCATGCTAGCTGCTTTCACCCGTACTAAACGTCACAACGAATTCATTGAAAACCAGCTTAAGCAGTCAGTGACGTCCCCTTACTTGAATATTGATTTCTCCAAGAACTCAGTTACTTTACAATGAACAACTATTCCCAAGGGGTTCATTCATGACGTTCATATGCCTGACTTTACGTCAAACTATGGCATTCCTAAACACCTTCAAGGTATAAATATACCTTCACTTGCTATGGCAAACTACAGTGTTTCAGAGCAGTTCGAAGACCTACTTGCCGGACGCAGCTCGCTACAGCAAGAACAGAAGGAAGCCGACTCTCCAGCTAACTCACTGATCAGGAAGCTGCCTTTTTCCTGCCGAGAATCCAGCTCCTGTGTTTCCGACTCCCCTTGTGGGATGTTGGGAAATCGAGTCCCGAGACAGAGATACCAGACCTCCTTCATTCTAAACCAAGGTATGGAGCTGATTAGAACCTAGAGAAACGTTTGGTAGATTCTTGGCAAAGAACTAAAAAACCTATGCTACACAGTACTTAAAACTTTCCTCGTACTAGACTTAGGTTAGGTACGTTGGGATAGGCATATTTTAGAAGCACTAGTTGAGTATTTTTAGTCTATGTTATTTATGTATGTATTTTTATATGGCTTAGAAACCATACAATGCTCTTACAGTATTATTTCATATTACTGTGTACTCTGTACGCATTATACTTTATATTCTGCATAACGATTGTAGCAGTTCACCTCTCTTGCATGAGAAAGAAGACTGTTCAATAAACCTTTTAAACCGCCCCTCTCTCTATTTCTCTGCAACTCTGTAGAAAAGAAGCATGCACGATTGACTGAGTGAAATACTTATCTATTGTTTCCGCGACTCTGAGAGATATATTCTTATGAAACAAAATTGTCATGTTTATACGGTTGTCAGAAGCTAATCCCTTCTTGTGTATTCAAGAAAGTTTCTAGTTACCTTTGAGTTAGCTGGCACACACACAATTAAGTTTAGTATATTCGATAGAGACACAGTTGACCTCAGTCCTACGTCAAATCTATAGGATATATTATTCCAATGTTATGTTATGTTAAAATAATTTCTAAAGCGCACTTACACCAAGTGCTTTCTTGGCGCTGATACAGAAGAACTGAGGGAGTGGGAGGTGATAGATGTTTATTCGTATGCTTGTGTGAACAGGAAGGTTTTCAGGAGAGTTCTGAATTGGGAGTAGTGTGATGTAGATCTCAGCTCCTTGGGGAGGGAGTTCCAGAAACGAGGGGCCAGAAAGGAAAACCTCAGTCCACCGTGCTTTTTCCATTTATAGGTGGGGACAGTAAGCAGGTGAAGATGAAAGGACCGGAGATCCCGAGGGGGGACATAGCGTTGGATTCTGGTAGAGATGAAAGCAGGGCCTTGGCCCACAAGGGTCTTGAAGATGGTACAGCCCCGCTTGAATTCACAACGTTTGGCCACTGGGAGCCAATGAAGGCTCTTCATCAGAGGTCTGACATGTTGATGCTTTGGTTGGCGAAAAATGAGCCTGGCTGCCTGATTTTGAACGAGCTGTAGGCGATGTAGTTGGTATGCTGGGATGCCAACATAGAGAGAATTCGCATAATCAATGAGAGAGGTAATCATGGCCAGGGTAACGAGGATGAGGGCTTCCCTGGTCAGAAACCTGATTTTTCGGATACTGCGCAGATGAAAAAAGCAGGAGGAAACTACCGCAGTGATTTGGGGTTTCAGGGATAAGTCACTGCAGATGATAACACCAAGGCTCTTTACAGAGTTGACTGGACGCGGGGAGTCCCCAAGGAAGGAGGCCAGAAGCTGGAGTTCCAGGGGTTGGAGGGCCCCCCTGTAAGGATGAGCTCAGTTTTATCGGGGTTGAGCTTCAGTTGACTGGAGTACATCCATTCACTGATGGTAGTCATAGTAGATTGGAAATTACTAATGGAAGTGGAAGAGGAGTCTATATTGAATATCAACTGAAGGTCATCAGCGTAATTGAAAGTTGTGACAGGGCTATTACGCAGGGACACCATCAAGGGTTGCATATATAAGTTGAACAGGAGGGGTGATAGGGCTGAGCCCTGAGAGACCCCACAGGTCAGCTTTGTGTTCTCTGCCACAAAGTTGTCCAACCTGACAGCCTGGGAGCGACCGTGTAAAAAGGTGATCCACTTAAGGGCCAGGCCCTTGATGCCAGCATTGGTGACACGGTCGATCAAGAGTTTGTGATCGACCGTGTCGAAAGCCACTGATAGATCTAAAAGCACCAGGGCCTGGGTGTCGTTCTTACAGCACCTCTCCTAAGTTCGTCCATGACAGCCAAGATGACCGATTCCGTGGAGTGGATATGCCTGAAACCCGCCTGCTGGGGGTCGAGAAACTTGGAATGCTCAATAAATGAGCTAAAGCAGATCGTGACATGGGCTTCCAGGATTTTGCTAAGGTAAGGGAGCAGCGAGATAGGGCATAGTTGCTAGGCACTGAGGGGTCACCATTAGGTTTCTTTAATATATCGGGACAACTACAGCACATTTAAACGTGTCTGGGACAATGCCTGTTTTAAGGGAGTTAAGGAGTGAGAGCGGTGGATCGGGGCAGGTGAGAAAAGCCTCTTTTAGGATATGGGGAGGGCAGCGGTCATTTGGAGAGCCGGATCCCTCTTTGTTCAGTAGGGTCAGGAATTCTTCTCTGGAGATCGGAGGGATTTGGTCAAGTGAGAAGGGATTTTTACAAGTTACGGGAAGGGTGGGAGGGGAGATGGAGATGGGGATATTCTCCTTAATCAGGGTGATTTTGTCAATGAAAAATGAGTTCAGGGAGTAGCAAAGAGTTTGTGATGTGGCGGGTTTAGCCGTCACCCTATCAGGCTGTGCGAGTTCATTGACAATTGAGAAGATATCTTTAGCCTTGGTGGATGAGTTCATGATTTTTTGGGAGAAATAAGCAGATTTTGTTTGGAGCATGGACGCTTTATAGTTTCTTAACATGGCTACATAAGCCGCTCTCTCCTCAGGGGCGTAAGTACGCCGCCAGACGCGCTCTGCTTGTCTGAGCGCCAGTTTTTCCTTCTTTAGGTCATCGGAAAACCAGCGTTGAGCGTCATGGGGGTGCTTAATTCGAATCTTCTTCAGAGGGGCTAGCTACTTCTAGCCAGCGATCAAGGTTGGCGGCCTGAAGGGAGATAGGGGCCGGTTTGTTAGGGGAGGTGGCTATTAAAAATCCATGTTGGCCTGTTTCCAGTTCCTGGCTACAAAGTTGCCAGCCGGAGGCACCGAGGTGAAAGGCGTGTACGCCATAGTAAAGGAGATAAAAGCATGGTCGGACCACGTGCATGGGGAGACTAGAGGGGGTGAGATTTCAATATTCGAGGTCCAGATCTGATCCAAAATGTACCCCTTGGTATGAGTGGCCATGTGCACATGTTGAGTGAAGTTCATGCCTAATAGAAGGTCTGTGAACTCGACCGAGGTGGCGCTCTCGTGGGAATCGGAAGGCCAATAATTAAAATCGCCAAGAATGATGATCCTTCCATGATTTATGGCTAGCTGAGAGGTGAGTTCCCCAAAGAGTTGAGGGAACAGGGGCATATGGTCGGGGGGTTGATATAAAAGAGCGCAGATAAAAGAAAATCTGGGAGAGTCACATTTTATAATGAGGCTGCCAACGTGAGGAGGGCTGTTAATCTGTAGGGAGGTGAATTTATGTTTATGCAGGATAAAGGCCGCTACACCACCGCCAGATTTACCCGGTGCCCTATTTGCATAAAGGATATAATAGCCGGTAGGTATTGCTGCCAGGATATCTGGATTAGAGTCGACAGTTAGCCAGGTTTCAGACAGAAGTAAGATATCGGGTTTATCGGCCTCAAGCAGTTTAAAAATTTCAAGCTGATGCTGTACCAGGGAGCGCGTGTTTAGGTAAATAATGGCCAAGGGGCTTCTTGCCTTAGTAGGAGAGGTAATAGGGGCCGGTTGTTCATTATGCGAGGTTGAAGGTCCGGGCCTCGTGTCCTGAGAGGGGTACTCAAGGTATGGGCCACTAGGATGCAAAATCTCTTCTTTGTTCATGGCTAGCTAGACGTTGGGGCTGATATTCTAGTTTCCCTGTAATTTGTGAAGTTCACGTGAGGTGTAGGAGATCAGATGGGCATTATGGCTGGCCCCTGGTCCCGACCGGGCGCAGACGGGCTTGCCTTTGGCGCGCCTTCGGCCTGCCGCCGGCGCGCCCGCTGCGCGGTCTTGGCATGGGTTGAATAAATACCCCAGGGGGGAGGGGTCAGGAGGGGGCATGTCTCGCTCCCCCCGGCCCGCCCTCCAATCAAACAGCAATCAGCTGCGGTGGACCAGGGTCCGAGCGGGAGGCGTGCGGCGTGATCAGGGGAATGGAGACTTGGTTACAGCAGGTATTTCCCAGTTTTAAAATCAAAGGGCAAGTTTAAAATGTAAAGATAAACACACACGCGGACAACACAAGAATACGGCCACCACAATCAGCGCACAATGCTTCTGCAGCGCGTCGCGACGGCTATGGACCTTATGTAGGATTGCTAGGAGACCGCGTCAGGAAGGGGCGTGTCTCGCTCTCCCCGGTCCGCCCTCCTCTCAAACAGCAATCAGCTGCGGTGGACCGGGGTCGGAGCGGGAGGCGTGCGGCGTGATCAGGGGAATGAAAATGCGCAATGCGCAGAGCCTATTGGGAATATAGGAAATACAGTACATGGCGCCCAACGTTTGGTAAGGCACTAATTTAACGGTAGATACTAAAGTAACTCAGTCGTGCTTTTCTCAGAGACCCCTTTTTCCCGTAAAATACTCCAATAGACGTCTGGAGTGGGTAAAAGGATAATATCCGCCATAGCTGAGTAGGACGAAAAACTCCTATGTATTAGTGTTTGGTTTGTTCAACGTTGAAGGATACAGTGTTCCAAAATATTGTGCACCTCATCTTTGTTTCCTTGAAACCTGCTGTGCAAACTTTCAGTCAACAAAACCGACGAAAGTAATCCCGGGGCCGGCGAAGCTATATGCTGCATCGCCGTACAAGTTTTAAACTTTACAGGTTTCCAAGAAACTGAAGAGAATGCTATAAGCATTCCAGAAAATTTAAGAAAAGCCATCACTATAAAACTTATAGGAAATGGCCTAACAGCAAGAGCTGATAGGGTAGTTTTTGTGATAGAGGCACATGAATATCATCAGACAGAGGTATTCTATTCATGGATACTCTTCCCAGAAGCAGATCCAAGAACTAAAATGTTTCACTTCTACAAAGAAGATGAACCACCAGAGGTATACATTCCTTTCAAGGACATTAAAATTCCACTAACATACCAAGAGCATGCTCTCTGGTTCAAAGGCGCCCTAAAACATTTGTATCACATTACCAGGCTCGGTCCACTAGGTAGACCAGGAGCAACATGGACAGTATTAGCCAGCTATACACCACATCCTGCCATTAATGAAATGACAGAGGATGCAGAACTATTAACTTACTCAACTCAGAGAGCTAATCAAAATCTATAGACAATTGGTTCAATATGTCATGCGGAATCTTACAGTCCAACCGGCAATAAGGATTTCCCAACACACCCCTTATCAGGGAACTCAAATAAAATTACACCACAGACTCTACATTCAGTCGTTGGTAAATAACCTGCAAAACGAGAACAAATTACATTCTGGATAGCTCAAAAAATTACACAAATCGAGGCAGTATTTCCTGATAATACCCCTCATGAGAAACACATATTTCTAGCAATCTGTTTACCAACGGGGATCGCACCACACCTGTGACACTTGGGGTACAGTTTTTGGTGCAATCTACACAAAGACACATGGCGTTCCGTCTATGGCAGTAATACCAGACGCCCTGAAACAGATTCAAAATGAATACGGGGCAGAGCCTGCTTTGAATCTAGGTATGAAACTATTGAAAAATTTCAAACTGGTCTCAACAATAATATTAGCTAATATTAAAGGTGAAGCATCATCAGTGGCGATCCGCCAAAAGTTAAGGGAATTTGATGTAACTGAGCAACCACAAGAACTGGCCAGAATAATTGAAAAATCCTATGAAGAATTAGGCAGAGACAATCTGGGTGGGAAACGAGTTGAACTCCCACTGTCAGAAAGTCCTGAAAAGGTCTTTATTAAAAACACTCCTACTCCTCCTAAAAAGAAGTGGGAGAACACTAAACCAACTTCTAAAGAGAAGCGTTCTCAATCCTGAGGTAGGTCTCCTCAAAAGGAGCCCTCTGAAAGGAGGTATAACCTCAGGAACAGGGATAATTTGAGAAAACCTGATCAATATCAAGATACTGATACACATTCCTTTCGTACCTTACAGACTTCGTCACAGAAATCCGAAAGAAGAGGACGGTCAGAAAACAAGGAAGAACGCGTGAAGTCCAAAGACAATCAACACGTTCAGAAAAATAAGAAAACTCAAATCACCAAAAAGAAGGTAGCAGGTCTAAAAAGCAGACATGCCGAGGATCTTGAGGACACAACTCTAGAACGGGGAGGGGGCTCAAACGATGTTGGACAGCGCAGCAGAAGTCAACATAGCTCGCCAGAACCTGAAGGATCATCTGGAGACAGTGGACTTTAATGAGTACATCCAAGTTGAAACTGCAGATACCAGGGTTAGTGTCCCACATAAGTTATATGAAGCAACATTCCGGATGGAGGGGGACATAACAAGAAAAATAAGAGCACTCTTTTGGGAGTGACTCTCTCAGGGTTATGACATTCTTCTAGCTGAACAAGACTGACCACCTGAATTTGTCAGGGAGTGCCCTAATGGTGAAGAAATCATTATGCCAGCCTTCTCCAATCATATTCCAATTCATTTAAAATATACTTATGCCAGGAAATGGGCAGTAGCCCAGTCTCCTGCATTATACAAAAATCATGCAGGATGGGATGAGGATTCTCCTCACCATAAAATCCAATTGAAAACTCAACCAACTGCACAAAGGCAGTATCCAGTTAAGCAAGAAGCTAAAAAAACAGGTCAGGGAGATCTTAGATCAACTTGAATACCAAGGGGTGATTGAAACATGCGCCTTGTCCATGAACAATCCTTTGTTTCCTGTCTCCAAACCAGACAATACATATTGTCTAGTATTGGATTACATACATTTAAACTCTTGTTGCAAAACCTTTGCAGTACTAAATACACACAGTGCAGCACTAATGAATAACATTGTGCGTAAAAAATATAAAACCACATTATATATTTCTAACGGTTTCTTCTGTCAAAACATTGCACATGAAAGTGGGTATTTGACCGCTTTCTCAATTATGGGGACACAGCGTCAAGAATAGTCCTCGGTTATTTACAGCGAGAGTAACAGAGTTACTACAAACCTATGATGATGAAGCATTATCATATGACAATGACATCTATCTAACAGACAATGACTTGGACAGGCTCTTGAACAGGGTGAACACCATCATATAGGGTATACATTCAATTTTAAGAAATCGAGAATTGCCCATTTCAACATCCTTTTTCTTGTATATGAATTATCAAGTGAAGGCAAAAGCCTAGCAGCAAACTTTCTAGAGAAATGTGCACTGCTCCAACCTCCAAAAATGCTGAAAAATGTAGTCGAGTCTAGGTTTCCTGAAATTCGGAAGAACTTGCATTCTAAATTACGCAGGAAGGGTTAAACTAATCTACGAAATATTCAAACCGGATTTCAAAACGGTTAATTGGACTAAAAAACACACAGAAATTTTGAGTTCATTGTAAACCGACATGTTGGCAACAAAACATTTACAAACACGTGCAAAACAAACCTAGTGATCCGAATCATTCCAGGACGATGCGGATTCACATACTTAACCTTTAATGAAGGAAAAAAAGTACCACTAGCTTACAAATCACATTTGTACACACAAGCAGAAATAAAATTCACTTCAACAGAGAAAATTTTGACCGGTTTAAACGGCAGTAGTAAAAGAGAGCCCTTGCACAGGGTAACCGCATAATGGTCGTTACTCCTGTACCTGCCTTAGAAGCCGTGAGGAATGCGAGCTTTTCGAATGCAAAAGCTTTACATCCAAGATGGATACAATGGGTTAATTCTCTTGCTGCAACAGACGTTGAATACGTTTTTGACCCTTACTTGAAAACACAAGCATTTCTATAATACGAACAAGAATGTCCTCTGCCTACTGAAATTCTGCCTCTAGAGCAGTATGAATGTATCATTTATACTGACGAATCAGCCCAACCCGCTACGGGGGGTAAACAAGCTAATATTGCTGCGTGCGTGATCGTTAAAGGTTGCTGGCGAGATGGCAAATTTCGACCTATGGTCACTAAAACTCAATCTCTAGGCGATTGTACAGCTCAGCGAGCTGAACTACAAGTATTCAAGATGGCGCTTGAAAATACTGATTGCGAATTCCCCACACTCATAGTGTGCGATTCGTATTATTGTGTTCAATCTTACAATGAATACTTGCAAAACTGGATTCAAAACGATTACAAAGATGCAAAAGGTGGCACAATCAAGCATAAGTTGCTTTGGGAGCAAGTAGTTCAGTTAAGACAAGAACTACAAAAGGCTCACGTAATATATACACTGAGTCATCAACGTGATGGCGTTCACGTTACAGGGAATTCATTGGCTGATGAAGCCGCGAAGGCAGCTGTGCAAACGGCTTCCGTAGCTGCAATCACTCGTTCAAAAACGCAAATATATGGCGAAATATTGCTAGCTGTCAATGCTTCATGCAAAGGCAGCGGTGCAGTGTTACCTAATAAATTTCCACTCAATTGCTCATAAATAATTGATGCAAACTCCGTTCCTTTTGCTTAACTCCCTGGAGTGGGGGGTAGAGTGATTCCAAACAGGAAACGTAGAGTAGCTTTGATATACGAAGCACATTTGGGAGATGGTCTGATACATCGAGGGATCTCAAAAACAATATTAACTGTTAAAGAGACGTACTGGTGGCCAGGAATGAATGCTCACATTCGCATGTTTGTGATTAACTGCATAGGCTGCAATAGAGTTCGCAGCACAGAATACCGCCAGATACCAGACTGTAGCATAGCCAGCCCAGTAAAGACACCATTGTTAGACAGCATTAGACTTTCTACACGCAGACTTCCGAATGGACAAATGCGGTCCCACAACTATTAAGGCCAGATTAATTTGGATGTGGCCTCGGCGCATGGCTGACGCTCGAACTGTTATAAAAGATTTGCGAGTCTTTATCGGCACATATGCAGTTGGCACGCTACATTCTGACCAGGGTCCTGTGTTTAGCTCTTGAGCTTACAAGGAGGTCATGGCCAAATTGGGCGTTTCATTGCGGTACTCTAGTCCATACCATCCTGAGGGAAATTCGGTAGTGGAGTGAAACCGGGGCATAAAGCAATCTATAACAGCTAGGGTATTCGGCTCGGGTGACGGGTGGGTCAAACATCTAATAAGTGTCCATCGTAGTCTTAACAATCTGCCAAGAAGTTCTCTAGGAGGTATCACTCCATATGAAATTTTTGGTACCAGAATGATAATTTCGGATCTCGATTGTCAGACTTCAATGTTAGAACAAAAACCCTTTGATATCAAGGATCGTTTGGCTGTTTTTCAGGACTTAAATGAAATAAGGAAAAAACAAAGTAACGTACTCCTGAAGCCAACAACCACTGAAGAGAAACTGACCGTCCCAACAAGGGCTCTCTGGATTCCAAAGATTGGGGATCTAGTCAGAGAAAAGATTGCGGACAAGAAGGAATTTGTGCCTTCTTACAGACAACCAGTACCTGTCCTAGCCATCCACGGATCAAAAACAGTAATACTGCTGCCCCATGCAGGTAAAAAGGAGAACAGGGTTGTGTCCATCGACCTGGTCAAACCGCATCATGTGGCCGATCATAAGCAGTAGGCCAGCTGAACTCCAAAGCTGTAGCAGACTCCCTAATCAAGCTACTATCCAAGAGGTTCAAACTGAGAGACTCATCACCTTTGAAGAATCTGCAGTGCGAAGCAAAGGACTAAGCAACAAAACCATGGAATTTACCCCTCTTGAGACCAAAATAACAGTTCGTCAAGAAACGCATGTCGGCAATGAAATAGCATCTGACTATACATATGTAACAAGTGATCAAGTGGTTCCAGCGATTTCAACGAATCCTGAGGCAATCCCTACAATTGACAGAACTGCCTCTGGCTATTTCCTTAACTTTGATACGTTTTCCGAGGATCCCAGCGAGCCTGAAACAATGCCAGCTAAAAAAACTTTTAAAGAACAAGCAACAGAACTTTTTCATCACCTGGAAAAGACTTATCTGGTTTCACCATGGATTAAACTTTGGATTGTGTTCGGTGTACTTTTTCTTCTACTTTGGGTGACGCTTGTAATAACTTTGGGAATGCTGATAAATGGAAGATATGTTAACAAGCATTTGCAATGCAATAGGTCTCGCATTAGTAAAAGTTTGAGCTTTTGGCATTGCAAATAATAATGCAACACCAATAGCTGTAATATTCAGTAATGCGGGATCTAAGTATGCAACTATTGCACAAAATGCACACACAGATGACAGAATAGTGGGAGTTCGTATTTGGTAAACAAAACGTTGTAAGCTATAGAGACAGCACATTAAAAAAAATAAACATAATAGAGGGTCGGAGTGTTCTTAATTATTAAAGAGATTCGGAATGTCAATATGCCAAAGGCTTCACCATTTTACTAGTAGGAGCTCCCTTCACAAACAGTTACAGCAGTTCACAGTTAATTCAAAAAATATCCTCCATACCCTTTGGACAGTAGCAATTAAACATTTCTTATATAGACTATTAAATAAATACTTGACGTGAAAAACAGTCCTGCACACACCACCAACATTAATACTGCAGCTTCCGGAACACATACCAGAGAAATAGTACATTGCATATTGCACAACTACACGCTGGTAGTATGATTGGAGTTAGGAAGGCGCGGTTTCTAGGGGCAGTTATTGAGGCTATGGGGCAGAATCACCGAGGCAGGAAAAGCAGAGCGACTGGAGGTAGGAGGTAGCTGTTTCTAAGGTGGTGTTTGGGGGTAATAGGATAGAACCACTGGGGCAAAAAGGGCAATATCCCTGGAGTTACGAGGGCGTAGTTACTAGATGTGGTTATTGGAGGTAGGGGTTAGAATCACAGATGCGGGAAGGGCAGAGTTAGCGGAGGGACGAGGGAGCAGTAGGGGTGGTGATTACGGGTAATAGACCCCGAGGCATGAGTGTGCATGGGTGGGTTCAGGCATACCGAGCCCGTGCTAGAAGTAGGTTGTGGCAGGGCGTAGCTATAGCGGGTAGGGGTGGGTTGAGTGTTTTTGACAGGGCTACAGGCACCCGGGGAAGGAGTGGGCAGCGACACAAACACAGGGACAGTAGTAGATAGGGGGTGGAGGGGTACAGATATTGGTAGTGTTAAAGGGACACAGACACGAGGACAGGAACGGGCATGGTGTTAGGGGCACATACATAGGGCACAGCTGGGTATATGTTTATGTGGAGGGCTACAGGGACAGGCAGGGGGACAGGAGCGGATATGGGCACAGAGAGGAGCGGGCAGGGGCCCTGTACGCTCCCTCCCTTCCCCTATCCCTACTAAGGATTGTAGCATAAAACACCTTTGTCTCCTCCTTAATACGAGGTCGTTGCACCGACACACTCAAGAGATTTTTGATCTCCTCTCGACGACCAGTCCTACCTGTTTGATGCTCACGGAGACATGGCTCAATGATTCCTCCCATCCGGACATTGCGGCAGCCATCCCCAGTGACTATACCATCCATCGACAGGATAGAGACAAGGGCAGGGGGGGAGGAGTGGCCCTGGTTGTGAAAAAATCTCTTCCGTGCACGGTCACGCATGCACATACCATCGCAGGGGCTGACTCCTTAGCCTTTACCATCTCCCTATCGCCGCAACAAGCGCTGAAGGGTCTGATTGTTTACAGACCTCCTGGCCCAGTGGGATCCTTTTTTGATGATCTCCAGCAGGCTATGTCGGTCCTTGTCCTTAGATCGGAGCGGTGTATATTGGCGGGAGATTTTAACTTTCACATGGACGACCACCAAGATCAGGACGCCATCAAATTGCTGGATATTGCATCCACCTTAGGCCTTTCCCCCTATCTCTCTGGTCCGACCCATGACAAAGGCCACACACTTGATCAGGTTTTTTCCACCTCACCTATTATGGCTGTAACACTTCTGCCAGTCGTATGGTCTGATCATTATCTTGCCCATTTCGAAATACCATCTATTACGACTTCTCCGGCTAGTGCCATGAGGCAGCAGGGTAGCAGCTATAGGGCACTCCATCGGGTGACTCCGGATCTGCTTACGCAGGCTCTGGTAGATCACCCCATGTCTTGTACGGGCGACTTGGAGAAAGATCTGGAGAGCCTGCAATCCTGGCTTATTGCCAGATTAAATGAGCTCGCTCCTTTACAGTCGCCCAGGTCTGCTGCCCAACGGGTTTCTGCCCCCTGGTTCACGGAGGAACTGGCCCATGCCCGTAGGCAATGTAAAGTTGCAGAGCGGGCTTGGAGAGCCCAGTATGAACCTGAGGCTAAACAACGGTATAAAATCATGATGAAGTCATATCATGATTTAATTCTTCAGGGCAAGAAATGTTACTTTGCCAAAAGGATTGAAGACGCGGCTAACTCCTGTAAGGAGATCTTTTCAATTGTGCGTGAATTCACCAGCCCCCGGTCAATCTCTACTCAGGACGCTCCGGCGGAGTCCTGGGCCAACACTATTGCTGATTTTTTTCGCCACCAAAATCAGGCAAATCCAGGATTCTTTCCCTTTGAGATCTATAGATGACCTGTCTACTATGCCGACTGAGACAGCTCTCCTGTCGTCTTCTGGCCCTGTTTTGCTAGACTTTCCTCCCCTTCCGGTTGCCGCATCCTTAGCCTTGATGAGGAACCTTAAATCGGGCTCACCGTTAGATCCTTGCCCAGCAAAATTCTTAGCGAGAATGGCAGACGCCGTTAACCCCATAGCTAATCCCATCAATAATCTCTCCCTGAGTCCGGGATTTCTGCCCCAGGCCTGGAAGCAGGCCATGGTCATCCCCCTCATCAAAAAGCCTAATCTTGACCCTGAGGTGCCTTCCAACTATAGGCCAATCTCGCTCCTTCCAGCACTGACCAAGATCCTGGAGAAACACGTGCATAGCGTGCTTTCTAACTTCCTGGAGTCTAATGAGTTACTTCATGAATCCCAATCGGGCTTTCGTTCCAACTTAAGCACCGAGACGGCGCTCCTGGAAGTTTCTGAGATCGTTAAGGAGGAGCTGGATACCGGAGGCAGGGTGATGTTAGTCATGCTAGACTTGTCGGCGGCGTTTGACACCGTCCCCCATGAGGATCTCCTCACTAGACTTCATGACATCGGTCTAGGGGGGACGGTGCTTAACTGGTTTTGTTCCTTTCTTGCCAACCGCCGACAGACGGTCTGGGTCCCACCTGGGTCCGCCGAGATGCCGCCATTGGGAGTCGGAGTGCCTCAGGGCTCTGTACTGAGCCCCACTCTATTTAACATCCTTATGACCCCTCTGGCGACACTGGCGGAGTCCTATGGGGCCCGGATCGTCTCTTATGCTGACGACACCCAGCTTCTGTTTACCTGCCGTAAGAGCGAAGAGTTCGATGGAGAAAGGATCCGCGAGTGCCTTGGGGCTGTTTTTAACTGGTTTCATCATAACAGCCTCAAGTGCAACTCAGACAAATCCGAAATACTATTCTTCGGATGCCCATCGGAACCAGATTGGCATGGATGGTGGCCTGCTGACATGTTCCCTCCCACTCAGTCCTCTAAGTGGGCTAAGAACCTGGGAGTTAAAATTGACAACGAGCTTTCGCTCAAATCCCAGGTTTCGACTCTTACGGGAACATGCTTTGGGATCCTCAGAATGCTACGCAAGTTCTTTCCCCTTCTCTCGGAGGAACATCGGAGGATCACTGTTCAGGCACTTATAGGATCCAGATTGGACTATACAAATGTCCTATATCTGGGTCTGCCAGAATATCTCCTCCAGCGTCTGCAGGTTACCCAGAATGCTGCCGCTCGTGCAATTTTTGGCCTGCACCGTCGCACCAGCGCCTCTAACCTCCTTGTATCCCTCCACTGGCTTCCGGTGCGGAAGAGGATACTGTTCAAGGCCATGACCCTTGCCCATAAGGCCTTGCATGGCAATGGTGCTAAATATCTTCAGAAGAGGTTGGATTTCTACCGACCTACACGATCCCTCAGGTCAGAAACATTGGCTCTGGCTCGGGTACCACGTATCAAAAGGGCTCGGCTAGGCGGCCGGTCCTTTAGATTCCTTGCTCCTCAGCTATGGAATTCCTTACCGGTGTCTCTGCGGAATACCGCGAACCTGCTTGTCTTCAGGAAAGACTTAAAAACTTGGCTGTTTTCTGGATAGTCCGTCCCCTCTTTCAGGCCCCTGTTCTTTTACTGTTATGTTTTGTAGCTTTTCTATTGGTCTGGAGCACAAAGCGCCGGGACACTCCTTTGGAGTAGCCGTTGCGCTATAAAAGTCCCATTTTAACATAACATAACATAACATAACAGAGAGGAGCGGGCAGGGGTACAGACATGAGCTGAAACACGAGGATAAGAGCGGACAGGATTATAGACACGAGGAGAAGGATGGGCAGTGAGTTAGGGGCACATTGACATGGGGAAGGTGGGTATGGGGTAGCAAATGGCAGCCCCTGGTGGCATGTTCACAGCATAAGAAGCAAGCAGTCGAGAAGAGAAGTAGCGCTGCGGTACTCACCAGGTTCTTGGGGGTGCTGAGGCGCTTCAGCTGGTCCAGGGGCAGCAGCTGGTTGGAATCTTCTGCTACATGGCGGCAGGATGATAATGGCGAGTTGCCAATGCTTGTGAGGCTGCTGCAGTAGTGTTACTAGCACCGTGCGGGCAATTTATCAATGAAAGTGGTAGGCATCGAAAGGCAACGAGGGAAGGAGCGCATGTAGAGCATGCAGTGCATAAAACCAAGGAACATCGCTCAGCAGCAGAATTCGGAAGAAAAGCGTGCAGTTTTATTTTACAGTGAAGACAGGGTTTATTATTAATCTAGCACAACAGTGCTCAAAGGACTCCCATAATTACGGCACTAACTGCTGATTAGATATAACACATTTAGATCTGCAGCTTCAGTGGTCGGGATTTTTCCTGTAGAATGCGTCAATTTTTTACTACAGAATGTTTACAGCGTAAAACAGGCTGCTTGGTTCCTTAGTTACACCAAGCGCTACAGCCTCACCACCAATCAGACAGCCGGATACATATTCCAGTGTCCATTTTAGTTGTGCTTATGTCGCTGCCTGGGATAGGTTTAGGTACTTGTGAGAGGGCGGGCGGCAGAGATCTTCTCCGTTGTTTATTCGCTTTGAGCCTTTAGAGCCTGGCTTGGGATTGGCTAGATGCATCTCTGCAGGTTGTTCATTTGCTCAAGGGTCCCACGCACTAGCACGGGGTCTATTACTGCATCTCCTTGCCGCAGTGGGCGGTTACCGATGCTCGCTCTTTGAACGCGCATGCCCGGGCCTGCAAGCCTCGGTAGACCCGCCCTTGCGCTACAGGCAGCCGGAGCGCACTTTTAACCGTGTACGTTTAGCCGCGTGAACCCATGCGGCCAGTGGGCACACAGTCCAAGCTCCGCCCGCAATGCCTTACCTGACGCCATCCGCTGCCGTTCAGGAGGATCTTCCCCCCGCAGACCGGGTGAGTGGGGGATTCTCAATTTGTGCCGATGAAGGCACAATATCAATGTTTATTTCTTGATCAAATTTGTTTTTATTGGCAGCAACATAGTACATCACGGTGACAGGACAAATGCAATCTCCCAAACCTTGTATGCCCCACCCAGGGCTCCCGGCATGGGGCACCAAAATCGTAGGGCCTCGGGCCTTGTGTCCATGTATGCAGTGGAAGCCATTTTCAAGCAACAAGATACACCAACGAACCCCCCTCCTCAACCCCCCACCCGTAACCCCTTTCATCTCAACAACAGTGTACCCCGTCCTGCCCCCCCTCTCTCCACCCACCCTCCCCGGTGTGTTCTGCCGAGACTTTATCAGGGAATCACCTGGGCTTTCATCGTTTTTTCGTCTTTCCTTGAGCTTCTTGAGGTTTGTGGAACTCATCAACTAGCCTGAGAACTTTGAGATATTTGGGGCATGTCAGCTTGTGGAATTCAGTGGTGAGTAGTGCAATCAAGGGACACCATATCTCCCGGAACGTGTCCGTGGCTTGTGTGAGAGAGGCCTGTATGCGCTCCATCCCCATTATAAACCAAATTTTGTGGAGCCATCCCGTGTGAGAGGGTTTTGCGCGAGTTGCCCCACAGTGAGAGGATGTGTTGTGTCGCTGCGCCCATTGCTAGCCCCATCTGCTTCCCCCGGATTGATTTGAGTGGAAAAGTCAATTTGTTAGGCAGACCTAAAATCGTGTATGCCGGGAAGCGTGGGATCTCCGTTTCAAAGTGCAAATCTATATCCCTCAGTACCACCTCCCAGTAATCTTGCACCTCTGGGCATTCCCACAACAGATGGATCATGGTCCCAGTCTGCCCGCACCCCCTCCAGCACTTGGGGTCTCGCCTAGTGTTGCTCTGGTGGAGGCGTTCTGGAGTTAGGTGCCAGAAACAAGCCACTTTGACCGCGGCCTCCCTACTCGCCATGTTCCTAGCCGTGTGATGGGCCCTGAAGAATATATCGTGCCATTCCTTGTCCGAGAGTGTCCGCCCTAGCTCTTTCTACCACCTTTTCTGCCCCGCTGACCTAGCTGCCGGCGCTGGTGGGGTCAATAATTTGTAGAGTTCAGTGATCGCCCTCTTATCGTCTGATTTGGACAAAAGCCACTTCTCAAAGAGTGTGAGGAAGCGGCCCACCTGCGGGGCGACATCTTTGTGAGTGAGCCAGTGTCATAGTTGAAAATATTGGAAGTTGTGCGGGCGTTCTATCCCGTAACTCTCCCTGAGAGCCTCTAACGTCATAAAGCCCTGCCTGTCAAACAAGTGTCCTGCCGAGCTACATTCTGTGGACCGCCACTGAGGAAAGGCGCCAGGGGCTGTCCCGGGGACGAACGCCGGATTATCGAAAAGGGGCGTCATCGGCGACGGAAAGGAGGTGAGGTGTCTAGTTGTTGCTACCGCGTCCCACACTTGTAAGAGTGTTCTGGTGATGGGGGATTTCTTGATATATGCCGGTCTGTCGCGTTGTGCCAGGAATGGGACTCGCCAGAGTGGCATACCCGCCATTGCCCTATCTTGAAAGAGCCACCTTTTCTCCGAGGACCACTCCAAAAGGTATCGCAGCTGGGTTGCTTGGAAGTAACAATGTAGGTCAGGGACCCCCAGCCCCCCTTCGGCTTGCGACCGTGAGATGAGATTGCGCCGCATTCTAGGGCGTTTCCTGGCCCAGACATACTGCTGTATGGCGTCTGGCAGTTTTTTAATCATGCCCAGTGGGGGAGTGACCGGGATGGTCTGAAACAGGTATAGCACCCTCGGCAGCACAGACATCGTGACGGTGGCCACACGGCCTAGCTGACAACGGTTGGTGTCGCCATCGGAGGAGATCTCCTTGAATGCGGTGAAAGAGCTTGGTATAGTTACTTTCCACCGTTTGGGCTGTCGAGGGAGACTGGTCTATTCCTAAATATGGTAGTTCCAGACGTTCTTGTAGCCCTCCGATCCGGAGCGAACCTCTATGAGGCTGTCGCGCATTGGACCCCAGCGGTAGGATCACGGATTTCTGGATATTCATCTTAAAGCCCGAAACCTTCCCAAACTGCTCCATTTCTTGCAGAAATGCTGGGATCGAGACCCTCGGGTTCTCAACAGCGACCAGAATGTTGTCTGCGTACAGGCTGATGGTCTGTTCCTCGCCCCCGAAGGTGATACCCTTGATGTTCTGGTTATCTCGCACGCGTTGGGCAAACGGTTCCATGTAAAGGGCGAATAACATCGGCGAAAGAGGGCAGCCTTGCCGCGTGCCTCGTCGGATGTCCAGTGGCTTGGAACCTGTCCCATTCACCCTAATAGTTTCACGGGGGGTCGCGTAACAGCTTGCCACCCAGGCTCTGAATCTCTCCCCAAGCCCGAATCTCGACAGTGTCCTATCGAGGTGAATCCAGTCCACTCTGTCAAACGCTTTTTCAGAGTCGACTGACAGTAGGGCAGCATCCGAATCGTTGTAGTGGGCTTTATCGATCACGTGCAGCAGGCGTTTGGTGTTGTATGCGCATTGACGGGAGGGTATAAAACCCGCCTGGTCTGGTTCAATTATGCCTGGGAGACATGGCCCCAGCCTTGCAGCTAAGATTCCGGTAAAAAGCTTCAGATCAATATTCAGAAGCGATATTGGCCGGTATGCCGCGCATTTAGAGGTGTCTTTTCCGGGTTTTGGCAGGACGATTATGTCTGCCTCGAGCATCTCTTGTGGGATCGAGCCAGGGCCTCGATATGAGTTGAAGAGTTTCGTTAACACCGGGGCCAGAAGTTGGCAAAAGGCTTTGAAAAGCCCGCGGAGAACCCATCCGGGCCTGGCGTCTTGAGTGGTTTAAGGCGCGCAATAGCAGAGACCACCTCATCCAAGCGAATGGGAGCGTCCAGCGCCTCGGAATTCGCACCATTCAGTGCGGTTACGTTGGCTTCATTCAAATACTCTGTCCCGACCTCCTCCTCCGTGGTCGGATCGGCCTCGTAGAGCTTGGCGTAAAATGCCCTGAAAGCCTTGGCTATGCGCTCATCTTCGCAATGCTCACTTTCGTCTTCCTCGCGTATGACTTGCACCTTGGCCTTGACTGTTTGCGCTTTGAGTTTGCTGGCCAGCAGGCAACCGGTCCTATCTCTCCCCACATAATAAGTGTGCTTGAGGCGTAGCGCCGCATTTTCTACCTTGTCCAAGTCGAGACTTACAAGTTGCGCTCTAGCAGCCTTCAGTTGGCGCCATATCCTGGGGGCCCCCGTCTGACAATGCACTCGCTCTAGTTCCAGTACCTGTGCGGTTAGCTCCTGGCGTCTTTCTTTTCTTTCCTTCTTATCTGCGGCCGAAATCGCCATCAGTTCCCCTCTGACCACTGCCTTGAGTGCCCCCCATACCGCGGGCATGGTTACCTCACCTGTGTCATTCCTGCTAAGGTAGTCCGATATATTCTGGGAGAGTTGCTGCGCGACCCCCTTTCGTGTGAGCAGGGACTCCCTGAGCCGCCACCTACCTTTGTGTGAGTGGATGCTGTGTTGCAGGTGTAGTAGTATTGCGTTGTGATCGGAAAGGGCCGCAGGGGTGACCTACACATCCTTTACCATTCGGGCCATATCTGCCGACTTAAGGAAGTGATCTATCCTGGCATAAGTTCGATGTACATGTGAGTAAAAGGTGTACCCCGGAGCTGTATGATGTACCTCCCTCCAAGCATCCCGGAAGCCTCTGCTGGCGAGCCAACGCTTCCCCTCTGTAGAGCGAGCACCGGAGTCGCCAAATCTGTGCCCTGACCTGTCTAACACATTGTCCATCACCAGATTTAGGTCCCCTCCCACCAGTGTATACTTTGCCGCTGCCCCCAGAACCTCCGACAACGCCCCCGTGAGAAATGATTCTTGCTTAGTGTTGGGCGCGTAAATGGATCCCACTGTAAACTCCACATTACCAATGCTAACAGTGTGCGCGAGCAGTCTACCCTTGATTTCTGCCACCTTGTCTCTTACCTGGCCCTTGAAGTACTTAGCGAACAAAATGGCTACCCCTGCTTTCTTCTCCATAGTGGAGGAGTAGAGTTGCGTCGGGAAGGCCCTGGAGCGCATACGATGCCAGTCCTTTGCCAGCAAATGTGTCTCCTGTAGGAGGCAAATTGCCGCGCCGGAGTTCTCTAAGTATGAGAGCACCGCCCGCCGTTTAATTGGGTTGTTGAGGCCCTTAACGTTTAGAGTTAGGACCTGCAAAGTATCAGACGCCATACGGGAGATTAGGCCCTATCCTGCTATCACCTTGCCTGCGCCTGATGCGCCCTCGGGCTCTTGTGTCTATCGCTACAAACCTCTGTACAGAGCCCCCCCGGGTCCCTGCCTTTCTTGCCTCCCTGGAACGAACACCCCGGATCCCCCCCCCTTCAGAACTCCCCAAACACCAACTGCCCCCCCCTCGAGATCCCCCCCAACCACCCCCTCCCACCCTCTCTTCCCCGAACCCAACTCCCAGTCCCCAACTGGCGAACATTGTCCCAGGCCTATACAACAATAGTTCAGGCCTGTGGTAAAGTGTCAATGGAAGGGAATGTGTGGCAATGGCGGCCTCGAGGCCCCCCGTCCCGCCCCCCCAATGTGGTGCTGTGAAAGATCACGGGCATAGTCCTGGTCCCTCTATGCGGTTCCTGTGTCCTTAGCGACTTCCTGAATTGCTGCCTCGTGGCCCTGCGCCACCGTATCTGGGTCTGGTTTGAATCCTTTCCTGGCCGCGCGACGTCGCCTCACTTTCTGCCTACCGTCCCTGGACTTTTGCGACATCGTGGATCTTGGTTCCTTGTCATCATCGGACTCGTCGCCTTCCGGTTGGATACCCAGCAGAGAGCAAGTGTCTTTCAGTGACCGCAACTGGTGGAGGGAGCCGTTCCATTTAAATATAAGTCTGAATGGGTGGCCCCAGGAGTAGGGGACCCCTTTGTCTCGCAGGAAGGTAGTGGCCACTCTAAATGCTCGTCGTTTCTGTAGGGTGATTGCGGAGAGGTCTTGGAAGAGCTCCACTGTGTGACCCTTGAAGTTGATAGGTTGCGCCTTCCTCGCCGCTTGCAAGATGCGTTCTTTGAGAGGGTAGTCCGGTAAAAATGCCAGTATGTCCGGAGGGGGAGCAGGCGCTCTGCGAGGGAGGCCCACCCTATGGGCCCTGTCGATGCGAATCACCAAGTCCTCATCCTCCTGCAGAATTTCCCTAAACAGCTCCTGTAGGTATAGCGTGATGTCGTCCCCCTCCGCCTTAGATGGCACATTTCGAACCCTAATGTTATTGCGTCTCGAGCGGTTCTCAAGGTCTTCGGTGTGAGACTGCAGGTCTGTCTGCTGATTGTGCAATCTGAGGATTTCTTGTCTCAAAATGTCCACCTCCTCGTCTCTAGCGTGGCAGGAGGTCTCTACTGCCTCCACTCGTTCTCCGAGCTCGTCAACATCCTTACGCAGCTCCTTGTAATTTCCCGCCATGTCCTGCCTGAGGAAGTGGATGTCCTCCTTCAGGGAGGTAAAGAGAGACTCCATAAAGGATTTCGTAGCAGGGGCATCCCCCCCTTCGCGGTCTTTCTCCTTGGGCGGCATGGATGTTGTCGGTTTGTCCGGGCTCTTTTCCCCTTTCGCTGCGCCTTTGGACAACATGTTGTGGATTGTGCGTGTCCCTCTGCGAGCACTTGAGGACATCGTCTCTGGTCTCTGCGCGCCATGCACTCCACTACCTCGTGCTCCGTATGCGACCGGTCGTTGCCGGCTCTCCCGTCAGCACCTCTGTGTAGCAACCGAGGGGTCCGCTCTCGGCGTGGTCCCCCGCAGCTCTGCCCGGTGTGCCCGCGTGGGTCTTCCCGAGCCCAGGCCACGCTTTCACCGTCCGCGGCGTCACACAATGTCCGTTCCCTGAAAGGCGACCCCACTTTACAATCCGGCGCCTCTTCTTGCCGGGGGCCCGGCTTATCGCCCCCCTCTGTGTGAAAGGGAAGGGTCCGCTTCCCCGGTCTCAGGCCGTTGTGGGCGGGCTCGCGCTGGGCCTCTTGTAGTGCTTGGGCCTGTTCCTAACCCTTCTCCCGGCCTGGCCCTCTCAGTCCTCCGCCGGGGGCCCGGTCACTGCCCCCGAGAGCCGCCCCGTGGGCAGATGGTCTGCCCTCACAGTGCCGGTGGTGTCGCTGCTGTGGGCCTGCCGCCCCAGGCCTCGGATCAACTTCAGTCCTTGACGCTCTGCTCCGTGACCGCCGCGTCCGCCGGGTGCCCGAATTCCCGCCCCCCAAGCTCCTGAGGCCGTTCTCCCTGCTGCTGACACCGCTCTTCCTGCGCCGTTGCCGCCCAGTCCTTGCTGCCTCTTGAGGATCGGGCCGCTCCCGCAGGGGCTGCGCGTCGCTGTGTAGGCCGAAGCCGGGGCCTCGATTTAGCCCACCGCCGAAAGGCTCTTCCGTCACTCGCCCGGGCTCGGCGGCACAGCCCCGGCCTCGCGCTCCGCCGCTGTCCTCCTCACCTCACTCGACGTCGCTGCGGGGTCTCCGTCGAATCCGGTGCTCTGGGCCCTCCCCTGGGCCGTCGCGCTCCGCCGACTGGGCCATAGCCGGGGTCTCCCGTTGCGCCCCCTGCGGCCCGGCGTCTCGCCGTCTCGCCTCACGGCAGGGTCACGCCGCCGCTTGCCGTGTGGGGGTCCGCGCTGTTCCAGGCCGCCTTACTCGTATCCTGGCTGAAGGTCCCCCAGTCGGCCTTGACAGCGTCTTCGCTTCCGCTGCTGGCACACCCACGCTCGGCCTCCGGCCACTAGGCCCCCCCCCGGATCTCCGCCGCGGTGCCGGCCCGCGTCCCGTGCCCAGTCCCGGACACGCCGATGCTGGCTTCTCGCAGCTCCCTAGGTGCCTCCACTCGGCTCCCCACTGGCTGCACCACCGGTGCGATTAGCGGGAGGCAGGGAAGCCTGTGAAAACTTTGCTGTGAGGGGGATCGGGCGAGGAGCCTCCGGCAAACACGTCTCCTCAGGCCGCCATCTTGGCCACGCCCCCCAATGTTTATTTCTTGAGCGGACCCGCCATTGCGGGCCGCTCCAACGATGGGACGAAAGTGAAACTGCATGCTGGATTGCCTGCGGGACAGGAGATGTGCGCGTGCCTGTACGTGCACGTCCACAGACCCCTATCGCCCCGCGTGTCCCGGTCTGTACCACTTGAGAGGCAAGTCGCTGACAATAAGTCTCGCTGGTGACAGCGCTTCTCGCTGCATCGCCAGGTGTGAGGCCTAAAAAGGACACAGCAAGTAAGAATATCAACTTACTCCTCAAGCCACACATATCAGCTCATCGTGAACAAAGAGACTTGTCATCAGTGAACATCACAGCCGTTCCTATACCCGGTGGTATAGCTTTGGACAGAACTGATTATGACATTTTTGCCTCATAGGAGCTGTTGAAGATTCCACACCAGTTCAAGATTTCCTTGAATGACTTTGTTTCATCTAGTACCTCTTCTGATGATTGGGACTTTAAGACTGTTAATAATATGATGTCAGATTTAGAAATGTCTGCAAAATTCACAAATCATGAATATGTAGAAGGTTCATCAGATTATGAGCAAATGTACTGTTATAATCACTATGGTCATCATTTCTTGCACAAATATGCAAATCCTAGAAATGTACTAAATTATAACCAATGGGAACATTGTCCTACGCCACCAAAGGGTAGCTCAAAAACATTTTATGGCAAATTTCCATACTTTTCAGGTTTTAATGTTTCAAATCCAGAATCATTTTACTTTAAAAATGTTAATCGGACAGGAATGAAAAGTATGTTGACAAATATCAAGCAAATTTATTCTGCGGCCTTTTATGCTCAGCTGTCTACGCTAGGTTTCAACTTTTGGAAGGACAACATTGAGACAAAAACTGTCTGGGGCACAAAAGACTGGCAGGTACAGGGATTAATTAGAAGCTTTATTTAGAGCCTGCATCATCCCAGAGCAAATAATGTTTTTGAATGACACTGTCCAACAGACATCTTGTCTTGGGTTAGCCAAGATCAAGGAGTTAAACAAACCGTCCATACCTACACCTGATAGTAATAACACTTCAGAGGGGGAGGTTGACGTACATACTATTTTGCTTCATAATAGAACAGATCCTGATTGGAATAAATGGTTAATCTGGCCCACAGACACAAACAACTGTCAAGATAGATTCCTGAACAAGACAGAAGGGTTCACATTCACTAGGCCAGATCCAGGATATGTCCAGAGACAGCATCCAGGAATAGTAACATCATACAGTGTAGGGAAACTGTGCCTTGAGTGGCTACACAAATCTACACTAAAGGAAGTAAAACAACACTTATCTTTACTTAAAGATGGCGCTGATCTGAGGGACTTCTTACAAGGACCGACTAAACCGCGTCATAAACGTTTTATATATGCCGGTATCTATGCATTGTATAATGAAGCATGGAAGATTACGCAATCAGAGACTGCAGAACGAATACGAGAAATAGATGGTATTAATTTAGAGAAATCGGTCTCTGTAGTTGACAATGGGTTAACGACTCTGTCGTCCAAGATATATTCTTTGGACAGCATAGTATTCTCTGCCATAGACATAATGGAACAGGACTTGGTCATGTTGCAACATGGTCAGTCGCAACTACGTTCTATAATGCGATTAGGCTGCACGTTACAAAATCTTCGTTCAGGCTATGTGCCTTGGCGTTTAATCAACACCACGTCACTGTTTTCAGAATTCAATCTCCCTGATAAACAGATCAAACTGGCACAGAGGGGAGCAGACTATACGGTGCTGAGCTTTGAAAAACTGGAAAGATTGCCATTTACAGTTGCTGAAAAACGAGCCATTGAATGGATAATACACAGTACAATCACTCTGCCTGGTACAATTTTCCATTTTCAGTATTGCTTAAAACATATACCAGCAGGCACATATGAAAGGTTGGGTAAAGAATACATCAAGACATCCTGGGAATTACCATATACACACAAATGTTGGGGTGGGGGGAAAGAAGTGTTTCTTAGTGGTAAAAATTGTGAAAACGCACTAAGCGATTCTCTCCTTTGTCAGGGTATTAATTTACACGGGAACCTGTAATGGTTCTTCTAACAACTAATCCTGCAAGGTTCACCAGCTGCAGTGATTGATCCAATTTTTGGACAACTTTCTAATGGAAGTTACCTCATGTTGAATGATCACAGCTGCTGTGGCATGTTGCCTTTTTTATCCTATCTCGTAACTGTGTCAGCCAGGGTCACTTGCTGTATGCAAGTATTGTTTCCAAAAACCAAGACAGACCGGGAGTCGCCGTTATGGCCTTCACTGAACATCTCTTCTATACGAATTGATACTTTAAGCAGAATGAAAGCCATTCTTTTTCAGAAAACTGTGCCACTGACCTCGGCCAAAGAGACCTATGATCTGCAAGTTGCAAGGACTTCTGCAGAGATACATGCCCTCTTAACTATAAATTGCCCTATACATTTCTCGGAAATGTTAATTGGATCTTAAACATGTCTGATACGAGTGGTATTGTACATGTATTTAAGACAGTTTTTTCGGGACTGTTAGCACCTTTTTGAAGCAGTCCTAGGCATATTTCCAAACTTCGTTCACTCTGTGTTTGGAGGACTGCCTCTCGTTTTGGGACTCGCAGCAGGGATACTATTTTTGCTCCTACTGCTCTAATAAGCCAAGCCAAATCACCAGCGATACCCAGTTCACTGTGAAGAACACTCTGCTGGCGATGAAGTGTCATGAGCATTTAGTCCAAATTTTGGGATTACCTTGTTTAAGAGAATTGAATACCACATGGTTTATGTCATTCAGACCAATCTGGCAAGATTGCATCTTACCTGTTCTACAATGCCTGCTATGCAGAGAAGAATGCGTGTTAGACATCCGTCTTACACTCCCATCAGTCATGCCAACAGATGTTGATACTTTGATGGACCCGGTAAAGGCCCATGCGCAATGTTGTCCCCAGCGACTACCAATTCTGATGACTGCATTCGTTGAGATCTCACAGAAGCAACAAGCTACAGCTGAGATACGAGAGGAAAGAGGCACACTGGTACCATCCAATTCGAACATTACTAATGCGACCAACGCTGACAGCGATGCTTCACATCTATGTGCGGTTGATGTTCATAACGAGGTAATCCAACTCTCACCTACAATGGTAGACTAATTCTTCACAGACTTAGAAACTTGATGTTTTCCCCAAACAATAACAATGACTTTTGATTTGGCACGCTGTGTTCTGAGAGACTCTGATTTCGACCTTCATTTTTCAAAACAAAGTTCTAACTTTGGAACTCTTTTTCCTATGATTAATTTTTGTTTTCCAAATTTGTATTTTATCTTTTTTGGCACAAAGTAATCTGCTTAAACTTGAACTATTCATAGAGAACTAGAATTCTTTGAAAATACTTCCAGAGACAATATTTGACCTTGTCCATATTCAACCAGTTTATATAATCTACTATGAAATGGTCTCTGCTTTTTCTTCTGTATTTAAGAGCCATTTCATTAATGTATTTTCGTGATTCATTCGGATAGCATTTTCAAAATGTCAAACTATATGCTTTGAAACATTGCTTTAAATGCGTACAGCACAAATGCTCTTTTCGTGTACAACCAGTACCAATGCATTTTTTTATGTATTTTGGGTGGGTTTCTAACACATCATGTTTAGATATGTTTTTAAGAGTTTAGAGCTTAGTAATGTAGTACATATGAAAGTGGAGTGGGAGTTGTGTGGCATTTTAGGCTCAGAGTGAATTTTCCCAATTCATGCCCTTATATGGGTACAATTCACATTGCCCTTATATAGGCATAGAAATCAAGCCCTTATTTAGGCATAGCCCATGCTACCCAAATACAGGCATGGCTCATTCCACCCGTATCAAACGTCACAACGAATTCTTTGAAAACCAGCTCAAGCAGTCAGGGACTGCCCCTTGCTTGAATACTGATTTCTCCAAGAACTCAGTTACTTTACAATGAACAACTATTCCCAAGGGGTTCATTCATGACGTTCATATGCCTGACTTTACGTCCAACTATGGCATTCCTAAACACCTTCAAGGTAT
Organism: Lissotriton vulgaris; assembly: GCF_964263255.1. NCBI lineage: Eukaryota > Metazoa > Chordata > Amphibia > Caudata > Salamandridae > Lissotriton > Lissotriton vulgaris. The sequence goes on along the minus strand of NC_141693.1, from coordinate 1,676,952,238 downwards.
AAATATTCCTTCACTTGCTATGGCAAACTACGGTGTTTTGGAGCAGTTCGAAGACCTACTTGCCCGATGCAGCTCGCTACAGCAAATGCATAAGGAAGCTGACTCTCCAGCTGACGCACTGTTCAGGAAGCTGCCTTTCTTCTGCCGAGAATCCAGCTCCAGTGTTTCCGGCTCCCATTGCGGGGTGTTGGGAAATCGAGTCCCGAGACGGAGATACCAGACCTCCTTCAGTCTAAACCAAGGTATTGAGCTGATTAGAACCTAGAGAAACCTTTGGTAGATTCTTGGCAAAGAACTAAAAAACCTATGCTACACAATACTTACTTCTTTCCTCGTACTAGACTTAGGTTAGGTACATTGGGGTAGGCATATTTTAGAAGCACCAGTTGAGTATTTTTAGTCTGTTATTTATGTATGTATTTTTATATGTCATAGAAACCTTACAATGCTCTTACAGTTTTATTTCATATTACTGTTTACGCTGTATGCATTATACTTTATACTCTGCATAACGATTGTAGCAGTTCACCTCTCTTGCATGAGAAAGAAGACTGTTCAATAAACCTTTTATTGAAAACGCCTGTCTCTCTATTTCTCTGCAACTCTGTAGAAACTAAGCATGCACGATTGACTGAGTGAAATACTTATCTATTGTTTCTGCGACTCTGAGAGATATATTATTATTCTTGGGAAACAAAGTTGTCATGTTTATGCAGTTGTCAGAAACTAATCCCTTCTTGTGTATTCGAGAAAGTGTCTAGTGACCTCTGAGTTAGCTGGCACACACACAATTAAGCTGAGTGTATTCTTTCTTTCTTCTTTAAATTCTTTATTTCGGCTAAAATGCCATAAAAGACAGTGCATACATTACATTGCATTTCATTAATAATTAAAAAACATGTTACCACTTAAGTACATAAAACACAGTACATAAAAGATACAATTCAAGTCGGAGGATAATTTGAGCTGAACATACACTCATAGAACATAGAATGGACCATCATGTCAATCCCAAGCAATCAGTTCAATTACAATCGATGCCCCATTTTTTTCCTTTGATAAAAGATGGAAAGTAAAAATCTACTGACACTAAATATTATATGTTGAGATGTGTTTGTTGTTAGGATTCTCAGAGCCTGTGAACATGACCTCAAGCCTAAAAGTAGGCATATTGGTTTAATCCACTTCTTTCTTGCCTGTAGATAAAAAGGGCAGAAAAAGAGAATGTGCTGCTCGTTTTCGGTCTGGTTATGGTCGCACATGGGGCAAATTTCATCCATTACTGAGGATGATGAGTCACGGTTCCTAGCCCAACGTGCCAAAGTAGTTTTAATTAATAAATTTCCATACCGAAATTTTAAAAATAAAGTTTTGGCAAGTGGGGGCTCTATCTCGTCCATAAAGATCTCATAAAGGGGTTCATCCTTAAAGTTTAGAAACTTTGCAACTAAGGTACCACTGGTTGTAATACTTACAGTCCTACTTAATATGAAACTCCAAAAGGCCCTTTTTAGGATTAATTTGGGATTAACAGGTAATTGCTCAGGGTTCTCCCAAAAATGCTTCAATCCTATATTATTCAGCCATGTCTTAATATGCCTTAGCCATGGGGTGGTGCTCTGGCTGTCGAGAGTCATGATTTCCTTCAACCCGTCTCTGTAGTCTTGTAGTTCGGGCACATGCCATAATCTCACCCACAGCATTAGAGGTCGAATCAAGACTTGGTGATCAGTCCTTTTGAAGTTTAGGTCAAGCTCCAGGGGAACTAGTGGGGTGCCTCTAGGGACCCTTACCAGACTACGCATAAAGTTATTATCTAGAACACTGAAAGTATCCCTGGACCCAGGACCCCATATTTCAGCACCATAGAGGACGGATGATTGGACCTTAAATTTGAATAGTTCCATCACTGGGGACACCGCTTTACTAGTGCTCATACTTTGCTCCCTAAGGATTGGTTTGACATTCTGGGCAAAGATTAATTTACTTTTATCAATTTGGGCTTTCCAAGTAAAGTTTGAATCCAGAGTCACCCCTAAGTATGAAAAATGAGGCACTGATTCAAGCTTAACTCCTTTTAATGTTAGACAGCCCTTGTCCGGTTTAATCGGATTTAGGGCCATACATTTGGTCTTCTTACCATTGATCTCCAACCCCTTTTGGCTACAATATTCATTAAAGGTATTTAATAGTGTCTGTAAGCCATTTTTCGTTTGGGAAATCAGAATGGTGTCATCAGCAAATAGTAAGGATGTCACCTTTTCGCCGTTCAGTTTCGGAGAGTCATTTTTACATCTCCCTAAAAAGGAGGGAATATCGTTTACAAAGAGGGAAAATAACGTCGGAGCCAGGACACAGCCCTGGCGTACTCCACGTTCGATGGGTATTTTTTGAGTTAGTTCGCCGTTTGGACCCCATCTAACTCTCGCAAAGTTCCCTTCGTGTAACTCTTTAATCTGAACGACAAGATTATTTGGCATACCTGCTGCACTCAAGGTTTTCCATAAGAGATTGCGAGGCACCAAATCAAATGCAGCCCTTAAGTCTACAAAGGCAACATATAAATGGCACCTTTTAATCACTACGTACTTCCAGTAGAGGCAGCAGAATCTAAAAATTTGGTCTATTGTGCTGACCTTAGGTCTGAAACCGGCTTGGAATTTAGTTAGAAATGAATTTTCATCTAGCCAATTACTCACGCGTAATTGAATGTGTCGTGAGTAGATTTTCTGTAAAATGTCCATTAGACTTATTGGCCGATAATTACTTGGGTCCATCCTATCACCTTTTTTAAAAATTAAGACAATTTCCGCTCCCTTCCAACTTTCAGGGAATTCTAATGTGCAAGAAAATGTATTGCACAGGTAATTAATATAAGGTGCCCATACTCCTAGGTCGTGCTTGTATAGATCCCCCGGGATTTTATCCAAACCTGGGGCTTTCCCAGATTTAATTTGTGTTATTGCCAACTCTGTTTCCCCTAAAGTAAAAACCAAGTGGTCTGCTGGGGGTTCGAGATTTGCTACACTCGTGTTCATATGTGGGTCATCGTATTTTTTATATAGATTCGTGAAATGGGTGACCCAAGTGTATTCAATAGAGACCTAGTTGACCTCAGTCCTACGCCAAATCTATAGGATACATTATTCCAATGCGCAGAGCCTATTGGGAATATAGGAACTACACTACGGGGGGGGGGCACAGAGGGGGAGAGTGCGGCATCACCTCTGAGGGAAGCGAGATTTGCAAACCAAAGGCAGCGGGCTCTCTTAAGCTCCTTGCCCTGAAATGCTAATTTACAGGTCATCCTGCTGTAGGGGGTGTAAAACACCCTCTACTGGAGGAGGGTATGTTCCCGAGAGCATGTGCTCTCACCCCTGGGTTCAGAAACTTGTCTGGGGTGGCAGGCTAGTCAAGACCAGTCAGCCAGCACACTAGTAGATGGTAGGTTTTCAGGGGGAACCTCTAGGGTGCCCTCTGGGTACATGTATTAATAAATCCATCACTTGAATGAATCTGTGATTATTAATGTAAGATGTTTCATGCTAAACATTTTGGGATTCAATGAAGCCATCATGTAGCTGAGGAACTTGTTTTACAACAGTATACAGCACATGTATTTAATATTTCTTTCCTGGTCACTTTCACTGGCAGTAATTGAACTAGGCCAGCACAGGGGCATTTTTGCTCATGCAGATATGTCCACCCATATAGTGCACCCTGCCTTAAGGCTGTAAGGCCTGCCGTAGGGGTGACTTGTGTATACTGCACACAGTATCTGTAGGCATGGTACACAGGGATGTGTGGCATGTTGTGTTTTCACTTTTGTCTGCAGCAAGACACGCAGCCTGCAGTGGCAGTCTGCATGAGTTAAGTGAGGGGTCCCTTAGGGTGGCACAGTATATGCTGCCGCCCTTGCGATCCCTCTTTATTGCCCTTTTTAACTTGGGTGCCATTTACCAAGGACTTACAGGGATACGAAAGGTATTGCCAGTTGTGGGAACAATTGTACAATTTTAGGGTAAGAGATCTGGTGTTGTGGACTTGGTTAGCAGGAACCCAGTGCACTTTCTGTCAGAATTGCAACTAATACCTGGCAAAATATGGGAGTCTACGATGCACGCTGAAGGAGAATTTGCTGCATTTTTCAATAAAAGTCAATGTCTTTGATTAGGAGATTCTTGTATTTATTTCTTATGGGTAATATCCATACTTCATATTATTATCTTCATAATATGTTAAACATTTTCTTCATATCTGCCCAATGCATTTCGGGCACCTGCCCTTCATCAGGGGACTTAATTTTCTGAAAGCAACCAAGTACAGCACGTGTTTAGCAAATCATTCTAGAAAAACAGTTACATACATTTACATTTCATGCTTGAATCAAGTGGTATCAAGTGAACATGTTGTTGGCTCAAGTAAAGGGCGAACTTGTGGCAGTGGTTTTAAAATGGTGACTAGGGCGTTACTGAAAAAAAGGGGGGAAACCAACTATATGTGCCAGAGTGAAAAGGTTCGTGACTACGATAAACAGACGAGTGCGTGCACCTGAAGAAAGCACCGTCCAGGTATATTCAGGGTGAACCGTTGTTTATAGGTGTGCCCGATGAACATGAACTGTGATACTTCAATCGTGCGGACATGCATTACTAAAAATACGTTTCAGTTAACACGGCAGTTCCGAGCCTTCCCTGTATCGTGAATATGATAATCCACATACGGGAATTACGGTTCCAAGCGTCCGTCTGCAAAAATACATGTGGTGGTAGCCGATGGAGCAGCTCTTGGAGGAATGGCCGGACAGATTGGTTGAGGGCTGACCTGAAGCCTGGACTTCTTGCAGACACTGCTGACTTTCCACCATCTGCCGCCACCTACCTCCCCATGGCTCATGAAGAACTTGTAGCATTGTCCATGGAGTAGCAGCCTCCTAGACACTGGGGATCAAGGGGACCGCTGCTCTTGAGTTGCACACTGTTGTGGTGGGTCACTTAAACCAACTCTCTCAATTCTGCCGAGTGGTGCCAGTATATCACTCCACTGGCTAGTAGTTAATATTTATAACAACCACTTTGGGGGACAAATGAAGGATGTAGTGGCTCACCTAGATGCAGAGATTCACAAAAGCAGTAGACCATCTCATGGGATAAGTGTAAACATGCTGTGGGTAGGAGACTTTAATGCTCAGCCATGTAAGTACAACTTAAACAAGGTCTGTGGTGTTGCGGACACGCTGAGGGATCCTATGTGTCATTTTACCCATCACGAATACGGTAACAACTTAAATAAAATGTTAATTGCCAGAAACCTGCGAATCATCAATAAGGTTAACCATAATACAGGTAATCTTCAAAATACGTTTTTTACGGGTTGAGTATGAATCAACACTCGATGTTGTAATAGTCTCAGAGACATTCCAGGGCTTTATGGAACAAATAGAAACCAAACCATCCCATTTCAGTGATCACACAATCCTTCTTGCCACAATAGAAATGGGCTTAGGAAGCTCCTTGCCCACACAAACAACCTGAAAACCTATGTTGAGCAGATAAAATGGCTTCTAATTAAAATGGAATCAGATAAGTTAAAATAGTCCTGCTAATTATAAGCAATAGTAAGGAGTTTGTAATGAAATGCTTGGACCTTGACAGTATGCCTGAACGAATCATATCCTGTTTTGGGGACCTTTTTTGCAAAGTTAAAAAGGTCCTGACCTGCGTAAAACAACCAAAGGCTGCTTCGTCCAATCGATGGTTTGATCATTCTTGCACACAATCATTAAAAGCACTGCACAAAGCACTCAAAGTACACCCCCGAAATAGCGTTTTGATTGCTTCCCTTAGGCAAAAATACCTAGAAGCCAGGAAATCAAGGGAGAGAATCCTGAGAGTAGAGTCATGGGAACATTTGAAAAAGGCAGCACTCACTAAAAGTGGTTGTGACTTCTGGGAGACAATTAATGCTCCGTTTTTAAAAAACTCTATGGATCCTATGCTGGATACCCACCTGGGTGAAAAAGCCTGGGTGGCCCGTTTTGAGCAGGGTTTCAGCTCTGTGGAGATTGGGCTATCAGAAGATCCTCCCATGAGCCTTTCCTTGACAGAGCATTTAGCATTCACATTGGAAGAGTTAACATCTGCGTTGGAAAATGTATAGGAGGGAAGGCTCCGAGCCCAGATGGGTTTCCTATTGATTTATTTTTAACACATCAGGACCTGTGGGCCCCCTTTCTTACAAATGGGATAAATGCAATTGCAAAAAAAGGCCCACAACCCTCATGGTCAACCCACCGACAGAGACACCAGCCAGAGAGCCAGCTGATTCACCCCAGAGCTCCTGGCCTCCAAGCGCACCTGCCGGAAACTTGAAATCATCTGGCTCAACTACAGAACGCCCAGCAACCACGCAGCCCACAAAGACACCATTCGCAACCATCACCACCTCATCAGGACCACCAAAAGAGCCTCTTTCAAAGACCGCCTCAACAACAATGCCCACAACAACAAAGAGCTCTTCAACATCATGAAAGAACTCTCCAATCCTAGCTCCTGCACCAACGACATCCCGCCGTCGCAAGCCCTGTGCGACACCCTCGCTGCCTTCTTCCACCTCAAGATCACCGACATCCACAACAGCTTCAACCCCCGGCTGAACCCTACGGACCCCGCCACGACTAACACTCCGAATCCCACCGACCACGACCTCCTTACCACATGGACCAACGTGAGCACCGAAGACATAATCAAGACCATGAGCACCATCCACTCAGGCTCCCCGTCTGATCCTCTTCCCCACCACATCGTCAACAAAGCTGACAGCCTCATTGCACCCCACCTGCGTAACGTCATCAACCTCTCCTTCGAGACCGCGACCTTTCCTGAGAGCTGGAAGCATGCCGAGATCAACGCCCTACTGAAAAAACCCAAGGCAGACCCAAGCGACCTCAAGAACTTCCGGCCCATCTCCCTGCTTCCGTTCCCAGCGAAAGTCCTCGAGAAGATTGTCAACACCCAGCTCACCCGCTATCTAGAAGACAACTGCATCCTGGGCCCCTCCCAGTCAGGCTTCCGCAGCAACCGCAGCACCGAGACCGCCCTTATCGCCGCCACAGACTACATCAGAATCCTACTCGACAACGGCGAGACAGCAGCCCTCATCCTCCTGGACCTCTCACCCGCCTTCGACACAGTCTGCCACTACACACTACGCACACGCCTCTACGATGCGGGGATCCGAGACAAGGCCCTGGATTGGGCCACCTCCTTCCTCTCCGACAGAACCCAGAGAGTCCGCCTCCCCCCGTTCCAATCCGGAACCACCAAAACCGTCTGTGATGTCCCCCAGCGATCATCCCTCATCCCAACGCTGTTCAACGTCTACATGGCTCCACTCGCTCGCATCACCAGACTACACGACCTCAACATAATTTCCCACGCCGACGACACCCAGCTGATCCGCTCCCTCACCAAGGACCCCCTAACCGGCAACTCCAACCTTCACCAGGGTATGAAGGCCGGCGCCAATTGGATGGAGGCAAGCCGGCTCAAGCTGAACACGGACAAGATGGAGATCCTCATCCTTGTGCCCAACCCCTCAGCGTGGGACGATTCCTGGTGGCCAGCATCACTGGGAACCCCCCCGGCACCTACCAACTACGCACGCAACCTAGGAGTCATCCTGGACTCAAAGCTCAGCATGACCAACCAAGTCAACGCAGTCTCCTCCTCCTGCTTCCGCACCCTCCGTATGCTCCGCAAGGTCTATAGATGGATTCCGGTGGACACACGAAAGACCGTCACCGGCGCCCTTGTCAGCAGTCGACTCGACTACGGAAACGCCCTATACGCCGGAGCCCCGTCCATATTCATCAGCAGTCTCCAAAGAATCCAGAACGCCACCGCACGCCTGGTCCTAGACATCCCACGCCGAGACCACATCGCCCCACACCTGAGAGACCTGCACTGGCTCCCCATCGACAAAAGAATCACTTTCAAACTCATGATCCACGCACACAAGGCACTCCACAAGACCGGCCCAGCCAATCTCAACAATAGACTCTCTTCTACGTACCCAATCGGAAACTCCGCTCCACCGACCTGTCCCTGGCCGCCATCCCGCACATCCACAGAACCACTCCTGGGGGCAGAACCTTCTCCCACCGACCTGCCAAGACCTGGAACGCCCTCCACCTTCGACAGACCGCAGACCTTCCGGCCTTCAGGAGACTGCTCAAGACCTGGCTCTTCGACCACTTGCGCCTTGAGACCCTTGCGGGTAAGTAGTGTGCTTTACAAATCCACTGATTGATTGATTGATTGATGGTCGTCCAGAATTATTATCCCGATCCTTAAAAAGGGTGATAAGGTTGTAGAAGTGGGCTGGGAGAAAAATATACTTATTGTAGCTCAATATGGGTTCCAAGACAGGAAAGGCACAGTAGATCAGTGCCTGAATTTAAGTTTGATAATCGATAAATACACCAGAGCCATGTGGAGGGAGGGAGGGGGGGCGGGGGACATTTTAATGGCATTTACAGACCTCCGTGCTGCATTAGACTCCCTGTCCCACACTAAACTGTGGAACTTAATAGACTCCATGGGATCAACGCCGCTATAGTAAATTTCATCTGCCAATTCTACACCAGTATCTGTCCACTACGGCAAAAACGGGGAATGCACGCTCCCCTTCAAGATCACCAGGGGGATAAGACAAGGGTGTGTCCTCGCACCTTTCTTATTTTCAATTTATACAAACTGGGTCGAGGCAATGCTTGGCCTCTTTGAACCTGCGGGTAAATGAGTTGAAACCCTTCATTCTTACAGCAGGGGAATCTAGGGGTGAAAGAATACTCCGTTTCCACATACGTAAACTGGAGGTGGTAGAATAAATTACTTATCTTGGGGTCTCTTTTGATAAAATACAGTCCTGGGCAAAAATGGTTAGAAACAGGGCCTAGTGATAGAGAGGAGCTTGGGATCACTCTTGGCCTTTGCCAGAAAGTTAGGACTAAAACCTCTTGAAACAATTAAAACAGTTTATAATGCAAAGACAATATCTGCGGTCTCCTATGGGGCAGGTATGTGGGGTATGGCCCATGTAGACTAATTCCAAAAATCCGAAAACTGTTTCTTCAAGGGGAAAGTTTCTCTCCCCAAATCTTCACCAAATTATACTCTGCCATTTAGAGTTGGGTCTGCCCTACATGACCCATCTCACGATAGCACAGATCATGTTATGGCACTCTATCTGGCGTAGGAATATGGTAGTCTAACACAATCAATCATAAATGACTGCGTAAGACTAGATAACTCTCGTAATATTGTCTTGCTACAGTATGTGGAAAAAACTTTGACTGAAATTGGGCACACAGAATTGTTTAAGGACCCTAGTGCATGCCAGAAGATGTCAAAGCATGAACTTAAGATCTCCTAATTAAAAAAGGCTGCTTTTAACCGACATGAAGCCAGTCATCTAAAGAAACTAGTTACCTTGTATCTACAAACCCCCTCAATCCCAGCGGGAGAGTATTCTTAGTTAGAAATCACCTATATTCTCCAGCATAGATATATTTTAACCAAATTTCGAAGGAACCCAATTCCCTTGATGTTGGGTTTCCCAGCAAACAAGTACAATCATTCTGACTTGCAACCCTGTCTTTGTGATAAGGTATCAAATCAATCTGATCGCTATGTAGTTTTATTTTGTGGTTAAAATAGAAAGTGCAAGATATATTCTTCCCATCTTAAAACGTTGCAATTTTCACCAATGCAGTGTAGCACTTTATTTTTTTTAAAGAGACTCAGAGCGTTATATAAGCTGTTCAGTAGCCTCGTTTTTAGGTCCAGGACTGCGTCGCACTGCGAAGCATTGTGGGCGGAGCTCCGAGATTTAATGTTTCTTAGTAGGGGGCTTGAACCCGCCCCTCTTCTCCATTGGCTGGCTTCCTAAACAGAGGCCAGCCATTGGAGGAGAGGGGTGTCACTCGGTTCAAGCCCCGTCTTTTCCAGATTTGGGGGCGTGTTTTTTCTCTTCTTTTTTTGTTTTCGTTCTCTCCTCTTCCCATTGGCTGGAATTTTACCTTCCAGCCAATGGGAGGAGGAGAGAAGAAAAACACGCCCCCGAATCCCAAAATGAGGCTCGATTTCTCCGAGGCATTTCTGCTTCGCCTCGGAGAAACATGGTGGTGTAGAGGTCCCAGTCTATTCCTCATGTAATGTGCCTTTTGCTACCTCTCGTATTTTGTTTGCTCACGATTGTCACTTTTGCCTCATGTAACTTAACTTTTGCTTTTGTAATTTGTTCACTTGTAATCTTCTTATGTATCATTACTGTTCCTATTGTGAAGCCTCGGACACCTTCGGTTAAAGTCCGCGCGAGAGAAAAACGCATAATCATTAGCTATTTTTTTTCTATTTTTGACGCTAGACGGCAAATGAACTTTACGTGCATCCATACGCCATTTAAGGCTATCGCTCAAACTGAACAGGCAGAAGATTCGTAAACACTGTTTAAAGCTACTTCCTGTGTTTCTTGCCTGCTGAAATTCGGTCCGTCGTTTGTTTCTAAGTAAACATCGCCAGCCACATTCAGCTGTTGTCTAATTTCCGCTGCCCCGCCCGGTGTCACAGCTGTGCCTGTAACTGTCTGAGGGGTGGGCAGCAAGTCCGAGCTCCTGATTCTTCGGACTTCTGCCGAGTTACGCGGCTTAAGTCCGCCACGGGTTGTGAGTGAGGTGCTGATGGGCGTTACGTACCAGAGCTGAGTCCCATCGTCACGAAAGTCACCCAGGATGCATTGTCAGGGGTCGCGCTAACCATGGGGGATAGCTTGATTGTCGGCCACAATTGCGATCGGCGTTGCAGGGGTCTCCGTGTTCGTGCATTTACTGTGCATTGGCTGAGCAATGTCTTCAGCAAGGGTAACATTGAAGCGGCATGTCACTGTTAAAGTGTGTCCCTGCGTGCAGCACTGGTCACTCCTGTATGCCCCTGCCTTTCTTTTATCCTTTACTGAGTCCCGCCCGTGGCGTCTGAGCAGCGCGTGGCACAGTCGGGGGGGATGGGTGGCGAGAGAGCAGCCTGCCGAGCCCCCTGGTAGCGGCACACGTGTATTTACAAAATAAGGACTGCCGAGAGATGTGGAGTAAAATTCTTGTACATTCGAGGTCAGGCTCAGTTGTCGCAGAGAAACAAGTGTTCTGTTTAATTGGCCCCAGCTTCCTAAAGCCATGCTCCTCTCCTCCCCCACACCCAAACTCGTTCGGACTGCGCCTGGCTTGGTAGTGGGATGTCAGTAGTTGAATCCTGATTGTAGTGGAGAGTGCGGTCGCATTTGTGTTGTTCATAATTACCACGGTTCAGGCCACCCCTGGGAAGCGCAGGTTGTATACCTTGCAAAAGAGGGTGTTTTCAGCCTGGCGCCCACCGACGGCCCCTAGCCCCTGGTGCTGTGCATGGACCGAGCACAGCCCATGGATACAGGCTTACTGTTTGGCCCGTGTATACATTCTGGGGAAACTGATGTCCAACCTAAATTGTGTGATCGTGGACACATACTTGCTTGGTTTTAGTTAGTTAGGCATCCCAGCCGATTTGTGTGTAGGTAGCGGGCTCGGTCATGTGAGTAATTAGCGCATCTTCACACGCGCACAGCCGGCTAGATCCACCCCAGGGGAGTAATGTTCGAGTGTTTAGTCTATGGCCGGGAGGGGCCTTTAGCAAGGCAGCCATGCCTGCGCGGTTGGGGGACGGGAGGCAGTGTGCATGGTCCAGGTGTGTCATGCGGGACACGCTGTGTACACGTCGCTTCCGGGCCGGTGTGGTGGTTATTCTTGGGGGGGGGGGTTTGTGTGAGTTGTGTTGCGTGCTGATTGCGGGTCCGGGGTCCCTGCAATTGAGTCCGTGACCTTCACTGCTTTCAACCAGTGAAAAAAAAATGCCCAGTACAGGAACCCTAGCCTTGGTGACACCCGCAAATGCTGACAGCCTTAGGAGATGGCTGATTAGCCAGCCGTTACCTCCTTGCAGGAGGGCGCAACTTGTACCATTCTTACACGCTGGGAGAACATAGCCGCATGGGGCCTCTGGTGGAATTGCCAGGAAGGCTCTAGAGTGAGCCCCTTCTGTTATGCATTGCTTGGATCCGTGAAATGGAATGACATTTTGCCCACCGAGGCGGATGGTCCCTCCCTCCTCTGATGCATCTCGTTCTTTTGCTCTTTGCGAGGGGCATGCTGTGCGGTGGCGGTGAGCCGCCTAGTTCCCTCACCGCTCCTCTCACTCAACCCCCCCCCCCCCACTTCGGGGACTGTCCCAGCATCGCTTGGCTCCCCCCTTTGCATTACTCGGGCGCGCACCACACAGGGGGAATAGAAGGGCTTGAGCGGTAAATACTAAAGTTAGGAACAGGGTACACATTTCGGCAGGGCGGCGCTACATCTGTGATGCTGGGCAAATCACTTTATCTCCCTGTGCCCAACAAAATGAAGGTATATGCCCACCGGTGACGTGTGTGTGTGTGTGTGTGGGGGGGGCTCTGTGTGTGTGTGTGGGGCTCTGTGTGTGTGTGTGGGGCTCTGTGTGTGTGGGGCTCTGTGTGTGTGGGGCTCTGTGTGTGTGGCGCACTGTGTGTGTGGCGCTCTGTGTGTGTGTGTGGCGCTCTGTGTGTGGGTGGGGCTCTGTGTGTGGGTGGGGCTCTGTGTGTGGGTGGGGCTCTGTGTGTGGGTGGGGCTCTGTGTGTGGGTGGGGCTCTGTGTGTGGGGGGTGTGTGTGTGTGTGTGTGGCGCTCTGTGTGGCGCTCTGTGTGTGTGTGTGGCGCTCTGTGTGTGTGTGTGGCGCTCTGTGTGTGGGTGGGGCTCTGTGTGTGGGTGGGGCTCTGTGTGTGGGTGGGGCTCTGTGCGTGGGGGTGTGTGTGGGTGGGGCTCTGTGTGCTTGTGTGGGGCTCTGTGTGCATGTGTGTGGGGCTCTGTGTGCATGTGTGTGGGGCTCGCTGTGTGCGTGTGTGGGGGGCTCGCTGTGTGTGTGTGCGTGTGTGGGGGGCTCGCTGTGTGTGTGTAGGGCTCGCTGTGTGTGTGTGTGTGGGGCTCTGTGTGTGTGGGGGGCTCTGTGTGTGTGTGTGTGGGGCTCTGTGTGTGGGGGGGCTCTGTGTGTGGGGGGGGCTCTGTGTGGGGGGGGCTCTGTGTGTGTGTGGGGGGGGCTCTGTGTGTGTGTGGGGGGCTCTGTGTGTGTGTGCTGGGCTCTGTGTGTGTGTGTGTGTGTGTGTGTGTGTGTCTTTCTGTGTGTGTGGCTCTGTGTCCGCAAATACTCTCTACTACTCTCTAATGCTCACCTATTGCCATTGTAAATGACAATACCATATATTTATGTTTTAACCCCTTCGCTGCGGCGGCTATTCCGCCGCAGCGCTAAGGGGGGGGGGGCGGTCGCACGGCGGTTCCATGCTTCTGACGGAACGGCTCCGTCACGGCTCGCGGGCGAGCTGTGCTTGTGACGGAACGGTTCCATCACGAACCCGCCCGTCCATTAATCAGTCAGCGCAGGCGTGAAATTCGCGCCGCGCAGGCACGGCGAGCGGGCCGTGACGGAACCGTTCCGTCACAAGCACAGCTCACCCGTGGCTTGTGACGGAGCGGTTCCGTCACAAGCATGCAACGGGTTAAAAAAAAATGAAAAGAAATGTCATGAGCAATGCCAATAGCTCTACCTTTAATAATGCTGAGACCATTGCATTGTAAATGCTTGTTTTTATGGACTTGTATTAGAACCAGGAAAACCTTGCACTTTAGAAAAGGTATGGATAATAATAACTAGTGTAACTAAATGAAATGTAAACATTGCACTATGTGGATTGCTTTAGACACATAGGAGTTTCACGATTACATTTAAAAAAATGTTTTTTTATATACTTGGACGATTGCTTTTATTGTTATAGTAATTGGGTATTTAAGAGGAATGCAATCGTAAAATTAGCATTAAGAGGATATTTTTACTTGATTGTAACACCCACTATGTTCCCCTGTCTTATGAATATTTGTACTTAATAGGTTGTGGCTTTTTTTATATTAATGTGTGTTTTTAGAATTTTGTGTTTTGTCAAACGGTTTTATTCAAAGCTGTGTACGTGGAGATGTCAAGTGATTTGTAGTTGTTCTTGTTTGTTCACGGATTTATATTTAAATCTGAATAAAGAATTATGATTGATTGACTGAGAATGAGCCTAGCAGCAGCATTCTGTACTATTGGCAATTTCCTCACTACATATGTTGGAGACCACCGTATAAGGCATTGTCATAGTCCAATCTGGACCCGACTAATGACAAGATCACCGTAATCCATATTGAGACCAACAGGAAGTGCAAACATTTCTTGAGCATGTGTAGTTTGCCGAAACATTTGCCAACGGCAGAGTCGATTTGATTATGGAAGGACAATTTATTGTCAAATTTGACACCTACATTGTTAATTGTTTCTACTTAAGTATTGGTTGGAGGTGCTCCTTCTGGCCAGTGCACTTCCAGCTTGAGGTCAAAATTGTACCCCACGCGGAGCACCTCAGTCTTCTCGGTATTCAGTTGGAAGAGGCTCATCCACCGGAAAACGGCAGAGAGGCATGGTTTAATAGCATCCTGTTCAACTGGCACCCCCTTTTCAAATGTTAAAACTGTCTGGGTATCGTCGGCGTAACAGATTATTTGGCCCCAAACGACTCAATCAATTCAGCAAGGGCAGTCTTGTAAATATTAAATATTGTGGGGCTAAGAGTTAATAAAGGGTTCCTAGCGTTTAGGTAGGAGTACAGGATGCTTGAGGGGGAGGTCTTCCAATATTTATGACTCTGACATGCACTAATTAAAGACATGGCATGGGGTGACCAGCTACCTGATGCCAACCCCCTGCAGGATAGAATTCTAGACGGTGGCGGCCTGTACGTTTTGGAGGGAGGTGGGTGGACGGCACACACTTGCACACACACATACCACTCACAGAAATGCATTCACACACATGCACACACAAATGCATCCATTTACAACACTCTTCACCAAAAATTCATACATACATGCACCAAACATTAATTTAAAAGAAAAGCACACACTTACCTGCAGTCTGCTCTGCCTCAGAGGTTCCAGGAGGCTTGGGACATCCACCTTCCCTCAGGGAAGGCAGCAGTCCCAACATCATCACAGAGTGGGATGGGGTCAGTGAGACTGCTGACCCCACCCCATGCTGCGATGAAGTGTCACTGATTGACACTCGACCCTGTGGGCTTCATGGCGTAAAACTGAAGTGCCCAGGTGCGAGGCAATCAGTGACGCTACCCCTCGTCACTGAGGGGTGGGCCCAGGGCCGGACTGCGAACCAAAACCGGCCCTGGCAAAGTGCTCGGCCGCCCCCCCTACCCCCTCTCCACTCAAGGGGGGGTTGGAGGTGCCGCCGAGCGCTTTGCTAGGACCGGTTTTCGGCCGATTTTGTTGCAGGGCCGATTTTGCAGCTATGCTGCAAAAACGGCCATGAATCGAAATCGACCCCTAGGGGCTCAAAACCGGCCCCCGCCCTTGCGGCGCACCGGGGGATTGCCCGGTGCCCACTATGGCCAGTCGGGCCTGGGTGGGCCTCATCGACCTTTGCTGAGCTCAGGACATCAAGCCCACAGGAGTTGTGACTTCCTCAGCCCAGCAAAGTTCAGCTCTGGCAGCAGGAGCCTGCGCATTAGCGTATGTGTCTGGCTCCTGACCTGAAAATGAACAGTGTCTGTCAGGCTGACCTTTGTTCAGCCTGACAGACACTGTTTGTGAGGGACAAAAGGTGGAGGGTTGTGGCCCCTCTGCCCCAATGGACCGGCCGCGCCTAGGAATCCCTCAGGTGCAAGGCAGTCTTCCTTGTATACAGAAAGATGCATTTTAGAAAAGATACAGGATGCACACCTTTCTTTTTTCCTCTTCCATTGTAATCCATTGTAATCAGTTTGGTTTCTGGATTGCGTGCAAAATTGCTAAGCGCCTGGCCTCTTGGCACTAGGGTACTATCACAAAGATATGGGGCGAACACTCGCCCCAAGCATATGCACAGCTCATAGCTTGCCATCTTGGCAACAATGTTTCCAATTACTTCCTCATTATTAAACACCATGTTTGCGCCTTTGTAATCACTCGTAATCTCACTTTCTCATTCTTCATTCGAATCCACGCGCTCCGTGTGTATGCTAATTTTCAGGTTTCTACTGTTCGAGCCGCGCCCATCCGGGCCTTTGTGCAAGAACATGACATGAAGCATGAATTCATTCCAGGCAGTATTTATTTGATGGATATAACCCAATGCATTTCGGGCTCAACGCCCTTCTTCGGGGGTCATTTCTCATGCCCGAAGAAGGGCGTTGAGCCAGAAATGCATTGGGTTATATCCATCAAATAAATACTGCCTGGAATGAATTCATGCTTCATGTCATGTTCTTGCACAAAGGCCCGGATGGGCGCGGCTCGAACAGTAGAAACCTGAAAATTAGCATACACACGGAGCGCGTGGATTCGAATGAAGAATGAGAAATGACCCCCGAAGAAGGGCGTTGAGCCCGAAATGCATTGGGTTATATCCATCAAATAAATACTGCCTGGAATGAATTCATGCTTCATGTCATGTTCTTGCACAAAGGCCCGGATGGGCGCGGCTCGAACAGTAGAAACCTGAAAATTAGCATACACACGGAGCGCGTGGATTCGAATGAAGAATGAGAAAGTGAGATTACGAGTGATTACAAAGGCGCAAACATGGTGTTTAATAATGAGGAAGTAATTGGAAACATTGTTGCCAAGATGGCAAGCTATGAGCTGTGCATATGCTTGGGGCGAGTGTTCGCCCCATATCTTTGTGTTGTATACAGAAAGCTCATGAACAATTTGCTGGACTCCTTGGAGGGATTGCAGAGTCCATGGCAGTGATACCTCAGTGAGTTTTTCAATGAGGAGGGGACTGAGGCGCTTATGTGTCCTAGAGAGGTAGCGTTTAAGACAGGGCCCCGCCTTGTCTAGCTCAATATTTTACATAGGACCTACGATACTAGAGTGCTGCTGGCCACCATAGGTAGGGCTGACAGCGATGTGTGCCTCCAACAGCTACGTTTATGCATGTACTGTGCGAGTGTCCCGCTCTACAGCAATACTGGGGAGTGCGGTGTAAACCCTGGCGACAGTCACATGACCGCCGTTGCTCCCGAAAGGGAAATTATGCATCCCAGGTGTCTGTGAGGATGAAGAGGATACCCGACAGCAACAACTATTCTGTAACCTGGGCCTTGTAATAACATGACGTAATGTGGAACAATTATGGGGTTCCTCAGCTCTGCCTCAAATGTATAGATGGCACTCGGCCCGAGACTGGTATATTGGAACATAAACGCTTTATATATGAGGGTAGAGGCTGCACACAGAAATTCAATAAAGTACGGGACCCGTGGAGAAATTACAGAGGCCTACCGTAGTCCCCACTGTTATCTACTACTCTTGTGGGCGGAGTCCTTTCCTTTTGGCTCCTGCGGCACGACGGGACTCCGTCTGTGTACAGCCTCTGCCATTGTGTTTACTTGTATGTGTATCGCCGCTCACTTAAGCTAGCCTGCGCGCTGGGCTCAGCACCCTTTGTTACTAGGTGTATTATGGCACTGTGTTTGCTTGCTTCTTAGTAAAGAGTATTGAAATATATATTTTACTGGCTGGCAATTCACCTTAACATCTACATAAGGGCCACTATGGTCTACCTCTAGCACTTCACTAAGCATACAATCCATCTCCCCCTCCGGCACCGTCATTGCCACTGATTGGTCCAGTAGGGATTTTAAAAGTTGTTGACATCTGAGGGAAATCATTGTTCATTATTAATTACTTCTGTGGAAAACTGGAATTCTGCTATAAATAGGGCAATTTATTTCACATATTTTGCTTTACTGGCTCTACAGACATACTTGCAATGAATTGGCTTTGACTTGGTCTGTTGTGCACAGAAGCTAGGTGGGCAGGGATATTAATTTGGACTGTTGCAGTCCATTCTGTGCCATTTGAATTGTTTATTGCTGCATCTAGGGAGCAAGGTTTTCAATTCGATATGGATTCTGTCTACATTCCTGTATCCAGTGTTCAAGATTCTCACAATAATGTCAGGGAGTACTTCTCGCCAACATATTAATATAGGCATTATTCCCATTAGGGGTATTTACAAAACCTGTACCTCTACCTAGTGGATCAATATTTCTTACTTGCGATGTATACTGCACACTATTTCCCTGCACACGTACTCCTTGCATGCTTGAATTTGCACCATAATTTGTACCATCAACAAAATACGAATCAAAACCTGAATCCATCATCTAATTCCTAGCATTCTGCTGAAGAGTATTTTGTGTGTGCAATCGTGACTTTTTCTCTTCTTTGCATCAAAGCAGTCACTGTGGTACTTAGTGTACTTAAGTAGCTCATCAATATTTCAGTCTGCCAACACATCACACTCTGCTCAATATGAGGCCAAAGCTCTGGATGTAAACCTAGCATAAAAGCGGACACAAAACTGCTAATGCTTTCTTTTGCTGTATCTTTGACTCCGATTTCTATAAATCTGCATTAGCATCTCTTATTATGTATGTACTCATTCTTTTGGCTTCCGGGTAGCTCTCCTAATTTGTGACTAATTAACCTATCTCTGGCACCTTTTGCTTTTAATCACCTCCGTATACTTCTCCATGACAATAGGAGCTGGACTATTTTGAGGAAGAACTCTTCCAGGCTTCTTTGTTGGCTTTGTTACAGCTGCCTTACAATACACCACAAATCCTTTGGAACAATAATATCTAACAACCTATTCCAAACAGCTTTGAAATTGCTACTAATCTTTGCACCTCTGAAGTTGATTAAAAAAATAGTGTCGTGACACGTCATAGTACTATTTTAAATTCTTTTTTATATTTGCAGATGCTGCACATCATTGGTCGAAAATATTTTCCGTAGGTCAGACCTATTGTCTTTGTTAATACTTGTTTTTAAAGAACCTACTAATTAATTGTGAAGGTAATTTATTTTATTTGAAGGTATTGTGCTAATATATCAGACAGAGTTTTTCAAGCACCACATGTCTTGCTACATGAAATTGGCAACTGGAGATATCTATGAGCTGTGTGCCCAAATAGAAGGTGATCATGCATGCAAACTAGTATCAAGTTTCTGACATCTTGCTAAAAGCGGACTTCTCCTAGAAGCCATAATGCAACATAAACTTCATTGCTATACCTTTCTGTGTCCTCTTAGGACATCTTTCTTGACCCTAGGGGGAAAGAATGTCTCACTTTAATTTCGAAACACAAAAGAAACTAGGAAATGGTAATACAATTAAAGATATGGAGAGCAGGAGAAGGTGACTTTTGGAGAGGGGTGAGACTTGACCATTTAGTTTTTAGATAAAGCAGCGAGCTATCTCCGCCAACACAAAACCCTAAATTCCTTCATGGTGTTAGTCAACATTTCAGAGCTGCCAGTGTAGCGTATATTTCAGAGACTCAGTGGTTAACAGAAAAGGTTACTTTTGTTGCCCTGTCCCTCTAAATGCAGATACATAGAAGTAATTTCATACATTTTTAAAGCACTGTTCCTTGGATCAAGATTCCCAAGCAATGCACAGATCAGCTAAACTCAAGAGTCTGCTAAAAAAAAAATTGCTTGCTCCACTGCATCTCACTTCCTATATATAGCTTGGCTACAGACTGGCCCTTTAGTAGGCATCCCGTTACTTTACAGAGGCTTTCTTTATCGCACACAATATATAACTTAGTGACCATATTTATTCAGAGTTTCTTTAACAGTGTGGCTCGCCACTCCACTAATGAGGAATCATTCCTTTAAAATAAAGACCAAGATTGTGTTGGTGCTGGGACATATATGCGAAGAAGCAGGTCAATTAATACCCTACCACAAAAATATTGACATATTTGCCTGTGATGATGGATTGTAATCACGAGTGTCCCTTTTTAGATACATTTGCTTGGAAGAACTTTTACAGGGATGTACCTATGTCTGTGCCCTCATCAAAGGGTGTTTATCATCTAGATGTAGTTCGTTTTAATTTGGAACTTTTGTCATTTCTTGTCTAGCTGTAAACAGCATCTAACTTTTAATGTCCTTTTTCTTAGACCAACCGGAGTATGAAGGAGAAGACTCAGTATAGTGATAGCCCGAGCAGTGAAGAAGACCGAGCCCCAAAAGGAATTGCTGTATCCTACAAGTCATCACGATCTGCGGTAACCATGCAACACCTCGTCCCACTGAAGCATTGTAACCAGCTATATTATTTAAGTGTTGTCCTCTATGATGATTTTGGGTTGTACAGCTCAAACTTATGAGCTGTGATTGTTTAGCGAATTAGCAGTAAGGAAATGCAAAAAACCTAGAATGTAGTCTCCTGTAGAGATCTTGACCACATTGAGTTGGTTCGCCATACCTGCTGTAAATAAGATCCTCTGCAAGAATTTCACCCTGTCTCTGTAAAAAAGAGAGGCTACATTCCCTTTTAACAAAACTTTCCGGACAGAGGTAGGAGGAAAAAGTGACTTTGGCTTCCCAGTACCCTGAAGCCTTCATGTGGAAACGTTTGTGGTGAATCTGGAACTACTAAAATATACCTGTGAAGAC
The DNA here is from genome assembly GCF_964263255.1 of Lissotriton vulgaris. Lineage (NCBI taxonomy): Eukaryota > Metazoa > Chordata > Amphibia > Caudata > Salamandridae > Lissotriton > Lissotriton vulgaris. The sequence continues at coordinate 1,676,931,576 of NC_141693.1, read as the reverse complement.
ATTTGCAGTTGTAAAGAACACTAGGTAGAAATTTCTGATGAAATGGATCTAGAAACCCAGGAAGGCTATACAGATCTAGGGAAACCTGGGGGGCACCAACAAACACTATATGCTGAAAGAAACAAGCTTTGTATTCATGTTAATGTCCACAAATGCACTTGAAATGAGTTCTATGAAAATATGTACCCCACAGCAAAAACATACAATCCTAGGCAGTGGACCAGACATGACCTACACCATTATGTGGGGATGGTAACGTAAGCAGGTTGTTACTTGGGTGGGTGAGAAACATGCAGACAATCAAAGACAAACCCTTAGAAACAAATGGGTACATTTTGATAATTATTTTGTGTAGGTCATGGGGTTGTGGTAACTAGTTTCTTGGGGATGGATTTCTTTATTACCACATAATAGCAGTGAATAGACCATGTCTGAAGGAGATCAACAGTGTTAACAAGTGGGTAACATAAACCCTTCTATCCACAAAAGAAATTAATTATGAACCTCTGTTCTGCACACTAACTCTGCATCTGTGTTTCAGAAACCTGTTGGACCAGACGATATGGGAGCAACAGCTGTTTATGAGATGGACACTGAGAAAGACAAAGATGCCCAGGCTATCTTCGAACGTAGCCAAAAAGTCCAAGAGGTTGGTCTATGTTTAATATTTGTTTTTCTACAGTTACAGAGCAGATATGCTGCATTTTTCTGTTGCTTAGAGAGTTGATGATTCACACCTAAGTAATAGGAACGGGTTCCGCCTATACCTTACAACTCACACATATAGTGGATATTTGTCCTCAAGGTGCAGAGTTTGACTAAAAGTTCCTATGCTTACACAAAAACTGTTTATATTAGACCTTGTCTAGACACCACATGGGCTGTCTCTTCTAGATCTTTTTATTTTCGAATAGTGGGCTTAGAGGCCACCCACTGCTTACCATTGATTGGCTTCTTTGTAACCCTCATGTGCTTCCTGCTTTACTTGGCCAGCTGCCGCAGGTTACCTTTCTCTGTGTATTTGTCCCTCCCATGGAGCATGGACGCATTACTTGCGTCCCTCAACTGCTCATTTATGTAGGTGCTACCTTATTCTTTGTGTTTAAGTACTCTGAGTGTGTCTTTTTCAGCTGACATGCTTGTGTACTTCTCCCCCTCTTTGTTTTTCCCACCCTCACTCGTCCATGTTGCTGCATGCACCCACCTGCCCTTCCTCATTACATGTTGCTGGTTGCCCGTTTGTCTATATTGCTGCTTGTGTTACACACTTCCTCTCTTGTTCGGTTTGCTGTTTTCCCCTATCATGTCTTCTTCGTACTTCCACCCTCCATCGTCCATGTTGCTGCTTGCCCCACTCTCCCTTCCTTGAAATGCAAGTTAACACCCATGCATTTTTGTCTTACATGGATGTAGAATGCTGGCTCTTTATGTAATGTATCAAAAATGTGATACATAATTGTAAAGAATCCAGAGGTTCCCTACTAGTGGACAGGGGCTCGCTATGGAATCCCAAGGTGCTCTATTAGGGGGTAGTGTTGTACACTAGCCTAAGGCTTAACTCAGAGGAGTGCAGGGTCCAAAACAGTGTCAGGAGCCCTATTGGTTTTAATGGGGATTGGTCACTGTAAAAAGAGGCTGCAGGTTCTTGCTAGGAAGCCAATCTGGGTGAGCCAACAGGGGAGGGGTTCAAGGTTTGTGATTCTCAAGGATGTAGGGACACCATGGGTGCTCTTCTCCACGGCCTGGTGGTGACTGATGCAGAGGTATCTTTAGGCATCAGCTTTTTCTTACGGGAGCAGTCGCAGGTCAAGGGGACCTGCGTGCAGAGGCTGCAGGGGTCGTCAAGGAGTCCACAAGGGGTGAAACTTCAACGGACTCGAGCTCTGGAGGGCTAGGAACCTTATTGGCACATGTGGCCTACTTCAACTGGGGCCGGAGGCGATGGGTGCAGTAGTGACTTCAGGAGTCTGGTTTTGGTAGTTCAGGAGGTTTCCGAGTCTTTTCTTTTGGAGTTTCTGCGGGATGCTGGGAACAGTTCCACTGTTCTTTTGGAGCAGAGGTCTTGGTCTTTATTGAAGGGAGGCAGTCCTCCCAGGTTTTGGAGGCACACAGCTGCAGAACGAGTCGTCTTTGGGGTAGGTTTGCCGGAAAACGGTAGACAGGACATCAGGGATGGGGCCAAGTCAGGCGCTCACTTCAGTCTTCTGCTTTTGCAGCTCTTTGTGTCCTCCTTCGTAGGTTGTCAGGGTCTGCTTCTCTGGTGCCAGGGGCTGTCCTAAATACTGACTTTAGGGGCTTTAAGGGAGTGTAGAGGGTTACTATGCCCCTTATATGATCACTTCCTGTGCGAAGTGGTTATAACCCTGTCCAAGAATTCTTAAGTATGCCAACACAAAGATGGTTACTTCTGGAAAATTGTATCCACCTCACAAGAGCCCACCTTGGGTATTAGCCTGGAGGTGGCACGCCCCTACCTGACAAGCTAATTTTCCCACCTGACCAGGTGCCGAGGGGGCCCTAGACAAAGTGGTCAGCTTTCTCTCCAGTAAGGGGAGCCAGATTTGCATTTTAAAGGCGACAGGTAGGGGGCGTGGCCAAGATGGCGGGCTGAGAGGTCGCACTCGCTGAGAGCTCCCGGACCCCTGAAATCCTGCGCCGCTCGTAACCGCTGATTCCCCCCCGGATCACGCGGTGACTGAGCCTGGAGCCCCCGGTAGAAGTGTGGATCGATTGTTGAGCCTTGTTTGCCCCGTCGGGGGCGAGATCCTGTCCGGAATAGCCCGGGTCGGAGCCCGCCGAGCGGCCTGTGTGTGAGCCGGGAGCCGCGAGACCTCCGGGCTTCGGAACCTGACGGTGCGCTCTGCCGCATGTGCGAGGCCCGCTGAAGTGCCTGAGCTGACGGAGTGGGAGTCGACGGCGACTTCGCGAGCGAAGCGGAGCCGGCCAGCGGTGGATGCAGGGAGCGGAGCTGAGTGGAGGAGATAGGCGGAGGCGGAGCCGGCAGTGAACTGCTGCGCTGGTCCGGGGCTTGAAGGGGTTCGTCCTGAGAGGCCGCTCCGGCCAGACGTTGGTGGTGGAGTAGTGGAATTGTGCTCCTGGAGCAGATCTTTCCCCGGGATTGCTGACCCCGGCACCATCGCTTCGTGAGTCTGCCTCCCGGCTGGATTTCTCGCTACTGGACCTGGGACGAGGATAGGCCTTCCATCTTGGGCGTTGGCCTATTGATATTACAGGGCGGCCATTTTGTGAACTCCGGCCCGGCGGCTCGGCCTCCCAGGTGCTCGCGGTGTGGCGCTGCCCCCGACTGGTGTATAGCTGCGCCGGCCCGGCTGCTCTCTTTGCCGGGCGGGGAGCCTCGACGTCCCCTACACAGCTGAGATGTCGAACGCTAGAGGACAGAGAAGGGGTGACCGAACCTTGCCGGACATGCTGGGGCGCGGAGCCCTGCGTAGTGGAGGGACTCAGCCCACCACGACCTCCCCGGCCCCGGCCAGGGGTGCAGATGGCGGAGAACCCCCGGTGACAAGATCGTTCCTTGAGTCGCTCTTCAGTTCCCTGCGGGAGAACTTTCAAACGCTGAAGCGCGAGGTGGCCGGGGAGGTCCGTGAAGTACGGAGAGAGATGGACTCCCTGGGGGAGCGTGTCAACACGGTGGAGGAAGCCGGACACTCTAGAGACGAGGAGATCACCCATCTGCAGCAGGAGGTCCTGCGGCTGCGAGAGCAACAGATTGAATTGCAGGCCCACGCCGAGGACCTCGAAAATCGATCCAGGCGGAACAACATCAGGGTCCGTGGTGTGCCGTCCGGCGAGGAAGGGGAGGACGTGACTGCATACCTAGTGTCCCTCTTCCGTGCAATTCTGGGGGAGTCGGAAGACTTTCGGATCCGTATAGACCGGGCACATCGGGTGGGCCGCCCCCGCAGGGCCACGGCGCCCGCCCCGGACATTCTGGCCTTCCTCCCGGACTTCCCCCTGAAGGAACGGATCCTCCGCGAGGCGCGTGGGCAGCAGCCTTTCCGCTTCCGAGACCACCCAGTGGCCCTGTATCAGGATTTATCTACGGTCACGTTGCAAAAGAGGAAATCGTTCAAGATCGCTACCGACTTCCTTCGGGAACACGGGACACAGTACTCTTGGGGGCATCCTTTCCGCCTGATTTTTCGATGGAACGGTACTTTGCACCAGCTCCGGTCCCTCCAGGATGTTTGCGTGGTGTTGGGCCTCACAGCATCTGACACGGACACCCCAGCACCGCGTCGTAGACGAAGCACTCGTGACGGATGGCAGCAGGTGGGAGAAGGAGGCTCTACACCGTCGGAGCGACCGGGCTCGCCCTCGATCCGGGCAGACATGGCGGCCGCCATTCAGGAGGCTTCCAGAGTGACGGCCAATGGCGAAGTGGCCCTGATGGCCTGAACTTACTCCGGGGGGAGTCTGCTTTAGCTTTTTCTTCTTGCAGGTGCGGGGATTCGGGGGGAGGGCGGGGAGGAATGGCGGGTGCTGGAGGTGGTGGCTGGACGTCCACTAGACTGATATACCACGGCCTTGCCCGATAAGGGCCGGACTGGGACAATGTCTTTTTTGCAAAGTTTGAGAAGTGGGGTTCGGGAACGGGACCGGCGAGGGGATGTTTTGAATGCGGGAATTAGCGGGGGGGTTTGTAGTTGGGAGTGGTGTGGTTCTGGATGTGTGGGGTCTGGGGGGGAGGGGGGGGCTTTTCCAGTTGCGGGGTGTTGTGGTTCGGGGACTGTACTGTGCCATGGGGATGTTCGTAGTTGCTCTGTGCTGAGGCCTCGTGTGGTGACTTCCATGTTTGCCTGCTGGGCTTTGCTTCTTGGTGTATGCCCCAATGATTCCCCTCCTTGATGGCTCTTAAGGTGATCACTCTAAATGTGAAAGGGCTGAATAATCCGGTTAAAAGGCGGGCTGTATTATCTTTGCTGGAGAACTCCCAGGCGGATGTCTGCCTGCTGCAAGAGACCCATTTGCTGGCTAAGGACTGCTCTAGAATGCGTACCCCCAAGTTCCCCACGCAGCTGTACTCCTCTAGCGCCTCTAAAACGGCAGGGGTGGCGATCTTGTTCTCTAGGGGGTTCAGGGGAGAGGTCTTGCACAAAGTAGCGGAACAGAAAGGGAGGCTTCTGGCATATAAGATCAGGGTGGGGGGCTTAGTACTGACTGTTGGCACTATTTACGGCCCCAATGACCACCAGGACCAATTCTTGCACAGGGCACTGGAAGACGTGGCGTCCACCTCCGATAGACACATAGTATTGGGGGGTGATTTGAATCTAGTTTTCGATGCGGCGATGGACAGGTCTGTGCAGCGGCGCCACCAGTTGGGTGAGCATTCTGGCTCGATTCGCACTCGACTTGAGGAGCTAGACTTGCATGACATGTGGCGTCACCTTCACCCCACCACCCGCGCATACTCCTACTTCTCTCATGCTCACAGGTCCTATGCGCGACTGGATCATCTACTTGTGTCGGGTCCGATGCTCCTATTGGCCTCGAACGCGGATATGGGGGTCCTCTCTCTTTCCGACCATGCGCCGGTGGAGGGTCTGGCGGCTCCGAGACACGCTATTGCATAGGCGGTCGACAGTGGACCAGATCCGCGCGGCCATTCTGGACTTTCAGAGTGCGAACGACAATAATGATACCTCTTGCGCGACACAGTGGGCAGCCCTGAAGGCTGTGCTCCGGGGCGAATTTATAGCTATGTCCTCGGCTGAGAATAAGGACCGACAGCTCAAGAGGGATGAGCTTACCCGGCAGGTTAGGGAGCTGGAACAGGTTCATCATAGGACGGGGCCCCCAGGGTTTGGAGGCAGCTGAAGGCAGCCAGGAAACTTTTGGCTGCCCTGGACAGGGACCGGGCGGAGTATGCGATGCTCCGCCTGAAACACAAATATTACACGGGGGGAGATCGGTGCGGGCGGCTCTTGGCCAACAAACTCAGGGTGCAGCACCAACAGCACCGAGTGAAGGAATTGGCTGACTCGGCCGGAGGTTTGGTCACGGCTGATGAGCACATAGCAGACGTCTTTCGCAGCTTTTACGCTGACCTCTACACTGGAGAGGCCTCCTCTGCACAGGCTGAGGTGGACTATCTAAAATCGGTGCCGCTCCCATCGTTAACGCCAGATCAGGCTCAGTATCTAGAACGTGATATTCGCGTCGAGGAGGTGATCACGGCGATATCCCGGCTCAAACCGGGCAAGGCCCCAGGACCGGATGGCTTTATCCCTCTGTTTTACAAGACCTTCTGTCAGGAGTTGGCGCCTCTGTTGACCCGCCTTTTCAACACCTTTGCGGAGCCGGGTGCCATTCCCTCCGAATTTCTTCAGGCCACGGTCTCCGTGATCCCGAAACCGGGCAAGGACAGGACCGCCTGTGGGTCCTATCGTCCTATCTCGTTGCTGAACACGGATTTGAAAGTGTTCACCAGCATATTAGCGGCGCGCCTGGCACTGCATCTCCCGGGCATGGTTGATTCGGATCAAGCGGGCTTTGTGCCTGGCAGGCAAACAGTAGACAATACAAAGAGGGTGACCCACATTCTGGAGAAGGCCTCCAGGATCCCGGGGGAGAGGATGCTCCTGTCCATAGACGCGGAGAAGGCTTTCGATAGGGTGCATTGGCCCTACCTAGAGAAGGTCTTGGGCAAGTTCGGGATAGGTGAAAAGTTCCGTCATCTGATCTTTAATTGCTACCGGTTCCCGTCCGCAGTGGTCCGAGTGAACGGAGGCAGCTCCCGGCCCTTTCCCATTGAGCGGGGTACGCGACAGGGGTGCCCACTGTCCCCTTTGCTCTTTGCCCTATACATGGAACCATTCGCTCAAAGGGTTAGGCAGAACCCCGACATTGTCGGTGTCAAGATGGGTGAATTCCATCATACGATTAGCCTGTACGCAGATGATGTCATTTTGACATTAGACGAACCGCGGAGATCGCTACCGGCTTGCATTGCGGAATTGGACCTATTCACCGAAGTGGCGGGCTTCAAGGTGAACCTGGGGAAGTCAGCCGCCCTTGACATCTCGCTTGCTAGCGCCACCAGAGCGGAACTACAGAGGCTTTACCCTCTGAGCTGGTCCAAGGACCGGATTCCATATTTAGGGATCCTATTGGCGCCCTCCCTCCCGTCAATGGTCACGGCCAATTATGCGGCTTTGAGCTCGAAGATCAGAGAGGAACTAGGCCGGTGGGATAGGGGCACGTTGTCGCTGCTAGGTAGGGTGGCCGCGGTGAAGATGACCCTCCTGCCTCAGGTACTTTATCTCTTCAGAGCGTTGCCGCTCCAGCCCCCCGCGGGGTGGTTTGCTGAGACCCATTGCACGGTTTGTATGGCAGGGCCGCAGGCCGCGGATTAAGAGGAGCATCGCTACGCTGGTGCCCGACTCTGGGGGGCTTGGGATACCGGACTTGCGGAAATATTTCCAGGCCGCCCAACTCCGATATCTGGTGGAATGGAGCCAGTGGGAGTCTGATAAGCACTGGCTGTTCCAAGATCAGGCAGTGGCGGGTAGGACGCTACAAGAAGTACCATTCTTGAGGCGGGCTCATCGACCCCCTAATCTCTACGCGTCTCTGGTGACGCGGGTCCCGCTGCGGACGTGGGACTCGGTGGCGGTTAGGCATGAGCTTACCACCTTCCCCTCTCCCTTTACGCCGCTCATCGGCAATCCGGACTTTGGCCCTGGAATGGAGCACGGTGCTTATGAGCGCTGGCGGGCGGCCCGCTGCTGCACCTTGTATCACTTGTACAGCCCTGAGGGAGTCGTCCCCTTCCAGGACTTGCGGCTGGATTACGGCCTTCCAGAGGCGGAGCGCATGAGATACATGCAGGCGCGTCACTGGGCGCTGCCCCAGGTGCGCGATACGGCAAACCGGGAGATCACGGTGTACGAGCGCTGGTTAATCACTCGCACGTCGGATGCTAAACTGATCTCGGATTTGTATAAAATGCTGCAGCCCCCCTCCTTTCATATTCACAACCCCGGTCGGGAGCGATGGGAGCGGGAGCTCGGGCGGGTGTTGAGCCATAAGGAATGGGAACACATATCCTACCGCGCACGCCACTCGGCCTATCACACGGGGCTTACGGAGACCTTCACCAAAATCTCGACCTACTGGTACCGCACCCCGTAGAAACTGCACGAGATGGACAGGGCAATACCAGGGACATGCTGGCGCAACTGTGGCAACACTGGCACACTTACACACATACTGTGGGAATGCCCCCTTCTGGCTTCTTATTGGGAGGAGGTCCTAGGTGAGGTGGACAAATGCTTTGGGATAGAGCTGCCGAGGTACCCTGCCTATGTTCTACTGGGATTGCCAAATGGGTTGATGTATCCCCTTAGGTCCAGGAGGGGTAGACAGATTGCGATAGCTTTGGGGTCGGCGGTGCAAAATATTCTCGTACATTGGCGTTCTACCACACTTCCCTCTGTAGTTGGCTGGCTGCATAGATTGTGGCATGTCCTTGGAATGGAGAAGATGTGCTTAGTGGCCCTGGGAGACACTGATACTTTTGAGGAACTGTGGGCGCCCTTTCATAGCCTGTTGTGCTCTGAGTTTCGGGAGATCACCTGTCCCAGATATCTTAGGTTGTTACGGCTGACGCCGCCTCCGGACCTGCCTGTCTGACCTGACGGGGCTGGCATTGTATAGCGGGGATTACTGGAGGGTCGATATGAAGAGAGAGCTGATGGTGATGGCACAGTACAGGGGGTGGGTTGGGGTATGGTAGTTTGGGGGTTCTGTTTGGTTAGGTAGGTTTTTTGGAGCGGGGATGCTTCTCCACCCTTCCCCCCCCCCCTTTTATTTTCTTTGTCTTTGCCCCCCCCTACTTTTCTCTTCCTCTCCACTCCCCCGTCCCTCCTCCCCTCCCCCTTCACCCCCCCCCCCCCCCCCTCGTTATGTGTATGTGACCACAGGCACGAAAGCTGTGTTCCTGAGTCAAATGAAGCCTATCGAAATGATGTAATTGCTTTGCTGTATTTGCTGTATCAAACGCACCGATTGTGCGGCTCCTGTGGTTTATCTTTCTCTTGCCCTGTTGTTTCCCACCCCACCCTGCTTCAATAAAATACTTTAAACCTAAAGGCGACAGGTAGCCCTTTGATTCTTGCCGCCAATGAATGCTATTCAGCAGGGTCATCCCGTAGGGAGGGGATGTTACAATCTCTTTCTGGACAGGCTTTTGTTATGAGTCTCCTGAGAGCAGAGGCTGTCACCCTAGGGCAGAGGTCTTCAATATGTGGGTCCTGGAGACTTGGGAAGGTGGTCACACATTTCCAGGCCTCATTTCTGCCTGGAATATAAAACATGTGCTCTTCCTTTGGAAAATGACAACCATCTGGGACGCTTCCTTCCGATCCATAAAATTTTCAGCTGAAGTTAATTGAGGCTTCTGTGCTGTGAAATCTAGAGGCACACAGGTGAAACAAACCTTCGTGCCAGAGTGCCTGCTTTCCTGCATGAAATGCAAAGGTGCTCTATGGGTAATCTGCAAATGTAAAGGGATGCTTGGTGCTTGGGAGAGGTTCTGGCTTTGATTGCTCAAATCACTCCAAGCACTGTGATGGCAAAGATTTGTTTTTTAAGTGGTAGTACAAAGAGTTAACAACTGGGCTGCGAAGTGCATGCTTTTAATCATAATTGTATTTACACAGCACTTTGTACCCCTGAGGAAGTGTTGAAGGGACAGTTATGCAAAAGAAATTGCATTACTTATGGTCCTGTATTACTAAAATCTAAATTGTGGTCGCTCCGTTTTATCCTAAAACTATTTGCACAGTTTGTAGCAATCTCATTTATAATGTGTATAATGCTTGCATAAAATAATGAATTACACATAGTGCTTTCTTTCACACGTGCTAAAAATACACAAGTCCCTATTTTCCACTGAAACAACCAAATTTAATTATGTTGCTTTCTGGTTACCCACATACCTCTGCAGTACATTAACTAATAGAGGTTTCATAATGTACTACAGTGCATTTCCCACTGAGTAACAACTTTTAAAAATGTATTTTTCATTTAAGCTGCCCATTATTTTATATGTAGCTACCTGATGGTGAAATGTTATAATATACGGGTTGACCCAATAGTACTGGGACCTCGGTAGTCAGTAGTATATGAAGAGGGGTCCCAGTTGATACAATATCAAAGGCACAAACTCATAATTCATAGACTGAACAATAAGAAACTTCTTAAGAATTGACTTGGAGGGATGCTATTTAATATACATCCTCATTTGAAAATTAATTATCATGTCTTCACAACAATACACTTTAAGACATTTAATAACATGCCCAAGACAGGGGGGCGTGGGAAGGAAAAGAGGGTGAGAAGAGGGAAAATGTGCAGGATAGTGCAACAAGTCAAATTAGTCATAGAAAAAGTACATAGTGTGTGGTCTCATCCACATTTAACATTGAGTGCCACATTGGACATGTATACATTGTCATATACTTATTCATATACTAGAAAAATCCTATCCCATTTTCAGCTTGCACAGTCACAAATGATCCGTTGCTAACAGGTAGGAACAGACAAGGGTGTGTCGAAGTTTCGACCCCAGATGAGTAGGAGACGCTATTGCCCTACGGCGGGTCTTCCTCAGGACAGGCAGTGGTGGGGTGTTGGGGAAGTGTAGAAGGGTACCTATGAGGGAGAGACTATTTAGTATTTGCTTTTTGTATTACAAAAAGGGGGGAGTGGGGGCTATATAAGCCACACCAAGTTACCTACAAGAAGCACGGTGATTCACGTGGCTCCGTCTGATGAAGATGTTGGGCCAAGGGCTCCTGATACCAAGAGAGCGTGAACCTAAAAAGAAATTAGGCTACTGTAAGGTTGTGGGCAGCAGTTAGCTAAATTCCACAACAAACAATTGCTACTATATACAAATGTGCTTGAATTAATAAGCATCAAACACAACCCAGCCGGGTTAACATTTTTTATACAATATCACACGGTGGAGGACGAACCAAACCTACCAACATCAGGACTGGCCACAATCATTATGTCACTCAGGATATTCCCTGATGAAGAACGACTACTGTTCATCAAACAAACTGGAAACCAACCAACAAGGGATGGCGGGGAACAAGAATACCATCATGTTAGCCAAAGGCTCACCTATTCACGCTGTTACTTCATTTGAGTTCTTTTCAAAATAGGCTGCCTTTCAAAAAGCGATGAACGCTTCCTTTACTACACAGGGTTTGGTTCCACGTGGGTCCCTGCAGTAAACAAGAAGACGAGAGGCTCGTTTACAATCTATATCTCTCTTGTTGTAGAGGGATAAGTGGTAATTGGCGTGGGATTTATTTACTCACCGAAGTAAGCCTTGAGCAGCGGAATGAATCCTAGCTGGCGAAACTGAGCGGCAAGTCTCTGCAAACGCGCGGGCGTCTCAGCGCGAGGCACGGAACGCCGAAGAACTGGCAGCAGCTAAATGTCAGCACATTTATTACAGCCAATGCGCATGTAGTAGAAAGGGCAGAAAGACTTAGCTCCGGTTAAAATTAAGCTAGGGAATGAAAGCTCCCATTCAGTAGCGAGCTTCCGATTGTCAATGACATTAACACCGGTAAGATTTAAAATGCAAGAATAATTGTGCGCAAACGTTATAATTGCATTAATAAACCATTATATGAAATTTTGATGTACAGCAATGAACCAAAAATAGTGAGACATATGGAAAGCCAAACAGGGGTTCGTTCTTTCTATTGAAGGTGACTAATGGCCTCATATTTAGGATTCCTATATTTGCAAATAATTGGGTTATTTATTCCTCGGGTGTCCCTAGTCAATGGACATGCAAAAATACAATAGGGAGCATTACATCTCAGTTGACATACATATGCATTTGGACCAAAAACATCAACACACGTCTGAAGGAAAATAGCATAAAGCATTTCATTTCAATACGAGAATTGGATTTGTAACAGGAAAATGCAAGATATATCAAGATTAGGACTGTTGTTAAACACTGCATATAAACATAGTGCTATAAGCATGCTAGTTAGGCATAATTATTATCTTGCTCATTTAATCCATGAAATACAGTGTCCAAACGACTCATCCATTTGCTTTCTCTTATATTGAGGATAGATGTAATACTACCTCCCCGTGGGCCCAAAGAGACTTTTTCCAGCACCACCCATTCAAGCTCATCCACTGTGTGCCCCATCCTTCTATAGTGGTCTACTAGGGGAGCCCCAATTACCTCACATCTAATCCTGCTTTGATGCTGAAGGATGCGGGCCTTTATTTTCTGCTGCGTTTGGCCTATGTAGGCCAGGCCACAAGGGCATGTGATACAGTAAATCACACAGTTCGTGTTACAATTGGTGAATGTTTTTAAATCTATACTGTGGTGTTTATACTTGAACTGTTTTGTCTGTACACACATTGGGCAAGCTTTACAGTGTCCACACCTATAGTTGCCATTCAAAGATGGTACATTCCACAGAGATCGCAGGGAAGGTGGTTCAGGCATAGACAGGTATGAGCTAACCACCTGATCCTTTATATTCCGTGATTTTTTGAAGGAGTGCATAGGTAAATGTGGTTGTCCAATCTCCTCAGACACCAAAGGCCAATACTTATTGACGATTTTCTTTATGTTGTTGCTTTGTGTGTTGTAAGTAGTGACACAAATCATCCGCTCATTACTGTTGTCTGTCTTGATTTGTGGAATTAGTAATTCGTCTCGAGGGCTGTACCATTCCCGTTTGCGGGCTCTCATGACGAGTCTCTTAGGATACCCCCTTTCCAGCAATTTGACAGTTAGAGCTTCTGATTCCAAGAAATAATCGTCTTTTTTGGAACAGTTGCGCCTTATGCGAAAGAATTGGCCCACCGGTAGGTTATCCCTCAAGCCTCTAGGGTGATGGCTATTGTATAACAATAGCGAGTTGCGTTCTGCAGGCTTCCGATATAAAGTCGTCGACAACTTGCCGTCCTCATGGAAAATAGTGATATCCAAAAAATCGACTCTTTCATGGTGTGACTGCATGGTAAATTGAATATCTACACATCGCTGGTTCAGCCAGAGATGGAACAAATTCAAAGTTTCTTCTGAGCCAGTCCATATCATCAGGACGTCATCTATGTATCGACGCCACATTGTGACTTGTGCTTGATATGGGTTGTCAGGATTCAAGACAAATTTCTGCTCAAAATCCGCCATGTATATAATGGCCAGGTCCGGCGCAAAAGCTGCCCCCATTGTGACTCCTTGGATTGAAGGTAAAACTCGCCTTGGAACATGAAGAAATTCTTCCTCGTTGCGATGGTTAGTAGTCGAATAATAAATTCAGTTGGCACTGGCACAGGTGCTATCCGACCATCCAATGCTACACGCATGACCTCCAGAGCATCTAGTTGTGGGATGCTCGTATAGAGCGATACTATGTCGCATGTCACCAACCTTTGTTCACCGCTATTGAATTCGATGCCATCCACCAAGTTAATGGTTTGCATTATGTCCCTCAAATAGGTGAAAGTTCCTTCCGCAATCGGTTTTAAGAAAAAGTCAATATATTTACATAGGGGCTCAAGAATTGACCCGCATCCGGACACAATAGGACGTCCTGGGGGTTCTTGCATTTTCTTATGGATTTTGGGGAGGGTGTAGATAGTTGGTAGTCTGGGGTCGCTCTGATTAAGGTACTTAAATTCCAACTCACTCAAAAAACCTTGATCTTTCCCTTCTGTTGTCACTGCCAGAATTTCCAATGCTAGGTCTTTAGTTGGATCACTTCGTAGTAGCTGATAACTTACGCCGTCACCCAGTTGCCGTAAAATCTCATTCTTGTATTTCTATACATCTTTGATGACGATTGCTCCCCCTTTATCCGCAGATTTGATTACGATATTTCTGTTGTCTCTCAGGGTGGTCAACGCTCTCCTTTCATCTTGGTTGATATTGAATTTGGTATATTTGTGTACAGACAAAGTTTTGTCAACCTCCTTCAGTACCATGTCTTCATAGGCCAGAATTTGATTAGTCATTGCACTCCTGGGTGGTACAAAGGTTGATGGCATTCTGAGTCCTGTAACGGAAGTGCTGATCTAGTTTGAGCTGTTCCTGAAGAAGTAGCGTAACCTTATTTTTCTGAAAAATTTCATTAGTTCTGTTTTTATTGAAAAACAGTTAGGGAGGGATGTAGGTACAAAAGACAGACCCTTTGCAAGGATCCTGTGTTTATTCTCGTTAAGTTCATATGATGATAGATTTACGACCGGGCTCGGTTTCCTGATTACCACCGGTACACCTTCCGGCGGGTTGCAATCTTGCCGTGGCTCTCCTGTGGGAAGTGAACTTGCTTCTGAGTTTGGCCACGACCCTTGTCCCAGTTGGTGTTCTGGCCCCTCGTTGTTCCTCTCTGCCAATTCCCTCTGCCGCGTGGCGGCCGCCATTGACCCTCTCCTAAAAGAGGCTGAGGTTGATGGAAGGGTCCCTGTGGCTGGTTCCACTGATTATGATAGCTGTATCCCGAAGTAGTGGCTGACTGGTCGTTGTCACTGTCGCCACTATAGGATGAATCAGAGAATATGGTGAAGTTCCTGCGTCCTCGGAAACCTCCTCTGCCCCTTCCCGAGAAACAACCTTGTGAGTCTTGTTTATAGTAATCCTCGTTAAGGTAGGGGTACGTGTTCTTCTTTTCGTAGTATTTAATATCTTTAGCCAATTTTTCTAATTTCCTCTGTTGTGTATTGGTTTCAAAGTCCTTTAGGGTTTTTGAGACTTTCTCTAGAGCTTCCTTAGCGTTGGTCAAAGTTTCATCACCAGCAATCTCAGATTTCAAATCCGCAATTTCACGAGTGTGTATTTGAACTTATTGAGCAGCAGTCTCTACTCCCAGCACCATCCAGTGCCGGGAGCAATTGTTGGCTACGAAACTGAAGCCTTCCTTGAATTTAGGCACATCCACAAATATAGCCGGCTCGTTCTTAACCTGCAGGCCCACTGGAATAATATTAGATTGCAGATATTTGGTCAACAAATGGCCATGCAGACGTGTTTTGATTAGTTTTTTCTAATCTCTCCAAGCGGGCTAACTTGTCATTCAATGTGTAGTCAACGTTAGGTGTATCTGATGACAAAAATTGATTAGACCTGTCCTTAATCAGCTAGTTGATATAGTCCTCCGTGTATGATAGTGTCTCGCTCTCTACCATTGTGTGAAAAGGGTGAAGATATATTTACAGTGACAGTTATAATGTAAATAACCTCGCAGGCATGCACCTGCACAGATAATGTTATAATATACGGGTTGACCCAATAGTACTGGGACCTGGGTAGTCAGTAGTATATGAAGAGGGGTCCCAGTTGATACAATATCAAAGGCACAAACTCATAATTCATAGACTGAACAATAAGAAACTTCATAAGAATTGACTTGGAGGGATGCTATTTAATATACATCCTCATTTGAAAATTAATTATCATGTCTTCACAACAATACACTTTAAGACATTTAATAACATGCCCAAGACAGGGGGGCGTGGGAAGGAAAAGAGGGTGAGAAGAGGGAAAATGTGCAGGATAGTGCAACAAGTCAAATTAGTCATAGAAAAAGTACATAGTGAGTGGTCTCATCCACATTTAACATTGAGTGCCACATTGGACATGTATACATTGTCATATACTTATTCATATACTAGAAAAATCCTATCCCATTTTCAGCTTGCACAGTCACAAATGATCCGTTGCTAACAGGTACGAACAGACAAGGGTGTGTCGACGTTTCGACCCCAGATGAGTAGGCAACGCTATTGCCCTACGGCGGTGTCTTCCTCAGGACAGGCAGTGGTGGGGTGTTGGAAGTGTAGAAGGGCACCTATGAGGGAGAGACTATTTAGTATTTGCTTTTTGTATTACAAAAAGGGGGGAGTGGGGGCTATATAAGCCACACCAAGTTACCTACAAGAAGCACGGTGATTCACGTTGCTCCGTCTGATGAAGATGTTGGGCCAAGGGCTCCTGATACCAAGAGAGCGTGAACCTAAAAAGAAATTAGGCTACTGTAAGGTTGTGGGCAGCAGTTAGCTAAATTCCACAACAAACAATTGCTACTATATACAAATGTGCTTGAATTAATAAGCATCCAACACAACCCAGCATGTTATTAAATGTATTAAAGTGTATTGTTGTGAAGACATGATAATTAATTTTCAAATGAGGATGTATATTAAATAGCATCCCTCCAAGTCAATTCTTATGAAGTTTCCTATTGTTCACCTGATGGTGAAAGGCCTAAAGAACTAACAAAATATTTTGGGGCTGATTTATAAGAAGCTTGCACAGCCAGAGGCTCACTTGTTTTGAAGCTCCGGCGGCACAAGCGTCTCAGTCATATCTGTGAAGTAGTGCAAATTCACCATGCATGGCTTTGCATGGCCCCATAGATACGGAGTAAGACAATGCAGCGCAAGTCATTGCGTTGCCTTACTCGATGTCAAGTAGTTATTCCATGGGCATTGCGATGGGTGTTTCCACCCAACATCCATTAATTTTGACGCTGCTCCTCCCTATAGCAGTCGTAAAGAGGAGAAATGTTTTTATTTCTCCATGTTATTTCCTCTTTCTAGGTTTGCTGCATTCTGCAGCACACATAGAAAGAGGGAAACCCCTCTCAGGATTGTTTTCATGCACAAAAATAATCCTGCCTATATTGATGCTAGCGGTACAAAAGGGGGTGGTAATGGACGGAGCATCTGAACCAATCAAACACTCACACCCAGTCAAAAGATCTAGGTTTAACCCATCACCGTTCTTTAGCCCCCTCTGCCACCCCAGTTCAGACATGGCTATATGCAAATCAGTCTATGACCCTGTGCCTCATGGGAACAGTCCAGCCCGAACTGCCAAGCCATGCCTTCCCTGGACCGGAAACAAGCTTCCGAGGACCGGTTTCTGGCATTCCATCCGTCTTCAGCCCGGCTTGCTTGAATCCAGTGGAAAAGTGAGCAAGGGACTCACGTCTGAGCATACCCTGCCACACTTATGGCGGCCAAAAGCGGTACAAAAGGGGGTGGTAATGGACGGAGCATCTGAACCAATCAAACACTCGCACCCAGTCAAAAGATCTGGGTTTAATCCATCACCGTTCTTTAGCCCACTCTGCCACCCCAGTCAGCAATTTGTGCATCAACGCAGGGGAAAAGCACAGGAAGGCACCATATTTCATAAATAAGGTGAATTCCTGCCCTTTCACATTGGCGTAGGGCAGCACAGCAAGAAGACTTGCAGCGCTGCCCTACACCAATTCCTCATACATTAGGCCCTTTGTTTATAGCCACACCTTTGACCTCGCCCCTACGTTCACTGATCTTTGGTTTGCTAAACACGGTTTAATATTATTTTCCAGCTGTAAAAATGATTTGCTGTGGGAATTGGGTGCACTTATGGTTGTTGATAGTTGTCAATAAAAAGAACTACCAAGTTCTAGAAATATTTATCAGGAGAGGTTCCTTACACATAAAAATGTTGAAAACCTCTGCCCTAGGAGGTCAAAACGGTGTCTCGGATGGCAGACTGGGAGAAACCGTTGAGCAAGAGCACCAGAGGCTGGTAGGTTTTCGTGGGGAACCTCTAAGGCCCGCTCAAGGTGCATGTATTGGTAAATCCAACACTGGCACAGAACATGTGTATTTGTAAAGCGCACATTCACCTGTAGGCATCTTGGCATTGTATAACAGATGTTTATTGTTACCCAATTTAATTGAAATGAAATGAAATGAAATGAAAAGCAGTTTTATAGAGCGCAACAGTTGCCCTGAGGCGTCCAGGCGCTAAAACTAGAACAGTGTCTTCCAGAAAGACGATCCAGGAAGGATCTGAATTAATTAAACAAGAAGGTCTTGAGCTGTTTACGGAAGCTTGCTAAATTGGAGTTGCTTCTCAGATGGCATGGAAGAGTGTTCCACAGTTTGGACGCGTTGTAGGCAAAAGAGCGGCCTCCTGATCTAGCTCTGTAGATCCTAGGGACTTTTCCCAAAAAGGCATTTGAGGAACGGAGTGATTTATTGGGCTGATAGGGAAGAATTAGGGAATGATTGATTTCTGGGCCAGTCTTCCAAAAGGCTTGGTGGGCAATGCAGAGTGTCTTAAACTTTATTCTATCCCTGACGGGAAGCCAGTGGAGAGTCCTTAGGCCATGCCTTATCGAGGTTCTGCGTGGGAGTCCCAGCAAAGAGCGGGCTGCACAGTTTTGTGTCCGCTGCAGTTTTTGCAGACTGTACTCCGGAGCCCCGAGGTACAGTGAGTTGCTGAAGTCAAGGCGAGATTGAATTAGGCCTTGGATCACTGTCTGCCTGGAATCAAATGGGAGAAGAGGAAGGATTTTTTTAATCGACCTGAGGAGGCCAAAGCAGACCGCAGAAACCTTAGTTGCCTGGGTATTAAAAGTCAATGATTTGTCCAACCACACTCCCAGGCTTTTTATGTTATCTCTGGGAGTGGGAGGAGCGCCCATGCTCGAAGGCCATAGCAGTTCCAAGGTGGTAGGGGCTGCAGGGCCTAGGAGCATGAGCTCCGTGTTATCGTCGTTGAGTTTCAGGCAAGACATGGTCATCCAGCTCTTGACCTCCTCCAAGCACATCGCTAGGTTGGATTGTGGTTGGCAGTTGTTCCCCTGCACAAGGGAGACCACTAGCTGAGTATCATCCGCATAGGTAATGATGTTGATACCATGCGGACGAACAATCTCAGCCAGTGGCCTCATATACGCATTGAAAAGTGTAGGGCTCAACGAGGAGCCCTGCGGCACCCCACATCCCAGCGGTCTGCTTGAAGAGACGGTCGAGCTTTAAAACACCTGAAAGGTGCGGTCACTCAGAAAGGACTTAAACCAGCCCAGGGCTTCTCCTGAAATTCCCAGATCGAATAGGCGATTTAAGAGGATTTTATGGTTTACCGTGTCAAAGGCAGCGCTCAGATCGAGGAGGATCACTGCCACTGATCCTCCCCGATCCAAAATCCGCCTTGCCTCCTCTGTCACTGCCAGCAGGGCAGTCTCCGTCCCATGTTTAGGGCGGAAGCCCGTCTGGGAGATGTCAAGCAGATGGTTGTGCTCGAGAAACTCAGTTAGAAGGATGTTGATGTGTTTCTCGAGAATCTTGGCAAACCAGGGGAGCAGAGATATCGGGCGGTAGTTACTCAAATTGCCTGGATCCAGAGTGGGTTTTTTCAGAAGTGCCCGCACCATGGCATGTTTCCAAGCCAATGGCACCAGTCCTGTCTTTATGGAGGAGTTCAGAAGCTCCAAGAGTGTTGGAAGGATGATGTTGTCAGCTTGGACCAGAGCACTGGGAGGGGCAGAGTCCAGTGGGGAGCCAGATTTAACTTGATGCATCAGGAGCCTGAGCGTGTCAGGATTCATGAGAGAAAAATTGGCCAAATAGTTCTGAGAAGGATTTCCTGATTTTGTGTCAGGGTCTGAATTAGAAGTGGAAGATTCAGTTGCCGGGTCCGGGAAAGAGAGATAAATAGTATTTATTTTGTGGAAGAAGAAGTCGACTAGTTCATTACAGTGGGAAGTTGGATTGTGGTTGCCTGTTGGAGGGGGTGGGATCGTTGTCAGAGTTTTCAGTATCTTGTAGATCTCCTTGGGTTTGGACTTCGCCATCATTATTTTGCCATTATAAAAGGCAGATTGGGAAGCCTTAATTTCAGATTTGTTCGCCCTGATGGCTTCCCTATACGTGGATTTATCTGCCTCTTTGAAAGTCGTGCGCCACCTCCTTTCCAGTCTCTTACAGACCCGTTTCCTCTCCCTGAGCTCCTCTGAGTACCAAGGTGCAGTTTTTTTCTGTCTTTTTGGGCCCGGTGTGCGCAGAGGAAGAACAATGTCCAGAGAATTAATGATCCAGTTGTCAACTAAAATGTTATTGACAGAGGGGTCAGTGACAAGAGTGGGTCTAGTGGTGTTAAGGATGTTGGACCAGTTGTCTATATGTAGCTTAGGCCAGTTACGTACTTGGCATGGAATGGGGATGGAAGCAGGGGCATTATGTGTAGTCCAACTAAATGGTACCAAAAAATGGTCTGTCCAGGGGAGGTGGTTAATTGTACCCACTTTAAGATTTTCGCAATTACTGAATATAGGGTCCAAAAGATGTCCCTTGTTATGTGTTGGGTGGGAGACTAGTTGCTCTAGTTGCATTGCAGCTAGGCTTGCTGTAATTTCTGTGGCGGAGGAGTCAGAAAAGTTGTCAAAATGGACATTAAAATCTCCAAGCACAGTAAAATTGGAGGGGGCAATGACCAGTTCTGCCACTACAGTAGGAAGTGCTGTTTGGAAGGCTTTACATGACCCTGGAGGGCGGTAAATAAGGATACCGGTGAAACTAACATTGGGGGAGAATTCAATGGTGAAAGATAAACTTTCACAATCAGAGATGGGCTCCGGGGAGTAGCGACATGTATAGATATCCTTGAATATAAGGGCGACACCGCCACCTTTGCCCTTAGGGCGGTCTAAACGGGCTATTTGATAGCCTGGTGTAAGGGCTTGAACCACATCCGGTTCGGAACCTTGGGCCAGCCAGGTTTCGGTCATGAACATTGCATCAGGGGCAAGTTCATCCAGCAGTAAAGCTATTTCCATACTGTGTTTTGGAATAGATCTGCAATTGAGAAGAAACATGCGATAGTCTCTAGAGCCAAGTTTAGACGAAGGTTTAATAATCTCAGTATTACAGAACGGACAGCGATGAGGGGTTTCTAGGGGGTGGAAATGATGCAAGCAGTTTGCTGAGGTGGATGGACGAAGTTGGAGTAGCAGGTCCCCGTTATACGTCAACCTATTTGCAGTGAAAGGAGCAGGGGGGGTGGCCCCTGGTCCTGGTCGGGCGCGGACGGGCGCAGACGGGCCCGCCTTTGGCGCGCCGCCGGCGCGCCCGCTGCGCCCGCCCGCTGCGCCGGCGAGGAAGAGACTCCATTATAAAGGACCCAAGAAAGGGGTGGAGCTGCAGTGAAGAGCTAGTGCGCTCACCTCTTTTACGCCCAAGATGGCGTCTACCCCTGTGCGCGCCTGCGTGAAAGCGGGGTTCTAGCCCCGGTGAGGGAACAGGAAGTAGGTAAAAGAACAATAAGGCAATAGTAATAATCACGATTGCAATTTTGGAAAGTAACAGGTTTTAAAATGCGTTTTTTTAAAGATTCAGCCTACCCCCGGCTTCCGCCTCAGGGGACAACAGTTCTAGGAGTGCGAGCAGTTTTTAAAAGCAGCAAGTTTAAAAGCGTTTATAAAAGATTCAGCCTACCCCCGGCTTCCGCCTCAGGGGACAACAATTCTAGGAATGCGAGCCTGCGCCAGCGCACCTTAAGTACTTGTAAGGGCGGGCTGCAGTGAAGAGCTAGTGCGCTCACCTCTTTTACGCCCAACATGGCGTCTACCCCTGTGCGCGCCTGCGTGAAAGCGGGGTTCTAGCCCCGGTGAGGGAACAGGAAGTAGGTAAAAGAACAATAAGGCAATAGTAATAATCACGATTGCAATTTTGGAAAGTAACAGGTTTTAAAATGCGTTTTTTTAAAGATTCAGCCTACCCCCGGCTTCCGCCTCAGGGGACAACAGTTCTAGGAGTGCGAGCAGTTTTTAAAAGCAGCAAGTTTAAAAGCGTTTATAAAAGATTCAGCCTACCCCCGGCTTCCGCCTCAGGGGACAACAATTCATTTTATTGACCTCCGATGAATGAAATGCTGAGTGGACTTGCATGGATTTGCACCTGTGACCATGAGGTGGAACACAGGCCTCTGTAGTAGAACCATTAGTCGACTAAGCCACCAGACCCGGCATCAGTGTGGGTTTACCAATACGAGAAGTTTTATACTAAACATTCCTATTTTCAATTAAGTCATCATGTGGCTGGGAAACTAGTTTTCACCAGTGTCCAGCACGTGTTTTAAAATGGCTTCTCCCTTTTACTGGCAGTAAAAGGACTGACCAGCACAATGTCCTATCTGCTCATGCAGGTATGCCCTCACATGTAATATTCAGCACCATTCCTTAGGGCTGTCAGGCCTGCTGTGGGAGGGGGGGGATGTAAACAAATATCAAATGCAGTGTTAGGGGACATGATTCAGAAAAGGGGGTGGTGATGAACAGAGTGTCTGAATTAAGCAGACCACTCTTACGCAGTCCAAAGATCAGGGCTTGATCCATCACCGTTTTTTAGCTCACTGCAGTGCATGATGGGAACAGGGCAAACCAAACTACCAAGCCCATTCTTATACTGGGGAAGGAAACAAGCTTCCGGGGACCGGTTTCTGGCATTTCAGCCGTCGTCGGCCCGGCTTGCTTGAATCCTGATGGTGCAATGAGCAAGGGACTCACATCTGAGTATACCCTTCCACGCTTGTGGTGGACAAAATGATCCAGAAAAGGGGGTGGTGATGAACAGAGTGTCTGAATTAAGCAGACCACTCTTACCCAGTCCAAAGATCAGGGCTTGATCCATCACCGTTTTTTAGCTCACTGCACCATCCCAGCTCAGAACCTGGCTACATGCAAATTAGTCTGTTCCTGTCCCAGTGCATGATGGGAACAGGGCAAACCAAACTACCAAGCCAATTCTTATACTGGGAAGGAAACAAGCTTCCGGGGACCGGTTTCTGGCATTTCAGCCGTCGTCGGCCCGGCTTGCTTGTAATGGATCTTACCATGGTTTGTTATTGCACCAAGTGAAGGAACAGTGCAAATTTCACGTATTTGCTGAATAGTGTAGTTTATAGCCATGGAAGGAAATCTGGCATATGCTTAGCTAACACAGTGAATGTTGATGCATCTATTGATATCTAGAATGAGAGAGCTATTGCCTTCTCACCCTTTATTGCCATCAATAATGTTTATATGAAAAATGAACAAGGAAAAATTCAGATAAAAACATTCACAAAACTGTATTGTGTGTAACAAACGCTTTAAATCATTACTTGTGCGCATATGTTACTTGCGAATGAATATGTCCTAGAGAAGAGTAAGCTACCTGGGGAATGGGGGGGAGAGCAGGAAAGGGGTTTTACTCCTTGTGTTTGGGTCATGTCTGTTTATAATTAACCTATGGCGAGAGTGCTAACCTATGGCTGTTTCAGTTGTTCCCGCTAGTGCAGGTTGGCAGACATAAATATTAGCTATTCCTTCTGCGGTTTTATGTGTCTGTTAAGCCACTGGCATGTATGCTCAGTTAAAAGCATGCATCCATCCACATCAGATGCCAGGCAGTCTGAATCTGCATGTATGCAAATGCCATCTTCTTGTATGCCGGATCCTGGTGTAAATCCCCCACTATTAATTGAGGAAATTGTATTGTTTTGCAAAATGCCTGTGTCATGACACAAACTCTGCATTCTCACCGCTGGGTGGAAACTGTGCTAATCTGTCCACTGTCTGCATCACAAGTATTCTTTTTGATTTTACAGTTGATTTTATTATAATAATGTATTTGCGCAAATCTTTGACATCCTTTTGTTTGTCTGGGAACATGGTGTGGCTTTCCAACCAATTTTTCAGGAAATGGTCTCGCGCTGAGGAAAAGTATGTGAATTCCCTACGCGCCCCTTGTTTGTACCTCCAGGAGTCAACCCAGTCCAATCTCGTGACCATTGCTTTCAACCGAGTCGCCTGCCCCTCCCTCCCTGTCACTTCGCCAGCGCCAGCAGCTCCCCGCCATCTGTCCCACGAGACCTCAATGACGTCGTTCCAGTCCCCCCCCCACAACAGACAGAACAGTGGGCATGTCAACCCGAAGAGACATCAGCTTCTCCACTAGGGCCCATTGTAGCGGGGGCGGCGCATACACACTACCAATGACCACCACCTCACCCCCAATCTCACCCTGCACGAACACATACCTGCCCTGTGCGTCTAGCCATGTGCGTCTATGAGTAAAGGGGACTCTACGATGTATCAAAATGGCCACACCCCGTGACCCCCTCGTGAAGCCAGAATGGAAGGCCTGTGTGAAGCCATTTCGCTGAAGGCAGAGCGCCTTGGTGCCCAACAGGTGGGTTTCTTGCAGTAGCAATATATCAGTTCCCCTTTTCTTGGCCCAGGCAACATAGCCCCCCTCTTCACCTCATCAAGCATCCCTCGCACATTCCAACTCAGTATGCGTGTCCCGCAAGGACCTAGCCGTGATCCCACAGTATCTGATGACATTTGTGTAGTAGCATAAAATTTGTACATGTCCCACCATAGGCAGCAACGGCAGTATCCACAACGGAACGGAAGCAGCATATTGCGCGCATACCCCTTCCTTGAACTAGAACAACCCTGAACCCCAACAAATTCCTCCCACCCCGCACCTCCCAAACACGGAAGCACCTGTCGTGGTCGGGGTGTGATCCCGGCCCAAACCGGGAGCCTGGGAGCAACCCCTCCAATGGAGACCCTCATCACAGCCCATGTGGAACTAGGCTGTCGTCCCCTGCCAACCTTGGGCAAACGTGGCCTCCAGCCAAGCTAAAACGCCCTGGTCAATGATACCAATCAAATAGATGAGTAATTGTAAGTCCCCCCCCCATTCAGGGCACATCCTCATTGGCCTCCTGCGATTCCTTATCTTTGCATGTTTTTGATCGTGAGTGGGAGCTGCGGCTCGAGCGAGATATGCCCCGGCGCTTTCCCTGGTCTTCAGGACCCCTACCTGAGGGGCCCCCGGTTGAGGAGTCAGATTCCCCGCCTTTTGCTGTGTTGACGCGTACCCTTACAGTTTCGTCCGTCCACTGGAAGATGGCTTCCGGGGTGTCAAAAAAGAAGATGCGGGACCGAAAGACGACCCGCAACCGCGCTGGGTAGAGCAGGGCGTAGGGTAGCTTCAAGCCTCGAAGGCGAGCCTTGGCCGCAGCGAAAGATTGTCTCTGCTGCTGGACCAACTTTGTGTAGTCCGGGAAGATGAGGGTATGAGAGTTCTCGAACATAAGTTGGCCCTTCAATCTCGCCTGTTTCAGGATAGCGTCTCTGTCGGCATAGTTTAGCAGTTTGGCAATCATGGGGCGAGGTCGCTCTCCCGCCGTAGGTTTCTGCGTCAGAGCCCGATGGGCCCTTTCTACCACGAAGCAGCGTGATATAGTGTCGGCCGGCATCCATCCCTCCAGCCATTGTGTCAGAAATCGCTCCGCATTTCCCTTTTCGCAATCCTCTGGAAACCCCAGGAAGCGAAGGTTGCTGCGCCTGGCGCGTCCCTCCGCCTCCTCAGCTCTCGACACCAGTCCCTTCTGAGTCCTTTCAAGGGCAACGACCCTCTTTTTTAGGGTTGTCATATCGTCCTCTACTGCCGTTATGCGCGTTTCTGCGCCTGTTATGCGCTCCACAGCTTTTCGCAAGTCCTGCTGAAGGAGCATAACATCTGAGCCCACAGCCCCGATCTTAGCGTCCAAGACATCCCTGGACTGCGCGATCTCAGCCAGGAGCGCATCATTGTCCGGCACCTGAGTTTGCGCCCCCTTTGCGCCAGCGGCTTCAGTAAATTTATCAATGGGGCCCTGCTTACCCTGATTTCCACCTCCACCCCGAGTCATGATGTCGTCAAGGAGTGAGGCCTCCCTCCGGCTCTCCTCCAGTTGATGTTGTCCAGCAAATGTCGCTCACCGCAAGCCACTCCGCGACAAGATGGCTGTGCAGTAAGTAGATCTCGCACCGCAGCCCGCGTAGAGCAGCGTCGCCCCCCAGCCGGCTCCCAAAGACGTCAGGTCGGCTTCGGATGTGCTTCTAGGCCTCACTCCAGGGGGGGAGTTACCACGCAGTCCGCTCTTCCAATGTTGTGCACCGGGTCCGATCTGACCCCCGATACGCTGTGGGACCCTGCTGATCCCTCGAGCCCCCACCGCCGGGCCAACCACGTCCCACTGTGTTTCCCGGCCCGTTACGATCCGGCCCTCCTCCTCACAGGGCCCGGGCCTCACGGGGCCCGGGCCTCCCGGGCAATGCGGTAGAGTACCGCTCAGGGAATCCAGACGGAAGTGAGCCCGGGGCCCGACCTGACCCCCGATATGGCGATGTGGCTCAGCGACCACTCTGCCCGTCTCCCCACTGGGCACCACTCTGACCTGGTCTCACAGCAGTCTCTTGTTAGGCCCGGGGCAGCCGTCCGTCCGGGCGACGCCGCCCTCCTCACGCCGGCGGCAGCTCCTCTCTCACCAAAGATGGCGGCCGCGCTCCCCGGCCCTCCTTGTCGTCGGCACTCGCCGAGCATACTCCGCAGCTACTGTCCCAGCAGCGTCGCCCGGCGTGGACAACCACTCCAGGGACCCAGGATCCGTCGACCAACAGCAGGGCCGACACTTCTGTAGCGCTCGGCGCGGTCCCTCTCGCCAGGCGGTGGGCGCCGAAAATCGAGGTCCCGGCTCAGCAGGCTGCACCGGACAGCTCGTCTCGCGGTCCCCCTCCAGGTCGCCTCCCAGCCTCCGGAGCGGACGGAGGCGACCCCAGCCGCAGTTTCCGGATGTCCCCGGATTCGGGAATGAAGCAGGGTCGCCGGGAACCACAGGAGATGACCAGGGCTAGGATATATACCAAGGATTATGTACGGCTGGTCGGAGCTCCGGCTCTACACGACCGCCATGTTCGCTGGCCAAGCCACGCCCCCATAAAGAGGGATATTGAAACAAAAATATTGGGGGTGGGGGTGGATTTATTTTCTGCATGCCCCGTGCGTGAGGTGCATCATCAGAGCTGTGTGAATAATAACAGCTGTGAGCCCATGCGTGAGGTGCATCATCAGAGCTGTGTGAATAATAACTGTGCCAGCCCGGTGCGTAAGGTGCATCATCAGAGCTGTGTGAATAATAACAGCTGTGAGCCCGTGCCTAAGGTGCATCATCAGAGCTGTGTGAATAATAACTGTCAGCCCCGTGCGTGAGGTGCATCATCAGAGCTGTGTGAATAACAACTGTGAGCCTGTGCGTGAGGTGTATCATCAGAGCTGTGTGAATAATAACAGCTGTGAGCCCATGCCTGAGATGCATCATCAGAGCTGTGTGAATAATAACAGCTGTGAGCCCATGCCTGAGATCCATCATCAGAGCTGTGTGAATAACAACTGTGAGCCTGTGCGTGAGGTGTATCATCAGAGCTGTGTGAATAATAACAGCTGAGAACACTGTGCCTAAGGTGCATCATCAGAGCTGTGTGAATAATAACAGCTGTGAGCAACAGCATACTCTTGCACACACTCTCACTGCTCACCAATTCAAAGTTTGCTAAAACATTTATTCAACGCATTGTCATACACAATGCCAATAACTCAAACTTTAATGCTGCGAGACCTATTGCATTGTAAATGCTTGTTTCAGTTATGTATCGTGTTACTGCTGTCTGTTATCAACCGGGTGTCCTTATGGAAAATAGTTTCTGTAGTAGGGGATCTCTGTGTATAGTCATAATCTAGTGAATAGTCCCGCCCATGTGCGTGGACCCCGGCAATCAAAAATAATCTCTTAAGTTGTCAAAAGAATGCAGAAACTGCAAAGACACTTAAGAGAGAATTAAAGACAAATAATGCAGCCTATATCCACAGGCTACACTGTCCAGTACTTCAACTAGAAATTCCACCAAAATTCACCACACACAGCCCAGCCTGCTAGTTTCTACCATAGAGAAACCTGCCTCCCCAGTCAAAGACCCAGGAATGATAGAGAGGAAGGTAGGGACAGACAAGCCCCATAGGCTGCCATTATGTGGCTTAAACAGGATACTGTGCCTTTAAGAGAACCTTCTAGACTTCTCCCAGTATCCCAGAATGCATAGCAGGTCCAACTTACTTTCAGTTCTTTTTTCCGGCTCCTGCTTACAGGACCCTGGCATTGAGCTCTCCCTTTTTCAAGGGTTTATTGAATTCGTTTTTGCACTTTTGTCTTTTAAAAGTGTTACAGTTTATTTCTTGGTGCTCTCCTCTCCCTTTTGTGCTGGTTTTTAGGTGTTTTGGGGCTCCAAAATGCCTGGCCTTTTTGTGAAGTGCCCAGCATGTGAGAGGAAGAAGGCCAAAAGCGACCCCCATGATGTCTGCATCGTGTGCCTTCCGGAGAATCATGGCCCTGAGGAGTGTGCTATCTGCCAGCAGCTTTCTGCTAGGACCCTCAGGGACAGATTGAAGATCAGGCTGGCTGGCCTGGAGGATAGGCGTCAACGTGCTGCAGGTGGGTCTGGGCAGCCTGGGAAGGATCCCTCTGCCTCTGCTGAGGCCCCTGGGGGGCTCCCCGGGGGCAGGAAGTCCAGCCAACGGTCCCATTCTCCGTCGACGTCGAAGGCTTCGACGACGGCGTCGAGAGGGATGACGACGGCGTGCTCCCCATCTCCCCGGGGCTCCGGGTCGAGACGGCGTGGCGGATCGACGGCGAAGGAGAAGCCGACGTCGAGGTC
This sequence comes from Lissotriton vulgaris, assembly GCF_964263255.1. NCBI lineage: Eukaryota > Metazoa > Chordata > Amphibia > Caudata > Salamandridae > Lissotriton > Lissotriton vulgaris. The sequence continues at coordinate 1,676,903,185 of NC_141693.1, read as the reverse complement.
GACGTCGACGTCGACGTCTTCATACCGACGCCGAAGGCGCAGGGACGTGTTTCGGCGCTCGCCGTCGAAGCGGCACCGGCGCTCGCCGTCGAGGCGACACCGTCGGTCGTCGTCAAGGCGACACCGCCGTTCGACGTCGAGGGGCTCCTCGACGTCGGGGACAACAAGGCGACGTCGACGATCGACGCCGAGGGCGGACCGCCCGACGTCGAGAGGACGGCGTGAGAGATCGCGCAAGAGGAGATCGACGCCGAGGAGTCGACGTTCGACGCCGAGGATGAGAGGGTCGACGTCGAGGGGACGACGTTCGACGCCGGAGTCCAGGAAGCGCCGTTCGACGCCGGAGAAGCGTCATTCTGCGTCCAGCAGACAGCGGTCAGCGCCGAGGAGTAGATCTCCTTCTCCCAAACGGCGCAGAGGGGGCTCTAGCCCCAGGAGTCACGCCACTTCCGGTGGTCGCAAGAGGAAGAGGTCGCCTGCGGATGGGGATGGCTCCCCGCGACCGTCCCCTAAAGGGTCACCGGGCTCGGTGTACTCGGAAGTGTACACTCCATCTCGACCCGGGACTCCTCCTCCTCCACCCGTACCGAAGGAGGACCCTCCGCCCATACCACCACTTCCTAAGGGGGACTCTGATCCACCTCCGGTCCCACCTCATGGGCCCGCCCCGCAGCCGGTGGTCCCTCCGCCGAGGTCCACTTCGCTGCCGTCGCTGCCTGTTCCTCCCAAGGGGACCCCGAAACCGAAGCCCCGGGAGGCTCCGAAGAGTCCCCGTGAGAAGCCACGGAAGACCCCTCCTCACAAACCGAAGGAGCGCCCTAGAGCTGGCAGGTCTCGTTCTCGCTCTAGGCGCAGGTCTCCCACGAGGTCGAGACACCGCCATAGGAGGCGCGAATCCCGCTCTCGCACGAGATCTTCTGGGACCAGGGACTATTCACCTACGCTGTCGGGGTCGCCGGACACCAGAGTGTCCCCGATAGACGACCTGGTTGCCTTTCAAGACGTCCTGTTGCGGGGCGCGGCGAAGCTAGGCATTACACTGACGGTGCCTACTCCGAAGACGTCCGTCATTTTCGAGACTCTGCATCAGAGGCACATGTCTCGTCCCCTCCTGCCCCTGGTACCGGGCTTGGAAGAACCGGCTATGGCGCTGTTTCTCACCCCGGCTGTGACGAGAGCGGCCCCTTCCAGGCTACTAAAGAAATACCGGGCTCCCGAATCGGATCCGGCCTTCTTGAGAGCGGAGCCTCCGCCTGACTCCGTCATCGTCACGGCGGCCCGCAAGCAGCACGCCACCACTCCGACCTCCACGGTCCCCCCGGACAAGGAATCTAGGTGGATGGACTCGGCGGGACGAAAGATCTGTGGGACTTCCGCGACATCCATGAAAGCGGCGAGTGCAACGGCTCTGTTGGGGCGTTACGACCGCGCCCTCTGGGACTCCCTCGAGCGCTTTGCGGAGCATTTGCCTCGGGAGCAGCGTGAAGACTTCACGGAGGTCCTGAGTGAGGGTATGCTGGTGGCCAACCAGATAATCAGTGCGGCTGCGGACTCCTCCCTGTTGGCTGCTCACGGGTTCTGCCACGGGATCAACCAACGGCGCCACGCATGGCTCCGGCTGACGTCCCTGAAACCGGACGCGCAGCAGCGGGTGGCCAATCTGCCGTTTTCCGGGGAGACCCTCTTCGGGAAGCACGCTGATGATGAAATGGCCCGCATGAAGGCGGAGGCCGAAACGCTGACGGCTGTGGGCTTGGAAAAACCCAAGGAGACCAAGAAGCAGTACCGCCCTTTCCAACGGCGGTTCGGAGGTCAGGGCCGAGGACGGGGACAGGCTTCGGGACACTCACAACAGCAGCAGCAGCAGTTCCGTAAGCCGTTCCAGAAGCGGCAGAGGGGCAGAGGAGGCCAGCAGTCGGCTCCGGCGCCCAAGGGCCAGGCGGGGTCTAGGCCCTAGGAACTTACTTCCCCCGGATCCGTTACCCACTCCGGTAGGGGGAAGCATCCAACTTTTTCTGGCAGAGTGGAGAAAAATTACTCAGGACAAGTGGGTGCTGAATATTGTTTGCAATGGATACAGTCTTCGGTTCACCAGCCCTCCTCCAGCGATTCCCCCGGTCAGCTCGCAGTTTCAGCTGCGCGAGCTTCAGGCGGAAGCGGATATCCTGTTAAGGAAAAGGGCGATAGAAGACGTACCTCTGTCTCAGAGAGGGAGAGGTCTGTACTCCCGGTTCTTTCTGGTTCGCAAGAAGGACAGGAACGAGTTCAGGCCCATTCTGGATTTGCGACAGGCAAACAAGTGGATTCGCAGAGAAAAGTTCCGCATGCTGTCGTTGCACCAGATCTACCCTCAGTTGCAACAGGGAGACTGGCTGTGCGCGATAGACCTACAGGATGCTTACTTCCATGTGCCCATTGCTCACAAACACAGGAAGTTCCTGCGGTTCCAAGTCGGCACCAATCACTATCAATACACAGTACTCCCATTCGGGCTGAAGTCTGCGCCAAGGACATTCTCGAAGTGCATGGCGGTGGTAGCGGCACACCTGAGGAAGAACAAGGTGTTCGTCTACCCTTACTTGGACGATTGGCTGATCAAGGCATCCTCCTTCTCGGAAGCGCGAGCACACTTCCAGAAGACGTGCGTTCTCTTGAACAAGCTGGGGTTGCACATCAACATGGCCAAGTCTGTTCCGACTCCGGTCCAATGCATACAGTACTTGGGAGCCTCCATCAATACGCTGTCAGCAAGCGTGTCTCCTTCGGAAGAGCGACGATTATCACTCCTTCGGAAGGCTCAGGCTCTTATGACGACTCCATCTACAACAGTGAGGACGGTGTCTTCTCTACTGGGATCGATGGCCTCTTGTATCTTCCTGACGCCACACGCACGGCTGCACATGAGACCGTTGCAGGAGTGCTTGGAGGACCAGTGGGATCAGAGGAAAGGATCTTGGGACGACGAGATTCGCCTATCGCTGCATGCTCTCCAGTCCCTGAAGTGGTGGTGTTCGGCGGAGAATCTCCTCAGAGGGGTTCCCTTTCACAAGGACATTCCCACGCAGACGGTTGTGACGGATGCGTCTCTTCTGGGATGGGGAGCGCACTCCGGGACTCTGCAGATTCAAGGCACGTGGTCACCAATGGAGGCCACGTATCACATCAATTTCCTGGAACTCAGAGCTGTTCACTTGGCGCTGAAGGCCTTTCTTCCGTCCTTCCGGACCAACTCTCTGCTTGTACAGACGGACAATACCACCACGATGTATTACCTCAACAAGCAGGGGGGGTCGAGATCGCGCACCCCGTCGCAAGAGGCGCAGACGATCTGGCACTGGCTCCTGGCCAGAGGACTGACGATAACGGCCACCCATCTACCAGGTGTGCAGAATGTTCAGGCAGACGCACTGAGCAGACTGCTTCAGGAAAACCACGAATGGGTCATAAACGACGAAGTACTAGGAGAAGTCTTCGCAAGGTGGGGAACTCCAGACGTAGATTTGTTCGCCACCGCCGAAAACAGCAAGTGCAGAGACTTCGCCTCCAGGTACTTCCAGCAAGGGACGCTGGGGAATGCGCTATGGATCGACTGGACGAACAACTTTCTGTACGCCTTTCCTCCCATTCCCCTGATTCCGGCGGTGCTCATCAAGCTGGCCCGGTCCAGGGCTCGGATGATACTCATCGCCCCGGAGTGGCCCAGGCAGTGGTGGTTCACGGACCTGCTTCACCGGTCTCTCCTTCCTCACATTCGGTTGCCGTGCAGGCCGGACCTTCTCACGAAGTTCGGGGGACGGATGTTACACCCCAACCTATCGTCTTTGAGTTTGGCGGCATGGCTCCTGAGATAGTGCAGTATGGCCATCTTAATCTGCCCGATGATTGCATGGACATTCTGAAGGAGTCCAAGAGACCTTCCACTAGGACTTCATATGCTTACAAGTGGAAGAGGTTTTGTATCTGGTGCCAGTCTAAGAACCATGATCCTACGACCTGTAAGGAAGATGTCATCCTTCCTTACCTTTTACATTTGGCGCAGTCTGGCCTTAATGTGCATTCCATTAAGGTTCATCTGGCTGCATTGACTGCCTACAGGAAATGCCCTTCACAGACTTCCTTTTTCCAGATCCCCGTGATCAAAGATTTTCTGGAAGGATTGAAGAAAGTATTCCCTCCTGTCAGGCTTCCCTCGCCTTCATGGGAATTGAATGTGGTGCTGTCCAGGTTGATGAAGGAACCTTTTGAACCTATTCATAAGGCTTCGTTGCAGCACCTGTCCTGGAAGGCGGCGTTCCTCGTGGCCATTACATCGGCCCGCAGGGTGAGTGAAATTCAGGCGTTGTGTTGTAATGAACCTTATACTGTATTTCATGCTGCTAAGGTTGTTATGCGTACTCACCCTAAATTTCTTCCCAAGGTTATTTCTGACTTTCATGTCAACCAGACTATAACTTTACCTACGTTCTTTCAGAACCCTTCGTCCCCAGCGGAGAGGTCTCTCCATTCTCTGGATGTTAGGAGGGTGTTGAAATTTTATCTGGATAAAACCAAAGATATTCGTAGGTCTGACCAGTTGTTTATCAATTATGGATCGGTCAGGACAGGTCTTGCGACCTCTAAGCAGTCCATCTCTAGGTGGATTGTGTCCTGCATACAATTGTGTTATCAGAAGGCTAATAAGACCTTAGGAGGTAAGCCTAAGGCTCATTCCACCAGGGGCAAAGCTGCCACGACGGCTCTGCTCCGTAACGTGCCGATTGCTGAAATCTGCAAGGCAGCCACTTGGAAGTCGGTTCATACCTTTGCTAAGCATTACTGCCTGGACACTGACGCCAGGGCAGACGCTCAGGTTGGACAGGCTTCACTGCGGAATTTGTTCGCACAATAGTGGCATTATGTATTTACTCTCCACCGCCGCTTAGTTGGGGGATGGGCTTGCCATTCTATTCACTAGATTATGACTATACACAGAGATCCCCTACTACAGAAGGAGTAGTTTCTGTCCTGTAACTCCAGTTCTGTAGTAGGGGTATCTCTGTTATAGTCATAAGCGCCCTCCCTCCTCCCCGGTGGAGAATTCTTCATGTACACAATGCTGCAGGTCTGGCGTTGTATACGCCTTCAAAAAGAACTGAAAGTAAGTTGGACCTGCTATGCATTCTGGGATACTGGGAGAAGTCTAGAAGGTTCTCTTAAAGGCACAGTATCCTGTTTAAGCCACATAATGGCAGCCTATGGGGCTTGTCTGTCCCTACCTTCCTCTCTATCATTCCTGGGTCTTTGACTGGGGAGGCAGGTTTCTCTATGGTAGAAACTAGCAGGCTGGGCTGTGTGTGGTGAATTTTGGTGGAATTTCTAGTTGAAGTACTGGACAGTGTAGCCTGTGGATATAGGCTGCATTATTTGTCTTTAATTCTCTCTTAAGTGTCTTTGCAGTTTCTGCATTCTTTTGACAACTTAAGAGATTATTTTTGATTGCCGGGGTCCACGCACATGGGCGGGACTATTCACTAGCTTATGACTATAACAGAGATACCCCTACTACAGAACTGGAGTTACAGGACAGAAACTACTCCTACTCTGCCTTGGTTTCTGTTTGAATTTATTGGTAAATATTACAGTGATGCTGCTGTGCTTGCTGTGTCAGAGGTCTTGGCACTTGTTTGATTTGGACTCGTGGTCATCATATGGTGACTTGGAATATACTTGTGCAAACTTCTGATATGGGAAGCTTAACTCCTCTGATTTCCATGTGTATTACCTAGTTGTACAGCCTTATACGTGTTCTGCCGGGCTTTGGACACTGGATTTGGGCTTGTGTACATGGAAAGAGCACTGGCTCTTCCAGCTGGAGTGACGTGAATATATTGGGCAGAGTCTTAACATTGCATAAAGTGGTTAATAGCTTGAACATGGTTGTCTGGCAAAAGAAGGAGATGGAAGTAAAGACGTCTTACTCACCAATGCTGCCAATTGAGACTATCTCCGGTATGCTGATATTGTTTAATTCAAAAGTGTCACATGCTGTGTGGCACACTTAGATGAAATCTTTGTGGATAACCATTTATTACTTTGGACGAGTTCAAGAGCAGTGGGGATTCTAGTGTTCTGATCATCTTTCTGTAGTACAGAACCAAGTAGGACTTTGTTCTATGTTTTCTTTAGTTTCCAAAGCAACCAGAAACATTTGATGTGCTCTATAATGCCATGCCATTACCATGGGGGGGTTGGGGGTGGTAGTTAAGGTGGTCCCCTCGCCGTACATAACTGTGATGGGATTTTAGCGGCAGTTATACAAAGAGTAGGGACAGAAAGAACGCAGTACTGCTGGCACCTCTTTCGGATGATTAGTGGTGTTATTATAATAGCCGGCTAAGGTTTTCATTCTACAAACATAAATAACTTCATCAGGTGTGTGTCATCTTTTCAGACTACGATGTAGCTGGCCTAATCAGGTCAGTATGTAATAGTCAGGGCGTTGACTTCTTGAATTAGCTTTAATAACTAAATAGTGCATGAGTTTGGTGAGGAGGTGGCTCACTCAACGAAAAACCTAAGTGAAACATAGGTACCAGGAGGAACCCAAGTAATCCCAAAGATTGCCATGAGACTGGCAACTCTGTCTTTGTGGACTGCTTGCTTCAGGGAAGCGGGAGTGTCCTCCCTTTATAAACTGTCACCTTGAATTAACCAAATGTCATGAACTTGAGGATGAATGCTTGTAAGAAATTCCTAAGTCATGTCTCCTTAAAGGCATATGGGTCCCTCTTGTGGCCTACTGATTAATTCCGTACAAAGTACAACACAGTGTTAGGTTTGCTAGACCCTCTGGCAAAGCCCATGCTTAATAATGTCAACTTACAAACTTTAGACAGGATACCTGGTGGACTATAACCCACAAACTACCTGCACATTACCTAGGCGTGGTGCATTCTGGGCAACGATCAGTCCTGTGAGATTCACAGGACTATTTGTTGTTAGTGAGTTGAGATGCTTCTTCAGTATTAAATCCTTCAGAGATTCAAATCCTTCAATCCTCCCTATCGTTGAAGTGGGAGCTCAACGCTAATTATAACAAGCACTTTACCATGCTTGAATAAGTGAGCTTGTTAACCACTGCACATCAGTTTAAGAGAAACAAACTTCTGCTAATAAGGAAGCAGCCCCAGAAGTACTCTTCTCATCAAGAACCTCCATACCACAGATTTCATATTGCGCGTCTTATGAAGGAAGTCTCCTTGAGCTCGGTTCAGTTTATCATCTTCAAAGCTTATTTCTTTTTTGTCAACTCTTTAGTTTGGGTGTCAATTCTGACAGGAAAGTGTCAGAGGCCTCTTAAAGGTCTTTTCAGACTTTGTGCTTCCTGTAGAGACCCTCATAAGGGAGTGCCTCTGATTCCTTCACCCTATTAATAGAGCCAAGGATTGCAAGTATTGCCATACTTTTTCTCCCAAAACTCTTAAAGATAGAGAGGGCTGGCTACTGAATTGACTTTGAATGGCAAAGTAAAATCCATCGTCTGGAGAAGAAGGTAAGGGAATATGTTCTCCTCTCAAAAAAGACTCCGAAGAGAGAATGCCATATACAAAGGGAATCCTCTCAGGAGCCCTCCAAAAAGATCCACCCGGACCAGGAAAAGAAGCACTAAAGCAAGAGTCCTGTCTCAGAGTGAGGGAATCACATGAAGAAAAAATACCCCTCTTCAACAAGGCCTGGGGATCCTTCTACATCTTCATTCAAGGTTCCTCTGGGTTCTGACAATAGGAAGGCATCTACGGACTCCCTCATCGGCAAGTCATGCATTGTCAAAGAAACCCCTAATGAAACTGCCATAAACCGCGAGAGCATTCTTGTCGTCATAAACATCGAGAACAACTTAGTCAGTGAAGCAGTCACCGACTATACTGTTTGTAGGACCAGCACTGTCGAATATGACATTGTCAATGCCTACAACTTTTTTTCAAACACAAAATATCATTGTAAACCACGCCGTCAACGAAGCAATCAAACATTATTCTAATTACAGAGGAGGAAACACTTTTTTCTATCCTTCTGGAACAAAGTTTTCCCAGCAAGGTTTCTTCTCTTCCACCTATGCACATACTGGATGTTGATGAGATTGAGGAAGATGGTGCTTTTGGCTTGGCTTACAGTCCTGTACAACATCAAGTAAAGTGTCAGGATTATGATTATGAGTATATTGAGGGAGACACTTCTTTCCCAGGAATCAACTGGAGAGGGTATCCAGGCGGTTGAGCAGGATGTGTAAGTGTGTGATCCCAAGGTGCTTATATGAAGAACCAGGTCTTCAGCTCCTTGCGGAACACAAGAAGTGGTGATAAGGCTCTTGTGTGTGTTGAGAAAGTTCGTTCCATGTCTTGTAGGACCATGAGCAACCTCCAGTTTTGCTTGTGCAAGTGAGAGTGAGGCAGTGCGTAGGTGACTGGTGGGTTGGTGAGTGTATGTAGCTGTTTAGATATTCTGGTCCTGTGTTGTATAGGGCTTTGTATTTGTGCTTGAGAGGTTTGATTTGGCTTCACTTGTGAATGGGGAGCCAGTGAGATTCCTGAGGTGCAATGTGATGTGGGTGCAGCGTGGGAGTTCTAGTATGAGTCTTACAGTTGCATAATGGATGGCCTGGAGTCTGATTAGGAGTTGTTTTGAGATTCTGGTGTCGAGTGTTTCCATTGTCCAGCTTGCTGGTGAAAAGTCTTTGCATGATGGTCCATCTTGTGTTTTGAGGCAACCATTTGAAGATCTTTTGCAGAATGGGTAGCATGTGGAAGCAGGAGGTGCACATTGCATTGACTTGAGCAGTCCTGTTGAGCTTGTCATCCGGGGGATTCCTAGATTTCTTGTGCTGTCTGTGTGTGTTGGTCCCAGCTTCGACGGCCACCAGATGGAATCCCTTGGTAAAGTCTTGTTGCCGAAGACCAATACTTCCGTGTTGTCAGAGTGGAGCTTCAGGAAGTTGGTTTGCAAGCAGTCTGCTACCCCAGTCATGCAGTTAAGTTGGTTTTGGTAGCTATTGTCTTGTTGATCAGGGAGAGGATGTGTTTGGTGTCATTGGCAAAGGAGGTGTCGGTGATGTCTTGTGATCGGATGATGTTGGCGAGCGAGGTCGCTTATATGTTGTAAAGAATGGGTCTGAGGTACGATCCTTTTGGGACACCGCCTATCAGTTTCTTGGTCTCTGATGTGAAGGGCAGCAGCCTGACTTTTGGCTTCTTCCCATAAGGAATGAGCAGATCCATTAGAGAGCGGATTCTTGTATGCCAATCTCGTAGAGTCTTCTGATGAGGGTGTTGTGGGAGACAGTGTTGAAGGCCCTAGAGAGGCCGAGCAGGATGATGGCCTTTGTTTCTGCTCGGTCCAGGATGTTTCGAATGACATTGGTGACTGAAGTGAGTGCTGTTTTGGTGCTGTGGTGATTGTGTGTTGTCTAAAAGATGGTGTAGCTCGACGTGGGTCGTGAGTTGCTTGTTAATTACCTTCTCAATCACTTTGACTAGATCCGAGAGTAGGGAGATTGGTTGGAAGTTGCTCAGTAGATTCGGGTCAGCTGTGGGCTTCTTGAGGAGGGTGTTGATTCCAAGTTTCCATTCATCCAGGAAAGTGGTGCAAGTGATGGAGGTTTTAATTTTGTGGGTCATGGTGATGCTATTGGTGATGTTCCCAGGTTGTAGATGATGTGGGGGCATGATCCCCTGAGTGGGTAGTCTGCACAATTGCCGCTGTGCTGTTTGGGTTGTCCATTCGGTCAGGTGGCGTTCTTGGTTGGAGGTGGGTAGGTTCGCAATGAGGGTTCCGGGGTTGGGTTGGTGTGCGAAGTTTCTGTTGATGTTTGCGATTTTGCTGTGGAATAAGTTGGATAGGTTGTTGCAGAGATGATGGCAAGCAGCAATGTTGTTAACAGTGGCTGAGGAAGAGGTAAAATCCCCGATGATCGAGAAGATCTCCTTGCAGCCTTTGAAGCTTCTTTCGATGTGGTCCACTAATTCTTTTTTCTTGGAATCTCTAATTTGCTGGTGATAGTCTTAGTGCAGTTTTTTAGGTAATTCTGTCTGTGGTGTTGTGGCCGCTCTCCATTTCTTTTCTAGATGTTTACAGTGGTATTTGTTGGTGTCTTGGAGATCGTCTGTGTACCAGCTGCCTGTTTGTTTGATCTTCTATGCTTGTTGGGTTTGATGGGTGTGAGGAAGTCCACGCAGTTCTTGATTCAGTTGTTGATGTCATTGTCGAGGTTCTTCGGGCGCTGAGCCAGTCTGCTTCTGTGATTTTTCCCCAGCTGTGTCTTAGGCTGCTGAACCTGGTATGGGTGTTGATCTGAGATGTGTCGATTTGGAAGTGGATGATGGGGTGGTTGGTCCATGTGAACTGTGTGGTGGAGCTGTATTTGATGCTGTCGCTTGTGCAGAAGATTGGGTCCAGTGTGTGTCACTGTGTGTGTATTGCTTCTGTGATGAGCTAGGTGAGTCTGATGTTGCTCAAGCTTTCGATGAGTGGTGTCAAGCAGGGGTCATTTCGGTCTTCCATGTGAAAGTTTATGTCTCTGACGAGAATGTAGGCTCTGGAGTTGATGGTAAGCTGAGCAACAAAATCAGTGATGAGGTTGTTATGGGTGTCTCATGGACCGTAGGCAAGGACTTTGGTCAGGGTGAATTCCATAGATTTGCAGCTGTTCCATGAACAGGTGTCTTTCTCTGTGAATGTTGTGCATTTTATGGATTCCTTGTAGATGAAATTGAGTCCACCTCCTGGCTTGTGAAGGAGGTCCTGGTGAGTGATATTGGAGCCTGCTGGGAATGCCATTACGATGTCTGGAGCCGATGAGGGGTTGAACCAGGTCTCTGATGAAGAGGATGTCTGGTTCATCGTTACTCAGAAGGTCCCATATTTAGGTTGTATGTTTGCTGAGTGACCATGTATTGAGAAGCATGCAAGCAAGTGGGTGTTTTTTTTTCCTAAACCTTTTTATTGAGTTTTTCTGATGCAGACCGAGTATACATGCATTGACAACAAAATTAGCAGTTTTCCGTCCATCAATTACATTAAACTGCCAATATGGTGATAAGTTGGGTGTATTGAGTGTTTGGGTGTGTGCTACCTGCCAAACGTGGCATAACTGTATTTGTGTGTATTGAATCTGTTGTGGTGCTTTTGGTTGCTAGGATCTCATCAGAGAAAGTCCACCGCACTTGTGGGTAGAGTGCAAGTGTTATTTATATAGAACCAACTCGGGGGGGGGGGGGAGATTTAACCTGGTGGGTAGGATCAGGGATGGGGTGCAGATGCGAGTGGGTGTCGATGTACGAGTTTGTTGTTGCGTGTGGTGGGAGTGTAGGAGTTGTTGGTGCTTATGTGCTGTGTCTCTTAGGAGGGGGTGTTAAGGGCGTTGTTAGTATTTGTGTGTGTGGGTGGGTGACTTCTGGAGAGCTGGCAGTGGATACAGGTGCATGCTTCTACCGTGGTGTTAGTAACAGCGCACCAGCAATTGGGGGAATAGCATCCGGGGTCTAGGGACCCAAGGAGTGCTGCAGAGTTTCGCTGGGCAGTGATCGAACTAGGGTGCCTGGTGCTAGGTGCTATCCAGGTGCATACTGGCTTGCCCGCTGTGAGCGTCTGCTGCACATCCACGTTGCTGCTGTCATTAAGTAGGTCCTGGGAAGCGGTAGGAGGGCTGTGATGTTATTTCCTGTGCTGATGAATGATGGAAAATGGGTGATGGGAAATTAAGTCCTCTTGCTTGGCTACTTCTTCTTTTAAATACGGTTTTAGCTGGAAAACCAGTAATGTCACTTCCTGTCCAGATAGATGATGGAAAATTCAGTGATAAAACGTCCTGTGCAGTTCGATGACGGAAGATCCAGTGAGGTCACCTCCTGTGCTGATGTGTGGTGGGAAAAACAATTAAAAAAATACTGGTTTCTTGGCAACTAAATGCAGTCTTCTCTCAGTTGATAAAGGGCCTGTTTGAACCTATTCACAAGGCAGATCTCAAGCATCTATCTTGGAAAAATGGCTTTATTATTGGCACTAAACTCTGCCAAGTGAATTCGTGAGATCCAAGCAGTCATTATTAAGGAAACATACATGCAATTCAGGGAGGGGTCGGTCATTTTGAGAATCAGCCCTTGTTTTATCCTTAAAGCCCCATCAGACTTTCACCTGAAGGAACCAATAGACCTAAAGTATGTTTTCTGAAATCTTAATAATGCAGCGGGAAGAGCACTTCATACTCGTGAGGTTAAATTAAAATGTTATATTGACAGAACTAAAATGTTTAGAAAAACGGACCAACTTCTGATAGGTTATCGAGCTCCTAGGAAGGAACATGCACTATTGAGACATAGTGTAGCTCGATGGGTTTCAGGGACCATAGTCTTTTGCCACCATAAGGTTGAAAGTCTTTTGAATGAAAAAGTCAGAGCACACTCCACAAGAGCTATATCTACCTCTACTGTGCTGTTTGTTGGAGTATCCTTACGAGACACCTGCAGAGCCCCTAAATGGAGTAACAGGCACACGTTTACCCAGCATTACTGCCTGGATGCCACAGTAAAAAATAAAGGCAACAATGGTTCTCATTGGAGTCATTTGCTAGCACATGTTCTCAATTAAGGGGCTAAATAGCCTCATGCGGTTCATGGCAATAGATAAAACAAATGATCACCGTATCCAATGGTGACCATAATTTATATATACAAGTCCCAATATAGTACATACACAACAGATGAGCAAATTAACACCCAGTGCAGTGTGTCCCCAGTGTGCAAGCCATTACAAAACAAATCCAAAAGATGAACAAAGGCTGATATCGTAGTAACAATCGACAGTATAGGACTCCTGAAATATTCAACCCTTTAATTGCAAAAAGTCCATAGTTTGTTTGTTACTTTGCGTGTCGATGTTTTGACCCCTACACCAGGATACTAGGGTTTCATCATGATATAGAAAATGCGGGGGGCTGTAATAGTTAATAGAGGGGATTAATCAAAAATGGTAAACATGGGTGGTCTATGTTTTCCTAAGAATTTTTTTAGAACGTAACTACAAAAGCAAATGATGAAGGTTTTCTCTCACCTAGAGAATTCAAATTCTTTATAATTTTAGCACTATTTTCACTTAACAATTTTCTAGGGAAGTCAAAGATTTTCCAGTCGGCTTAATACGTGCCTGTACAAGCTTAAATACACTTTGATTATTTTGAAAAAGGCAGGCTTCACAATGAATTATGTGAAATGCAAGCATTAATATATTATTGTTGCTCATTCACTTCATTCTAGGAGGCATAAATTACGTGAATAAATAGATCATGATAATTTATGCTCTATAAAACTATGTTAAACCCCTTTTTTATACATTATACCTATGCAAGCAATATTAAATGCAGCGTACATTTATAATTGAGACTTTATGCAATGCAATGGAGGGTGCATAAGCAGAAAAACACTAAGAATATGTCACTCCATTTTAAACAGCCTGATATGCCATTGATCCTTATACTATGTGATTTGCTTTGCTACTGGGTCACTGGGTTGTCCCTGAGCATATATATGTTTCCAGGGGATGGCATTTGTTAGGGTTAGCGAGGTAGAGGTTGCTTTTGTTGTAGTTGACTTGAAAATGGAAAATGTATGGACATGTAATGGTATATAATATCCAGTGCTATAACTAAAGAGTTTCAAAATGGTGTGGATGATGTGCTTTTTAATTCGGTCGGTCACATTGCTTAGTACACATTCTAATTAAGGATGCTGTTGCTTTAGGGAACGATGGCAAGTTATTTTTATATGTCCTTGGTACAAGTTTCTCCCTTCTACTGTTCTAGCCAGACACAACTGTCATTGAAAGTAGTGATCCTGAAAAGAGTTATCTGCAGAGAAGCATATACTGTGGTCTATCTATTGCTGGGTTTCTGCCATATCTGACTTACTACTCTCCCCGGTTGTTCTAGGAGCTGAGGGGAAAGGATGATGACAAGATTTACAGAGGAATCCACAATTATCAGAAGTTTGTGAAGCCTAAAGACACGTCCCTTGGCAATGCCTCCTCTGGGATGGTCCGGTAAGTTTTGTTCTGCCGTCTCTAATCTTGATTCTGTACTTATATAAAATGTTTCTCAGTAACTAGTGAAGAAGATGCAGAGCTGAAGTTGGGCCTTCTTCAGTGTATAACAGAATATTGCTTTTATACCGTGCTTCAGACTTTACTATATGCAGTTGTAAATAATCATGGTTACTATTACCCAATTTAATGTTACATGGTTTACTCATCCCAAAAGGAGAGAAGGCTGAGTTGGCTTAGCCGAGTTTCAAAGTTGTGCCTTGCAGGTCACTATGTTTCATTGGAGAGTGTGCTAAGCCCTCTTGCTAGCCTTCTTGCTCTAAGCTCTTTTGCTATTCAAGTCAGGTGAACATTTTCATGTGTCCACTAGGGGGCTTGGACTCAACACTTTATTTTGAAAGACAAAATTGTTTCTCATTGCTTTTTTTGCTTTGAGAATTTGCACTTTTTGCAGGTAAATCTAGTCCTTCAAATGCTACATTATTATGTTGGAAGGTCCTTGATTTGTAAATGTTAAGACATTACACATCGTACCCTCCACATTTATTGTATACGCATCTCACGAGCTAACACTGACAGTTCTAAAACATTAGACCTTTAAAAAGATGTCAAATCAAAAGTTTTTTTTTTTCTTAATCTGTGTATCCTGTTGAAATAACTCATCATAAACATGAATTGCTATCAGTGGTGAATCAAACATGCCACTGGAATAGCTGGTGTGAAATATATAGAACCACAGGAGTTCCGTGGTGTTTATTATGTAATAAATCTGGTATGTGATGCATGGAGGCTTCACCCCCCTCTAATGGACTTTAACTGACTGGACAAAAAAATTAACTGTGCTATTCGAGGAAGAGTTGGTGGAAGACTTGGATGCTACTCTTAGCTCTGTGAGGCAGGTTTCGAGAAACACCCTATTCAGTATACCCAGTTTAATTTTGTTCATACAAAATATCAAACTCTACATAAAAAATGTGATTTCAACTGAGTGCCCCACGTGTGGGGAAGGTGGTGTAGATTGTATCTGTATGGTAAAGCCCTTCTGGATCAAGACCTCATACAATCTACCAAATGCAATGGGTTGGTGGAATTTACCTTCATTGGGAGATGTTTCCAAGATTTATGTCAAAATAGGAATCCGGGGCTACACCTCCTCAGATTCATATGCCTGGCCCTGTTGTCCCACCATTCTGAAGAAAAAAGCCAGTTGAGTTGTTACTTCCGATCCTTCACCCACCAATGGAAAGTAATTCTCCTTCAAACATGTATTGTACATGATGGACTCTCAAGTGTTGAATTATGTGGAAAATCGTTAACCAAAGTCTGACAGTCAAAGGTGGGTTTTTGCGATTACGAATTATGAGTGAATCATTATCTGCACTTAATATTGTTTACTTGTTGCCAACCAATTGATTAGGTTGGTCCTTATTCTGTGTAATCTAATTTTAAACTTCTCACATTTTATTGGACAGTAAGACACATCCTAGCAGGCAGCATACATTATCGGTTACAGCATTTTTCAACTCCTTTTTACACAGAATTAGCTGGATGATGCATGCTGCATAATTTTACATTTCTAAAGTATAACACAATTCAGACTGCGCCCCCGAGCTCTCATCCTCTACCACCCATGTGTGTTTGCATATTTACCAATCTGGGTGGCGTCGTGGCATTACAGTTTGGAGACCAATGGCTTAGAGCATGGTCACCAGATTAGAGTATGCTGTGCCTCCAGCAGGTCCCAGACATTCCTGGATAAACTGCATGTAGAACATCAACTTTCTGCTGTGCAAGATGCCAGTTTAACATTAGGTTATAACATTGCTGTCTATGTAGAACATGTTTGCCACCTCGAGATATGTCGGTCTGAGGCCTCCCTTTTCTTGTACTTGTAACTGACTTCTTAGCATAATACATGTTCCTATGCCCCCGACTAAAGCTGTTTTTGACATCTCACCTTCCTTGACCAATTTATGAAGCACATTTCATCACAAATGATCATACTCTGTGATTGGTTGAAGAGCTCAAATGTTAACACCTGAATCCATTACCTAATAGTCTATTTAGTTTGCTAAGATAGAAGTCCGTTTTTGCACCAGTCAAAACATTTAATATTCTCTTACAGTATTTAGAATTTACTATTCTTCCATGTATGAATAGAATGCTCCCATAAACATCTCGAGTGAATTCGAGAACCTCTTATATTGAAGTAATTGAAAGGATGTCAGCCACAGACAGGCGTGTTACTGTTGTGTTCCAGTGTGCATCAGTCACCGCTCCAGTTTGCTAATAATAATACCAGCATTTATATTTGACTGAAAACCTGGCTTTACAAACTTTAGTCTAGTTTCTCTCCCTCTCTTGCTGGCGTGTTTCTAGCACGGGGACACACCTTTAGGGTAGCCAGGCGCTCTACAAATGAACTATTATTTAATATTTTATTATTTTTGAAGGGAGATAGTTTAAGAAGCCTACAAATGTTCCATATTGATTCTCTGTTACTTCGCTCTTTTTTTTTCTTCACTTCCTTATGAGGACTAGCCATTGGCCACAATGAGGTGTGTATTTACTAAACTAACTCCATGTGCGCTTTGATAGCAGGGTAGATTTTCAAGTCAACCCAGGCAAATATAATTGGACTTTTAGTTTTTTGATACACTCACTCAAAAGTACCTAAACACACTACTGGGACAGGTCCGCCTAACAAACGATAGTGTTTATCTGGTTCTGTCAGGGTTTATGCATGCTATGAGGACTGATCTGGTCCTCACAGCGTGAGTTATACATGCCCCAACACACACACCCTAAATCATATGTATTAAATTACAAACACCCTCATATCGCATTATACCCCAAGTGTGTCCTGTACCCCATTGTTGTGGGTCCCATATAGGGCCCACTGTAGTTTTGTCCTATGTTAGGCCAAGTATATTCACAGTAGTCCGCTTCTGCTTTGCACACGTTCCGCAGTTATATGCTTATTTTTGTGCCACACTTATTTTTTAAATAAGCTGCACATGTTTTATTATTCTGTTCTGCATGGATTCAGTCTGTTCATAATGCAAGGCCACATACTGCCCTGTTTTTCTCTGTGGTCGGTCACTAACACCTTGTCACAACAGAGAACTACAGCTGCTGTTTTTCTAACAGAGCAAGTCTTATCATATTGGCAAAGACTTGCAGTTCTACAAACTGAGCAAGACGAGGCTTGCTGAGAAGGATCCTGAGACGAATGAACAGCGAGCCTGAGATGTAGACCAACTCATTATAACTCGCAGGTATGGAGTCCGGCACTAAATTCAGAGATCCTTAGTATAATATAGTATATAGCCAGCAATGGTAGCCTTAGTCTTATTTGTCATCTAAATATGACTGGGCATTTCTTGGTGTACAGTTTAATAATTGTGCTAATCACACTATTGACCTGCATATGACTCCTCAAAAGGGGGTGGGGTCGCACACCACTCACTCACCAGCGGGATCGCCCCTAAGGACTATGGTCAGTGTAGTTTAGTATTCCGCGATGTATCCTTCTTCGCCATCCCTGGACACGTGTTTCGGGGTATTTACCCCTCATCAGCAGGGAATAGGCCATCTTCTTATCTTCTGGGGTTGCCGGTGGCTGCCAAATATTGCCAGGTCTAGTACCACACAGGCGCGCAGGTGCGGGGTCCCAGGCTCGTCAGCCCAACAGCTCGAGGGAGCTTTAAACATTTCAAAAGGGGGTGGGGTCGCACACCACTCACTCACCAGCGGGATCGCCCCTAAGGACTATGGTCAGTGTAGTTTAGTATTCCGCGATGTATCCTTCTTCGCCATCCCTGGACACGTGTTTCGGGGTATTTACCCCTCATCAGCAGGGAATAGGCCATCTTCTTATCTTCTGGGGTTGCCGGTGGCTGCCAAATATTGCCAGGTCTAGTACCACACAGGCGCGCAGGTGCGGGGTCCCAGGCTCGTCAGCCCAACAGCTCGAGGGAGCTTTAAACATTTCAAAAGGGGGTGGGGTCGCACACCACTCACTCACCAGCGGGATCGCCCCTAAGGACTATGGTCAGTGTAGTTTAGTATTCCGCGATGTATCCTTCTTCGCCATCCCTGGACACGTGTTTCGGGGTATTTACCCCTCATCAGCAGGGAATAGGCCATCTTCTTATCTTCTGGGGTTGCCGGTGGCTGCCAAATATTGCCAGGTCTAGTACCACACAGGCGCGCAGGTGCGGGGTCCCAGGCTCGTCAGCCCAACAGCTCGAGGGAGCTTTAAACATTTCAAAAGGGGGTGGGGTCGCACACCACTCACTCACCAGCGGGATCGCCCCTAAGGACTATGGTCAGTGTAGTTTAGTATTCCGCGATGTATCCTTCTTCGCCATCCCTGGACACGTGTTTCGGGGTATTTACCCCTCATCAGCAGGGAATAGGCCATCTTCTTATCTTCTGGGGTTGCCGGTGGCTGCCAAATATTGCCAGGTCTAGTACCACACAGGGGCGCAGGTGCGGGGTCCCAGGCTCGTCAGCCCAACAGCTCGAGGGAGCTTTAAACATTTCAAAAGGGGGTGGGGTCGCACACCACTCACTCACCAGCGGGATCGCCCCTAAGGACTATGGTCAGTGTAGTTTAGTATTCCGCGATGTATCCTTCTTCGCCATCCCTGGACACGTGTTTCGGGGTATTTACCCCTCATCAGCAGCCAATAGGCCATCTTCTTATCTTCTGGGGTTGCCGGTGGCTGCCAAATATTGCCAGGTCTAGTACCACACAGGCGCGCAGGTGCGGGGTCCCAGGCTCGTCAGCCCAACAGCTCGAGGGAGCTTTAAACATTTCAAAAGGGGGTGGGGTCGCACACCACTCACTCACCAGCGGGATCGCCCCTAAGGACTATGGTCAGTGTAGTTTAGTATTCCGCGATGTATCCTTCTTCGCCATCCCTGGACACGTGTTTCGGGGTATTTACCCCTCATCAGCAGGGAATAGGCCATCTTCTTATCTTCTGGGGTTGCCGGTGGCTGCCAAATATTGCCAGGTCTAGTACCACACAGGCGCGCAGGTGCGGGGTCCCAGGCTCGTCAGCCCAACAGCTCGAGGGAGCTTTAAACATTTCAAAAGGGGGTGGGGTCGCACACCACTCACTCACCAGCGGGATCGCCCCTAAGGACTATGGTCATTGTAGTTTAGTATTCCGCGATGTATCCTTCTTCGCCATCCCTGGACACGTGTTTCGGGGTATTTACCCCTCATCAGCAGGGAATAGGCCATCTTCTTATCTTCTGGGGTTGCCGGTGGCTGCCAAATATTGCCAGGTCTAGTACCACACAGACGCGCAGGTGCGGGGTCCTAGGCTCGTCAGCCCAACAGCTCGAGGGAGCTTTAAACATTTCAAAAGGGGGTGGGGTCGCACACCACTCACTCACCAGCGGGATCGCCCCTAAGGACTATGGTCAGTGTAGTTTAGTATTCCGCGATGTATCCTTCTTCGCCATCCCTGGACACGTGTTTCGGGGTATTTACCCCTCATCAGCAGGGAATAGGCCATCTTCTTATCTTCTGGGGTTGCCGGTGGCTGCCAAATATTGCCAGGTCTAGTACCACACAGGCGCGCAGGTGCGGGGTCCCAGGCTCGTCAGCCCAACAGCTCGAGGGAGCTTTAAACATTTCAAAAGGGGGTGGGGTCGCACACCACTCACTCACCAGCGGGATCGCCCCTAAGGACTATGGTCAGTGTAGTTTAGTATTCCGCGATGTATCCTTCTTCGCCATCCCTGGACACGTGTTTCGGGGTATATACCCCTCATCAGCAGGGAATAGGCCATCTTCTTATCTTCTGGGGTTGCCGGTGGCTGCCAAATATTGCCAGGTCTAGTACCACACAGGCGCTCAGGTGCGGGGTCCCAGGCTCGTCAGCCCAACAGCTCGAGGGAGCTTTAAACATTTCAAAAGGGGGTGGGGTCGCACACCACTCACTCACCAGCGGGATCGCCCCTAAGGACTATGGTCAGTGTAGTTTAGTATTCCGCGATGTATCCTTCTTCGCCATCCCTGGACACGTGTTTCGGGGTATTTACCCCTCATCAGCAGGGGATAGGCCATCTTCTTATCTTCTGGGGTTGCCGGTGGCTGCCAAATATTGCCAGGTCTAGTACCACACAGGCGCGCAGGTGCGGGGTCCCAGGCTCGTCAGCCCAACAGCTCGAGGGAGCTTTAAACATTTCAAAAGGGGGTGGGGTCGCACACCACTCACTCACCAGCGGGATCGCCCCTAAGGACTATGGTCAGTGTAGTTTAGTATTCCGCGATGTATCCTTCTTCGCCATCCCTGGACACGTGTTTCGGGGTATTTACCCCTCATCAGCAGGGAATAGGCCATCTTCTTATCTTCTGGGGTTGCCGGTGGCTGCCAAATATTGCCAGGTCTAGTACCACACAGGCGCGCAGGTGCGGGGTCCCAGGCTCGTCAGCCCAACAGCTCGAGGGAGCTTTAAACATTTCAAAAGCCTGGGACCCCGCACCTGCGCGCCTATGTGGTACTAGACCTGGCAATATTTGGCAGCCACCGGCAACCCCAGAAGATAAGAAGATGGCCTATTCCCTGCTGATGAGGGGTAAATACCCCGAAACACGTGTCCAGGGATGGCGAAGAAGGATACATTGCGGAATACTAAACTACACTAACCATAATCCTTAGGGGTGATCCCGCTGGTGAGTGAGTGGTGTGCGACCCCACCCCCTTTTGAAATGTTTAAAGCTCCCTCGAGCTGTCGGGCTGACGAGCCTGGGACCCCGCACCTGCGCGCCTGTGTGGTACTAGACCTGGCAATATTTGGCAGCCACCGGCAACCCCAGAAGATAAGAAGATGGCCTATTCCCTGCTGATGAGGGGTAAATACCCCGAAACACGTGTCCAGGGATGGCGAAGAAGGATACATCGCGGAATACTAAACTACACTAACCATAATCCTTAGGGGCGATCCCGCTGGTGAGTGAGTGGTGTGCGACCCCACCCCCTTTTGAAATGTTTAAAGCTCCCTCGAGCTGTCGGGCTGACGAGCCTGGGACCCCGCACCTGCGCGCCTGTGTGGTACTAGACCTGGCAATATTTGGCAGCCACCGGCAACCCCAGAAGATAAGAAGATGGCCTATTCCCTGCTGATGAGGGGTAAATACCCCGAAACACGTGTCCAGGGATGGCGAAGAAGGATACATCGCGGAATACTAAACTACACTAACCATAATCCTTAGGGGCGATCCCGCTGGTAAGTGAGTGGTGTGCGACCCCACCCCCTTTTGAAATGTTTAAAGCTCCCTCGAGCTGTCGGGCTGACGAGCCTGGGACCCCGCACCTGCGCGCCTGTGTGGTACTAGACCTGGCAATATTTGGCAGCCACCGGCAACCCCAGAAGATAAGAAGATGGCCTATTCCCTGCTGATGAGGGGTAAATACCCCGAAACACGTGTCCAGGGATGGCGAAGAAGGATACATCGCGGAATACTAAACTACACTAACCATAATCCTTAGGGGCGATCCCGCTGGTGAGTGAGTGGTGTGCGACCCCACCCCCTTTTGAAATGTTTAAAGCTCCCTCGAGCTGTCGGGCTGACGAGCCTGGGACCCCGCACCTGCGCGCCTGTGTGGTACTAGACCTGGCAATATTTGGCAGCCACCGGCAACCCCAGAAGATAAGAAGATGGCCTATTCCCTGCTGATGAGGGGTAAATACCCCAAAACACGTGTCCAGGGATGGCGAAGAAGGATACATCGCGGAATACTAAACTACACTAACCATAATCCTTAGGGGCGATCCCGCTGGTGAGTGAGTGGTGTGCGACCCCACCCCCTTTTGAAATGTTTAAAGCTCCCTAGAGCTGTCGGGCTGACGAGCCTGGGACCCCCGCACCTGCGCGCCTGTGTGGTACTAGACCTGGCAATATTTGGCAGCCACCGGCAACCCCAGAAGATAAGAAGATGGCCTATTCCCTGCTGATGAGGGGTAAATACCCCGAAACACGTGTCCAGGGATGGCGAAGAAGGATACATCGCGGAATACTAAACTACACTAACCATAATCCTTAGGGGCGATCCCGCTGGTGAGTGAGTGGTGTGCGACCCCACCCCCTTTTGAAATGTTTAAAGCTCCCTCGAGCTGTCGGGCTGACGAGCCTGGGACCCCGCACCTGCGCGCCTGTGTGGTACTAGACCTGGCAATATTTGGCAGCCACCGGCAACCCCAGAAGATAAGAAGATGGCCTATTCCCTGCTGATGAGGGGTAAATACCCCGAAACACGTGTCCAGGGATGGCGAAGAAGGATACATCGCGGAATACTAAACTACACTAACCATAATCCTTAGGGGCGATCCCGCTGGTGAGTGAGTGGTGTGCGACCCCACCCCCTTTTGAAATGTTTAAAGCTCCCTCGAGCTGTCGGCTGACGAGCCTGGGACCCCGCACCTGCGCGCCTGTGTGGTACTAGACCTGGCAATATTTGGCAGCCACCGGCAACCCCAGAAGATAAGAAGATGGCCTATTCCCTGCTGATGAGGGGTAAATACCCCGAAACACGTGTCCAGGGATGGCGAAGAAGGATACATCGCGGAATACTAAACTACACTAACCATAATCCTTAGGGGCGATCCCGCTGGTGAGTGAGTGGTGTGCGACCCCACCCCCTTTTGAAATGTTTAAAGCTCCCTCGGGCTGACGAGCCTGGGACCCCGCACCGGCGCGCCTGTGTGGTACTAGACCTGGCAATATTTGGCAGCCACCGGCAACCCCAGAAGATAAGAAGATGGCCTATTCCCTGCTGATGAGGGGTAAATACCCCGAAACACGTGTCCAGGGATGGCGAAAAAGGGTACATCGCGGAATACTAAACTACACTAACCATAATCCTTAGGGGCGATCCCGCTGGTGAGTGAGTGGTGTGCGACCCCACCCCCTTTTGAAATGCATATGACTCCTAATTGCTGCACAGCTTTTGAATGATAGAGCACATTAGTTTCAGTAAATATTGTAAACTTTTCATGTGTCTCTTTCATTTTGTTGTGGGCATGTGTGTGAGGAACGAAAGGTGATGATAACCTGTTACAGCAACCCTTGAGTGAGTTTAGACTGTATTTTGGGGTGTCAATTCACTTTACTCTCTCGAAAGGTTAAGAGGGCCAGTGAGGCACTATTAGCTAGTCGGAATTAGGACCATAGAATATCAGTGGGTAGGGGAGGAGTCACCTTACTTTCGCTTTCAAATAACGTTATTTTGTCCTAAGCCATAGAAGTGAGTACTATAAAAAAATAAATAGCATATTATTTTTGGCACATGAAATTATCGAAGTTATCAGTACCCAGCTATTCACAACATAGGTTAAGATGACATCAATAACTACATTCAAATTCCTACGAAAAAATTCATATTATACAGTACAAATTCAATAAATAATTTTGAAATAAATCGAATAAAATGAATTTATTCAACATTAACCATCACTGGGTCCCTTGGCAGCAATGATAGCCCTCCTTTTGGCCCACATTAGCCCAAGAAATTTTGCCATAGCACATACATACAATGAAGATGTGTCAGAACTTAATATTCTTTAGGCAATCGTTTGGCTTGGGGTGCCCAGCATCCTACACACTGGTGCAGTCCAAATGTATTGGAACCTAGTGTATGCTGGGCAACGAAACAGCAAATGCAGGACAGTTTCCTTGTGTCTTTCACAGCATGGGCACTCTTCACAAGATAACATCTTCCATTTTACAGAAAACGTTTTGACAGGGAGTGTTCCTACTCTAAACTGGTGTTAAAGCTTCCTATCAAGAGGAAAAGTGATTATGTCCCAATACAACTCTAGAGCGGGTGAGGACTTGAGATTTAAGGACTTGCACCAGTGTTGCACCTCCCATCGCCCGCTCTTCCTGTTGAAGAACATGGGAACAATAATGCTTTTTCAGTATATCTTTTTGGTGGAACTGGGGTCACCAGTCCCCTAGGGTAGCATGGCACGAGCGGGTAGGCATCCGAAAGCACATGTGTTAAGCGATCATGCAGCACACACTCACACTGAGACAGAGACCTGGGCACGCAATAAATGACTCCACTCTAGAGCTTGTATAAAAACAAGTGATTTGTATTAGGATAAATAATCAGATAGATAGAGCAGGATCAGGGAAATCATAAATTCATTTAAAATACATGTGTCTCAAGACTTGCAATCAATATTGGATGAATAAATATCCGTTCTGCAATAAATATTAAATATTGGATCAATAAATAGTTAAATACATTTTTAGTGGGACACAGGCCCGACCTACGCCTTGCTTCTTGGTCAGTACCTGAAAGGAATACATCTCAAAGTCATAAGAACAACACTGCATTAAGCATCAATATCCATTTCCTCAGGTAAACAAAGGGACAGTTCCATAACAGAAACATCTCCCCGCTGTAGGAATAAACAATTCGTTAAGTGTAGTTCAAACATTTCCTTAAATATGAAACATTTCATTTGCCACAAAAGTATGTGGACGTAACTCTCCTCCTGTAATAGGAATTAAACATTTCATTAAGAATAATTATTCCATATAACAAGGTTGGGCATCCCTTTGGGAGAACTTCTCATTGGGCCCAGCTAACCATTGCATTAGCCAGCACTAACTAGGAGAAAACATTGCAATCTAGGTAACCATCCCCTTGTGCAGGTTTAACTGTATCAGGGCTACACCAACATTCCATCAGGGAAGTAGAAATCCCTACATTGAGCAGGTGTGAGTAGATCTCGGTTATAGCAGGGGTATGAGACCCTTCCCTGGGCAGGAGTAAACATTGCCTCAAATGAGGACAACACCTTTCATTAGGCATAAAGTATTTCTTTAGGCATCACACGCCATCCCATTACCTGATGCCTGAACAGGCAGGGCCTTCCCCCTATTAATCAGGAGCTTACAGGTAAAACATTTCCTGCAATAGAGATAATCAGTTTAGCAGAAGTAAAACACTTCACTGAGGGTAAAACATTTCATTAACCATTTCCTTAGGCAGGAATGAAACTCCTATGGCAGGAATAAAAACACGCCACTGCGGATAAAACATCTCATTAGGCAGTGTAACTATATCCTTATAGCATTAACGTTCCCCTACTCAGCAATCAACAGTTAACAACTCTTCAAGGCAGAGATAACCATTTTTAACAGGCAAGCCTGAGCTTAGAAGACTTGGTTTATGCATGTAAAGCCTTTTAGTAAATGTAAACATTTCTTTAAAGCAAGGAGCACCTCACCCCATAACTGTGGGCATGTGCTCCACCTTTCAACCAACATGAATAAATGTTTCATTAGTCAGCAGACACAGTTCATTATGCAGCTGTTGGCGTTTCCACCCCCAGGCCAGAATCAACATTCTAATTCCTACATTAAGCAGGCATAAACCTTTCAGCACCCAAGAGTAATCCTGTAAATAAGTAGAGGTTATAACACTGGGGCAGGGGTGTAATAAAACTTCTATAGTTCAGAATAATCCTGGTTCTAAGCAGGAATAACCACTTCAAAACTCTTCCCCAATCATAGGTAACATCCCCCTAATCAGGAGTAAACATTACAGGGAAGGAATCCGGCATAGGCATTTCATTAAGTAACTTATAAATAGAACATTACTCATTGCTAGAGAGCAACATCTCATTAAGCAAGCACAGGCCTTGCTTTAGACTAGTAAAACATTTCTGTTAATTAAGGTGAACATTTCAATAAGCAATTCAGTAAAGCATTCTCAATGAGCATTTTACTATGCCTTGGACTCCCCTATGCAGGGCTAAGCCATCGCAGGTGAACTCAGTATGTCTTTAGGCCTACGCCGGAACCACGGCCCAAACAGTTAATGAATGGCAAGCCTGTCCTCAGGTATAAACAGTAACTTAATGGCCTCCACGTCACTAGAGGCACATAGGGGCCAACAGGTGGGCACTTAAGGTCAAAAATACAGCATTTCTCTGGGGCCTACAAGAGAGCGCTTGGAGGCACAATTACAGCGCTTCTATGGGACATTCAAGAAAGCGCTTTGAGTGAAATTACAGCGCTTCCCTGGGCACTACCTCAGTTCCTCACATGACAGCGCTTGGCCACAGGCAATGCTGGGGACAGCGCTTCAGCAGGCAATCAGGTTTAGATAATAGCACCCTGCAGGTACAGCACTTCACAAGGCAGCAACCCCCTTCAGTACCTCAGCACTCTTCACAGGGACAGCAAAGGAGCGTTGGGGGAGCAGGGAATCAGCGCTTCAGAAGGCAGCAACTTCTAGAGCCACAGAAGTTCTTGGTGACACAGAGCTTCAGGGGGATAGCGCTTTTCAGGATTCACAGCGCTACGATATAGCAGGCAATTCACAGCAGAGGTAGCGCTCGGCAGACAGTTCATTCCAGGTAGCGCTGCTGAAGGGCACCACAGAATATAGCGCTTCAGGCAGGAATCACGCCCAGGATTCTAGCGCTTCACAGACAGCAGGATGCAGGGCTATAGCGCTTTGGCCCACACGAGGTGGGGGCAAGACCAGCAGGTCTAATAACATTCAGTTCAGGGTGCTGCAGTTCAGGCAAATATAGCGCTTCAGAAGGCAGCAACCCCCTTCTTTACTTCAGCGCTTTTCGTAGGGTCAGCAAGGGTAGCGCTAGATTTACAGGACAGGTGACACCCCAGTAGCAGGTTAGCAAGGGAGACCCCAAGTGACATCAGGAAGCGCAGGGTCAGTACCGCGCCAATACCTGTTTGCTTCTTCAAAAGTCCTGTGATGATTTAATTTCTTCTTAGCGATTTAGGTTTCTTGCGCCCTTGTAAATAGAAGCTTAGTTTCTTGTTGGCGTGATGTTTCTTGCGCCCTTTGGTTTCTTGTTTCCTTGAAGGGGGTTAAGTTGGTGGCTGGTGTTAGATCTCCTCAGCCAATCCCCTCAAGTGGTCCCTGGGGGTTCCCTGCCGCGGGGCTAGGTCAGAGGGGGGGTACAGAATACCTCAACACTTGAAAGGCAGCTCCTAGGCCCTGTCTCTTTCAATATCATAAGTCCCTGTCCTGACCCTCACTGCCTATCCTCCTGCGTAGGTTCTTCCCCAGGTCTTCCCCTCAGTCACTCTGACAGGGAAGTTTACCTTCCTTTCCTTATACAGTGCCAGTTGACAGTTGGCAGTGGCAGTTGGTGTCACCTCACCTGTTCCAGAAGGTTCCAGGGGGTTCTAGGAGGTTCCACCATTCTACCTGTGGGCAGGCTGGCAGGCTAAGTTGATACATTGTTTGGAGGGTTCCAGCCAGGCCCTAGCCACTAGAATGCGCCCACTAAACCCCGCTGCAGCAGCAGTGGTCAGTGGCAGCCATGTTAGGGGTATAAGACACCTGCATCTTAACATCAGTTTCACAGTACACAGGGCTTTCCTCACTACACAAGGCCTATACATTGTTGTTACCATGAGGGCATTCTGATTCAAAAAGGGAAATAAAAGGCGAAAAATTTTGGGGAAAGGGCCAAGTTTCACACTTTTGAAGGAAGCTTGTCCACGTCGGTGCACAGGCCCATGTCACCAAGGCCGATTTTCTTCAAAAGTCGCCTCAGCGAGGTGAGCCAGTGGGCTTTGTTGGCTTTATCCAGCTGAATAATTCCTCTAAAATGGCTGCCCAGTGGCTCAGTTCTGGTGTGGTCCAGAGCCTATGCCAGTATATAAGAGGTTGCAGAAGCGATTTCTAGGATACCTTTTACATGCCCAGGTCTATAAATAAGGGATACAGGTGGGAGGTGGGTGGGGGGTGGGACAGACGTACTAATTGGAAGCAAGCAAAGTTCTCTTACAAATTTGTTTTCAGATTTTGTGTGGTCTGTGATATCGCCTGACCCCTATAACTCAACGCCATACATGGCGGCCTCCAGAGCTTTTGCTTCATAGATTCTCAGTCAGATGCAACCAGCCTGGTGTTTGAAGCCCAGTGGTCTTTTAAAATGACTCCAATTCTCTGCCTATCTCTAGCCTATATCAAGAGGCATCCCTTTCTCCTCCTAAACAGCCCATAATCTTGCACGTGGTACCAGATCAAATGCTCACCGTACCAAATTGGCACCTATGGTCACAAATTCGACTAGCTAAAAGTGTCTTTCTTGCCCTAGTGCCCATTTGAAGGGGCACCAAAGGTACACCTGACCGGCCAGGCGACAACAACCATTCAAGGTCCAGTTCCATAAGAATGTGGATTCCTAAGAATCATAGAATCCGCTTGCGTTACAAATGGAGCGCTGGTAGGTTCAGCTGGCTTGCAAACGAAATAACCGTTTCGGAGGAACAAAAATAGGGCCAAAATGCCACAAATGAGGAATAACAGCAGTGGGAGTGCTCCAAATACACTGGAGAAAAGAGAATGGATAAAAGCTGGTATTACTCTAAAGATGGTTTGGAATAAACTGACTAAGCAGAATCCGACAGATTTAAAAAAAAATAAAAATGGGCAAGGCCTGCCATATTAGATGCATTAAAAATACGGTGCATTCACCAAAATGTAATGTGAGGTTAGTGTTTTACAGAACTGTATGTCATTGCATGTTCTTGCAACCTGTAATTCGAAAGTTTCTCGAGCAGATATCAGTGCCACTTCTTTTTGAAACAATAGTTCTTTGAGTCTGCTTAGCTTATTGAAATCTGCTTTCAAAGTGGAAATGGAAGGACACAACAAGCTATCTACAACTCCTTGCGAAGGAGGAAACAGGACGTTATTGCAAAAGGTGACGAGCTGGGAAACGGACAAAATGTAGGGAATCCCAGCTCGCATTCCATAGCAGTCCTGATCATTAAGCATTAAATGACTTCCATTTGAGAGGATGGTAGCAAATGGGAGTATTACAGGGGCTGTTATTCCTCTTCGATAGCAGGCCAAATTCACCATTTACGCATTGCATGCACCATGGATGGTCACACGCTTGCAAACAAGCGTATGTCTGTCTAAAGAGTCCCATTCAGCTCCAGTAAGGAAAACTTCTTTTATTTTAATTTAAATATTTTACTTATATTTATGAATGACATTGCACTGTATAACATTCCAAATCCGTCATATACATGTTAAAGCACGTCAGCGATATACCATTAGAAACCAATTATTACTTTCCACATCATAAAACTATCCGCATATCACATGCAGTGGTACATTTTTAAGCTCATCATAACTCTTGACGGTGTTCAACAACCTCCACTTACCCAGTTGATCACTGTACATTGCAATGCTCATCAATTTTTTTGATTAAAGAAAATTAAATTAAAGTCGACAATAAGTAAACTAAGAAACAAGTGAAACCTTTGGCAGTCCCCCACCCATGTTTGAGTAGTATAATTTTTTTTTGTCTAGGGTCTTACCTTCAGGGAGACTGGTGTATCTAGCTTTACATTTGGGTGAGACAGCCATTCTCATTTCATGTGGTCAATACCGGTGGGGTGTGGTTCTGGATTTGTGTGTGAATGACCTCGTTTTCATTCTGTTCTGCGTCAACGATATTCCTTCCAACATTTGTCCCCACACCATTCGGCCTCTCTCTGCAGTCTCATCGCCTGTCATTGCCCACCCCCCTGCCCCAACCGCGGTCTCCACTCACGCCACGCATACAACTATTATTTTGAAAAAAACTCCCACTTTCACACCAATTTGGCATCCAACAAGGAAGGATGCACAGATCTGCAAAACAATAATAGAGAAAGAAAGAAAACAAGAATATAGGGAAGGAAACAACAATTCAGAAAAGAATTACCCCATGCATGCTGCGTGAATTTTCGCACTGTGTGCGGGCAATTTAAATAGTGGGCGGAATTCAGACGGCCCCCGGCCGTCCTCCGCAAATGCCCACCGTAACTCATGACGGCCGGGGGCCGTCATGAGCATGCACGGGGTTAAAGAGAGTTGGGGGGAGGGGAAGCTGTCCAATAGCGATGCCCATCTCAGTTCACCCATTACTACGGGTAGACACCATTGTGGTGCTAGACCATTCAGAGCGGGGGTACAGTTGAAGATGTCGCATGTTCTCCAGTTCTGTATCATGTTCAGCCTCCCATATATGTTACCTTGGTCTGTGGGAAGGTCAAGGGTCTCCTCTACTACGCCTCCCAAGCTAGCTTTGGAGCTTGTGGCTGTTACTACAACCGAGCCACAGGATTAGGGGACCCAGGATGGAGCCCTAAAATGGTAAATAGGTCCTCACTGAGGAGATTAGAAGGGATACGTCCTCCCTATCATATACTCAACAAAAACAAAAAAGTATCCATTCTGGAACGAAGCTGATTCCTGCAGGAAGCAAAAAAAAGGGGGAAAGAGACACAAGGGGTTTTATCAGCAGTATGGCAATTGTTTACAGATCCACATTTGTGGGTGGGAAGGGAAAGAGACCCTTTTCTTAATATAGCCCTCACTCACTCTAGTAATGACATGCTTCATTATCGGGTTCACCCCAACTCCTATAGGTCGGGTGGGCTCAACCATGTTTATTTATTTTATTTATTTATTTATTTTAGAGGTTTTATATAGCGCTGGCTGGACCCGGGGGTATCAAAGCGCTTTACATTTTAGAGACAAGAAAGGTCAATAAGACAGGAGACATACATAGCATCAATGTATGTAAACAACATATAGGTCTCCGCCTGACAGATTTCAAAATGATAAATATGGGAAATAAGCACAACAAAATGTGTAAGATGTGATAAATCAAAAATACTAAAAAGGCACAAATTGAAAAAAGAGCCGGAAAATTGCGGAGTCGGGATAGGGAGGTTAGTGGTCCGTTAGGTTGGTAAGGAAGAGAAGCGGGAGGAGGAGAAGTGGGGGGGGGTTGGAGGGGATGCGGGCTGAGGGTGGACAAGGGAAGGGGGGAGCAAGGAGGAGTGAAGGTGGTAAACAGGGAGTGGGAAGTGACAAGGAGGAAGGGCGAGAAAGGCAAGGGAGAATGCATCTAGGGTCGGACAGATGTAGCCAGTGGAAGAGAACAGATATGGATTAGGGTCCCCAGTATTTATTGAGGAGATGTAGTTTGAGTTCTTTTTTGAAACTAGAGTAGGAAGGGTTGCAGCGAAGGTCAGTTGGAAGGGCATTCCAAATGCAAGGAGCGTTGCCGGAAAAGGATCGAGACTGGGTGGTTTTCTTTTTTAGAAGGGGGGGATAAGAAGGAGGGTGTTAGTACTTCTCAAGGAACGAGAGCAACCGGCTTTAGTGAGTTTGCTAGCGAGGTAGGTCGGTGTATTCAGATGGAGAATTTTGTGTGTAATGCAGGCTGTTTTGTAAGTGGATCTACCTTCAAGGGGGAGCCATTTAAGGGTTTTAAGGGCAGGGGATATGTGGTCGAATCGCTTGCAGTCTGAAGTAAGCCTAGCTGCAAGGTTAAGCACAGATTTAAGAGGTGCTAGGTGGATCTTGGGAATTCCGGTGAGTATGGCATTGCCATAGTCGATGCGAGAAAGAACAAGGGATTGGACTGCTAGTTTGAAATAATCGATCGGGATGAAGAGCTTCATTTTCTTAAGGTGGCGGAGAGTGAAGAGGGCTTCTTTGGCAGAATTATTGATGTGTACCTTGAGGGTTAGGAGGTTGTCCAGGGAGATCCCTAGTGATTTGACTGAGGAGGACAAAGATAAGGAGCAGTTGAGGGCGTTAAGGTCAGAGATCCATATCTGAATGGGGAGCTGGTTATTTTTAGGGGGAAAAAGAAGAATTTCAGTTTTTTTAGGGTTGAGTTTGAGGTGGTTACTGTGGAACCAGGATTGAATCTTGATGAATGTTGTTGAGGTGAAGGATGTCAGCATGAGTTTTAATCTTATAATAGAGTTGGGTGTCGTCAGCATAGAGGTGGTAGTTGATCTCGGCTTGTTTAAGAATGAGTGTGAGGGGTTCCATGAAAAGGTTAAAGAGAGTGGGAGAGAGGATGGATCCTTCTGCGGAACTCCTAAGGAGATGGAGGTAGGGTTAGATTGGCAATTTTGGATTTTGATTTGTTGAGAACGGTGTTGTAGGTATGAGGCAAACCACTGAGTCTGCCCTTCAGAGATGCCATCAGAGAGGTTTTGGATACTGGAGGGAAGGCCATTCTGGTTATGCTGGATTTGTCAGCGGCTTTCAACACCGTCCCCCATGAAGGTCTCCTTTTAAGACTCCAGGAGATCGGTTTTCGAGGGACGGTGTTGAATTGGTTTAAGTCATTTCTGACCGGCCGCCGGCAAGTGGTCTGGGCACCCCCGTTTTCCGCTGAAATGCCGCCGCTGGGGGTGCCGCAGGGTTCTAATTTGAGCCCTGCGCTTTTTAACATCTACATGGCCCCCTTGGCGGCGGTTGCGGAATCTTTTGGTGCCCAGATCATAACCTACGCTGATGACACCCAGCTGCTCTTTACATCTAATAAGGGCAGGAATTTCGACGGTTCGCGGATTAGAGACTGTTTGGGAGCTGTCTTTGCCTGGTTTCAGCGCCACAGTTTAAAAAGCAATTCCGATTAAATCGGAATTGCTTTTTTTTGGATGTCCTCCAGATCCTGGCTGGAAGACCTGGTGGCCTTCAGACATGTTCCCACCGGATGTTGCTTCTTCTAAAGCCAAAAGCGTAGGCGTTGTGGTAGATGATGGCCTCACCTTTGGCCCCCAGATCATTGGACTGACTGGTAAATGCTTCGGCCTTCTAAAGATGCTGCGGAAATTTCTTCCGCTGCTCTCGCTGAAGCACAGAAAGATCATCGTGCAGGCCTTGATAGTTCGCGTCTGGATTACGCGAACGTTCTCTATCTTGGCCTGCTGAAATATCTTTTGGCCCGACTGCAGATTGTGCTGAACTCTGCAGCTAGAGCCATTTTTGGCATCCAGCGCAGAGCTGGAGCCACAGAGCTGCTAAAGAAACTGCACTGGCTTCCAGTTGCTAAAAGGATTGCTTTCAAGGCACTCACTTTCGCCTATAAGTCCCTTCATCGGATAGGCCCCAAGTACCTTCAGAAACGCTTGACTTTTTATGTGCCTCGCAGGACGTTACGATCTGAGTCTCTATTCAAAGCCTTGACTCCCTCTATCCGTCTGACTAGAATCGGAGGACGTTCCTTTCGATTTCTAGTGACCTAAGGCTGGAATGACCTGCCTGTTTTCCTCAGGAAAACTGATGATTTGCTTTCCTTTAGAAAAGGACTCAAAACATGGCTTTTCACCCAGTAATTGGTTTCTGTTTTTTTTCTTTTCGTGTCTGTTGTGCTATGTTCTCCTTATTCCTTAGGCTCTTTGCCAAAGCGCCGGGACACTCCTTGGAGTAGCCGTGCGCTATAAAAGAGCATTTTTAACATAACATAACATTTGTGTGTCGTACCATTCAGGCCGAATCGATCTCTAAGAACATTTAGTAGAGCAGAGTGGTTAACAGTATCAAACGCTGCAGAGAGATCAAGGAGGATCAGCAGGCTAGATTCACCATTGTCAAGTGAGGGGTGGATGTAGTCAACAATGTTTAGTATGGCGGTTTCAGTGCTGCATCCTTTCCTAAAGCCAGATTGGAAGGGGTCTAGTAAGTTAAAGTGTTCAATGTGTCTATCTAGTTGGAAAAGGACACATTTTTCTAGG
Organism: Lissotriton vulgaris; assembly: GCF_964263255.1. Lineage (NCBI taxonomy): Eukaryota > Metazoa > Chordata > Amphibia > Caudata > Salamandridae > Lissotriton > Lissotriton vulgaris. The sequence continues at coordinate 1,676,869,551 of NC_141693.1, read as the reverse complement.
GCTTTAGAAAGAAGGGGAAGGTTGGAGATGGGACGAAGGTTATTGAGGTCGTTTGGGTCTGCCAAAGGGTTTTTGAGAATGGGGGTGATTTGGCCTACTTGCAATGAAGTGGGGACACAGCCGGTGGGAAGGGAGCTGTTGATAATAGAGGTCCAGGAAGGGGTGATGATGTGTTTGAGGTTTTGGACAAGCTTGGAGGGGAGAGGGTCTTTGGTGTGGGAGGAAGGCTTGAGTTTGGAAATGATGTTAAAGACGTCTCTTTCAGTGACTGGCTGGCAGTTAAGCCACGTGGCATTATTTTTAGTAAGAGAGTTGGGATGATTGGAGTCAAGGAAATTGGAGGGCAAGGGGGGCTGAGGGAGATCAGAGTTTTGATGGGCAGTAGTGGGTGTAGGGGGAGTTATGGTAGAGGGTGGGATATTAAGAGAGATGTTCGGATTGGTGGGAGGGATCACAGTAGAGAGGAAGGATTGCTCAATTAGTTTAATTTTGTCTGAAAAAAAGAGAGCTATTTCTTCAGATCTAGTCGTCGAGACCAGTGGGACAGAGGGAGCGGAAGCAGTTTGATTGCGCACAATGTTCAATAGTTCTCTTGGCCTATTCTGAGCTCGATCTAGTTGTGACCTGAAGAAGGAAGTTTTTTGTCTAAAGATGTGTTTTTTGTAGAACGATGTAGCAAGTCTGAGGCGGGTCAGGTTAGAAGGAGACGGGTGCTGTCTCCATAATCTTTCAGTCAGTCTGAGTCTACGTCTTTCATTATTTAGGTCTGTGTTAAACCACGATTTGGAGGGGATATTTCTTTGTTTTTTTTAGTTTGAGAGGGGCAAGAAGGTCAAGGGTAGCAGTGACAGCTTTGTTATATTGTTCGGTTAGTTCATTCGTGTTAAGGGAGGGAGGGATAGCGAGAAGCTGGGTATGAAGTTTGGATTCAAGTAAGTTGGGAGGGATATGACTGAGATTTCTGATCAGTTTCATGGGTTTAATAGTTTTGAAAGGAGGGGGGGGGGGGCAGAGGTGGTTATGGAGAACAGGATAAGGTGATGGTCTGACCAGTCAATGGGAATGATGTTAGATAGGAGGGCTAGATCTTTGCTGGTTATGATAGCGTCAAGGGTGGCTCCTTTGGAATGGGTTGGTGACTGACCGATTTGTTTGAGGTCATTAATTTCGAGAAGGTCAGAGAGGAGGGAGATTGAGGGATCTTTAGTATCATTCCAATAGAAGTTAAAGTCTCCCAGGAAGATGTTTTTAGATTTGGAAATTGAGGATTGGGTAAGACGGTTAGATAGCTCATCAATAAATGGGTAGTGATTTCCAGGCGGATTATATATACTGTGAAGGGGGAGGTGGGGGGGGGGGGGGAACCCTGTATTTTGAGTTCGGCTAAGAGGTATTCAAAGGAGGCATATTCGGAGTTATTGATAAGGGAGAGCTGTAGTTCGTCTTTAAAGATGATAGCTACAACACCGCCTTTTCGGATGAGTCTATCTTTCCTAATGATGGAGTAGCCCGGGGGTGAGAGTATGTCAAGAATGCTAGTAGAGTGGTCATTAAGCCAGGATTCTGTGAGGAACGCAATGTCGATGGATTCGCTAAGGATGGTTTCAGAGATTTCTATGGCATGTCGGGCAGCGGAGCTGCAGTTAACAAGCATGCAGGTGAGGGGTTTGGGAGATGGGAGGGCATGGATGGAGGTGAGATAAGGAGGAGGTCTAGGTAAGACATGTGGAAAGGGGAATACGACTAGTCCCCAATATGACGGGGATGTTTGAGAAGGGGGGAGGCGTGTTCATGGTTGATGGGTATCGAGGGTAGGAATTTTGAAGGTCGGAGATCTCTCGGTGAGAGAGGGTGCAGGTGGTGCGGAGTGGTCTTTGAGCCCGGCAAAGCAAGGGAGTTGTTTTCCACAGTTTGGAGGTGGTGGGGTTTATTAGACCAGGGCTAGCTGTGTTTCTTCGGGGAGGGGGATCGCTGGATTTGAGGTTGAGGAAATCGTTCCTAAGACGAGAGAGATCTCTGGTAAGAGAGGTGGAGGGTATGGGGGGCTGTTGGTGGAATTGGAAAGTTGGATGGCCAAGGATCTAAAATAGAGTTCGAAGGTGTTAAGATGGGGTACGGACGCTTGGATGAGGATGTTACCAGTTTTAAAAATGGAGATATTGATTTCCCCACAAAAGGTTGGAGAGGGAGTGGTGGAAAGTTTGTCGCCATGGGGTATTTTGGAGGTTTTAGTGACTGGGAGGTGTTGTGCGAGAATTCTTTTCTATTTAGAGGGGCGTTTGGAGTAGGGCTGTAATAGTTGTCAACAATAAGTGTTTCCGGATTTCGAATGAGGAGGTTGTGTTTGAGTTTTTTTCTAGCGTGTTTAGAAAGATTGGGGGGTACGGAATGGACCAGGAGTTGGGACCATGTTTAGATAGAGAGAGATCCTGGGAAGGGATATTGAGAGGAGGCATAATGGGCAAAGGAAATGTAGGGGAGAGGAGAGTCAGATAATACTCTAGGAGTCAAGGGAGAGGCAGTGGGGGGAGAGACTTGGGAAGGGAGGAGTGGAAGGACGCAGTGTTTGTAAAGGGGAGAATTCGGCAAAGGAAAATAACAAAGAAAGGGAAAGTGAGATGATATGAGAGAAAGGGGGCGGAGTCAAGAGAATATGAGTTGAGTAAAGTACGAAGGAAGTGAGCAGAATAAAGTGCAGCGAAACAAACAAATCACATCACCGCTCACATATGGGGGGAGCAAAATTAAAACAATGTTGAAATATCCCCAGCAAAGCAAACAATCAATCCCGCAAAGAAACACAAGGTGAGGATCGCTAGTCTCAGGAACAAAAATACCGGGTCATCTAACTGCACATATTCTCAAGTTGGGTGCATTGTTAAAAACAGTCCAACGAATCAAATAATCATAGCACAAATACACAAAAGGAGGTCATGGGCCATAGTGTAAAGAAGGGGATCAGATGAGAAAACCTAGAGGGCTAGGAAGGCAAAGGAATAGTAGGCTGTATCGAGGTTGACAAAAAAATCACTACAAGATTGACAGTGAAAGATAACTAAAGGAGTAAAAAATAAGACATATTATAACTGTCGTTAGTTAGAAACATCAAAAGTAAAACCATAAAAAGCATATGAGGGGTAGATCGAAAAAAATTAACAGGACATGTAGGATAAAATAAATATTAGGGACGAAGTTCAGGATTAGGCCACAAGGTGGAGCTCCAGGCTAAAGGAAGGGAGCAGTTTAAAATTCACAGGAAAAAATAGATCAGGAGTGTTACTGTTGAAAAAAGTGGCGTTGTTATTCTAATGGCAACGTGTCCATCTTGAGGGGCCTCGAAGTCGTCAGAATCTTGGCTTTGGCATCATTTTGTACGGCTAGATTGGATCACGCAATTTCGGTGTAGCTGTTACTAGTCCATTCAAGTCAGCGTTGTTTCGCTCCTGGAATTCACCCTGCCACTATAAATATTAAACCCCAATTTAAAATTTAAAATTTAAAATCAGCGCTCCCAGAAAGAGTCTTCTCTTGAGTTAAACAATTCAATTACCTAAACAACTAAGGCATTTCAGGGCTTGGCGAGGAAGGCCTCGCTTGGTGCCGGTGCTGAGTTTCAAAGCTCAGCCTGCAATCTCCGCTCGGAAACCAGTCAGCTAATCTCGTGAGTCCTAACTCACAAAATCGAGTGAGCTGAGGCGTGTTAGGGAGAGCGGGAGCAATGTCGGTTCTGAAGCGCTGAGCTGTGACAAGGCAGTGCAAGAGAGGCAGGTCTCACCTTGAGTCGGTGTGGGATCAGCACACCAATAGCAATTTTATCCGGTGGGGGGTCATCGCACAATCAGATGTTGGTCGGGCAGTCGGGTCATCAGTATCCAGCATCATGGCGGTGAACTGGGCCTGGAGAGCTGTGCGGTGAACTGGGCAAGCCACGGAAGGAGCGGAGCGCTGGAACGTTCCAAGGCGCCTGGTAGATCACAGGCACTCGGAGGAAGCGGAGATGATCAGTGTACTCCCAGGCACTCTGTGGCAATTAGGAAGATTAGGAAAATGCTGCCGTTTTCTGCCGAAGGAGATCAAAGCAGACCAGCAGCTGGGTCGGTTGTCACAGGTCAATCGTTGGCCTACCGCAGGAGGAGAGAAACAAGCGGCACATTTATCAGCAGGGAGGCGGCATGGAGCAGGGGGAAAACTTCAGTGCGGCTCATCGGAACAGAGCTGCATCCCTGATGTGACAGGGGGCCCAGCACACACAGCCTCTGAGCAGAGAGCACAGACCCACTGTTAAGGTCTCCGTGGCAATTCAGGCCGGACCCCTGCAGGCGGATTAATCGTTGGGCGGTCAGAGGCCAGGAGGAGCGTCGGGTCTCCAGCTCGAACGGCGAGGTAGAGAAGTCCTGGAAGGAGAAGCCCGTGGCCTGCGTCCTCGAGGTGGAGGAAAGGTTAAAAAAAATGGTTATAGGGCTAGAGGATGTGATGGTCCTATGACCCTAGACTAGAATACCAAAATGTTTCTGCCCTTCTTAATGACCTAGAAGAGGTCCTGGGCTTTCGTCAGGGTGGGATGCGATGAAGTCACTTCCCTCGAAGACGTGAGTGAACGTGAGCATGCAACTTGAATGTGTGATGGTATAAGGGTATTGTGGAACAAGTCTAATACTTGCCACTGCTTTCAAGAGGAATTACCTGTAGAAAAAAAGAGACTGACACATAGAACAATTTGTAGCATATGTACTGAAAAGCCAGTGGAGACGTGCTGTTGCCGTGAGACTTCACAGTGCTGTCCCCTAAAGAGAAACATGTGGGTGCCTGGTATTGATATCCAGGAAAAGTACACAAGAAAAGACTGTGGTCTGATGGCCTGAAAGGATTCATACCAGTGGTCCTCAGGCAAAAAGGCTAAAAATGTTAAATCAAACATGAGGTGCATGGATTGAACGTGCATGCAGTTTTCCATTCAAACTACCAACTGTGGTTGATCACATTTTCACAAACATACACAACTTCCTTGTGATGCATCAAAAGGCTCTCAATGCGTGGTTTTCATGGGTAGTTATTAGTGATGGGTAGCACTCACCCCACATTCTCAGGGCATCTGCTCCCAAAAAGGGCATGAGAGGGAGGCCTTGAAGTTACACACTGAGGGCGAAAAACATATTGCCAGGTTGGTGAGGAAAGTGCTAAAAATATGAAGGTATTGGTAATTTCCTACATGAGTTGTTTGATGCCTTGCGCCTTGTAAAAATAGATCTGGCACTTACTTCGTCAAAGGTCTATCCCTGCTTGCAACCTACTTTGTGCTCTGCTACCCTGCTAGTCCTACGCGTAACTGAGACTTCCCGGTTAAAATATCCTCGCTTACTTGTGCACAAAGGATTGACAGCTCCGTATTGGACCACACCTGATTGCAAATGCTATCCGAGGAATAATCCGGATGCGGAGGCTTGGTCCTGAGCCCTCGCGGGTTGCTGAACTCTCTTGGGAGTTTCAGTCCTTGATGCCGGGTCAAACCGCACGTTTTGCGGGGGCACAACAGCGGACGTCATGGAGGAGGCCATTTTCCGAAGAGGGAACCTCGTGGAAGCCTTCGAAGCCTTCGAAGGCTCCAGGCCACAGTCCTCTGTGCTCGAAAAGGTTCATTTGGTGATATTTGTTTATTATAACACCTTCTCAAAAGCCAGGATTTCCTACCACTAAAGCCAGGATTTACTGCCACTAAGACCTTTGCAGTCTCTCATTCAGCTTGTTATGTTGATTGGTCGATTCTGGGAGACCTTCTGCCCTCACTGCCAGAGTCTGTTCTCACGAATTCCAGCAATCCATCCCTGCGCACAACCACTCGTGTTGATTGCGAGGCTTTTCTGGACCGTCTGTTGCGGCTGGTATTTTTCCCTCCCATGACAATTGAGGGTCCCTGAGCCGCTCCCCCCCATGGTAGATCATCCTTTCATCCCCATGGACCTCTATCCAGTCCCAGGCTGCCTCTGGGGTTCTAAAGAAGTGGACTTGATCCTCGTGGAGAACCTTCAATTTTGCAAGGTAGAGGAGAATGTACTGGAGGTTCATGGCCTGCAGCTTCTGTTTCACTACATTGAAAGATGCTCTCTGCTGCTGTACCAAATGAGTGTAATCTGGAAATATGCAGATTACATGATTTCGAAAGGCTGGATCCCCCTCACACATAACTGCCTTAAGGATGCAGTCCCGGTCCCTATAATTTAAAATCTTTGCAATCAGTGTCCTGGGCAGGGCACCCTGTGGCGGCACCAGCGCTCGGTACGCCTGCTTACTTACAAATATCTGAGAAAGTTCCGCATTGGGTAGTGCCTCCTTGATCCACCGTTCCAGAAAAAGTTCTGGGTCTTTTCCCTCTGCACCCTCCAGGAATCCTACAAAACGCAGGTTGCACCTTTAGGAGCTCCCCTCTACATATTCGGCCCGGTGTTCCAGGGCTGCTATTTTGAGAGAGGGGTGTGAGTTTTCTTTAATGTTGAGACTTTGTTTTGTAGCTCACTAACACTTTGTTTTGTGGCTGTGGAGCATTCTGCAACAGTGGGAAGGTCTGGCCGCAATAGTCCGATTTCCAGCAACATTGCATCTATTTTGTCTGAGCTGGAAGTCTCTATGGCTGCCTCAGTGGGTTCTGGCCGTATGGCGTTGCCCCCGCAGAGAGTTCGGTCTCGAGGCCCCTCCCATTGAGCTGTGTAGTGATCCATTTTCATTTGTTACACCCCTCTCTGTGGTCAGTCCTTGCCCATGATACAGCACTTTACCGGGCTATGGGGCTCTCGGGTGACACAACATTTTAGGGCTATCTTCGTCTTCCGCGTGATTCGCCGCTGCTATTCTGTTGAGGCCTCGCCAGGTCCCAATCTGAACAATCAACAATGTCCGTGTTTATGACCCCACTGATTCCTGTTGTGTGGAGTCTGCACAAGAATGATTATCTCTTCACCCAGGGTCTGTGGGCAGTTCGTAAGTCCAAGAAACAGTGTAGGATATCAGCTGCACTCGGCAATGCCCTAGCTATTGTATTCAAGTTCCGTATGTCCCCATGTTAGTCTGCCTTCTGCAAAGAGTGAGTGCCTTATTATATTAGTGTGATGTTGCAGCTCCTGGGGCACTATGGGTGCCTGTTGCCGGGCTGCACACTTTCGGGGGGGGGGGGTGAAGGGCAGGAGTGGTAGGTGTCTGTCTCTGTTCCTGCAATCTTGGTCACATCCCCAACGGGTCGCCAGGTCAAAGTTCTGTTGGGCCAGGGGCGCATTTCCAGTTGCGGGGCATCCCTCCAACCCCCACCCCCACGGCCTATAGGTCCCTTGGGGAGGGGGAAGGTGAATTCTGTCTTGTGCCTGTGTCCACCATGGTTATCCCAGGTTCTCATTGGGCTCTACCCCACCTGTCACATACTGGGGAGTCCCAGGGTTGCCCCTCCTCCTGCCTCGCTGGGACGTCTCACCTAACATATCCCGGTTCGGGTCTGGTGAAGATGCATACTGCCTCCTCTGTACTTCAGCCTCTCGGTGTTGGTGTGCAGCTTCAAGCAGCCACCTCCTGGGACCCACTCCGCTCACCTCTTTGTGCTAGGGTACCTGGGTCTGCCTCTCGTGCGTCTCTTGGCCTCTGTTTCTTGTAGTGTCGGTCTCGACACAGCGAGACCCTTTAAGACTCCAGGCCCAATTTCAGGCTGGTCATGCCAGGCCCAAGCGCCACTTCTCACCTCGCAAGACTTTGGCCCACCTCCCTTGCCTGGCGTCTGTCCCACTGCAGGCGAGGCGCACAAATCTCGTCCCGAAACTCCTTCAAATAGGCCATGGCGCCACTCCTCCGGCCGGCCCATCTCACAAGCCACTATGGTCCCCCGAAAACAATACTCCATATGAAATACTGAATGAGAATTTTTGGATGCACGTTCAATTCTGACTAAAATGAATGGATTATCCTGTAGATGTATATGCCTGGACAATGGGGAGGCTGTGTGGGAACATATACTGGGCATATGCATTGTTACAGTCTGAACAAGGAACACCTATAGTGGCACTGAGAAAATATGGGAAAAACACCTTAAGCTTTACTTTGAAGAATGACAATGAGTTTTGGATAGCTGGCATGAGACACGCAGTGTCACAAACACAAAATTGGTCTCTCATAGTATCTTATATCACCTTTAATGGTACCCTTCCAAGATGAAGATATAGGAGTCTCACAGTCCCCTAAATGCAGGTGGATCGGTGGAAAAGATAGTCCCTACAAACAGTACATGTATTATGCGAATGTCCTAAACTGAAACTTCTGGTGACAGTCAACAATTTAGATATGAATGTTGAAACTCAACCAAGCCGTCTAGCCAGTCTAACTCCCTTAGGGTCTGAAAATGGACACTGAAGGGTTCCAAATTTAGCACAGAAATGGAGAAGGGCAGTATTAGCATCATGAGACACTGGAATGAACACAATTATGTAGAGAAAATGAGCAGATATAGTGATTGAATGCATATGGAAAAAGTCTTACATAACCATGGAGGAAGGTAATAGCCTTAGGATGGAGGAAGCTTTCATTATAAGATAAACCCCTACTCACTTGCTAACCTCCATAGCAGAGGGTACTCATAGATTCTTTGAAATAATAAAGTAGAAATAGTAGAATACTGTGTGGGCCTGAACAGGGTACGATGCAGAGGTTCCTCATGCACATTGAGACATTGAGAAACTTTTTCAGAGTTTGAGTTATTGATATCAGATTATGGAAATTCATACAATGGACTGTAAAATGAGAAAGAAGACACCCTTCATTAAAGTTATCAAATTGGAGCATTTCTTCCAGACCTACTTATTAATAAACTTGAAAGGTTTAGGGCTGGAACTAAAATGCTGTTGTAAAAAATGGTCTTGCACCAACTTTGTACTAATAAAGAGAACTAGGTGAAGTTCTTTGAAAATGGTTTCAATGTAAAATGTAAAAGCTCTTAAATGAAGTTGTATTAAAAATGCAGCTTTACTGTGGTCTTTGGCTCAGTTAAGAAGTCCAGAGGCGCCTGAGTATGTACATACTTTGTCTGAAAACAAGATGTTTACAATGGAACTCCATCTTTGCAGCCTTTGAATTTTTATAAATGCAACATCTTTACCTGATTGAAGTATCCAATATCTGTTTTTAAGGAAAGGACCAATCCGTGCACCAGAGCACTTAAGAGCAACAGTGCGGTGGGATTATCAGCCAGATATCTGCAAGGATTATAAAGAGACTGGTTTCTGTGGCTTTGGAGGTGAGCAACTGTACAGGTAATATGTGACTGTTTGTTGGTACTCAAAGATTTTGTTCATTACTGTTTCATGCCTGTTTCTGGGTACTGCACAAGGAAGGGGCTCCAAGGTCAGATGGGTAGAGAATAGCAATATGGCAACGCCTAATGGACTGTGCCCGCGAAGAGAGCATATTACAAAGGGTATTTGGACCTGTAGGGTGTGATGGGGTATTCATTGACCTTGGTGTCCTGATGCTGGATTCACATTTAAACTGAATGGTAGCACTGTTCTTCACGGATAGGATCTAATGTGGTTCTCTAAGGGAGTGGTGCAAATTTGCTCAAGTGGCCGAAGACCATAGGTTTTGGCTTTAGATACCTTGTAAATGGGTATTAAAGGCAACAAGAATTTGACTGGGACATGTAATGTGTGGTTGTGAGAGGACCTGAATGTATGATATAGAGCAGAATGTTAGTTTAGGAGTACACATAGATTTCATGTAACATTGCCAGAGCAAGGTGGGTATACCAGGCTTGGGAATCCCTGGTTCTGCTCATGAACCTAATTTTAGGCTATATAACCGCGGTCCCGGGTTTGGCTAAAGGAGGGTAGTATTTAGGGACATCGATTGCCCGGTGTAGAACATCTTTTAGCTTTTTAGTAGTTTACTCGGGAGTAGGGGCTGGGCGTAACTCATGTAATCTGCAGTAGCGGCAATAGGTGGACTTGACACAAAATGATGCAACATTTTGTAAAATTACGCAAAAATAGTAATTCAGCATGTAGCGCTATTTTCCTAGCAAAAAAGGCCCCATTGCGTCCAAGCAGCTGCATGCTAAATTCATTCTTTTTATGCTTGTTTCACCCCCCCCAGTACTCTTAATTATGCAAGCGGTTGTAATCATTTAATTATCAAGAATTCTGCATCGAAGAGTAACTCAGAATGACCACCATTACTCCAATTGCTCAAACCAAATTAAAATGACTCCTAGGCCTTCTAGGAAGCCACTGTCTTATATGTAAATTCTTTATTTCACCCGAGTGTGATGGGAAGAGCTGGCCACAGAGTATCTATGCATGGCTTATGAGTGTCCTTTTACTGTAAGGAGGGAGTTTCTGAAACACCTGTGCTTTCTAGATGATGTGATGGATAGAACGAGTATCCTAAGCATGTAATATGATGGGTTGGGTACCTATATGCATACAAGGTATTTCAGTGGCTGGTGAACCCCATAGTTTACTAGAAAGTGAGTGCAAATGTATGCCTAGTGAATCAGTGCAGTTGAGCTTTGCAAAGTGAGAAGATGTTTGGCAGAACATGTCTCCGTGCATGTTAGATTTCCCAAGTGAAGACTTCAAACCTTATTAGCCAGTGTCAGCTCACCATATAATGGAAAGAGCTGGCCAGCCTTACTTGTATGCATGACCTAGACTGTGACTTTGTGCAATGTATTAATTACCATTTTTTTTTCAGATAGTTGTAAATTTCTGCATGACCGATCGGATTACAAACATGGCTGGCAGATTGAGCGTGAACTGGATGAAGGTCGATACGGGGCCAACGGTTAGTAGCTTACGGTTTTATTTTAAATCTATTTCCTGAGAGAGACAATGCTTTACGGTCCCAGCTTGGCATAGAAAACCACCACCGCCACGCCAAATGCAAGATGTTTTCCAAGAATTGCGCTTTAACATCTTGTATTTTAAATATTCTGATTTCATGATTTCAGCTTTCTTCAGTCTTAAAATATTTATCTCATATCACATCCCTGTTAAAGAACCAAGATTGCTTATGGATTTACTGACCAAATATTTCCAAGGTTGACTTGTTTTCATTTGTTTCCTATACATTCTTAGATTATGCAGGTACTTAAGTGACATTATCACTTAAGTTCTCATTAAGGGGATCTCTACTGATAATCAAACATTGTTCTGTCTGCGTAAAGTATTATTTTTAGTTGCTTTTCATTAGAAAAGTCATATGTTCTCATCTAAAAACAACTTAGGAAGATGCTGCACCTCTCTGCGCCATTGGGCATCCTACATAACCATGTATTATATACCTTAAAAATGCCATTTAGCTATCTAATAGACCCGAAGTGGCTCATTGGAAGAGACTGAAAAGCAAGACTGCGGGTCATCTATGTCGCGTACTTAATGGCTGGACTGAAGGGGTGGTCCATACACATAAATGTAGGCCTGTGGCCCATCTCCTTGACTGACCCAACCTCCCGGCCTTACCGAAATTTCAAGAGCATCACCCGTAGCACCACAGGTGCGCTGGAATCGCAAGCCCTTACAAAGTCTGATCTGGGTTAGAACTGGGAGAGGAAGTGAGGGAACAGATCTCCTGAGACTTCCTGCTGCCAGTGACTGTGAGGATACAGTGTGATGTCTCTTGTGCACCCTCACTGCCCTTCACCCCTCCTCCCAACCCCACCGTGTGCGCAGTCAAATCCCTCCACTGTTGAATCTCAAGAAACATAGTCATTCAAGCCTCAGGGACCAGGAAAATCATAGCCCAAGATTCATTCCTCCGACTCAAAACTGCAACTGTTGTGACCTTCACATGTCCAAGGAGGCAAAACCTATGAAGGCAGAAAACATTGCTAAATACCTACCATCCAGTGTACGTGCCCCAACAACTCCCATAGCTGCAGACATAGCTGTGCAAAAAACAAAACTGTTTGTGCAAATATGAGTTAAAAGCATGCTTGGCAGACCTAAAAATAGTCTTGGAGAAAACTGTAGTGGATGTGCGCTACATTCAGAAATTAACTGGGAAAAGATTAGGCAAACGTTAACCTCATCCCTGCGGAGAATATCCTTCTCCTGTGCTGGCCCTAATGTAAATGGGTGTGGTCATGACTTCATGAGCACAGCACCACTGTGCCTCATGACGAGCTGAGCTCGTCATGAGCATCGAAGGGGTTAAACAAATATGAAGTCAGTAAACCAGAGACTTAAATTAACGGATAGTCCACTCAAATCCAGTCCAGCTCCTGAGCAGTCCTTCCACACCTCCATTGGACATTTAGAACAGCAGATGAATCACCACAAATGGGAGGATCTTGAGAACAGATCCGGGAGAGATAATATTTGTATTTGTAACCTAAAAGAGGGAACTGAAGGAGAAGACATCTACATATCCCTAGAAAACATCTTGAAGAAAATTCTTCAGTGTTCCCCAGTAGGCTAAAATTACTATAATCATTTCTCATAACTTGAGAAGCAGATTCAGTGACACCTGAACCCAGCCCAAAGGTTATACAAGTAAGTTGGCATTTATGATGACAGTCAGACATGCAGATCAACTCCATTTTTGAAGAGTTTAAGGTTTTCCTTTATCAAGCATTTGGACTTTTGGTAGAGGTTGGGGGGATATGAACAGAGGTGCGGTTCTCGTGTACTATGCAGCGAGAGAAGATCACATAAAATAGAGGGTCTAAATGTAGGGGGACTCAATACTAGTGAAGCCAAAGTCCTACCCACCTAGTAGTATCTAGATCTTGCCATAACCGATCCAAGAAGCATGGTTGGTGTGAACTTAGAAGTCTTAAATAAGTTATACAGAATTTGTTGCTGTTCTTTGATTAGAATGTTTATTTCTCACAACTTAGTTCAGATGGCTCCCTGCACTGTTATTTCACACACTCACTAGGAGTACCACAAAAGATGAATCACACATGACACTAAGGTACAATACTGTTCAAATTATTCTCACTTAATATCAGCGGTCTGAATGCCCCTTAATGGTCTGACAGTTCTGGAATTAAATAACATGCCATAACTAGTTCTATTCCTCCAAGAAACTCCTCTCCAATATAAAGACCAACTTAGAATGAAACATACAACTTACTTCAGACATGTCTGGGCTTCTGTCATCTTACAAATAGCAGGAGCAGGGTTTGCAATACTGGGTAGACACAAATTGCGAGGAGAGAAAACGGAGGTTACTAAAGCCACAGAAAAGTGATACATAAAGATCTGTATCCAGAGGTTTTGATCCTCAATTCCATTCATCACAGTTCCCCAATGCAAGCTCGTTAAAACTACTTTTGACAAAGTTATTGAATGTACGTCCAATAAGGTAATTTTGGCTACAGACTTCAGCTTGTCCTGGGACCGTTCTCTTGACTGGGCCAAGGCAGGTAGGCTGGTCAAGAAAGTTACACTGTGCAGAGATATCAGACATCTCAGTTTCCGCTCACGGGTATACAGAGATCGTATGGCACCATAAACCTTTCTGGTAGGCGCTTTCCTTGTCGGTTAAGAGGCACATTGGAGTATCTAAAATGGTTATGCTACCCTATCGCTATACTATTATGATAAGTCATAACCCCCGGTGTTATCCTTTTGTGGTTTGGATAAGCATCTGGGTAAACTCATCTGGCACAATTCCCACCATAGTGTAGCTTTGCCTAATGTGTGACTTCCAGTTTATCAGGGGGTGGGATGGGGAGTGGCCGGGGGGTGAGGGGAGAGTTGGACGTCCCTAACTATCAACGTTCTGATTTGGCCTAGGAACAATTGCTGGTCCGCTGGATAGTAGTGCAGTCACTTAAAGAGACCGCTGATACTATGCCTCCTGTAGGATATGCAATCGTCTTAGTATTGCTTAATCCTGGAACTACCTCTCTCACCTCCTGACTGCGGGACAGCGCTGTCTGACTAGGGGCACCTGAATATCTGTCTGCCTGCTTCCCTATGCCCTCTTCTTAGTCTCCCCAGTCAACTGGGAATCTAGGAGGACATGACTTACAATACTGGCACCAAGCTAGAATTACGATTTCAAGATGACCAACTCCTGCCGATTCCTGCGGTTATCCAGTGTTAGGGGTGTTTTTCATAGATTCACATGCCTGAATCAATCCCCGTCGTCGAGATGGGAGTCCCCGGTACATAAAGATAGTAATCTCCTAGTAGACATATAGAGAAATAGGCCAGTTTTCTCTTCTCAACTGGGTTTCCAGTGTTCTCTGGTACTATTTTTGTTTTCTGGAAATATCTTGGAAATATCTTCATGACTGAGACACCAAAAAAAGGGTCTTTTTAGGCCCTATGGTTCCTGTGGGAAGAAAAGGCTGCATATAGATGACCAACATAAAGACTGTCTATATTGCCTGTATCCAGATCATTCACAAGGATTGCAAGGTATGTCATACCTTGTCCTCTAAAACCCTCAAAGATCATGAGGGACGTCTCCTAATCTGGCTTCAGAGATTGAAAGAAAGAGACCAGCTGGAATCTTCTGAAGAAAGTGAAGGCTCTTCAGTTTCTTCCAAATCTTCTCCGAAGAGACCAAGAGTGATTTCTCCTGGCCCTTCCACACTGCCTCCTCATAAGAAGACACTGAAAAAGTCTTCAGAGGTCCACTTTGAGGTGGTTTCATCGAAGGTGTCCTCTCAGAAAGTTCCCACCTTCAAAAAGCCGACTTCGACTCCGTCGACGACGACATTGTTGATGACGGCTTCAACGACGAAGAAAGCTGTTTCTTCATTACAGTATGTCACTACGTCTACTGTCTCAACGTCGATGGCAACATCGTCACTGACCTCGTCGACGACTACGACCCCATTGTCGACAGCAAGTAAGACTGTGTCGTGGTCGATAAATTTCAAGAAGACTCGTCGACGAGCTCGACGACGAAGACATCACCGTCGACAACATCGTCGACGAAGACACCGTCGACGCGAGCACCGTCGCCGAGGACGCCGTCGTCGAGATCTCCAGCGACACCAGTATTGACGACGGCACCATCGACGATAACACCAACGACTACAACATCCGTCGACGCCTCTTCGTCGACTACCACTCCGTCGACGGGCTCGTCGGCGACGATGGATCCAAGTTTGAAGAGCACATATGTGCACCTTAGGATCACAAAAAAGACGCTAACGCTGGATTTAACCTCACTAAGCAGAGTCCAACCGCTGCCTCCAGCATGTCTCCTTGAGGAGGAGGATTCAGATGAAGGGGACATGTTCCAAACTGCGACAAGCCCCTCTGAGCTTAATGTGAAATATTAGGAAAGTTCAGATGAAGATGAGTAGCAGGAGAAAGAATATCATCCACCTCATCCACAAATGTTTTGCCTTCCAGCCTTTTTAGTCTCGGACTTACAATACATCATAACAGATTACAGGGGTTTCCACAGTCACCTGCACCTCAACCCTCAGCAGTATCTCTCTCACCAAGACCACGGCCTCCGCCTTTAAATTTACAGCCGGATCCAGTCAACTTATCACATCCTCCGTCTACCGATGAAGACTAGGAAGAAGACCAGCATGAAGAGAGAGAGAGCTTCAATCTAACCACGATGAATGGGATGACTGTCATTCCGTGCCCTGCTTCTCCAGCACAGGCACAAGCGGATTCGCCACCCGGAAACATTCGAGGGTTCCATAATGTCATTGAGAGGGCAGCAAAACGTTTCCAAATCCCCATGGTCTCTCTCCAGCAGGAATGCTTCTTATATGATTTTAAGGAGCCCTTCAAAAAATCTGTGAAATTGATACCGATTATAGGATACCTGTGGGGACAAGGTGTTAAAGTGATGCAGAACCCTTCCTCAGTACCTCCGGTAGTTCCTCGCTTAGACAAGAAGTATAGAGCGCCTGATATTGCGCCAGCTTGTTTAATAGGACATCCCAAGCTGGACTCCGTGATTACACAGGCAGCTCAAAAGAAGTCCAAAAATCCTTCTGCCCTGTTGTCAGCTCCGCCAGATAAAGAAGGTCGAAGGCTGGACAATATTGGGAGACATTTCTCAACAATGTCTGCTTTGACAGTAAAGGCGGCCAATGCCTTAGCGCTTTTGGGACATTACAACAGACAGTTATGGGCAGACATAGCCCCTTATCTAACGTCCTTGCCTGAGGAATCGAAGGAAGAAGTGAAGAAAATATTGCTCGAAGGGGAACGCTCAGCGTTAGAAATAATAGACTGCGCGATGGATATTGTAACAACTGGATTTCGCCAACTTGCCGGGGCAGCTGTTTTGAGACGGCAAGGTTGGCTAAAGGCAACTTCTTTTCGTCCCGAGATTCAGACGAAAATCTTGGATATGCCTTATGATGGCCAATTTATCTTTGGACCTCAGATCGATGAGGCGTTGCAGAGTATAAAAAAGGACACTGACACGGCCAGAGCGTTGGGAACTCTCCAATACAAAAGTCCGTCCTTTCGCGGCTCAAGAGGAAGAGGACAGTCCTCTTACAGGGGGGATTATCAATATCGGTCATCATACTCTTCGGGGCAGCAACATCTGCCACCAACAATCTTCGTATGGCAAAACGTCCTTTCAGGGTAAAGGCCAACAAAAAAGGCAACGCTCATAGAAAATGACCTTTCCTTTTGGCCAGTCTTTAATTCCTCTGTGCCCTCAAAGATTGGAGGAAGAATTTCCCATTACCTAGAAAATTGGAAGAAAATTACCATGGACCGGTGGGTTCTACAATTAGTTCAATTCGGCCATTCATTGGAGTTCCTTCACATACCTCCCCAACCCCTCCCCGACCTATGCTTCACAAAAATCTGCATCCGATTCTCCGAGAGGTCTCTCTTATGCTCCAGAAAGGGGCGATAGAAAAAGTCCCTCTGTCCCAACGAGGGAAAGGATTTTATTCCCGCTTCTTCCTAATTCAGAAGAAGGAAAAGAAGTGGAGGCCGATTTTAGACCTCAGAGCCCTCAGCAAATTCCTAAAAAATCAGTCGTTTCGTACGATATCGATCCAGGAGGTCTTACAACTCCTAGATATGATTACATGGTATCCCGGGATCTTCAGGATGCTTATGTTCACATCCCAATTTACAAAAATCACAAGAAATGTTTAAGATTTGCAGTAGCGGGCAGACACTTCCATTTTCGTATCCTTCCTTTCAGACTCAAGTCCCCACCTCGCATTTTTACAAAATGCCTATCTCCAGTAACTGCATATCTTAGACAACATCACCATCAGGTTTTTCCATATCTGGACGACTGGCTGATCAAAGCTCCATCCCTAGAAGACGCGTCCAGGTCTTCCAACGCTTGTTTGCAACTTTTTAATCATTTAGGACTCAAGCTCAATCGGGAAAAATCAGTTTTTCTACCTTCTCAACGTATAAATTTCCTAGGCGCCACACTCGACACGAACTTAGAAAAGCTTTTCCATCAAAGGAGAGAATGGAAAAGCTAGTGACACTGGCTGTTCTCGTAGCCTCAAAGAGAACCTTAACGGTTCGCCCGAAACTCCCTTAGTATTAGAAAGAGGATCTAGACCAGTCCATATGAGTCAATGACATCAAGATAGTGGCAAAAGAAATTACCACAGGCAGAAACCCGGCCTACATGGGTTCTCTGTACTATTTTCTAAAACCTTTATGCTTAAGATGGTAAAGCATATGGCCTGCCTTTTCAGCTACATAAATTAGATATCAGGTGTCACTTCTTCAATGAGAGGATCTGATAGCACTCATATGTTGAAAACTGGAAAAGATTTGGAAACACGTGCAGCCTATCACCCGAAAGTACTCTTAAATACGGATATACAAATATTCTGTTAGATTTCACTAACATGATTGCCCTACCTAGCTGATTCCGACCAGTTGACATTAATGGACAGGCAGGGCAGTGATAATATAAGGAGAGTAGTACATTTATTTAAAAAGTCACCCTACTGCCCTAGTCTTGTGTCTGAAAAGACTTTCAGTAAAATGAGTTGGAAATTTATAGAAGCAGTTTTAAGAGCGGATTGGATTACAAGATGAGAGGGTGGATTGCGGATTGTGGTTAGCTATAAAGCCCAGGAAGCCGTAGTGAAAGTCAGTGGCATACCCTCCAACAAATTTACAGTTCAGAGAGGCATAAGGTTGGGCTGCCTTCTAATTCCTCCTGTTTTTACTTCAGCCTTATTAATCCTGTCATCTCCCTCTTGGCACATTTCAGGTCACTTTATGCACACCTGGTTTAACCCCTTGCGTGCGGCGGGAATTCCCCGCCCATGCTGACTCCGCCTTGCGCGGGCGGAGTCATGACGGAACGGTTCCGTCATGACTCCGCCTTGCGCGGGCGGAGTCATGACGGAACGGTTCCGTCATCAGCACAGCTCACCCGTAGCTGATGACGGAACCGCTCCGTCATCAGCATGCAAGGGGTTAAAACACATTCTTATGTAAATATATATATATATATATATATATATATATATATATATATATATATATATATATATATATATATATATATATATATATATGTTGGAAAACAAAGCAGAGCCATCTTAAGTACTCCTAGTAGAAAAGACTGTTTGTAAGCTTTCCATTCGTTCTCATGCTCTCCCAGCTGATGCTTTTTGGGGAGCCTTCTTAGTGCATGTCCGTAATGGGCTTCCTTGCAGGGTCTATCCTATTTTTTTCCTATCAGAGGGTTTTCAGCATCAGTGGCCTCGAGAAGATAAGGTTGAGGTTGTATCATGAAATTCAAAGGGTACTACTTTAGTGTATAATTATGTACTCCATCCTTCATTGGATGGATAGAACCAAACGTTTATGGGTTTCCTAATTGTGCAGGTAATATGAAAGAGCCGTTTTATGGTTGTGAAAGCACCTTGATACTGGCAATGAGATTTTGCATTGACTTCCATTAGCTCTAGAGAGGAACCATGAGTGGGTCCTCAAAACTATATTATTCCTGTGAAGTATTGTATAAGGCAAATTAATATAGTACATGCTGATGGTAAAGTTACAGTGAAAGCAAACCTTTGAGCATGAGAGTTACTTTCGATCTGGCAGTTCTCACAATGAAAGCTGTGCTGCATTTGTTGCAGAGAGTGCTGCATCCTTCGGAGGATCTCCTTTCTCAAATTAGTCTGCTCTACTGTACCTTGGTACCTGTAAGCATTTGGAAAATTCACGACCACCTCGTAACCTCGTAAAACCTAGCTTTTCCCTCTGTACTCCTGAATAGTGATTCTGGACATTTTCTCTACCTGTTGCTTTATGTCTGGCTTAAATGCCAAGGTGCATAGATCCAACAATTTAGACACAATGAAGGTGTAAATCTATAGCTTCTTTAAGGCTCCAGCATTTTGGGTGCTAGTGACCAGTTCGCTGGAGCACATTTTGGCCATTGCGCATGACCCCAAGCTCATCTCATAAAAGTGCGCTGTACTCAATCACTTATCTGTATTACGTACAAACGTAAAAACCCCAAGAGGAAGCAGTTTATGACAATTAAACTTTTTTTATGAACTTCCAAAAATCCTTAATTGCTGCTATCATGAATTACACTGGACAAGGATATTTTTTAAATAATTTTTCTTTTGTAAATTTGTTCTGGGATCTCACTTACTAGCATATGATGTTCAATGTTGATGAATTTCGTGATGACCCTATGATGGAGAACCAGGTTTACAAGTATGTAATTTTCTTTTCCTGTGCCTGTGGATTCCGGGGAGAAATGTAGATTATTTACACCACGCCATTCAAAAGTATTTCCCTGACACTTAAACCTCTTAGGGTATACATGCAAAACTGCTCAATTGCGTATGCAAAAGAGCTAATTTTCTCTTAACCGTTTAGAAGGGCAATTTTTCTGTGAAATTACAATTTACACATTTAGCTAAACCACATGCTCTGACAAATGCCTAATTTTCTTAATCATCAGGCTTTTGATATGATTGCAACATGCAGAATGAGACCCAATGACAGATTTGTTAAAGAAATTGCATGTTCGAGGCATGTGGGCTGCTGAATTCATATCTGTGCATAGATCGCCTCCTAGTGTTGGGTCCGGATGATTGCACTTTGTTGTCTTGGAAGAGTCTTTGAAGTATCAAGAGATAGGTGACTCCTCCCTTGGACTACAGTGCGCATGGGCATCTTCTCCATCCTCAGATTGTTTTTTTCCGCCATTGGGTTCGGATGCTAACTCCTGTACTCCAACTTCGGAATCGAAAGCAAAACTTTTCTAAAGGCCAAAAGGCCTTCGAGTTCGATGGTATTATTCTCGTTCGGTGCCTCTCTACTCGATCCAACCTTCCATCTCAAATTGGTCGTTGACGCGGGCCGTTGGGCCTTTTCGATAAACACTCAGTATGCAACAAGTGCCTTTCCCCAGACCATAGGGAAGAAACCTGCCCAGCCTGCGCCCAGTTTTGATCCAAAAAAACTATACGAAACCGACGGGCCGCTAGGCAAGAAATGCAGCGACAGGCACCGGAACCGGACAACATCTTCGATGATGACCAGGATCTACAGGAAGCTCCAGACTCGGACCTAGAAATCATCACCATCACTCAGACTCCGATGACGAAATCCCACCGGGGCAAATCGTGAGTACCCTGCCCCCGACACTAATTAGCCCATTACCAAAGGCTCCGGTCAAGGCATCCACCCAGGCGTTACTACCCAGAACGGCAATAAAATACCAACTCTTTTGCCGTTTCATTTGTGCACCCCTGTCTATGCAACTATGAGCCCATCTATTTTGTTGCAGACCCGGTGAAGTGTATTTGCTTGAATGTATGTGAGTTTGAATGAACCCCTAAAAGTGCGAGTGACTATTGAGCCCCTGTTTGCTGCCCTGGAGTGTCTGGAACACTGAACCATATGAGGATGTTCTCTCCCTTATTTGATATACAACATCACACTGATTGTTTTTATAGAGCACTAGGTAAATTGTCTCTGAATAGTCTTTTATTAATATGTGCTTGAAAAATTAAGAAAATTTGATAAAAATATGTATTTTTCTTATGAAGGATGGTTTGAAATTACTGGCGTTTGATGTTTGGTAATATTGCTCCATTTTGAACAGAACTGGATCCCTTGGAGGACCATTCGATATTTATTCTGGCAGGGTGTTTCTTTCTATTTGTGTCCGGTCAAGGCATCGCCAAAAGGCCTTAGCCAAGATCATAAAAAAGTTTCGCCAGCCCCGCCGTCCGGCTCGGCTCCGAAATCGAAACTGAAACCTTCAGAAACCCCAGGGCCCAGTACCATCGTCCGAAGAAGGTTCCAGAGCCAAAGAAGGTCGTCGACCCGAAGGGCGTCTATCCCAAAAAGGCCGTACAGCCAAAGAGCGTCGAGCCAAAGAAGACTGTCGACCACAAAAAGGCCAAAAACTGTCGACCCCAAAAAAGTAGTCGAACCGAACAAAGGCACACAGCCGAAGGGCGCCGAACCAAAGCAGGTCGCCGACCCGAACAAGCCTACTGTTCCGAAATCCGTCAACCTGGCAAACGGTCCCATACCGAAGCCTGTACCAAGGCCGGAAAAACCTGTCCACCCAAAGATAACTGCTCCAAAGACACCAGTCGATCCAAAAAAGAACATCGACTTGGAAAAAGACACTCATCCAAAGAAGCCCACGGAGCACAAAAAACGTGTCGAACCGAAAGTTCCGGTCGACCCGAAGACACTTGTCGACCCGAAGAAAGGGCCCGAGCCGAAAAAGTCCAACAAAACACCAAAAGTCGTCTCAAAATCAGGTGTTACCGACCCAGAAAAGTCTAACACTCAACCCAGGACTGTAGAGGAAGAACTATTCCACCCAGATCCATCAGACGACCAGGCAAAGATGTATATTAATCCAGAGACTGGTAAAGTTACCATCCTGCATAGGAAAAAGAGGCCTTTGGACTTTGAACCTCATTCCCCTATTCCATTGAAGAAAAAGGACTTTGGGACTTCTCCCTCTAGACCCTTCATCCCTTTTCAACCTATCATGCATACTACACCTTTTGCTCCTTACTCTCCATCTCACCACGGTGAAAATGAGGGGAACATAGCGGATGAGCCACAGCCTCTATATGATTTCCCACAGGATCCTGAACCACAAGAGGAACCTTGGGATGAGTCAACAGACCCTTACAACACCCATCCCATCCCTGATGTACCCACTTATCCTACTAAGCCGTCACCTACTGATGACACCGTAGTCTTCAATCAACTCATAGACAGGGCAGCACAATTCCACAATGTGGACATGCATAATGACCCTGTGGAAGAAGACTTCTTATTTGACACATTCCCTACTGCAGCAAAAAGTGTCAGAACACTTCCCATGTTAAAGGGGAGTTCTAAAAAACGCACCTGACATATTTAAGGATACAGCCAGGGCACGGGTAATCAATCACAGAATAGAACAAGCAACGAGGGGGGGGGGGGGGGACAGCAAGCAACGGGGGGGGGGGGGGACAGCAAGCACGAGCAACGGGGGGCAGGACAGCGAGCACAAGCAACGGGGGCTGGGAGCAAGCACTAAAATCAATAAATTATATACTAATAAAGAAGCAACATTGAAAATGTGAAGACTTTTTCTATGAACTAAACATATTTCAATATTTCATAATTTGTTTAGTGTATACTTGTATTTGTATTGTGTGGAGGTTCAAATCATAGAAATTGTTTAGGCCGGGGTACCGTGTCCGTCCTCATATTCCAGTAATGATTCAGTGGGGTCCCCACAAGTCAGAAGGTTTAGAGCCGCTGCTCAAGGGTGTAAAATACCATACCAGAATATGTGTGTCTTGCAGGCTTTTCCAACTCTCAATGTCAGATTGATACAATCAGTACAGGTGTGGGGTTTGTGGGTTCCTATTATGCAGAACCCTCTCAGCAACAAGATTTGTTAGGGTTGTCTATATCTTTTAGCTTCCATTTTCTGCCCATTAAATATATTATGAATATCAACTCAGTCACCCCTCTCCCCTCCTATAATGAGGACGTAGCAGAATTCAGGTGTCCAGGCTCCGGAAGTACACACTACATTAATGTAGTCCTGAAGGAAAACAAACACAGTCTGTGTGTCTTTGGAGAACAGATGTTCTTTCTCCATTTGTACGTAGCTGAAGTTCCCATTCTCTTCAATTTCGCATTTCTCCAATTTGATGTAAAAATTAAATTAATTGCTCACAGGTCTGAACACATAAAAATGATTCTCATGAAAGCAGGCCTTTGTAAAATGTCTCCTGGCCTTTCCCAAGTATTAATACGTATACACTGTAATTACGCAAAACTGCGCTACAACAGAAACACAAGCCCCCATACTCCAAATCATTAAATCTCCTCCCGGAGACTGCGCAAGCGCAGCCTTCGGTCCTCGACCTAAAAATGGGCGAATGGCGCACTGCGTACATCCTGGTACATTGCAGGGCACAACCAAAGTGGGCATGTGGTACACCAAAGCCAACTTGGAACATCAGAGCGCACAGCCTATATGGGCAAGTGGAGCACCTGGTACACCTTGGCAGTTTACAGGGCACAGCCAGAAGTGTGAGTGAAACTCCGCACTTGGTCACACTTGGCACAGGTGTCTGACCATGGCATGAGGCGCACTCGGGCAACCGGGCAGATTGCAGAGCAAACATAAAAAAACTGGCACCAATGCCAAGCTGGCAGACTACGGAGCATGGTAAAACTGTTTCTGGTGCAAGCGGACTCTGCAGAGAGGGGATTAAAGGACACCCACGTGACCAGGGCAGGATGCAGGACACACACAGTAAGACCGGGCACCTGGCGCACTACAATGGGCAGACTGTAGGGCATAGGTAAAAAGTAGGGTTGGTCTGGACCTTCTGCAGGCGAGAGAAACACTTATAAAGGTGCCTCTAGACTCTGGCCAGAGGCAGGCATGTGAGATCCATACCAGCCTCTCTGGGTGGCACTGTTGGCACAGCGCCCTCTCACCCACGCTGCTTTGACACCTCACTTCATCCCCACAGAGGAACATGCAAGCTCAGGCCCGGTACAGGCATGTTACATGCAGACTGTCACAGGGTCCGCCAGGTTTGGAGCCCCCTCGCCAGGGTCTAGCTTTGTCAAATGGTGTGCCAGGCCACAGTGCCCTCCTGTGCCACCCTGAGAGGGCACCACACCCGGATACATTGAAAGCCAGCACTCCCTTCACCATTTCTGTGGTTATGAAACAGTGCCAGAAACCCTGAAAGTCGAAACAAGTAACCTTGAGCTGTCCTGCAGCCGGTTTAATATCATATGCGATGTGACATCACAGAAAGGCCGCGCGACCATCATTGCCCAGCTGTCCCGGTGGCTGGCACGAGCTACAGCAGCGAAAATGACTTCTATGCATCCGTAAAGTAAAAAATAACGAGAATAAATAGTCGGTTTTGTAAGTAGAAAATTGCCATTTCATGTGCACATTTCATATACATGTGTTAGGTACATTTGCATTCACGCAAATTTCCTAACCTATAGTACCGCTGGAAAGAACCGCAGCGCTACATAGCAAAAAAAATTTTTTTTTTTAAAAATGCAACAATCTGTGAG